>NC_054602.1:5585287-6191657 GCF_004785595.1 Juglans microcarpa x Juglans regia | reverse complement strand
AATTTTATCTACAGTTTTGGATATCGCCGGGGCGACTAGCTACTTGTCCATGATCATCACAGGAGGGTTGGTGAATTATTTAGGGTGCGGAAATAAATAAACTTCAATGCTACTGTTCTACTGATCCAGATCCGAAAATATTCTTCAAATTATCCTGTTAATGTCAAAAATTGATAAACAAACTAGAAAGGAGAAAATGATCATTCCCAACCCACGAGATAATTCGGACGTCGATATGGTATTCTTTGCGTTCATCCATAAAATAAATAATAAATAAATAAATAAAATAAAATAAAAAATAGACACAGGAATTTACGTAGTTCGGTATAAAAGCATGTCCACGGATTGTTTGGGGGCAAAATCCACTATAACAGGTGATGATTTTACAATGTCTCATGACCTCACATATCGCTCAATATAATAAGAGAATTTAGTCTCAGGAGAGTCCCTCTAAAGAATTGGTGGAGAATGCATGGAGAGTCTCCGAAATTTGTGAGGGAGCTACTCCTTATATAGAGGTTATTTCCTTAGAGTGATAGGATCCAACTTGACTTGTGATACCATTTCCTTTTAGGAGTCTGAGTCAACTTATTTGCTTTATCTTTTTCCTGCCTTATCTCTTGGATTTACCTCTTCCCTTAGTGATAGGTTTCCAAATGGTTTGACCCAATCAATTTAGTCCCTCGCAGATGCCTCGATTCTTAAGGTCAACTTGTTTATCAAGAAAGCCTTGAGAATCTTCAAGTCAACCGTGGTGGAGGTAACTTGCAAAAAAAGAAATTCCAATAGTTGGTTCGTAGTTTTTCACTATTATGCAATGGAGATCTCCATGAGTGGTCCTCAAGAATAAATTGACTGGGCCAAACATTTTGAAAACCTATCACTAAGGGAAGAGATAAAGCCAATAGATAAGGCAGGAAAGAGATAAGGTAAAGAAGTTGGTTCAGACTCCTAAAAAGAAAAGGTATCACAGGTTAAATTAGACTTTATCACTCCAAAGAAATAACCTCTATATAAGGAGCAGCTCCCCCACAAATTTGGGAGACTCTCTCCATGCACTCTCCACCAATTGTCTATAGGGACTCTCCACCAAATCTCTAGAGGGACTCTCCTGAGACTAAATTATCCTATTGTATTGAGCGATATGTGAGGCCATGAGGCCTTGTAAAATCATTACCTGTTATAGTAGATTTTGTCCTCAAACAACCTGTGGACGTAGGATTTTATGCCGAACCACGCAAATTATTGTGTCTCTATTTTATTTATTTTTATTTGCTTATTTATTATTTATTTTATGGATGAACGCGAAAAGCACCATATCGACGTTCGAATCATCTCGTGGATCAGGGATGACTCTTTCCTCCATTCCGATCTGTTGTGCAATTTTTTACATTAACATATCCAATGTAAATTTACAAAAGACTTTTTACCAAGGACTTGTGTACCTCTGAAATTAATTAGAACTTTGTTCTAAACACCCTATGCCTACTTATTCTATACATCAGCCATTGTTCATTAACCCCATACCCCTGACGTGACACTTTTTTTTTCCTTTACTTGAATGAAACGCTCACTCTGTCTTCCATAGAATGAAATTTTGAAAAGTCTCGCATGACCCGTGTTCGCACCTCTGCCCTGCGCCCCACATTTGCCCCCCGCGGCGCTGCTCTGCCCAGCACTCCTATAGGCCCCCACGGTCCTCGCACGATGCTCTTCGCACGAGTTGAAGGTTGGGGACCTCTTCTTCGTAGTTGAAGTTTGGGGACCACTCGGCCCTCGTTGCACGGGTTAGATATTTCCACAGAGAATAGAGAATGTCTTTGCGACAACTATAGGGTAAAATCAATGTTGTGTCATAAATCTTAACTAGTTGTTGAACTCATAATATTGTTGGTTTACCGCTTGCAGGTTCAGCAAGGCTGCATTGCTTGTAGGGTTGTAAATGCACCAGTCTGTTCGATAGCACACTCAGTACTCATTCGGTTAAACTCGAATTGCACTCGACTCGTGAAAAAAAAAACCCATTCATGAAAGCAGATACCCGCTCGATTTTTAAATGATACATACCCGACAAAACTCAACTTAGCTAAGGCTCGTTAAGGCCCACTTGTTTATACTCGAGTCGACTCGTTAGCTCGACTCGATTAAAACTCATTCATATATTGATAAATATATACATACACCTATGTATATATACATATATATGTGTTAGTTAATAATATAAGCATATCACTTTTATAATTAAATATATAATATGTAATCTAATTACTTATGTTTATATAGTGAATATACTTCACAGATATATTTTATAATTTGTATAATATTTAGTCGATAAAATTTAATAATTTCATATACTAGTATGTGAGAACTATATATGAAATAGATATATACTATCATATTAAATGTATATATTAATAATATATATAGGCATATAATATATTGTTATTTTGAATAAATATCACAAGTTAGATATTAATTATTTATAAATTTTTAAAATTTTAAAGTTTTATAATTCAATAGAAGTTCTACTTGTTAATTATATAAATTTAATATTAAATCTTTTATTTATTTTTATTTAATTTATTAATTATTAAATCTTATTCAAAAAATAAAAAATAAAAAATAAAAATAAACAATTTGAGCTCGAGTCGAGCTTGACTCGAACTCGTTTGTGGGATGAGCTCGAACTTTAGTTTATCGAGTTGAGTTTGAACAAAGAATAAAAAAAAATCTCGAACTCGAATATTTCGAGTCAAGCCGAGCTTGACAAGTCAAAGACCGGGTTGGCTCAGCTCGATTACAGCCCTAATTGCTTGCTTTAACAAGGGGTTAAGGAATGTTCTTCCCTTCTCTTTTTAGTATTTTTCTTTTTGGCTGGATCAGATCGGTCCTCCCAAACAACCCGATGCTCCTCCCAAACAACCCGATGCCTTGTCTCTCCTTCGCCCTCCCGAGCAAAATGCGGTTGAAGAAAGTAAAATTCAAGGGGTTTGCTTCCTTTTAGTAAACCGACAATTCAACAAAAGGGTTGGTCAATGATGTTAAAGTTTTATTTTATTTTTATTTATTTTTTATTTTTATTTTTTTGCATAATTTGAAAGTTCCCGAGGACTGAAGATTACCCAAAAAAGAAAAAGGGCAAAGTTTACGATACTTTGGAAAAGCTTTAGGTAACCATCAATTCCTGTTGTAACATTCATAATAATGTTCTCGTTTAATTTTATTACATCCTGATTGAATATATGGAGCAGAAATTGAACATAAAAACTTGTTGCTAGTTCTTTATGGAGAACACTTGTCTGCACAGATCTGAGAGGCAAAACACACGCACACACTGACACACACATAGAGAGAGAGAGAGAGAGAGAGAGAGTGAATTTGTAAAGAGAAATTAACTTTTTTTTTCTAAGAGATGATTTTGGATACTATGACCATAGAAATTAATCAGAGTGGATATCTCATTGCGATATTGATTTCTTTGGGTTTATGGCATTTTGTGGTGAGATACCATTATGATTTGTAGCAGAATATTTCCTTGTTTTTCATCCTATTTGAATGTAATCGTCTTTACATTTTGGTAGGATCATTTTTCTTGAAATCCAAATTCTATGCTTGACTAGTCCTCTTATTGGGGCTCTCAATTTCAATATCATGATGGGGGAAGAGGAAGATAGAATGCCACCCATGCCTTCAACGTCGATTTCACAAACCCAGGAATATTATGGTCCCATAAATCCATAGTACCCGCCATTTATGACTCACCAAAATATATATTGAAATCCAAACTTCTACCATGTGGGTAGCCAGGTTGTTGGCTTGTATTTTTTGAAAAAGTCTGTTTGGCTATAATTGTAGCATCCTTTTGAAGTAAACATGTCGTACCCTCCATGTAAATCTCGAGAGAATTCCAAAGATACGCCACGTCACGAACATTTAATTAGCGAGATAAAGTATACACTGCAAACGGTGAAATCAATATGCAAATATAAGATACACTTAGTTTACCGTGTTATACTTTGGGCATGCAAAAAATTTCATTTCAGAATTTTTCTTAGTGTGACGTCTTTAGTGGTGTTTTCAAACCACACCAACAAGTTGGTGATTCCATCACAAAATCATCAACTACCCACGATGATGATTGGGTTGATGTTATGCATGATTCTGAAAAACCAAATGTTCAAGATTTAAAAGTATAAACTGTATGTACGGGGCATTGTGAGAATTTTGAAGAAGATTCTCCAAAATTTTAATCTGGTCTGTGTTGATAAGCACAGTTTGTGAAGCAAAGTATAAACTGTATGTATAAACTGATAAGCATAGTTTGGTAAGCAAAATTGATAACCACAATTTTTATCTCAGTTGATAAGCAAAGTATAAACTGTATGTATGCAGGGCGAAGAACTGCATATTATCTCGAGTGTAAATCTGATCTGCGTTGGAAAGGGCAGTTTGAATCACCATCTGTACAATTTATTAGGAGAATAAGTGAGGCCTCAAAACGGGTAGCAACACTAACGACAAAAAAGAAGTCATCTCGGTCTTGAGCAGTCTGCATATCCTAACTTACACTCTTCAATAAAAAAAAAATAATAATATTAATGATAATAATAAAAAAGCCTTATATAAGGTGAAAAATGAAAAATGATATGAGATCATGCTGCCCATTCTTGTTTCACCAGCAACAGCTGCTATATAAGAGTCATTCCAAAAGTTCTTTTGAGAGTCTTTTGAGATGTTTAATTTATCTAAGTGGTTCCCTGGATCTCAGGTTAATTTAATATTTTTAAAGCACCAGATTTATTTTCAAAACTCAGTTCCCTCTCTAGAGTACAAAACCAAATATCATTTTATGTGACATGTTTTTAAAGCACCTGGCTTTATATATTTAATGTTGTTTTACAAAATCAAATATTTTCATTGTACATGTTTTCAAAACTTAGTTCCATTTCTAATGGGAACCCATTTTTTGGACCTGTTTTTTATGGGCTTCTCTGAGAAAGAGGGAGAGATTGTTTTCTTGTTTTTTTTTTTTTTTTTTTTTTTCGACCAATCGCTGATTCACCAAAATCTGGATCTAGAACTTCTTCATGATTATTTTCGTCAAAACTTGCAGGCATCAAACCCTGCCATGGGCTGTAGCAGTCTACTGTTTTCTCCCAACTCTAATGATAAACGAGGGGAAAAATGAGTTAGTGCACAAAGGAAGAGCAACATACCCGCCCCCAAGTTAAGAATAACCTAATGAAAACCATCTTGCAACCACAGCCAAACCCCACATACAAATGCTCAAAGTTCACAACGGACCCACCTCAATCGCCAAATGGTGTAGCTTTAAGAATACTAGTATCTGATTTCTAGTGAATTTGAAAGCAAATATTCGAAGAATTATATTATCCTCCATCGCAATCATTAAATGAAACCTCAAAGCAAAAAATGGATACCTATTGAATTCAATATAACCTCAAAGCAAACCTCAGGTAGTACCAAAACAAATGTGCATGTATTTATGAATTAATAATCAATCACCAATCAAGATACGATAGGGTGAATATGTAGTGGGTTATTTATATACCTGCAATTGCAAGAGGGTTTTCGTATGGAGATTCTTAATGATTTCAAGAAGCTTGGCGACGATTAGAGAAGAGGGCTATGATTTGCAAATATTTCATATGAAGAGAGAGATTATTTCGGGAGAAAGAGGGCAACAATTGGAGGGTTTTCATATGGAAAAGAGAGGTTCGGGCAAAAGAGGTGAACGGTTTACTTGTTAGTGAACCCGGTTGGCCACCTAAGGTGTGGGGTGCGAAATAAGAAAACACGTTAAGAATTTATTTTTTTTCTAAATGCATCTTTGCAGAGCCTGCAATTCCAAAGCGGGTTAAAATTGAGCATGCATTCATCTTCAAGGCAGACTTTCAGATGTTTGGTGCAGACTTGTAAAAGCGTCTAAAAATTTATTAACACAACTCAGCCGACCAAACATGCTTCTTTACACATGGCTTAGGGCCACCCGTTTTATAGTTAAAAGCATATATAAACATGAATCGCGTCGGTATGAAGTAACAATTCCTTCTTCCCCTCTCAAAAAAGAAGGGGACACTTTTAACTTTTAAGAGCTATGGTCACCATTCGAGCGATATAGTACAAACCTCATGTAACACCTACTCAGTTCTCACCGTTACAAAGAAATAAAAACTACGCATATATAAGCCTAAAACTTCTCGGAGTCCATATCCTAAAACCAACATCAAGAAGAGCAGGTTTTCTGTTAATTAAGGCACTTTATAAACAGAAATCAATCATGCTGGCAGCTCATTCGTGACTGCATAGTTTCTCAAGATCTATGATTACGATTCCCATATCACGATACCTTGTCTTCATCAACGTAGCACTAGAAGGATCAATGGTCTTCTACATTAACGAGAAATCTTCAAGGCCCAAGGCTAGCTGATACAGGCCATACTAAATTCTTCCCCCTCAGATCCTATTCCTGAATGACTCCAATAGCAAGATCACTGACCAAAAGAGTTCTGCCCATGGTGCTGGTAAAAATGTGGAGCAGCCTCTATTAACCAAGAAGGATCAATGGAGATGACATTCCGCATGTACTGCCGATCAGTTGAGACAAGAGAATGGTATACGACCCACTTCGGGTTTACTCTGCATACAAACAAAAGCTTCAAGATAAAACGTCACAGCTATAATATGTGCACAACCAACTAAATACCGATCAAATGATAAAACATAGTAAGAGCCATAGAGCTGTAGCATGAATAAAAAAACAAACACAGATGAAATATATATCTAGACCAAAAAGAAAAGGCATCGGTTGAAACCAAAGAAAAACCATGAGTGAAGGGGTCTCCCAGTAATTTTGGCACCTTAGCCCAAATAAATGTCAGAGGAATTACTATATTTGAAACAGTAGCAGTGTCTGAGAAGAGAGAATCAAGAAGACTAGTTTCAGTGCCCTATATTACTTTTCACAGTAGGTTGCTGAGACAGGTAATCAAATAGGGATACCTATTCCTGATACTGCAGAATTAAACCTTAACTAATTATGGAAGGAATTATGCAATGACAAAAGATGGGAGTTTCCAACCAACCAATAAACCTAAACGAAGTTATACTACCTACTTCTACCCACCAAATGAGAAAGGCAAACAACCAGCAAAAACTCAAGGTCCCTACTAGAGTAAGGGCATACTCTATAGAAACGGAATGCGTTGAATACAAATTCACAAATATGCATTAACTCTAACATATCTCCCAAGACCATCAGCCCTCTTCCCTCTTCAACTAATCACACAAGTCTCCATCCTGAAAGGTAATTAATTATCAGGTGAAGAGGAAGCACAGACATTTAAATATACTTCTATCAAATTCCATATCGTATAAATCTATTAATTATGAAGATGAAATATAAAACAATGTATAAATGCTTAAAATACAGAAAAAAACTTTAATATAAAAAATGGAAGGAAAAAAAAACAAAAGGTTCTTGCTCACAGTATCTAATCAAATATCAATCCAGTTTCTGTACCAACCTGAACAATACAGATGATGGGTGAATATAAACTTCATGAGAGCCTCTAACAGTCTTGTACATTCCACTGTGACTGAATGCCTTTACACGACAAACCAAAAAATATATCAGGGCATTAGTCAGAAAACTGTTAAAAGGCAACATGAGAATGAATGTGAGCTTCTTCAAAAAGAATGAAGATAAATTCATTTTTTTTTTTCAAAAATATAAAATTCAAGGGGTCAAATTGTGATGCGGAAAATACTCACTTCTAATCGACACGCATTTGCAAAAAAACCAGCAGTAACTGCCTTTCTTACCACCTGGAAGGGATGAAAAATAAATGAAAATTAACCATCACAAACTGCTCAGGATATAGCAAAACAAGTTTTTTTTTTTTAATCCGAAATCAACTACCATTTCAAAGATCTAAGGAAAAAAGTTATGAAACAAGCAATGCCACGGAAGAATGGGGCAACCAACATTAGCAATCCTCATGCACAAACATGCAGAGATGCATATATCTCTTTATAGCTTCTAATCATGCACGGTTAAGGATACCAACAGGATAGGGATTGAGGAACAAAAACGCAGATTTTGCTTAGGCCATGGATGGATTGAAAATGAAATATTTCTTGGTTCTACTGACAATTTTACACTGAGCATAAGACCTCATTTGGTTACACAGATAAGATAAGATGAGATGAAAGTTGAATAAAATATTGTTAGGATATAATTTTTTAATATATTTTTGTTTTGGGATTTGGAAAAGTTGAATAGTTTTTTGTATTTTGTTTGGGAGTTTGGGAAAGTTATAATGATTCGATGAGATGAGATGAAATGAGATGTGAAAACAAACCAGGCCTAAATCTTTTAGAGGGTAGTATCATTACACATCCAGAAGAGTTAGAACTCACCTGCATATCTCTTGCACAAGATTTCAACACGATGCCTAATCTCTGTGCTATTCTTCTTAGTTGTTCTCTAATTTCAACTACTTTTTTCTGCACAACATTAACACCAATATCAACAAAAACAATGCACATGTCGTGTACAGGGCAATACTATTTTAAAGCATGTACAACTAAGTTGGTACGTTGAACCTAGAGTGTCAAATAGTAAACCATTTCTTAAAGAGTGCTGCTAGGGTGCCTCCCAGCAGTAACCGCTGCGCGTGCCCCAGGAAAAATTTCCCTTTTTTATTTTTTCATTTTTCTTATTCATATTTTTTTAGTATTTTTAAACATTTTAAAAAAATATAAAAAAAATATCAATACACTAATAGTCACTTCTTTAATCAGTTAGTAAAAGAAAAAATGTAAAAAAAATTAAATGCATGAGCGGTCAAAATGAGGGTGCAAAATGGGGCAGCATAGTAGCATTATTCTTTCCTAAATTGGCCCCCGGTCAACCAAATGACATCTCCCTGTCCCTTAAATCCTGGGAAAGTGTGAGGTCACAGGTTAAGAGCTTATTGGTGCATGAGCTACATTACCCATAAAAAGACATCTCTTAAATTTTCTAAAGCAGCTAAACAGAGATACGCACCATGGCATGGTAATTCACATGATTCTTATGACACCATTGTGAAGACTTTCCAGATTGAAGAAACCCTTTGTAAACATTTAGGAATGTCACATGGTCACCCTGCATTTATTACTTGACGATTACTGAGCAGAGAAAGATATCATATCCAACCCTCCCCAAAAAGGGGAATTATTGATCCATTCATGGAAGATGTTAGATGCATTGAGTAGAGATCAGTAGTACCATCACACACATGCCAAAGCACCATAAAATAAGCAGATTTAACAAATCTGCACTCATATTTGAGATCATCATTTCAGCTATACTTTAGAGGGTAATATAACCAAAGCATTTGCGAACATGCAATTACACTCGGGTGTAAAAATTTTCAGATTGTTTTTTCCGTCCGCGGGGGGGGGGAAGATAAGATTCGACAGACTTCGTTGGACATGACAGATCAAACAGAGGTGGATTTAGTATAATATTTATCCAGGATAAGAAATTTAAAAATCCAGCAAGGTAAACTTAATCCAGCAATAATACTTAAAGTTGTCCTGGAGAATTGAAAATTAAAACCAAATACCTCAGCAGCAGCAAATCTCAACTTGGCTTCATCCAGTTCCCTATGTACTCCCCTCCCGTACACCCAAATGGACTGTAAAAATAAATGTTAGGTGTGAAATAAAAATTGCATCTTACCTTTTTTTCCCTGTATTAGCTGTAGGGACATCTACTCCTCTATTTACAAGATGCCTCCCTCTGGCCGAGTACTTGGAGGTGGGAAAGGAGTAGAAGGGGTCATTAAGCATAAGCCCCAAGCTCACTCCAAAAGAGTACTCTTAACTCTATGATAGCTTAGGTACTTAATAAAACCATTATCCAATTTCTTCCTTAGCAATATGGACATGCTACCGAGCATGGTTTTTTTTTTTTCCCCTCATTCTTTTGCCACGTGATCAGAGGAAGGAAAAGAATAAATGATAGCTATTATGGCTTCCTCAATTAGAACATTTTTGCCCATGTTTCTAATTCAAAATCCAAAGCCCACCATTAATCATCATAGAGCCTGAGAAAGTGATAAAACTATCAACTCACTTATTAGCGATAAAATGACTTACTTGGACAGAGAGAACAGCAGCAATAGTAAGAATCTCCTCTGAGCACCCAAGTTCATTTGAAGAAAGGATCATTTTCGAGATCATTGGTTCCTACAAAGTACAAAATTTCGACATTTTTTATATACAATGTGAACCATAATAAATGCTAGATTCATAAAGAGATTTCACAAAAGTAAATTCAGAAACTGACGTGGCTTGATGTGATACGTCATATCTACTTTACAGTAGAAGGTACTTTACAATCAATGTACCACATCAAACAATGTCAGTTTGGTCTTTTAATTTTGTGAGATCTCTTTATGGATCTAGCACCTCTCTAAAGTAAAATCAACAAAACCTTGGACATATAATTCAAGAAACACAGGTTAAAAAATGATATTGTAAGAGAATAAATATGTTGGACAGATACGAACAATATATTTCCAAGGCATTTGGCTTCATCGTGTTATTTCCAAATTGATCAATAAATACATGATTCGAATAACAAGAATCAAGAAAGGAT
Organism: Juglans microcarpa x Juglans regia; assembly: GCF_004785595.1. Classification (NCBI taxonomy): domain Eukaryota; kingdom Viridiplantae; phylum Streptophyta; class Magnoliopsida; order Fagales; family Juglandaceae; genus Juglans; species Juglans microcarpa x Juglans regia. The sequence goes on along the minus strand of NC_054602.1, from coordinate 6,180,985 downwards.
AACAGCAATAAAATATTTGACATTAAACAAATGAATAGGCTTTCTTAATCTTGAGGATAAAAAAGAACAAAATAACCAAAACATAACGAGCACAAGATCATTTGACCAAATAAAATCATGAAAGGAGTTATAATCAAGTTTTTTTGACAATTTTTTTAATTAAAAAAAAAAAGAAAAAAGAAAAGAAGGAAGAAAGGAAGGCTGTAAAGTACCAGAGATCTAAGGATTACATGGAGTGCTTATGGGAAAGGTATTACTTTCTTCTTCTTTTTGTTTTTGTTTTTGTTTTCTTTTGGGGGGGAGGGGGGGCCGGGCGGATTTTAGAGACACTATCACATCCATTCCCAAGTCCAGCACTCAGAAAATGCTTAAACGATGTAGAAGAATAAATGCATGAACATTTATATGCCTCCGCTACAAAAAATTAATGTATTGGAAACATACTAATGGAATCTCTGCTACTTGAAACCCAGCTGGTGAAGTAAGCTTGGCATCATCATCCAAGATTCCAAGTGAATAAAGTATTTCAAGAGCTCGAATCATTGCTTCAGGAGATGGAGATGCTGGCCAATCAAAGCCCAGGATATTATCTATACCCAAGGCTTTTAGCTGACATATCAGACAAAATAATTAGCGACTTAACTTTAGTTAAAAAACACAAGCTATCTTTCAATTTTCATCCACACCAAATTAAATACCCTGACCTCAAACAAAGAGTTCATGATTAACGATTACCCTATTAAGTTCTTGCTTGCAGAGAGGCATAAAGACAGCTCACACCAAAATATAACCTACTAAAACTATTTACATGCTTACAGCCATCATAACACCTTTCATTTCAGCCAATTACAAACATTTTTTTTTTTTTTTGAATAAAATCTCTATACAAGTTTCTAACGCAGCATATTTCACAATTCTTAATGAAACAATCCATTAGGAAAATGAAAGGTGTGAACAGATGCCAGCCCTGTAAGATTTGCCTCTTCCTTCCACCATTTTTCATGCTGCAATTTGTGACCTCTACCATAAATCAGATGAATATCATTTTAAGAAATGTAAAAAATGAATGCTTTAAAAAAAGAAAGAAAAAAGCGACTGTTGCAGATACAAAAGTCCATCACCTCATTTGTTTTGGCACCATACAATGGAAGGAGGAAAAAGGTCAGGAGAGGAAACAAATTGCATACACCTTATGAAAATTGTTTCAACAAAACTGCATACCTGAATCACACAGGAAACAAGATTTGATCTTTGCATCTCCGGAATACCCTCAGCAGACATTTCTTTGGAGAAATACTCTTCAGTATATAGCCTGGTTGCAGCCATAGAAGACAATGTCACAATGCAACTCTGTCATAGGTATTTTCTGATAAGTTTAAAAAAAAAAAAATAGGATGCGTGCATAAAAGTTCCCAAAATGATTAATTTCAAGGAAACAATGAATCGCAGCAAAATAGATGTTACAAGTCATACACCATTGTAAACAAACTATTGCATCTTGGGAAAAATGCACAATAAGATGGTTATTAAAGATAAAAAAGGAAACAAACAGTGGGAAATTTAAAGATTACATGGTAAAAGGCATGTGATGTTATGCAGCAGTTTACAAATTGTAGTAAAATGAATTGCTAACAGTAAATTGATGATATGGTTAAATTCTCAAAGATTCAGAGATTCATGAACCAACAAACTTTGTTTTTGATCGGTGGCTCATGAATCAACAAACTGATACAAAATGTGGTTGTGTGCAGTTCAAAATGTGCACCTACAAATCAGAATACACCCATATCATTACAATATGCTCAAACTTTTATTTTAAAGTTCCGTAATGCCACACTAGAGCTGGAAATCAGATATGGATCACTGGACCAAAACTTTGCCAATATGAGAGGTCAGCACCAATTACACTACTGCTTGCACTTAGCAAAGGACAACATTGTTTGATTGGTAAAATAACATTTTATTGAATAATGTAAATAGGCGAAGCTTGAGTACGAAGGAAGTATACAAAGAGAAGGACAAAAAATAAGGTACATACCACATAGTATTTGGAAAAAAAAAAAAACATTTAAAAGGCAACAAAATCAACAGATCTAGCTGGTCAGAGATAACAAAAAAGAAATTTTGCTGAGATAAGCACAATTCACACATACAGTAGTTTCTACAAGTGAAAACTACAACTGAGACACATTTTCAATACTACATTCACAAAAACATAACTGCACCTTATGCATAATATTTATGAGTTTTTGGCATTTCTTCAACGGAAAGGAGATCATTGTTTTTATAAAGGGGATAAATCACAATTTTTGGTAGTTTCAGAGGGTGATTGTCAAAATGATAGTTTAGAGTGATTGTAAAATTAAGTGATAATTTGACTGAGATTTTTGTGTTTTCCCTTAAAAAAAGTAGTAGCCCTTAATCTTAAATATTGCATGTTGGACTGTACCTGTAACACTTCCCAGGTCGAACTCTTCCAGCCCTACCTGCCCTTTGTCTAGCAGATGCCTTCGATATAGGTGCCACTACCAGATTCTCAATGTCTGAAATCTGCAGTGAGGTGAAGAAATGATTAAAAAGGCAAAACATTTGGTAATTAAAAAAAAATAGATAGAAAAAATGAATTAGATGTGAACTGAATCAATAATTATGGACTCAAAATTTTATACGCAACCCATTATACAGGGTAAAAGAAATTAAAAAAATATGATATTGTAATGGCAACTGGCACGTTTAAGAACAATTCAAATTATAGAGAAGATCTAATCCATTTTAAGGACCAATCCACTTTAAAAAACACACTAAAAATAAAGAATAATGCTTGGTCCACAAAAAAAATTACAAAAAAATCATTTTACAAGCTGTGATACCCCATTCCGATAAGTGATAAGGGTAGATGGTGTATGGGATCCCACATTGCTTGGGAAGGAGGAGTTCTTTCTTTTTATAATGTTCCCATGGGACTCCAATTATATCATTGAATAGTACTTTTGGAATATAGACCATGTGACTTGGTCCTTCCATTGGGGAGTTACTAATGGTATCAGAGCCTATCTAAACCATAAATGTGAGACTTAAGCCATGCCACTTACGACAAACGGGCCCGACGAGGACACCGGGAATTTTTTTTTTTTTTTTTTTTTGGGGGGGGGGGGGAGATTGTGATACCCCATTCCGACAAGTGATAAGGGTAGGTGGTGTATGGGATTTCAAATTACTTGGGAAGGAGAAGTTCCTGCTCTTTATAATATTCTAATGAGGCTCCAATTGTATTATTGACTAGTTCTTTTGGAGTATAAGCCATGTGGTCTGGGCCTTCCATTGGGGCGTTACACAAGCTGATGTAGCTTGATGTGTTATGTCAAATTTACTTTACAATCTGACGTAATACATCAACCCACATAGTTCATAAATTAATATTTTGTAATTCTCTTAGTAAACTCAACACTTCTCAAGAATAAAAACAAAATCAAGGGAGCAAATAATACATAGTAACTTGTATTGCGTGAAATTGTTAGGAGATCAACTCTGTAACCAAGAAGTATACCATAAATCTAAGGAAGTATTTTGACGTCAATGATAACATTACACAAGATCAGTATATTTTCAAGAAACAATTTTGGATGGCAAAAACATTTAATACAACATTTGAATATGGTATACAATCATACTACTATATATATTTTTAAGCATCAGACGACAAAGACATTACCGGATTGTAGAATTTCTGTTTTGAGAAGCCACTATCAACAAGATAGACAATTCCCTGCAAGTATCAGAGAAGGAGGATTGGATGCAATGCACTGACTGGTTCCTTTTAACCACTCACACCCAACAAAAATTGCTCGAATGCAGAGATGTTACCTCCAAAGTCAAAGATGTCTCCGCTATATTTGTTGATATCACTACTTTCCTCTTCCCTCTAGGAGTTGGAGAAAAAACCAGCTCCTAAGAGGAAAGCAAGCAGGTGGTCAGTAAATTACAAATTTGATGAAATAAAACTCTGCAAAAAGATCAGTTTAATGCACCTAGATATGATATTAATATATCATTAACCTGTTCCGCACGTGGAAGTCCCGAGTACAGAGGCAAAAGAATCAATCCTGAAAAGTGAAGTTATTCTCAAGATCGTGTCAATACTTTTCCTAACAGGTAAGAATACACCAAATAAAATATGTTGAACACTGCATTGCAAGACAAACAATTTCAACAATTTAACACTGAAACGAGAAATATAGGATCTCAGGTCTTTGCTAATACAAATAAATTAAGGTGGGCCATGAGACATTACATTGTATATGGTAATATCATCATACGAATGCCCAGAAACTAAGAAAAGGGCAGGAAAAAAGGGGACATGCTGACATAGGATCTAAATGAAGTGGATCAGTTGTGAAGTTATCCCACAGAACGTTCAAATACAAAACCAACCACAGACTGGGACCTAATACATCACAACATGCACAAACACGTGCATAGCTATATGAACGCATATAGCCATCAACATATACATGTTACTCACTATAGCAAATTGCAACTCCTTTTGGATGCATGAATGTAGAAAAGTACAAGTCCAGATATAATTGCTTTGTCAGTCAAACCTGAAGAGTGCTTTCTATTGGTTTGAGCTTCTTCATTTAGCAAGTGAATAGCAGCATCAATATCGTCTTGACCGGTAAGAAACACCAGAATATCGCCCATGGGTTCCTATAGGCCGTACATATAACATATGATACATGTTCATGAAACCATAAAACTTGTTTCATATTTAAGCAATGAAAGAAAAACCGCCCAAAGATAGTCTTTGAATTTTTTTTATTTATTTTTTATTATTATTTTTTTTTTTTTATGTCGGGGAACCTCTCCAAGGCAGGGCCCTTCGGACCCACCTCTGCAGAGTAAACTCCGGTCTCGTGCACCGCGCTTTCAAAAGTTTCCCTACACGAAATTAGTTAAATCGTTGGCTTTTCACTAGGGGGCGTGGCCCCAAAGGATTGTTTGCACCCATGAGGTGTTAAACCTTGAACCTTGAACTTTGAAGGGAGTGACACCCCAAGACCATGTAGTCTTCGAATTTTGTAAATAAAAAGGGTAGTCTTACATGAAAGTTTGCTAAAAAATCAAAACATTGTCTATTTGTCTACAAGATCCGAGGGAAAAAATTGTCAAATCACATAGCATTATCCACTTCGTTAATTGCCATGAAAAACGGGTAGTAAGGAAACACACTGACACCAAAAAAAAAAGCAAAAAAAGATGAAGGTAAACTTTCAAGAAAGACGACATAACACCTCAATGTACATCTCGTGCAACCATACCACAGCGGCAAAAATGAAAAGCTCAGAGGAATTATGACCACTTGGTAAAGAAGTCAATCAATGTATCCTTGGTCATGAAAAATAACACCATAGGCACAGTTTATTTTAAGAATTAAAGACTCGATGCTTTTCCTGGAAAAAAAAAACTTGGTTCCTCCCCTATACATTTAGTTATGAACTTACTCATGTAGTTCTTACCATAGGACCATCGCCCTAAGCATGTCACTAGCATAGGTGCCACGTAGATCCAACTTCATATGAGATGCCATGATGAATGCGAGATAAAGCTAATGTCTGAAGAAGCAAGGGTTACACCATATATATTTTGATAAGTTAAGACATTTATTAAAAGAAAAATATGCCAAGGGGGTCACCACCAATGAATGCATGAAGGTAGAAGCAAACAAGGAAGATGCGTAAAAGGCATCGGAAGGGAAAATCCAAAGATAAAAAATGCAAAGAATCAAGGAAATCTAAAGAAAAAAGAAAGATGGTCCAACATCTAAATTGGAAATGTTCGTTTTTTTTTTTTTGGTAACTAAGAAAAACTTCCTTACTAGAAAGAGACGCTCTAGAACACACAGGTGGAAAAGAGATCCCCTTAAAAGTTATAAGTACCTGATCATGAATTAACAATACTGTTGAAACAGCAGCCTGGACATAGTCCTGGACAGGCTCCTCGACAAAATGAATCTGTACATGGAAGCCTCTACCCTGAAAGTTAGGCAGATTACAATGATTCCCCAGATTTGTAATATCCATGTTACATCGTAATGTTACATAAATAAACTTCTATCACAAAAATAATGAGACCACCTCATAAATTTTGAATTACCCCTAATGGAGGGAGCAGAGAGGGAGAGAGAGAGAATTGGCAGAAAACCTACCTCAACTGATAGGATCGCGGGGTCCATCCTTGGTCCAAGCTCCTCACCTTCCAGTGCTCGACGCCTTTTGCTATTTACAATAAAAAGGAAATTACACTAATATTTGACATTTTCTACTGATAAATGGCATTAGGCTGTAGGCAAACTCAAGGTAACAGCCAAAGGAAAATCAAGATAACTTTTACTGGATTCGTAAATGGAAAAAAAAAAAAAAAAAAAACAAAGCTATGCAATAATTAAAAGGTCATAAAGTGAAATCAATTAAATTGAATAAATAATGACAATAAGGGAGCCATGCTTTAAGATAGTGACAATTTGCATGATTATATAACTTTTTGTAAAAGCAAACTAAAATACAATTAAAATTTTTTTACACCAAACATCCTTTCAATTTTCGAAATAATTATTATTTTGTGCCTTTTTATACATGAGAATCATAACATCCAGGAGGAACAGTGCAAAGAGCAAAATTTCCCATTTTAAAAAATAACTCGAAACAAAATTATTTTAAGAAAAAAATTTGATTATTAAATATAAGTTCAACATCAAATTTTTTGTGCCTCAAAAAGAACTTCCACAGGGTCTGCCAAGACCAGAAACATGCCAAAAGGATAAAAAAAACAAAGAAAGTACACAATCCAACTTCCCTAAGAGGCTTGGAAGAGAACCTGGTTTGGAAGAAAGCAGACATTGATTTCGCTTCAATTGTAGCAGAGGATATAATCAGACGCAAGTCAGGCCGACGTCGTTGAATCTAGAAATAAGTGATAAGAATATATACAAGAAGGTCGGAATTAAAAATTTGAGAAAGGTGAAAAAATACATTTCTTTTGTTTCCCAAACCATCTATAATACATCCTGGGGTACCTTTTTTAGTAGGCCAAGTAATATGTCAGTTGAAATAGACCTCTCATGAGCCTCATCAACCATTACGACACTAAAACAGTAGTCAAATTTAAGGAGAATATGTTATAGTTGCAAAGTAATAGAAATCATAATAATGACAAAACTACACTTACAAAAAAATTGACAAAACTACTAGTAGTGGTAGTAACATTAGTATTACTAGTAATAGTATTAATAACAATGACGATGACAGAAAAACAATTATAGTTTCGCAGAATCAATAACCTAACTCTATGAAAAAAAAAAAAACAAAAATAAGTGAACTTACTTTTTGGTCTAAAAACTTAAATTCAGACTACATTGCTTCTTTTAATGAATGACCAATTTGCATGCATGTGCTTCTGCAGACCAGCTAAAACTGAAAAATCTAGTTGGTTTTTAAATTCTTAAGTTTCCAACAGCAGCAATAAAGAAAGAACAAAGGAATGAAAGCAATCAATACCTGTACTTGGTCAAAAGAGGATCATCCATCATTTCCCTAAGTAACACTCCGTCTGTTAGAAACTTTATCATAGTGGTACCCTGTGCTGCCAAAACGGGAAAATTCCCCGTATTCATGATAAGGAACTTAAAAACAATAGATGATGTCACACAAATACTGGCCTATGACAAGAACTCCATAGACATATGATATGTCAATGCTCACAAGTATTCTGACGTAGAATAAGCCCTGACGACAAGAGAAGATATCCTATAAATGAATGAACGATTGATAGATTGAAAAGAAAATAAAAATCTCACCGAATTCGTAAGATCTTCAAATCGAATCGTGTAGCCAACTTCCTCTCCAAGCGTGACCCCCATCTCTTCAGCTACTCTTGCAGCAACTGCCTATGCAGTAATACAGCTATTATTTCTTAGAAAAATAATACACTAATAAGAAAATTGAGCATAGGTATTTGAGACAGAATCAACAGCACCATTGGAGGCTCAGTATTTCTCATCAAAAAAAAAAAAAAAAACAACGAAAAAGGAATACAACTGATATTTAGAATCACCATAGGAAATTCATAACCCCATATCTGTGTCCCAGATGATTACTTGGAAATGTTACAAATCCCTTCCAAAAGGTAAAACTGATAAATCCAATTTTTTTTTACCATAACGTGGACATGATGCAAGTGCACAAAATAGAAAGTGAAAGAATTACTCTTAATGTTATGTATTTGGGCTTACAAGTTCCAATTTATTTATTTTTTTCTCTTTTGGTAAGAAGAACAATTTGGAATAATAAACAATGATACACTATTGTCCTTGAAAGCCTTCCGTTAAAATGGATGCAAAACTTATTTTAGCCTACTCTGCCCATTGAAGCTACTTTGTTACCTCCCACCAGCTGAAGCACATAGTTTTTTTTTTTTATATATATATATATATATAACTGAAGCACAAAGATCAACAGCTGCAATAGCATAATAAGATTAATAGTTTACTCTCCTCTTTAAGTGAAGAAATTATTACTTTTGTTAGTTTTCTCTCCGTACACATCTACGATAGGAAGTTGATTGAGCTGAATTATTGCATATTTTATACATCTAGAACTAATATATTTCAATTATTTCATGACATTATTATTGGTTTTAGATGAAAAATTGGTTAAGAGGCATAAATCCAAGTTGTGATTTAAATTGGTTCATAGCATGGTTTATTTTTTTTTTTTTTTTTTTTTTTTTTTAATGTCGAGGAACCTCTCCAAGGCAAGGCCCTTCAGACTCACCCCTGCAAAGTAAACTCCGGTCCCGTGCACCGCACCTTTGGAAGTTCTCCTATATGAAACTAGTTAAATCGCTGACTTTTCATCAAGGGATGTGGCCTCAAATGATTGTTTGTACTCATGAGGTGTTGAATCTTAGGCCTTAAAGGAAGTGATACCCCAAGACCAAAGCCTTCACCACTTGGGCCAACCCTTGGGGTTAGTTTATGCTTAATTTTTTAACTTGTGATTTAATTGGTCAATATTTCTTCACATGCACAACACATCTTTGATATTTTATTCTTCCTTTTAATTTTTTTCTGGTTTCTACTTTTTTATATAGGCCAAGACATGCACTGATGCTTAAAGACAAAAAAAAAAAAAAAAAGACAAAAAAAAAAAAAAAAGGCTCAGCACCTATCCTCTCTAAAACGCACAGCATAAGACATTAAGAAGAAAAAAGAAAACACATGCACGTTGGGGAGAAAAACAGAAGCACGCAGGGGGGAAAAACACAAGCAGCGCCACCAGCTTTGAAGAGCTCCTCGAGGGGTCCAAACCGCCGCTGTCCAGCCTTCCTTCGCTGCCTGCCGTCTCCATTCGTTTTAGTTTTGGTTTGAATTTTATGGTGTCTTTTTTAGATTTTTGGCTTAGAACCATTCGGTTTTGGGTATTCTATTTCCTACTTATTTAACTTTGATGTTAGTTGTTTTCCTTGCTCCTTTAAGCTTCCGATTAACAGGTATTACAATTGTTATGAATTGATTTTGAGAATTTTATGATTTGAATACAAGGATGAATCCTAGAATCTTGATTTTAGGGCTTTTCAATTTCCAGCTCTTTTATCAATTATTTTCTAATCTAGCTTAGTTCTTAGCTTAGTTTTGTTAATCTCTTAGTTCCATTAGACATTAGATTGAGTAAGGGTTAACTAGGGCTTCATTAATTTTGGTTTTGTTAATTAAGATTGTTTGGCTTAGTTGGTTTCTTGATTGTTTAATTTCAATTTGTTAGATCTAGTTGTTAATTTTGAGTCTTGCAATTAGTTTGGCAATTTTTGTTGGTTAGTAGGTGGGTAATTTAGATTTAATTTTCTGTTTTGCCTCGTTAGCTGGTTAATGTTAGATTAGTTAGCTTGCTTTATAATTTGGTGTTTAATTAGTTTCAGATTTACTGTTTAATGTGCTATTAATTAAATTAGTTTAGTAAGTTGCTTCTTGGTTAATTAATTTCAGCGAGTTTAGTTTAGTTATTAGTTTACTCTTTTGCATCTTAGTCTTTTACTTTTCCTTGCAATACTCAAAAATCCAAAAATATGAACCTGGTCCACGACCAGTGCCCTTTTCATTCCCGTTGCATTCTTTCATTCATTACACATATCACCACTTTTATTTCTCTTTGTGAATATTTTCACCATTTATTTTTTTAATGTCGGGGAACTCTCCAAGGCAGGGCCCTTCGGACCCACCCTTGCAAAATAAACCCCAGTACCGTGCACAGCAACCTTGAAAGTTTCCTTACACGGAACTGGTTAAATCGTTGGCTTTTCACAGGTGTTGAACCTTGGACCTTGAAGGGAGTAATACCCAAGACCAAGGTCTTCACCATTTAGGCCAACCCCTTGGGGTTATTTTCACCATTTTACACGAGTTTGATTTTAAGCAACTTTCCCCGAGGAAACGATCTAGGAATTTTGATTCCTAATTATTACACGACACCCTCCTGCACTTGGGACAGCCTTTGTGCTGCTCATTTTTTAGTGAGTCAAGTTTTTGGTGTCTTTTCCAGGGAATGTTGCTTGACTTAAATTTAAACTCTTTTTTTTCTTTTCATTATTTTTATTTTTATCTTTTTTTTTCTCAATTGTTTCTCGCTATCTTTATCTCTAATTGCACATTTCACTTGTCACCTACTTCTCAGTCGCTTGAACCTTACTTCTACTATTTAGACTGATGTTTCATGTCTTGTGTGAGAGAAAGTTCAAATAGGTTGCTCAGAGTTACATCGAGCACTGAGAATAGTATACATAGCTCAGACATAGATAGCTCTTTTGTATCTTCTACAAGCGAGAACACTGAAACTGAACAATCCATGGCTGCACCTGCACGCACTCTTAAAGATTATTTGCAGCCCACTCGCACCACTACACCTTCACGCATTGTTTTACTCGATAAGGCACCGAATTTTTTTATTAAGCATGGCATGATGTCAGTATTACCTCAGTTCCACAGGATCGATTTTGAGAGTCTTACAAGCACCTGACGAACTTTGAGTTGGCCTACACTACTTTTATCAATAGAACCATTACTAATGAATTTATTAGACTTCGTTTATTTCCTTTCTCTTTAAAGGATAAATCGAAAATTTGGTTTAATTCTTTGAAACCTAATTTCATCTCTAGTTGGTCTGATATGCAGCATGAGTTCTTACAGAATTTTTTTCCTTTTCAGAGGACTCAATTTTTACAAGAGCAAATCAGTCAATTCAATCTGAGACCTGACGAGACTTTCCAGGCTAGTTGGGAAAAGTTTAAGGATTTGGTAAACATCTGTCCGCATCACGGTTTCGAATCTTGGAGTTTGGTAAACGATTTTTACACTGGTCTCACTCCAGAATGCAAGCAATTTGTTCAGACTATGTGCCGAGAGCGCATAGCAATGCAACACTCGGACTAATCGCATTTCGATGACAGCACAGCCACTGAGGGCTATTACTAGTGGGGTAAATATGAGCTAAAGGAGGACAATCTCTGAGGATAGGGAACCACTGGTCAAACAATGGTGGACTTTTTACAATTTCCAAGGCTCTCCAATTTTCATAATGGCAAGAAAGTTGAAAGCGTTGAAACAAGATCTGAAGCAATGGAATGAACAAGTTTTTGGCAATGTGCTTCAGCAGAGGCGCTCTCTCTCGGAGGAGCTACAAGGTTTGGAGGGCGAGAAGGAGGCAAGAACACGCTGAATCTGAGAAAATTCTCAAGAGTTAGGTAGTCGCTGAACTTGAAAGAATAACATTGATGGAGGAGATTTCATGGAAACAAAAATCAAGGGCGCTCTATCTCAAGGAGGGAGATAAGTGTACGAAATTCTTCCATAGGGTGGCTAATTCTCACAGGAGGAACAATGCTATTGATATGCTAATGGTAGATGGGGCAGTTCCTTCAAATCAGATGGTCATCAAGAACCATATCAAGCAGTATTATCAACAACTCTTATCTGAAGAGCCCAACTGGCGACCGAAAGTAAATGGTTTAACATTTTCAGCAATAGATTAGTAGAGTGCATGGTGGCTAGAGAGGCCGTTTGCAGAAGTGGAAGTGTGCAAAGTAATTAGAGGCATGGCTAGTGACAAGGCTCCCAGTTCGGACGGGTTTACTATGGGGTTCTTCCAAGCTTTGTTGGGAAGTGATAAAGGAAGATCTTATGCAGGTCTTTCAAGATTTTCATACTAATGCAAAATTTGAAAAAAGTCTTAATGCTACCTTCTTAGCACTCATTCCCAAAAAGATGGGGTCTGCAGATGTTAGAGACTATTGTCCCATTAGCCTTGTCAATGGGGTGTATAAGATTATTTCCAAAGTGCTAGCGAATAGATTGAGCTCGGTAGTGGAAAAGTTAATTTTGAAGTTGCAAAATGCATTTGTCAAAGGTAGACAAATCCTCGATCCAGTCCTTAGTGCAAATGAAGTTTTGGACGTACGGCTTAAATCTAGAGAACCCGGGTTGCTTTGCAAATTAGACATGGAGAAAGCATATGACCACGTCAACTGGCAGTTCTTACTTTATATACTTGCAAGATGTGGCTTTGGGGGGAAATGGCAGAAATTGGTAGAATTTTGCATCTCTACAGTTTTATTCTCTATCTTAGTGAATGGTTCACCAGTGGGTTTCTTCAATTCCTCTCATGGTTTAAGATAGGGGGGACCCGCTCTCTCTACTTTTTTTATTTGTCATGGAAGCTCTCAGTAAGATGATTGAGGACCTAGTGGACGGTGGGCTACTCTATGGTTTTTAGGTGGGGAATGGTGATCTTAATATTTCTCACCTGCTTTTTGTTGATGATACTCTCATCTTCTGTAGTGCACATCTCAGGCACATTCAATCCTTGAGGGCTCTACTCCTTTGTTTTGAAGCTACATCGGGCTTGAGAATTAATCTTTCAAAGTCTGAATTAGTGCCAGTGGAGGCTGTCCATGAAGCGGAGAATTTAGCTTCACTCTTGGGTTGCAAGGTATCATCTTTGCATCTGAAGTATCTTGGCTTACCATTGGGTGTTTCCTTTAAATTTGAAAGGATTTGGAATGGCATGGTTGAAAAGGTGGAGCGAAGATTGGCTTCTTGGAATAGGTTATATTTGTCGAAAAGTGATAGGTTGACTTTGATTAAAAGTACTCTTTCAAACTTACCCACCTACTTTTTGTCCTTGTTCCCGCTCCCCACAAAGCTCCCTCTCTTGTGTCAGATTTTGGTATGACAAATGGTGTGGTAACCATAAGACACCTTCCTTGCCATTTTTGAGCTCACACGAGAAAAGGATGCGGCAATTGCTGATCTTTTGGTCTTTTCCAATGGCTCCCCTCAATGGAATATTGATTTATTAAGGCAGCCCAAGTTTGGGAGTTGGAGACTATTATAGAGTTCTTTGCAGCATGGTATTCAGTAAGTATGACAGGGCTCACCGGCGATAAGATGCGTTGGAGACATTCCAAGAAATGTAAGTTCACTGTTAGATCATTTTACCAAGTTCTACCAGGTCCTGGAATGAACATGTTCCCGTGGAAGAGTATATGACAGACAAAAGCTCCTTCAAAAACGGCTTTTTTCGTTTGGATAGTATCATTGGACAAGATCCTTACCACAGATAACTTAAAGAAACATCTAATAATAGTGCTGGATTGGTGTTGTATGTGTAAGAAGCATGGAAAATCAGTAGATCATTTGCTTTTACACTGTGAGGTGGCCAGGACCATGTGGAATGACTTTTTCACGAGAATAGGATTGTCATGGGTCATGCCTCTTATATTGGTGGATTTTCTCACAAGCTAGAGAGGCCTTCATGGTACCTCACAAGTGGCGGCCATCTGGCGAATGGTTCCTATATGTATGTGCTCGTGTATTTGGAGAGAGAGAAATACTAGAAGTTTCGAAGATCAAGAGAGAACAATGGATGAGCTAAAAGTTTTCTTTTTTAGGTCATTGTTCTTATGGGTGGGGGCCATAGTTGTAACGGACTAAGCATCCATGACTTTCTATTTTCGATTGTAACCTCTAACTAGGTGCTACTCATGTATACTACTTGTGTACCTTGGTTTTGCCTATTTCTATGAATAAAATTTCTTGATTACCTATAAAAAAAAAAATTAAGATAATCATTCCTTCCTTAGCCCAAAGAAAGGACAGGATGTTATAATGCACTACACACTCTATGTCTCCATTAAGCTCCCTATACCCACCCACATAAAATCTTTATCCAGTTCCTAATTAGGTACATTCTCTTGTATATTATCAATGGTCCTTTCTTTTGTATACTCATTTAAATGAATTGTGAGTCATCTTGTTGTATATATGTGACTGAATCTCCATGGGTTCAACAAGTCAAATTTCAGCTAGAAATCAAATCAATCACCAGGACTGAAAATTACTTGATTCCATTGTAGATCATATCACCACATGGATACAGATTATTAATTAGTAAAATGACACAGGCAACAAAAAAAAAAAACCATAAGCTCAACCCAAGTTATATTCAGGAATCTAATAGAAGGTTCCCAACAGCCATCCCAATTGTTACCCACCCCTGCTTATCTTGTTACTGATATAGAATAAGCAGCCACTGTCAGGACTACACCATACTAGCAGCCCTAACCAGAAGTGCAAACAGAATGCTGAAAGTCAGCATGCGCTGGTTTGATAACCTATTCCTCAAAGGAGACAATAAATATAGATTGACACCATAACCTTTGCTCTTCAATTAATTTGATGCTGAAGAAAAGGTTCAGACATCAAAACAGCCGTCTTTTTTTTTTTATAAGAAAGACATTTTTATTCATCGAATGAAATAGGCGAAGCCCATGTACAGAGGAAGTATGCTCAAAACAGCCGTCTTATGTTTCAGATAGTTGAATAATCAAACATACTTTTCTTTTACAAGTAAAAAGCTTATTAATACTGATAGAAGAATAAGCATAACCCAAGTATACAAGACATATACAAGAGAAAACACAAGGTTAGGAAGAATAAATGGATACAAGGAAATCATGAAACTTAAGCCCATTAAAATCTATAGCTATTGCCCAAAGAAAAAACATATTGAGAAAAAACTTCTAAGTTCCTCCATAAATGACTGGAAAACCCAAACTCACTCAATAAATATAGACTACGAAGATTCCTATCACATCATTTTGGATGGAGAAGGCTTAGGACAGCATTGCCCCAGATAATGGAGTTTGATATTTCCCTATTCTACACTTAGCAGTAGCATAACTACAATGCTCTACCAGATTCCTTTCAACATGATGTCTCCAATAAATAATTGTACTAAAAAGTCACTATCGAAACATAAAAACTTAAATTAGCAATTTTGTAATACTCTTTAATTAAAGTGTGTTTGAAAACATCACAAAAGCTATTATAGCAAGCAAGTTCATATTCAGAGCACTAGAAGCAACTTAAAATAGAATGCAATAAAAAGACACAAGTAAATAAATTACTCTGTCAATATGATGAGGTAAAATTTAAAGCAACAAGTCCTCCTGTTGCACCCCTCTTTTTTACTTATCCCAAAAAAAAATCTAAAGCAGTAGCACAGACTAGAAATTCACCTGAACAGCCAGTCTTCTTGGTTGAGTGCAAGCAATTACACGCCCACCCTCCGCCCAACCTGCTTCTTTGAGGTACTGCAGTTTCAGCAAATAAGGGTCAACATTTTGATTTATTGATATGCTAACTCATTAAAAAAAATCTTAAAATGCTGCCCAAACAAAATCTAAAACTGAAAACACTTTTTTTTTTATGAGTAAGAAGATATTTTATTGATCTAAAACTGAAAATACTTACAAACCCAAGAAGAAAAGTATTAAAGCACATCCAAAACGATTATCATTCAATGGGGTAGGTATCTCTTGGTCATTCAATAGAAATAAACTCACCTATTATTCGTATTCCTTGGAACTGGAAAAGATCAAATCCAAAAAATATCATTTCATGATACGATAATTAGACATGCTGTACTCAAAGAAATCAAGACCTCACTTTCGGTGCCTATATGTTAAACACATTCAAACAACCTAAATTCCACCGCATCAAAGGCACGCCAACGCTTTGTTTGGTTGCCAAACTGCTAAGAAGGGAATTGAGATATAAAGTAAAAGGCTGGAAGTAATTATTAAAAAAAGGAAAAAAAAAAAACCCTGAAAATTATATAGTTTTAACTTTCTTTTCTTTTCCCTTTTTCCGCTTTCTCAGCAATCAAACAAAAAATAAGCAAGTGATGCAAATAATACAAAGACCAACTCCAAAATACTTACAAAATAATAACGAAGAATAAAGTTTACAGGCACTCGGCACCAATAGAAGCATGGTATAGTTTTAAAAAAATAACATTTTCTATAGCTATCTCTCATTTTTCCGAAGAAATAAATAGGTTCGCTTGAGTTTAGAGGTAAGGGAAGTGTGCCTGAGGAATCTGGGTGGTCTTGCCGCTACCGGTCTCGCCAACAATGATGGTAGTTGCGTGATTCTCAACCAAATATAGAATCGCAGTACGGTACTTGTACACTGGAAGCCTCTGCCTCTGCTTCTCTATACTCGCATACCCAAATCTAAACACGCCTAAATCAGCGACAAGAAAAACGAAAATCGAAATAAAATCATAACGAAGAAGAAGAATACCTAGAAGAGGAAGATGAAGAGGCAGAGGCCGAGAAGAACAGGACTCCACCCTCTTCGTCGTCGACCAGGCGAGGCTTTTCGGTGCCAGGCTTCCAGAACTGCGCCATTGTTGCTTACGCGTAACTTTCACTCACGCCGTCGTATTGGACCTATTGGTTCGGTTTGCTGCTACTGCCACTCTTCCAAGTTTTAAGCCAGTTCGTGCTGTAGGTGAGGTAGACTGCGAGAGTCTGGAGACGCAGGATTTTCTGATTAACTGAAGCTATGACCCGTCCCCAACTGGAGTGGGTGTGAGGACAAACGCCAGCCCGGTTTGCAAAGCCTGAAACAGGCCCAAGCTCATCCTTTGTATTTATTTTTTTAAGAAGAAAAATTCTGATTATCATCTTCTTAATCCTATACTACACATCAATATTGACAACATATAATTTATTTTTTTATTTTTTATTTAAACACACATATTAATATGTAAATAAATATATTTAAATAAAATAATAAAAATAATAAATCACATATTAATATATAGTGCATAAATGATAATAGCATCTCTCGAGATGCTTAGAAAAAAAATAATTTTACAAGTTATTTATTTGACTTTATATCATATTATAAATTTTTTATTTATTTAAAAATAACGTTAATTATATTAATTTATAGTTTTGGAATGCAAGCTGGTCATTTCATTTGCAGCACCGGCCATCAACCTCCCTCTACTGTCATTTTGTTAGGTATAAGTGGTATGGTGTACCAAAACCGTATATTAAATTGAAATGATTTTTTTATTGAAAGAAAAATATGAGAAGAAAAATTTTGAGAGAATAAGAAGATCCCGTCTCACGAAAATCATTTTCGTATTTAATTCATACCGTTTCATTAAATGAATACCTTACATGTCAATATTGATACTCGGTTTGATGCACGAATTGTTATAGACTTTTCCAAAAATGATATCAAAGTCATATGAAAGTGATTCCAGCATGTTAGCACTTTTATCCGACGCTCCCCAAAATGTTGGTTCGGAGATTGAATACCGTTTGGTTCTTCCACCTTTATCTTCTGTGTCTGATCCCAACAGTCTTGTCCAACAAGAGCTGATTGCCCTATTCCGAGATTGGCAGTTCTGAATATCTAGATTTCTATGCACAGTTCCGGAAAATATTCAGCCTGAATACCCAGAAGAAGATAACTCCGACCCTGGAATATAATTAGAATTGTTACACAAGCAATATTAGAGAGAATGACTACTTCTCAGGTTTCAGTGGCAAAATACATTTTGAAGAAGGCCAGCTCTCAGATACTCCTATATTGAGTAATGTGGACGTGGTCGGAAAGAGATGCAAAGAAATAGACTTGTGGACGCCAGAGTTTGGCTTCTCGGCTAGCAATTCCATAGATAAAGGTCTGTCCGGTCCAATAATTTGGCCTGGAAACTCAAAACGGAATCCAAGAGGTTGGGAAATGCCTACTCTAACAAATGCGACGGCTTTCGCAATCGAGTTTTCAATAAGGTCCGAGGTCTTTTAGACTATCATCTGCCTTACAAATTTGAGGCACATAATGGCACGTACGATCAGCTGGTTTCGCTTGTCTATAATGAGGTAACAACTTTTCTGTGCCATTTTTCCCAAGTACTAGTTTAATGAACCCCATTCATTCACTTCACCACCATCCACAGTACTTCCAGAGAGACAGAGGTCCCTTAGAAGAGCAACAAATCAATGACTTAAAACTAATCTGACAAGCTAATATTAAACCTTTCCTTTTCTCTTTTACATGGGTACAATTATTTATTTTTTATTATGATTCTATTGTTGTCATGTGGATGGAATACTACGATGCTGTCGTTGGCTTACTTGACCATATTATCCGACCGGATGCAGCAAAACCTGGGAATTGAGTTTGGTGACTATAGTTCCAGCAAAACCTGCAGGGCCAGAGTTGATGTTTACGGAGCCTTTCATCTGGGAATTGTCCATCTTGATTAGGGATATAACCGGTCCGGTCCGGTCTAGTTTTAGACAAAATCTAGGACCGAACCGATATGTACCGATATTTTATTTTTCAAAACCAATTACGTCCCGGTTACCCTCCTAAACCGGTACATCCGGTTTTACTAGTTTCCGGTCCAGTTTTCCGATTTTTTTAAAATGTAAAAAATATATAATAAAATGTTATTTCTTATGATAAAATATTATTAATAATTTAATATATATATTATGTTTAAAACATATGATCAATTAATTTTTTATCTTTAAGATTAAACTTTTATTTTATAAATTATAATAACATGATCTCATATATAATTATATTAATAACATATGATCAAACAAATTACAAATGTTCATATTTAATATTAACATTTTATGTTATAATTTATAAACTATAATATGAAATTATTTCATATATGATATATAACTATATATGATATATAAAAATTTAATATATAATTATATATTATATATAAAACTTATATATATATAAATATTTTGTATAATATATAAAATTAATTTATATATATATTTTCCAATCAGTCCGGTTCGGTCCAGTCCAGTTCTGGAAACTACGGAACCGAAACTGGACCGGTTCTGTCCAGTTTTCATAATATAGGAACCGGTTCCGGATCGAACCGGACCGGTTCAAAACCGGACCTACTGGTCCGGGCCGGTCAGATTTTCCGGTTCAAATTTACACGATTCTTGATGTACACAATGCTGGCAGTTTGGTTCTTGGAACGCTTTATCCAATCCAGAAATTAGCAGGCCCTGGAAGAATCAGATTAGCACTGATCTTTGGTTTACCTTCTCCTCTCTGTCCTTTGCTCATAGTAAGCAATCAATTTCAGTGTAAAAGCTAATGACATTCTATAATATGTTGTGTATAACTAACTATGGACAGCAGTCGTTCCAACACTGTTAGGAGGCAATCTCAAGAGAGTTTTTGGTTTTGCATTACTGGCTTCTGTCCCTAAAATCATTCACCTCACTGCATTACTTTCTAAAAAACTTACAAGAGTTCTCAATTTCATAAGGATGTTTCTGAATGGCTGAATAATCACTGAATGTTGCAGGGCAGAAAATCTGCAACAACTACCCGTTTGGTGATTGTAGTGTGGCTGTTTGTCGTAATGGTCCTAACCTTTTTTTGTCCCTTAAACAAGAGGCCATACCCCAAGTTTTATTGATGTGTTCTTGCTTTTGGTATAAGAATACCTCAGGTCATGCTCCTAACCTAAGCTACGCTGCTAGTCTGTCTTCAATGCTCACCATGCAACAACTAGAACCAAATGTTACACACCTAGTGGTTGAAAAAGAACTTGAAAGCTGGTTGTGGTGGCAATTCGTTTACAAAGAGATATCTGGAGAATAGGCTCGAGTTTAGTCCAGCGAATATCATAAATGTAAGCGATGTATACACACATACCTAGAGGAATTAGAAACCAAACTACAGCTGCGGCCTTTCTGGAACTCCCATATAGGAAAGTCTTCCCGAATAAGTTCTTGCAAGGAATACAATACCACCAAGCCCACCAACAGATATGGAAGATTTGGCTTTGTGAGTAATTACACCACACCATCAATTTCACGAGACTGACCATCCCAAATTGCTGCTTTATTATATTACTAGGTTAAAACCTAAAGAGAATTTTCTGTTGTTTCCCCACCCAGGCCTTCCAGAAAGGGTAGCCAATTGCCAGGGATTTTTCTACAGTCATTCTACAGCTGTCGGAGAAGGGAGAATTTAAGAAACTGGGGGAACAATTGCTGACTCCCTCACATGAGCGCTCAACCAACATTACTTCCAACAAACCCAATAGCCTAGCATCCAGAGCTTTTGGGTTCTATATCCAATATCATTTTTCTACATCTACCATATGTCATCTGCTATCCCTGATTTGTTGTCGAAATCTAGATGCTTTCCGAGGAAATGTTGCTACTCATGATACTCCGAATTGATAAGAGCGTCTGGAAGAAGGCCATTGAACTAATCACAGTTCCATACCAAGAATCAAAGAACTACAAATCTGGCAAGACACATCCAGTACAAATGAAGAAGCTTCAAATCGGATGTAAATGAATACTAGCCTGCCGTTCTGCTATCCCCAATCCGTCACCCCTCGCTTGCATAAACCGAAGCCATGCATTCCTGAATGTTCAAAAGCAGCAAAGAGAAAATTGGCTGAGATCAAAGCTGCGCTTGTTTCAATATAAAGCTTTCTTTCGGACTGTCTTAGATATTCCTTCTCCGTAAATGTAGGCCACGCATGTTATATAACAATTAATGACACTCATCAGAGCAGTATCAGTTTTCTCAAGTTCTCATTCAACCAAACAATTTATATTCTACAAATTTTCAGAATTGTAAAATCATTTTTTCAGAATTGTAAAATCATTTCTCGGAATGCAAGTTATTATATGCATACACGGAGTAACAGGCATGCACAGATTCCATAAAATCCCAGCTGCTGCTTTCATCAGTTGAATTAGAAACGATTAATAACTTCTTAGAGGCACTAAAAGCTACTAGATAAGCTCCAGAGCAATATGATTCCTAGTGTTAGACCACAAAGAAGTCTCCAGATACTCAGCTTCCTCTACGAATCAAATCTAGCTCCAACAGAGAACAAGAATAAACAAATGGCTTCTAGTCGTATACTTCCCGGTGGATGTTGAATTTGTGAATTCACGTCCAGCAAGCACCTAGGCTACCGGTAGCCTCTTCCTCTTCCACGTCCAGCCCACCCCCTGCCTCTGCCCCTAATCCCACCTCTCCCACCATGAGACAAACCTTCTAATGCTCTATTAACTAGCTGGTTTGGTAAACCACCAGCTCCACGGCCCTTTTTGGATGTCACATTGCTGGATCCGTTAGTAGCATTAGCAGGTCGTTTTCCTCTGCACACAAAGTTCATGAAAAGATAAAAATATGTCCACCATCGAAGACATAAAATCCATGCATGCTTATTCTGATTGAATGAACCCATATAGATCTTTCAGCAAAGACAGGAAGATTATCAACGCTAGAAACCATATAATCAAAGGAAGGAATAAAAGATCAAACATTCTATTGTGTGAGAAAAGATGAGGGGGTGACAGAGAGAGTGATGAGAAGAGGAGAGAAGAGGAAGAACAGAACCAGAAATATCTATCCTACCCAGTTGTAGCTGTGGCAGTGGGAATAGAAGGTTTTGTTGCTTCTTTCCAAGACAGGTTGATGCTTTTATCTCCAGTAAATGAAGGTGTTTTTGAATGCAACGGCTGGATATAAGTCATTAAAGATCAGCTTTACATATATAAATAAAGGCCTGTATATTAGAAACACAAAAATAAATCTTTTCCTTTCACCTTTGTCATTGCCAAAATGTTATTACAGGTCCGCAACCCAGTTGTAGTATTCTGCTTTTGAGTTTTCTGTACATTACAGGGAAATAGTCAGAGTAAAATGTTAAGAAAATCAATAAATAAAAGCTCCACCAGAGACTGGGATCTATTGAGAACAGACTCACAATGCCTTCCTTTGCTTCATCAGATTTGGCAGCAGCCATAGCTTTGTTGTGCTCAGCCATCCCCTGAGTTAATTTCTTCATGGTAGCCCTGGTTAACTCCTCGACATTACTCAACCTGAAAGAACAACATAAATTTTCAACAAGCAAACCACACAGTACACACACAACACAAAAGAAGAAAAGAAAGAAAAAAACAAACAAACACAAGACCAAAACGAAAAAGGTTGCAAACTCTAGGGCATGGCCAGTACAGAAATTTTATATTTGCTCCCCATAATAGAGAATGAACCCTCAGGAAAATAAATAGTAAGAGCAAACATCAATTTTAGCTCTCAGAAAATACACGAATTTGGTGCAAGTTCAAAAAGTTACAATCAAGATTTCAAGAAAATCAAAACGCCGTAAACAGGTCCTTGTGTGTTTTTTTTAATTATTACTTTGACGAGTACAAGTAGGTCATTTTGCTAGAGAAGGCTTTTTCTTTTTTTGGTAAATTTAATTATAAAAAAAAAAAACTAAAATGAAGGAAAAAAATATCCACCTCCTCGCTTCCCATAGATGAGGTAACACTCATATGTGTAAGTTGAATTTCATTTTTCATATCAACTGCTGCATGAGAAACTAACATGACACTATCAATTTTTTTTTTATCAGTAAATAAAAAACACGACACTATCAATTATTACTAGTCAAATTGATGCAAGAGTTTAGTTACACTTTTTTAGATTGTTTTTATAAGTACATTTTTTTCGATCATTTATGATACAATCAGAACTTCTTAAGGCCCGGTTTGGATACACAAAGCCATCTCATCACATCATTACAACATTTTCAAACTCCTATACAAAATATAATAAACAATTCAACTTTTTCAAATCTCAAAATAAAAATTATATTGAAAAATTATATTCTAACAATATTTTATTCAACTTTCAACAAAAAA
Source organism: Juglans microcarpa x Juglans regia (assembly GCF_004785595.1). Taxonomy (NCBI): domain Eukaryota; kingdom Viridiplantae; phylum Streptophyta; class Magnoliopsida; order Fagales; family Juglandaceae; genus Juglans; species Juglans microcarpa x Juglans regia. The sequence goes on along the minus strand of NC_054602.1, from coordinate 6,157,846 downwards.
TCTCATCTCATCTCATCTGAACTATGTAACCAAACGAGGCCTAAATGTTAAAGGACCAAATCAGAAACTAATGTATTTTACAAGGACTAAAGTGAACATTTACCCAAAAGCTAATAATTTGAAGAAGCAATTTCTTTGTAACATATATAGAAGGAAATAAATTAATAAAAATAAATCAATTACCTTTCAGTGAACTCCTTATATAACTCTGAGAAGTCCTCCCCAAGCCTATCTGATGGTTGACCAGTCACTATCTTATAACCGCATAGACTGTTAGTGGCATTGGGAACCTGAAGAAGAACAAAAAATAGGGTAAGTATTGTCCAATAGTAACAAACAGAAGAGTATTTAACAAAGGTGCATCACTGGAAATCAACCTTGTGAGCTAGATGGTGAAATGTGTACAGCAAGCACTCAACATAAGTAAAGTTCATCTCTTCCCCTGTCTTCCTCCGGGGCATGTACTTCTGAGAAGGGAGAAGGAACATATTATGAGATTGAGGCAAACATATTCTCTAGTCCAAAAACATATTCGTGTACTTCAAGCAAGGCTTCAACATTTGGTACATCGAGTAAAGACAATCCAAGCAGGTATAAACAACAAAAATTCTTGTGTGAATGAACGAATATCAATTCTCTCATTGCCGGTCATAAAGACAAACGCATACATGTATATGTTTTTCTGTCATTTTAAATGTGTACCTTTAATAGCTGAACAACATTAGGAAGAATCTGACGAGAATCCTGTGGTGTTGTATAAGGAGAAATTTCTGCAAGGGCTTTGAGCATGTCTAGCTTTCGCTCCTCAGGAAGCTGGAAGAAATAACTACCAATGAATTAAAAATACAGCTGGTATAAAAGACAATTAGAGCTCATGTAGACATTTGAATTAATTTAAAACAAAAAATAAAATAATGCTCACAGAAGTTATGTAGCTTAAGATCAAAATATACTAGAACATGGTTTATATCTTCAAACTACTTATTTATTTATTTATTTTTATTGGCACTGGGTGTCAGAGAACAAAGCTACGACTAATCCCAGATATCTTGACACTACTTATAAAAAATATAGCTGGTATAAACGACAATTAGATTAAGCATTAGCAAACGCATATTAGAACTGAAAGCAACAAATTTTTAAATGAAAATATCCAAAAGGCCAATGAACTTGCGTCACCTGCTTACTATTTCAAGACAAGGAAGTGATCATTACCTTATCAAATACAGGTTTTTTCATAAGTAATTACCTTATCAAATACAGGTATAATGTGTTTGTTCAAATAATTGAGAAACTTGCTGCTTGAAGCACCCCTCTGTGACAAATTAAAGTCATGGGGTAGTCAGAAATACATACAATGAGCCCTTTAAATTGGAAAGTAATATCACACATAGTCCATACCACAACAAGTGGAAGAGCCATGTACAAGCACGATATCAACCTGTCAATATGGTCCGCATCCGAAACCTGTTTTTTTTTTTTAAATCCATTCAAACAAAATTGTTACAATTTATTCATAGAGCATAAAGCAAAAGATATTATTTACCAAGGCTAGAGGATACAATAAAAGGAGGAAGAAACAAACATTAGTCACAAATACAACCACCAGTGACTAAGTACTCCTCAGAATGATTACTGCAAATTTGGGACAAGAATATACACTACTTGCCATTCACAATATAGGATACTACGTCCCATTTTCAAGATTATAACTGTCAACCTCTTAAAATCTCAAGCAGTACTTATAAATCCCTTGAGAACAATGCATGTCTCCACTTTTGAATCCTTGAACTCTTCCAACATTACATTCTCAAAGCCTTAATGTACCTCTAATACATCCTGGACTTCAAAAGTTACTTCTCTTAAATGCCCCCAGTGTCAACACAAAGAAACAAGTACTCACATTGAACTGTGCATCTAAATCAGCTTGTCCTTCAACAATTCCAATTAATTCTTTCATGCGTTCTGGGGGAGCTTTTTCTCCAAAAGTGTTCAAACTCTTTAAGAAGTCCATAAACATCCTGAATTCTGCGCCGGTTACATCTTCTAAACTCTGATAATGGAACTCAAATCATACTAGTCAGACATATTCCAATTGAACAACAGAACAAAAACTGAGATTAAATAAATTCAAAACTTTGAACTGGGAGAAGGACAAAATGCATTGATCAAAGTAGTAAAACCAAGAAAACACCTTTTTTATCAAATCAGTTATATGTCTTTCCATTTCTTCCTGAGGCTTTAATAGTTCAGCCTTAATGGGAAAAACCTGCAGACCCAATTAATTATCAAAATGAAATGCAGTAAAAAGTTACAATTCAAATAATATGAGTGAGTCTTCTTACCTTATCTCTTATAAATGTTAGAACTTTCTCACGAATAACTTCATCCGTACTTGGTTCATCAACACTCCCAATATGCTTAAATAAGGCCGTCAAAGAAGCTACATCAACAAGAAGATTTAATTACACCAAAAATTAACCCTTAGAAACGCATGCTATAAATAAGACAAGGAATATGCACAATGAATGATATGTATCACACTAGAAGCACATTGACTTGAGATGTTCATACAAAGAATTACTAACAGAAACACATATTTATAAACATTTTCCAGTTGTTATGATTGAATGATACATGTTAAAAGCTCATTCCTTCTGCACATAACAACAGATAATATCTTCCATCGCAATTGTGGCAAAAACTTTTCTTGGACATACTCCAATAGTTTAAAAAGGTATACAAATAAACAAACACATAAAATTCCGGTTTCCAAAGGAATAAAGCTTATGCACTAACTCCTACATGGCACAATTTGCACTCAGGTACCATCACCAAACCAGAAGATAAAGCACAGTACCTTTCACATCCTGCGTCAACAGGGACATAAGGGCTTTATGCACAGCATCACGCTCCACAAATTCCTCTAAAAGACGAAATCTAGTATCAGTTTCATATTAACCCCGGGGAGGAGCCACATGTTGAAATTCTATAAACATAAATGTTTAAGAAAGCTCTAATGAGTGTACTTTCTGGCCCCAGTCCCCCCACCCGAACCCAATCAAGTTTTTCTCCATAGAATAACCATGAATTTATTTCTTTTTAAAACTACAAATTCCTTTTAGTACGTCCCAAAGCATTCACTTTCATTTAACTAAAGTCACAATCCAATTAGTACCAAGCTGTTATCATTTTACTTATATTGATTTTTCACCAAAAAAATTTCCATGACCACCTTATCACTATCCGAATTTTTTTTTCTCTGCTTCTGGGCTTCTCATCACATGGCAAAGAGATAACAATGTTTCAATCTAAGAAAAGGTAAATTGTCAAGGTTTATCTATCTTCTGTAATGGTTTTTTTTTCAAAATCATCGCTTAATTTGATTATGGTTTAAATTCGTTGGCGATATTTTTTTGGTACTAGAAATAGCAAAATAAATAATGTGCATATTTATCATTTTAGTTTAATTTTCCCTACTCTCCCAAATAGTTAGATCATTAGCTCCAATACTGTGTAAAACAAGAAGAATACCAGGAGAACAAGCAAAGCAAAATCCATAATTTACCGGATGCAAGGAGTTGCACAAGAATGTCTACAATCTTTGCAATATGTTCTGGTGTATCCTTGCAGAAAAGGGGAAGTCCCCTAATTGCTTGCACCCGAACCTGTACAATAGATGAGCATTAGAAAACACCATTGAGATTGAAAAATAGTAATAAAAATAAAGCATCACTTCCAACAAATAGAGAGGCGCAAATAAATGACGTGACAATCATGTTCTTTGCTTTCCTTTCTCACATTATATTAGCAAGTAAATAGAACTACAACATATATAAAAAGTCAATAGATAAATTACTGACCCCGAGTTCTTCTTCTTCGATCAAATCGAGATGCGTGTCGATGGCGGGGCCCGAGAGAGTGGGGAAGAACTTGAAGAACCTGGGGATGAACTGAGCGGCCAATTGCTTGGCCTTGATGCTGGACTTGGCAGTGTCGATGATACCCTGGTAGTCCTTCACATTCTGCAAATAACCGAAAAACGAGAACGATCACACACAGGAACGCCAGGCAGGTTGTGGCTGGGGTAAACCCTAGAAACGCAGAAAAGGAGAGTAGAGCGGACCTGGGACTTGTCCGTGGCCTCGTTGAGACGCTCAACGTAAAGGTAGAGCTCCTCGATGTGTTTGGAGTCATCTACGGCCGAGTCACTCATTGTGATAAAGAAAAAAGAAAAATTTAAGAAGGATATGGGAAAGGGATTTAATGAGGGTTTTGCTTTACTAAGTAACTGGATATTGGTGGATTTTGAATGGAGAGAGAGAGAGAGAGAGAGGGCTTTGCGAGGAGTACTTCTACTTCAAGCTCTACTTCTACTTGAACTTGGAAGGAAAAGAGGGCTCTCGTCTCCGCTCCGCAAGGGTTTCGATACTTGGCCAATCGCCAGGAAGAAATAAGAAAAAAAGGACCTTCTTTACAACTCATGTAATCTCATCGCCTGAGTCACGTTTGGATTGAAATCAATTCATTTTATTTTATTATTATAATTTTTTAAAATTTTTATATAAAATATAATAAATAATTTAATTTTTTTTTAATTATAAAATAATAATAATATTAAAAAATAATATTTAATAATATTTTTTTTAATTTTAATTTCAATTCGACTCAATCGACAGTTAAACTTTAGACTTTGCTGTCCCCACTCCCAGGGTCGTCGTGAGTTGCATATTCTTATCCGATCTTCCTAAAACGACGTGGTATTTGTGTTTTTGTCGTGAATTTCCACTCAAGCTTAATCTTGGCTTCCCTCAAAACTTCGCTTGATACGTCGTGTTGAAAAAAATGCAAACAACTGAGATGGATGAAAAACCTTACTTATTTTTTCACTTTAAAAAATCTAATCCATTGCCAACAACCTTTGGGTTTTATTGGCATAATTTTCAGTCTTCAAATAGAGATTGTGGAGTTCGAAACCTTTATCTCCCAACTCAAAAAAAATAAAAAAATAAAATATAATCCATTAATTTTTCAATTGCATAAATCCAATAAATTTTTAATTTTTAAAATAAAGTAAGCCAAACTCGCACCCTCGAATGACTCGCTCTTTTTGAAGCAAGCAACCATTCTTCAAAATCCTTTTTTATGTACAGTTTAGAGCTTGTTTATTTGAGAAGATGAGTTGAAATTAAAGTTAAAAAATTGAATAAAATATTGTTAGAATATATGTTTTAATATTATTTTTATTTTAAAATTTGAAAAAGTTGAATTGTTTATTTTATTTTGTATTGAATGTTAGAAAAGTTGTAATGATTAGATGAGATGAGATAAGATGTTTTTTGAAAACAAATGAGGCCTTAATCAAATTGCACCGCCCTCTCTATTAGGGGTGCTACCCGCCCCCTGCCCCCCGCATGGGAAGGGGGAAAGGATTTCCTCCCCATCCCCCCCTTTAGAATGCGGGCGTGGGGTACCCCGTCCTGGATAATGGGATGCAGGTGGGGGGATCAATCCGTCCACCTCCTTACTGGGCCTTTGGCTCGGAAAATCGCTGAAATAGGCCTAACATGGCCCAGAAGGCTTTTCTTTAAGGCTCAGAAACAGCAAAAGAAAAAGCTTCTGGGCCAATAAAATTAGAAATAAAAAAAAGTTACATAAATAAAAATAATATATACATGATATAAATTCACTAATTTAGAAAAAATAAAGTACTATTACAGACTACTAGTCTACTACCTAATAAACTATTAATAATAACTAAGCTATTACAAAATTACAAACATAAAAGTGTCCAAGAGACATTGTATCAACATTACAAATCATTGAATACATAATACGTACAAATGATTCAAATTTTAATATTCTAATAATAGAGTTGTTTGAGTTTTTGACTGTGACATTTAGATCGGCTTAGGCAGGTAATCCTTTTATTAACTCATTGAGATTTGAGGCTTGAGCACATATTCATATTGCAGCGGAGGTAGACGTTATTTGTGTCGTCTCATATGTTGCTACAACAATTAATACTAAAATTAATACCGTTGAAATCGAAATGAATATAAATAAATCAAAATAATAAAATAAAAATAATAATTACCAGGTGGTTTAGATCCAAACTGATCACCATCTTCCTCCTCGTCGGTCTTCTTAAAATCTAAAATATCTGGAACACGAATATAATTTCCCATCGTCCAACTCTGTGTGCATATCAATGCCTCCATAATTGTAGGAGACAATGAATTATGGAAATGATTTAATATGCGCCCTCTGGTACTAAAGGCTAACTCTAAGGCAACGATGCTAATAGGGATCACCAAAATACAGCGGGTCATCTCAGAAATGATAAGATATTTCTTTGATGCCTCCTTCCACCATCCTAATATATCGAAATCATCATTATCTTGAATAAGATCCATTAACAAATAGTTGTCTAACTCAAAAACCACCTCCGTAGATTGACGGACTAGTGTGAGATTTTGTGCGATGATCTTAGTCCACGCCAATCTATACTTCTTTATTGGTCCGGTGTCTGGAGAAGACGTTGGGGTAGGTGTAGGTGTAGTAGATGCAGTATTACCCTTAATCGCATTAAACTCTTCATACAAGTTAGCCAGAGTATCTCGGGCGATATTACCAATAAGATCAACCCATACCTGATCGTGTGTGAGTCCCAAACCATATAACATGCCTTAAATTTTCAGACGGAGACCGAGAATAACAACCACATAGAACAAAATATTTAGTCTACTCAAATCTCCTAAATACTTGTCATATTTTACCCTCGTGGTCAATGTCATCCCCTTCATCATTAGATTGGAATCCCTACACATGTCGTCTAATTCTTCTTTCATCATACATATTTGTTGACAAAACTCGTGGGATGTAGGGTACAAAGAAACCAGATGACTTCAATGTGACATCGTAAAAAAGCTCGAGAAAATCAACAAAAGTAGAAACTACCTTCCAATCATCATCATTAGGCTTTCCTAATCCCGTACTCATCAAATTATTTGATATATTGAATGTCTTCATACCCAATAATTCAGAGGCTACCTTATATTCTTGGGCCGTCTATAATATTAAGAAGGTTGAGTTCCTTCTAGTAAGAACATCAGTACAAAGACCATTATTTGATGTTATGCCCGCAGTCTTCGTAGCAACCTTAAATTTCTCCAATGTAGAAGAAGAATACCTCACAAATTTCACAGTCATTCTAACTCATGCAACCGAGTCATCAACATTTTTCATCCCCTTAATCGCTATTATATTCAAGATATGTGCAACATATCTAACATGCAAATATTCACCACCATAGAATGTATTATTCTAAGATAAGTTTTCAGATATCCCAAAGCGACATTATTAGACGATGCATTATCAACCGAAACTGTCAAAACCCGTGCCAACCCCCACTTTTATTGTGGCCTCCAAGGCCTTCCCAATCGTCTCACCCTTGTGATCAGTTATTTGACAAAACTTAATAATCTTTTTGTGAACAATCCAATTAGAATCAACAAAATGCACAATTAAAGACATTTAATTCATATTTTGGATAGAAAGTCCAAGTATCGAAAGTGAGGTAAACTACCAAACCCGCCAATTGGCCCCTTAAAACATTTTTATCTTTTCTGTACATCTTTTTAATATCCTTTGGCGGGAAGGAAGCGTAAATCTAGGTTCTAATTCTTGGACAAGTTCTTAGAACCCTCTCCCATCCACAAACTGAAAAGGTAGCTCGTCTATGATAACCATACAAGCTAACTTCATTTTACACTTATCGAGATTATACTTCGTATACCCCTTCAACGTTGGACCCTCATTACTCCTATCCGCCATATGTTTTAGTCTAATATCTATCCTAAATTGTCTCTTCTCCTGTAAGGATCTTAATATTTGACTCTTCTTGTATTGTTCCTCTAAATGAACCTTTAACTGGGATGTACCATATTTCCTATAATGACAATATATAGTTTCCCACAGTAATTATATTTAGCTTGGGGGTTATTGGAGTCATCACCCTCTAGTTTGGTAAAATGAGACAAAACTATGGAAAAATGTTTCTTGCCCTGTGTGGACTTGGGGGCGGGGCAAGGTGTACTCCCAGCGGTTAGAGTTAGGTTCTGGGGCAGGGGTACTGGTAGGTGTAGGAGAGTTATTATTGAAATTCTTTTGGGAATACATTCTTGATTCCCCAACACAATAAAAAATTATAAAATCAAGCAACACAAGACATTAGGAGTTCAATCCGAAACCCTAAATTGATTTAGGGGTTTCGAATTTGGACCCTAAACTAATTTAGGGTTCCAAATTCGAAGACCTACAAACTACAAAAAAAATAAAATAAACACAGTGCACACGCCACACAAATTCATTCAATTTCAAACACATGCACAAATCAGAATCCACAACACACAAATTCACAATCATTCTCATCCTCCATTTCCGATTCAACCCATCATTCCTCCAATCTCCAATCCAAAACTCAAAAGAAAAAAAAAAATCTAGGTTCCAATCGAGGTTCGGAGTAAGGAGTCTTACCTTTGGCGCAGCAAACGACAGACAAAGCGACAACGAGTCTCACTCTTCAGATGTCATGGTCGAGAGAGAGAGAGAGAGAGTATGAGAAAGAGTTCAAGAAGCCAGAAGGATGAACAAGCCAAAAGGGGGACTTAACAGGTAAAATGAAATAGCACCGTTTTGTCATGGACAAAACGATGTTGTTTCACTTATAGAGTGTTTATATATATATAATATAAATATATTATATATTATGCGGGGTGAGGGAAAAACGGAGCGGGACTAGTGGCTTTCGTCCCCATCCTCTGCTGGAGGCCTTTAGTGCAGCCTCTGTTAGCCAAACCGACGCAGTGTAGTGTTTTTATCTTGGAATCTCCGTATTTAAGTTCTAGCATTTTTTTTCTTTTTCCCACAAAGTCGATTCCAAGCAAAGAAATCTCAATATTGAATTCTTGACACTGAGGCATTGAATATTATTTATTCTAAGCTAACAAACAGCAGTATTGTTCGTGAATATTAAGGAAAAAAAGTATGTCCTAAATTGTTGCTCACCATAATCTGTGAAAATGCTAAATGAAACTGCGACTTGTCCCCCTTGCGACCTCGGCGCCTACGTGGCATTAATACTAAACGACGTCGTATAGTGTTTGTTCGGTTCTCTTCTTCCCCCCTAATCCCTTCCCCCGCACACGCAGGAAACCCTAATCTACCCTACCCTTCCCCCGCATCCCATCCCTCTCTTCTTCCCCCATGCACAAACCCTAACCCCTTTCCCCCGCATCCCTTTGTTTTGCACGAACCCTAACCTTAATCAACCCTTCCCCCGCATCCCATCCCTCTCTTCTTCCCCATGCACGAACCCTAACCCCTTCCCCTACATCCCTCTGTTTCGCATGAACCCTAACCCTAATCAACCCTTCCCCCGCATCTCATCCCTCTCTTCTTCCCCCACGCACGAACCCTAACCCTTTCCCCCGCATCCCTCTGTTTTGCACGAACCCTAACCCTAATCTACCCATCTTCTTTACCCTTGAGGCCGCGAACCCACACGAACCCTATTCTTTGGATCGAAGAACCCACAAACCATTCTCTCTTCTCCACGACCCCGCAAAGCTCCATCCCCGTCATCCTCCCTCTCCCCCGAACCTCCATCCCTTTCGTCTTCACCCTTGAGGCCGGGACGGTACACGGTCCTCCCTCTGCTCGATAACCCCCAGGTTTTCTTTGGATTGTTGCTTTTACTTTTATGAATCAAATTTGTGCTTGTGATTTTAAGTATTGATTACTTGATTTCGAGATTTTATTTTATTTTAATTCGGTTTATTTATATATTTTGCAATTTGAATTTTTTGCTTTTTTATTTATCTTTTTACCTTACATTTGTATGTATATAACGTGCATATACATTGCAATTTGGTGATGATCATAACAAGATATTGAATGAAAAAATTCAACCAGTATTGGATGTTTTGGTCTTTGTAAGAAACTGTAAGAGACCATTGACATTCCAATGAACAATAGACCACTAACATTCCAATGAATAAAGCCATCAGTGATTTCTTTATCTATTTACTTTAGCTAATCTTCTTAATGATGTACATGGTTACACATGAATTCTATTTCTTATTTAAATATTGCTGAGAGCTGATTGTGTACATGGTTACGCGTCTGATGATGTACCCCACTTGTACGATGTACCGCACTTGTATGATGTACCCCAACATGCAAGGTGTCTGATTCTGCGCCTTGCATGTTGCATGATATTTTCATGTTAGGGCAAGGCCAGTTAAAATACTTAATTAAAACTTGCTGCTATTCAATTTTATTCCATGATTATTCAACTGTTATTCAATTGTTTTATGGGGGTTCATCTTAGAATGTCATCATCAACTTCATCAATATCTTCTTCACCTTTTCCCAAACGTACTTTGGGAAAATCATTGTGCTTCTGAGAACTCGAAGCCACATTGAAATGGTCAACTACTGCAAAAAATCCTAGACGACCCTTCTTAGGGTGTTCAAAGTACAATACGCAAGTAACTACATTATTTGTTGCCTAAAATATTTTTTTATATATATTAATTTAATATGATGTACAGTTCATTCATTTATAATATATGCATGAAATGAGCAGGGCTTACCATACTGTAAGTTTTTCAAGTGGTTGGATGGTAATGAAGTGATTGAGCTACAAGTTGAAGAAAGAATGAATGAACTGTTAAAGAAAGAGAAAGAGGTCGAAAAGATAATCGAGCTTCTTGAAAAGAGGGAGATTGAGCTGCGTAAGATAGTGGATTGCCTTGAGAGGGTGCAAATGGTACTATCCAACAAAAGCGACGAGGTTATGCAAAAAGAGTTGGTGCTTAATGCACAAGAAGATAAAATAAGGCGTGTAGGCACGCTACTTCAGATTTATTGTTGTTTTGCATTTGTACATGTATTTTACCTAGTGTTATATAAGTAATTTAGGATTGTTGTTAGTTCTATGTTTAGGTATTGGACTTGTACATTTGTTTTAACTTTGTATTGGACTTGTACATTTGTATCTATTAGAATTTTAGTTTCTGAAAAGTCCCGTGATTCAGTTTCAGTTTCTGGAAGCGTGTTGGACTTGTACATGTGTATCTATTAGAATTTGTTTGTCTTATTGTTGGAAGTGTGTTTCCTTAATCTCCTTAATTACTACAATTTTCTGGTATTAGGCATCACTACTCTAATAATTGGCTTTGAGTCAATTTTTTGGGATCTATTATGACCCAAAATTGCAGATCAGAATAGAGTAAAGAAATTCTGGGTAGTGATGCCTTTGTACCTATGTAGTAATTCGGATAAAGCAGTTTAAAGCAGCAGAGTTGGGATACTATATTAAAGCAGTTTAAAGCAACAGAGTTATGCATTATATTAAAGTAGTTTAATAATAACAGTTATTCAAAGTAGATCAAAGTAGTTTAATAATCACAGTACTATATTAAAGCAGCAGAGTTATTCAAAGTAACCAAGCAGCAGATTGCATGAAGCCTTCCACCTGCGCCCCATCACAAATATTTAACCAATCCAATCCACAACAAAGTCTCTCAAATACACAAAATATATTCAATCCACAACAAATTTATCCAACTCAATTATTACAATGAAGTCCCTAAAATACACAAAATATATTCAATCCATAACAAATTTATCCAACTCAAGCATTACAACGAAGTCCCTCAAATACACAAAGTTTATCCAATCCAACTTCAGAACAAAATCCCTCCCTCAAATACATTCAATAAAGAAAAGAACCTGTGCAATACCATTCAATACACAAAAAAGTTTAACTGGAAACCCATCATTGCAACGGTTGTGATTCATCTAATCCAAATTGCATCTGTAAAGAATAAAAAACAAAATATATTATTCAGGTAATATATATTAGTATTAAACTCGAGAAAAAATTTATGAACCACTTACGCTTTCTTGACTCTGCATCACTATTTCTTGAGGTTGGGTTCCAGTAACGTCTATAGCCACGCTTTCTCTTTCTGGAACAGCCTACTGGAAATCAAACGTAAATATATAGCCAAATAATGAAAATTAGTAATAAATATAAACTTATTAATATACCATCTCATAAGGGCCAAATAAATTCATGCATACTTCCACGATCGGTGTATCTCCTCTATCCACGACTTGGGTATCTCCTCCATCCCGCTAATAATTATTTAACAAACAAAATTACATTAAATCATTTTCTTCGTCAACAAAATATAAATAAAAAGTGAATATTAAAATATCATCACCTATTTACGCTTCCCATTTACTGGTGCTTTCTTCGTTTTTGCTTTAGCTTTCCGCATGTCTATCTCCATCCTGGATGCTCTCCTTAGAGATGGAGGTCTGCCTTTGCCTTGCACAACACGCAGACTGCGTACTTCCCTAGAACCACCGACCGTAGTGTCCATTGCCATACTATCAACATTGGAACCAATTTGAGTCATCGATGGGGATTCTTGATTGGCACAATACAAATTAATCATTACATATAATTTAGTTCTCGCATCCTTAGTATGCTCTTTCGAACCCGATGTGTGAGTAATCATCTGATAACAGATATTTAAAAGACTTGAATATTTATTAGAATCTGCCTTTTGTTCCCCTCCATCGTAGCTGTTGTGGATTAATGTGTATCGCATTTTAATATCCGTCCTCCATAGATCTAAAATGTACATTTCTAGCAAAAATTTAATATCATTACACCTGAATACAGCCAAAATATGCCGACATAATATCCCCCTCATCTCAAATAATCCACAATGGCACTTTGCAACTGCATCTTCCTCACTAAAGTCCACAAAATGGGTAACCAGCTTAGTGAACTCTTCCAAACAAACTTCATCATCTAGCATATATATTTTTACTGCACTATCACTTTTATGTAACTTTGGATTCAAGTCAATGATGCCGTTGACTTGTTGCTGAACTTCTTTAAATTTAGCATTCGTGTACAACTCTTGAAACCTCTTTTTGTAGGGTATTGCGACATTAAATGACTGGAAGTCCGCAAGATTTTCATTCTCAATTTTTTTCTTCAACGCGTTATCAAATTGGTCTACAAACTCCATCCTAGAATAAACATAACCATCAAAAAATGCATTCATGCTCTCGCTTCACTGCGTTGTACTCATTCCAGCCCAAAAACACTCATTCAGAAATGCCGGTACCCAATGTTCACGCTCAACATATAGGCTTTGCAACTATGCATTCTCATGCAAGTTGTAAGTGTTAATCAACTAATCCCAACATTTCTCAAACTCATCAACAAGTTGGGTGTCATATACACATTTCATCAATGTATTTTTCATCCTAGATTTGTACGAACCATATGAGCCAAGTTTCTCGGGGACTTTCTTTAGTATATGCCAAAGACAAAATCTATGCCGAGTTTTTGGAAAAACAATTGCGATTGAATTTTTCATCGCTCTATCCTGATCAGTGATAATAACCTTCAGAGCGATACCATCCATGCATTGCAACCATGTCTGAATAACCACACAAAGGTCTCGGTATCCTCACTGGAAATCAGGCTTGCTCCTAACAAAATTGACTGTCCATGGTGATTTACATCAACAAATGGTGCAAAGGGCATCCCATATCGATTCGTTAGGTATGTGGTATCGAATGTGACCACATCACCGAAATCTTGGTACACTACTCTACTACGGGGGTCTGCCCAAAAGACTTTCTTTAACCTCCCGTCATCATCTATATCTATCATATAAAAAACCCAAGATTTTTGTACTGCATCCGTAAAAAGTAATCTTCGAGCGCTCCAGCACCACCTGCGCCAAGTCGTAAATGTCTTGCTTTGTCAATATAATTACAACAATCTTTTTCAAAAAATGGGAGGTTCTCGAATCCACCCGCGCCAACAACAAGAGATCCGTAACTCTTATTCGTTCGGATGCCAGCCAAATCATTTGTATCGAGCACCCTTTTAACGGCATCACTAACTTCTCTATTATATCGGAAGAAGCGGGATTTATTTGAACTGATGCCGTGGTTATGGATATTATATACTGTCGTCAATCGAAGCCATCTTGCCTTAAGGCATTAATTTTTGCCTTACATTCAATTTTCCCTATTGGACATGGGTTGGCAACATTCAACATCCTATTTCGGGCCTTCCCACCGCGGGCACAAGCAAGGGTGACATATCTAACAGACTCATCTTCTCCCCTCTCGGTCCGTTTTGTCATCACCCCAAACCTACATTTCTTATCATATTTCTTATAATAATTTAATAAATCTTCAAAGGAATTAAACTTCATTCTCGACTTTGGCTCCTCAATTTTATCATCATCATCCACTTGGACATTCTGAGATTTCTCAGCACTGCAATCATCAGGTTTCGTAGGACTTTGTCTATCCTCAATACATTCTTCAGCTCTAGGAGATCCACATGGAGCTTCAATTTCCCCACCATCATATCTATTATCCTCTGAACCAACTATTCTGCTTGTGGCGAAGCTTGTATTGCTGATAGGAGTCGGAGGTTCCATGATATGTTGAAATGAGTAACCAACATTCTGTAATAAACACAAAAAGTCTGCAATTAAACTCCTACAAAGAAGCCAACTTATTTTTTTTTATAGGTGCAAAGAAGCCAACTTATTAAGAATAAATCCTTATCAGTTATCACCACCTGTATGTTGATTGGATATTGGTTGCCAACCGGATATGGTAGAAAAGTCGATGACCATGTAGGCACTGGTCCAAAGTAACCAGGCATGCAATTTGGGATGTTTGGACTAGTTGATGGTATGACCTAACATGTTATTAGATGAAGTTATTGATGTATTTTGGAAATAAATATCGACTCAACAATATCAATGTTATAAATATATTAAATCATATAACATACATACCTCGGATTGGGGATTTGAGCTAGATAATGTCTGCGTAGTTGATTGTTATTTCCCGTTTCCCATTCTGAAAATTAGTATAAACTATCAAGATAGCCAATTGACATTCCATTCAGCAGGTGGGTTTTTATAGCTGGAAAAAAAATAAACTATCATGCAAAAGCAACTAAAATGTCATTTAAGCAATTAAAATGTCGAGTGAAAGGACAGTTCGTAGCATAATATATTAATTATCAAATGGTTTTGTACGCTATTAGCAATAATATATTAATTATCAAATGAGAACTACCTCCTTTAAACAAGATGTAAGATGGAAAAACCATGCATGCTCCAGCCCTCGAAATCCATATGGGAAATAAAGCAAAAACTCTTTTTTTTTTTTTTTTTTTTTTTATTGGCTGGTGCTTTTATATTACCTTTCCATGGACATTAATATAATAAAGAACAAAATGATATATATAGTAGGAAAACAATTAATGCCTATTTGCAGTTAAAGTAGCTTCTGAAACTCCATCCCATTAATATAAGACACTACCTGTTACATGACTGTTTGAGCTGTTAAGACCTGCTCTTAGTTCTATTTTTTCATTCAAAATCCATAGAAAAGTGTGGATTATAGGAGAGCCAAAAGGAGAAAGCAAACTGCCCCACATATATATGAAACCAAAAAAAAAAAAAAAAAAACCTAGTGCTAGACAAATCTAGCACATGATCTTTGCAAAGTTATATCCACTTTTTTCAATAGCTGAATGAATGAATTTCCAATATCCATTAAAATACAAAAATGCAAAACAAAAAAAATTTAGAAGAAACACTCGAAAAAAAAGCATAAATAATATCTGCAAATCCATTATTACTTGTCATAGACGACCTTTCAAAGTACACATCTATGACAAATTGGATATTAAATTACACCTATTACATGCTTGACTTCTACTGCTATCGCGATTACTACTACTGCTGCTACTGTTTGCATTACGAAACCAAAGAAGACCCAACAGCTCAATACCCACCATTAAGCATAGATTTTTCACATACAAACAAAAAGGACAAGAGCAACCCAGAGAGAACAACGGTTGAAGACCTCAACCCAGAGAAAACTAAAACCCAACAACAAACAGATGAAGACCTCTTACCCAGAAATGCAGATGAAAGAATTGACTTCAAATCCAGAAGAGAAGATCGCAAGAGAGACCGTGGGAGGAATCGAAGATTGCAGCTCTGATCTGGTTTGGGGCTCTGGTTTCTTCAAACGAAGATGAAATGAATTCCCTCCCTCCCTCCCTCGTAAGTAATGTTTTTTTTTTTTTATGAAAATTATCGACAGCCGCGAGGCCGCAGCGGGGTTACCACCCTGTGGTATGTAGCAGTATTGAGTACGTATAATACTATTTTTCTTATTGAGTAATTATAAATAAAGTGTGCAACTGTCGCATACTCTCATTAAAAAAAAGCGAGGCTCGCCATTAAAAATAGAATTTCTTATATAAATAAAAGTTTTATCTACCTTCTTCAAGGATTGCGGTGAGGCAAGGTCCACGAATAGAACTAAATTTAAATTTTCCTGTTTCTTACTCTCTCCGTAATTATTATTATTATTATTATTTAGTACTTTCAGCGACAGATGATTCCTAAACCCCCTTTGTTGCAACACCTTTTTTTAGGCACGTAACGGAAAAAACGAAAACAAAATCACTCACAAGAGTACAATAATGCTTAAAAAAACAGTTACTATTCTCAGTATGGAAAAATAGAAAAGCAAAATACCAGCACTTCTACTGGTAGAAAAAGGAACTGCATCAAATGCATCAAAAACCAGTACCTTCACTCCGCTCTTTAACATGAACTGCATGCTGACAACGTTCCCGTTGCAATATAAACCATGCCAATTCCTTTACCGTCTAAAATCCTCTCTCTTTCACCCTCTTATTAGCCAAAGTTTGTCTTTTGGCTGATCACATAGTAGGCATGTCTAATGCTTGCAAGACATCCTTGAACTCAAAATCTCGCGTTTCTTTGTTGAAGCGCTCGACCAGCTTGTACCTCATATCATTCAAATAAAAGGATTGGGCAGTCTCCAGAAGCCATTTTGCCTCTGTGTCACTAAGCTTGCTTGTGAACACAACATCACCACGGACAAGTACCAAGTCCTTGCTTTCAGCAAATTCTTTGTGATAAGAAACCGTGAAGTAGGGAGTTGCTTGAGTTCCTCTTGCCTTGTAATCTTCAAGGCCAGTGAAAATAATGTGTGGCATCTGCACTGCAAGAAAGGTTTGAATGAACAGAGGAGCAAATTAGCAAAAACACAGGTAGTCGTGAAGTATTAGTTTTATCACTTTTATTGACGTCGTAAAAATTCATAGCAAGGAACTAAATGCACATTGCCACGGATGCTGATGCAACTTATGAAAACTTTCTTTTTGATATGTACAACTTATGATAACTTTTCACCATAAGAGAAGGGGAGGACTCTCAGTATAAAGATGTCTCTCCTTGCACTTGCATAGTTTTTTACATGGATTGTACCAGATGAAGACATTAACACACAATCTCAATATCCATCACCAATATTTGTAATGATTCTGATCAGCTCCCTTCTACATGCACTGTGCACCACAAGTTACTTAAATATGTGTACATACATACACACACACACACACACACACACACACACACACACACACACACATATATATATATATATTTATATGCATAGTCACGATTATTGCTTTGGATTTTTTTGTCTTAATTGCTACTTTAAATGGCACATTCTCAATTATGTCGAAAATGCCATTAGAGTTGGCTCTTTTCATTGATGTCAAAAGCATTAGTCTAATGGTGCTTCTAAATTATGTGGAAGTCCCACTATAATGGATATGTAGAGGAGAGCTTGTAGCCATCTTCGAAGTACCACGGGAAATATCAATTCTGTAAAGAGTGAAAATGCATTTAGCATTCTTAAACATTTTGAAAGCACCAGTCAAAATAGCAATTTACAAGACTGCTAAAAAAATAGCACTTTACAAGACTGCTAAAAGTATTATCTCAAACAATAACTCCTACATATCCCCTAGAAAGTTTTCGTAATTAAATTTTCTTGGGGAAAAAACACTGGCGAAAGATAAAATAAAGAATTAGGGGCACAACCATGACAGGGAATAGACTAAACAAGTCTGGGAAAGAACTTTGGTAACAAGCAAAGGCAACAGACAATTATAATACTCACTTACAAAAACAAATTTAACTTTTTTCTCTTGTTATTGAGTCTACTAAGGGCCAAATTAATAAATATAAATAATCATTAAAAAAAGGTATATTCTGTCTAGTAGGTTCCTCCAAGGACAGGGACCCAAACTAGAAGATAAGCTCCATTTGCATTAACTAAATAGACCGGTAGTGTGAATAATCATATTACTTCATCTCCAAAGGCACACCACTCCACAAACAAGGTCAAGTGAACAACACATAAATGAATTTTAACCAAGATGCAATCTCTAACAATCATTAACAACGCATGTATGATATAAAGCCAGTGATTAGAAACCAAACCTTGAGCGAACATTGTTGTATAGCCACTTCCTCTCCACAAAGGAATGACAAAATACTGGCTGCAAAAACAGATAGAAGTATGAATAGCCAAAATATAGAAAGGGGACACACGTAAAATGTAAACATCATTTTTTTTTATAAGTAGGAATTTAATTATAAAAAAGGTTCCAAAGGACACAAAAACATCATCAAAATGGATTACCAATCTGCAGCTCTTTGCTCCAACAAGTAATAAAGATTTGCTTTCATAGATGCCCCAATATGGCCTCTTCCCAAGTGATACTGATAGACATAACACATCCAAATATAACTAATTACATACATTGAAAAAAGCATCTATAAGATAAGGTCCTAGAGTTCTATGCTGTTACAGTTTTGCTTCAAAATAACAAAGGTACAATCAATTCACTAATGAAAATGCTAGTTGCCATAAGAGATCTCTTTTTCCCAAAATAACGTGAAGGCATAGTCCAGGCTAAAGAGACTCAAAACGACCATTTGTAGAGATTGACAGCAGAAAGGAAATCCTCAGACGCTACTCCACAGAGTTATATAGCTGTTCGAGGAAACTAGGCGCGTTCAACAAGAACTGTTCTAAGTTTAACCACAATGTGAATAGGCTCAGAAGCAAGCAAATAAGAATCGAAGATGTGTCGTGTACACAAAGATATTTCCTTTCCCAAGAAACAAAAGAGAAACACATTTTCGATTTTTCAAATGTACTTTTGGGATCTCAAAAGGGAAGGTAACGACACCAAAGAGTGTAAAGCTAAAATCTACAGGAAAAAAAATAAAAAATAAAAAATAAAAAAATCTAATCGCACTCTATTAAAGACCCTAAAATGAACATGTACTAGTCTTTTGTCTTAAACCAACACTCTGACCAATTTGCTATAAGAACTCCTTGATATTGAAGTAGAAAATTAGCCAAAGGGGGTAAATGGTCTAAATTTGGCCTAGCCCTCAACCCCTAGAGTAATGGGACACGCCATACTGCACGTAATAAAACTTCCAAAACATACTATAAGTTTGTCCGGATCTTTTTCGTCTCTCTCTATCAGAGTAAGTCGATGAGAACCATATCGGATGCACTTACAGGCATCATTAAAATAAGTTGGATATTATTCCTTCAGAAAGCAAGGTTAGAAAATTCAAGTCATGGTCAATGAAAATATAATTGAGAATATGAGACATTACATCATCCCAAATCGAGGCGATGTCCTCGGCCGAGCGATCCTTGACCCTCTCGATATCCATAATCGAGTCTAACGGCTTCGGCTGTAATGGCGCGAACCCAGTGGCAAACCTAGAAGTCCTAAAGAAACCAAGACAACCCCATTTCACAAAATCTCCCGGGATGGCTCTTTCTTGCAGTTTTCGGAGATTTGGTTGCAAAGACAAGGCACGGGAAAACTGTTTCGGGATAACACAGTTCGATGACGCATGGTTGAGTAAAGTTGTTGACGTAGAATAAGAAGCCGCAGTCCTTAAAATTCTTGATGTCAAGCGTTGCATAGTCAAAGACTCAAAACGTAAACTTCGTCAGAAATGAATTGTTTTTTAGGCTTCAAATGCTAGAGCTTGAAACTGTTATACGATGCTATTGAAATGGTAACCGGACGTGAGTTGGGGCTCAGTCGAAAATGAGCGCGGACGAGTAACTGTGGTCTGAGGTTCTATTTGCGACCGCGACTCGTCGCTCCAGAGCTAGCTAATAAGTTGAGGAAGACAACGTAGGGCCTGTTGAAGAATTTGATCAAACGGGTGGTGTGCGCCACACGAAGGTTGCCTTCGAGGGAGAGTGTCGAGACAAACCGGGCATAGAAGGTAGCAACAACATAAGAGCGGCCAGGTGCGTTTTTAGGAGAACGGCTGGGCTTCGCAAAGAACTGAACAGAGTGGGCTGGACTTTCGAAAATACAGTCCAGGTGCTGATGTTTTTCCTATATGACCAACCATCATTTTTTTCCTATATAGTACGCATCTGAATGAAGTACTTAGAAATCTTTGTTAGATCTGATAAGTTTTCAGTTAAAGAAAGATAGAAAGCTGTAGGTAAATAATAATAATGCTAGTATAAGTTTAAAGCGTGAGGCTCTTGTGAAGGTGCAAGTTTTTTTTTTTTTTTTTTTTTTTTTTTGTGGGATCTACTTTTTATAAGATGATTGTGTGGAGCTTATCTATTTGGGACATGTACAAATAATTACTAAAAAATAAAAATATTTTAGCTACAAATATATTATATAAAAGTAAACTTATGAATTAACGTGGTTTGATGTGATACGTCAAATTGTAAAGTTAATTTTATTATAAAGTAAATCAAATGAATTACATGAGACTACCTCAATTTGTAAGCTTACTTTTTTATAACACTTCTCAAAAAAATATAGACAAAATCAGTAGACTATGAAGGAAATTACGAATGGGTAATGATACTTTTACAATTATTTTACAATTCATTTTCATTTAATCAATATAATCATGTCATTCCACTAAAAATAAATTTCAATATTACAAAATTACTTTTCATTTTCAGTTCTGCTATAGGTACCCAGCGTTGGATACCTGTTGCGGAATCGGCTGACATGGTTAATGCTACGTCAGCCAATATTATTAAAATTAAAAAAAAAAAAAACAAAACGAATTCATTTCCCCAGACTTCCATTTCTTTGTCTTCCCCACAGGCACGTCAGTAACCTTGTGCTTGTGCTTGTGCTTTTTCTCTCTGTAAATCCAGCTTGTACGCTTTTTCTCCTACCCACGATGACGACCACATACTTCTCTCTTCCTTCCTTTTCGCCGCTGCTTCCTTCCTTCTCTATATGTTTCTCAGCTTCCAAATGGTTTCCTCAATTGTATATATTTACATGTTTTCTTCACTTAGAGCGCTGAAGTTTTTAATTTTTCAGATCTGTTTATAATTTTTATTTTCAAGGATCTGATCCGATTGTTAAAATCGTGTCATTTTGGTTTTCAGATACAAATAGAGCTCGAAAGAGTGAAGCACGAAAAAGAGAAATGGCTGAAGAGCATAGATGCCAGGCTTTGACTTCTGAGGGCCACCAACTAATGAACCTCTGCTCTAAATGCTATCGAGACTTACATCACACTAGATCCTCATCCTCCTCCTCCAATCATGACATAAATGTTTTTTCTCCTATTTTGAACCAAAAGCTTTTGTGATTGCCTTGTTCTTTCATTTTTATAATACTATTTGGGTAAAAGGATAAAAAAAAAGCTGCGGATATAAGGAATCAAAGGTCCTTCACCTTCATTTTTTCTTGGGAATCTGTCTAAGATGCAGAAGATTCAATCCCAAGTGCGTCTTCGTGGTCTTCTGTGGGGAAGCTTACTCCCAAAACCGAACTGCTGCGTTACGTGAGAAGAAAATACAAAGAATATGCAAAGAAGAAGATGAGAGGTTGATGAATATGAACGAAACGCATCGTTTTATTTTTACAAGTGGTTAGACGTGTACGCAGGAGATACCCTTCCGGAGTGCAAATAGTTTTTTTGTTTCATTTTATATGGTAAATTTCAATATTACAACTTCTTTTTTTTCATTTTATATTGAGTTGTAAAGTAGTTACAAAATGGTTATAAGTCGATTATTTTCCATTAGGAATATCATAGATGCCCTTGCTTTGATAAAAAATTAAAAAAATACAAAATATCATATATTGATGTCGTGTTTCGCGAGTTTGAGCAACTCCACACTGGCAATACTAGGACTCTTTCCTGTTAGGAGGAGAATGGGAGCTCGGGGCCCGTAGTACCTCCGACGCTCAAGTTAGTTTCAATACTGGAGATGAAGAGAGAAAGTATTAGGAATGTGTGTAGATGTTAACCTCTTTATCATCATGGATGATGTCTATGTATACCCAATGGTCTAGCCTTCATGGTAGTGGGATGTCTCTCGGTAGGAGATCAGACACTCACGTTGCTCATCTGTCACGCTATAGGATGTTCAGGTCTGATGGTACCTGCTTCTGACGCTGGGCCTCTTCTAGTGCGTTCAAAGTTCTGGACTGCATTGAATGCGGTATGTCTTTCTCTCTAAGCTTCTTTCTACCTCATTAATGCGACGTGCCTTCCTCTTTAAGTTTCATATCATCCATTAATGCAGCGTGCCTTCCTCAACTTTTATTCTCTTTCTATCATGTCTGGGTGGCAATATTTTGAGTCAGTGAGTGTACCTGTCCGTCGGCTAGTGGGTTTTCAGACTGTATTCTCTGCCATAGATTTGCCATGATTTACTATCTACCTATCTTCTTTAGTTGGGCCTTTGAAGTATACACAGTCTGGCCCAAACCTCATATTTGGGCTAAGGCCCGGGTCTTCTTAGTGTGCTCGGTTTGGGCAAAACTTCATGTCTAGATTTCTATCTGAACCCTTTCTCCTGGTCTAGCCAGGAGATAACTCCCCTCACATCATAGCTGCCCATTCTTTGCTTTGAACGAAAGATTCATAAGCATTCACCTCATTGTTCCATTAAATAAAAAAATACAATCGGTACCCACGTTCGGTGGATATTCTCAGTAGAGCTAACGTTTTCCTTGTCACAATCCGCATCACAACACGTCGTGATTTTGCTACTTTTTTCAATGGGGTTGGCAGAGACTGTAGAGTAGAGTAGCGTAGCGTAAAGGGAAGTGGTATTGGACGGCCAAAATAGGAGAAAAAGGGTCATGCTACAGTCACAGAAACTTTTTACCGGCTGAGATGGACCCTTACGTGGCATGACCCTTCGTCGTATTTGTCCCTCTTCTTCAAAACAGACTCCTTGCTTAAAAAAGAAAAAAAAGGAAAACAGACCCATCGTGTCTCTTCCGCCGTCCTGAGAAGTCCTCACTGGCAGACCTTGAGATCCGGCCCCGTCGTCTGGATCTGGAACCCCTCCTGTCGGCCAAAACATCCCAGCTCTGGTGCAAGAAATTCTCTTAAGGATAGCCCAAAAATGTTTGTGCAGACTAGAAATTTCCGTCACGAAATAAACAGAAGTAATTAGCATAAAGATGCATAGTTCATAGCTACCATCAGATGGGATCTAACTTTGAGAAGAATACTATGCGATTTTTGCAGTACCCAGAGTTTCAGGTAAGAGACTTTTTTTTTTTGAGAAATCAAGTAATTAAGAGACTTTATTTGAAGTAGAAACCTTAAATGTCAATGCAGCACGTTTGTTCTCCAAAACATTAATTTGAATTTCACATCAAGAATACTAAAACTTTCTTTTGGTAAGCAAATGAAGAAAAGGGAAAAAACAACTCTGAAACTAAAACCTTGCCCAAGAGTCACATATTCAGTTTGGATTCCTTTTTTATTTTCAGTTTGGGTTTGATGCTTTTGAGGGAGACGATTCAGTTTGGTTCGACAGTTTCAGGCTTTCAGCGTGTTGAGGGAGACGAGGGTTCAGGGATATGAGGGTTGGACATTTTCACTTTGTTTTTTTATTTCTATTTCCAGGTGGCAGAAGTCAGGTCAGTCTGTGGAGGATTTCGGTAAGAAATATTTGTGGGGTAACATTTTCCAGGAGAAAAAATAGGAGAGAAGTGGAGAAAAATGTTTCTCAAATCCGAAAATTAACTGCTTGATAAGCTTTAGCTAACACGGAATGACCAGCTTTAGCTGAAAAGGAAAAGGTGAAGGAGGGATTTACAGGGAGGACTTGGTCATGGTGTCGAGAACGTTTAATGAGGAGAGTGAAAGAAGAGTTTCTGCTTTTCGACTTCTTGTTTTGACCCATGATCATTAGTTGATAGGCCCTCAAGGTAGCAGGAAAATAACAAGACAAATGAAATGAACAAGAAGGAAAAACAAAACAAATTGGGAAACACACACACAAAACTCAGAAGTTGACAATGAGCTCGCACATGAACAAAACACGGAAGAATTCTACTTCTTGTTACTCCTTGGCTCTCGTGCGTTTGCAATGCTAAGCAGCACTCTGAGAAAGCCATTACATCGCATTATAAAAATAAAATATACCTGGAAACAAACCCATACGATCAAACATTTATAGCCTTAAAATTGGAGGGTATTTTATGTATTCAGTGAATTAAAAAAATAGTAATTTTTTCAAATGGTTATGAAGTAGATTGATGTTATATGATAAAAATCTCAATGGACATGGATGACAGATTCTTAGAGCCAGTTTAGATTGAGAGACGAATTAAGATATTTTATTATTATTCATTATTATTCATAAATTTTAACTTATAAATCTTACTATTATTTATAAATTATTTCTACTCATTTTATAATCAATCCAAACCGATCCTAAATTCAATCCTTTTACCTATAACAAGATAAAATCCCTCCCAAGTTGAATGGCACTGGAGGAGTTTCGGGCTATAAATCTGGTCCGTACTAATTAATCCTAGGAACGACAGTACGATATAGTCCACCAACTTTTACTGTTCTCACATCAAAAGGCTTGCTCCACATGCTGCCGGCTTAAAAAGGTAAAAGTAAATTAGCCATTCGTCTCCAAGAATCTGTAGCATTTCCCTATTTCTTTGGCTGAGGTCCCCGATGCTGCACATGCCTGCATTTGAGAACTCATGCGTGTAGGCTCACTCTATGACTATTCCCACCTGTTCTTTCTGCACGCCATTCCTTTTAGGGAGTCAAAAACAGAAATATCTCACTTTGATTTTTTTTTTCGTGGATCCAAAACAGAGATTTTTAAGAATAAAAGAGAAAAATGCAACTTTGATATTTAAATTTGATACTTCATTTTGATACATTCTTTATTTTATTTTATTTTTTAATTTATTTTTTCTTATTTTTTAAAAATATTTTAAAATGATAAAAAAATATAAATTAAAAATAAAAAAAATAAAAAATTCAATTCGACCTAATTGTTAAATGTAATGGTCCTACCCAGACGGTAGAGAAGTACTGCTAATAAAAGAAAGCTGTAAGATGCTTGCTAGGTCATAATTTTGTCTAAATTCAAGATTGATTTGGACATGACAATAAATTGGCCATACCCATGAGTAATCTGATCTCGCATCCTAAATAATAAATATTGTTTGGTATACTGTGAGAGAATAAGCATATCTAGAGACCGGATCTCACCTTTTTATTTGACTTAGAAGCCCCCAAACATATACCAATCGTCACCAAACCATATCAGGTTGGATCCAGCTTAAATTTGTTGAAGTAATTCAAAAGGGGCTTTCTTTTGGCTCTTTCTAAATTTTTTCATCATGTTTTTCTCCACGCCGTATCTGGTCTATATCCCCTACAACATCATCTCTCCCTTCCCCCACAGCAACCCCCCTAACCTTTTGGGCTTCACGGGTCTTGATTCTCTCTATTTTTCAACATGGCAATTTGTCCCAAACCTTCACACCCGGTCTTTCTGTTAATACTCCCACTGATTTTTTTTGTCCTAATTTAGCTACCCCATACTCCAAACCATGTCTGTATCTTCTTTTTCTTCCTCTTCTTCTTCTTCTTCTACCTTTGTTTTCACTTGTTTTCTCATCATCTTCTTGCTTACCCCCTACCCTTCAAATTGTGCAGCCAAACTGTCAAATACCACTCGCAAAACCAGGCAACTCTCCGTCGATTATTACGCCAAATCATGCCCTCAACTCGAGCAGCTTATTGGGTCCGTCACCAGCCAACAGTTCAAAGAAGAACCAGTCTCTGGGCCTGCTACCATTCGCCTCTTCTTCCATGACTGCTTTGTAGAAGTGAGCAGAAGGATTCCTCAGAATGCATTGATTTTGCATGCACTCCCGTTTTATCATATCGTACTATAATCATCGCCCTGATGCATATTAGTTGAGAATGTGTGTTCATTCAATGAATTTTGCTTGACATGAAATCGAAGTTTGAGTATTTGTTTTCTCAATTTATGCATGGGTGGATGGAAGGGCTGTGATGCATCAATATTGATATCATCGAAGCCGGGAAGCAAAATGCTGGCGGAGAAGGATGCAGAGGATAACAAGGACCTAAGAGTGGAGGGGTTTGAGACCATAAGCAAGGCCAAAGTCTTGGTAGAGAGCAAGTGCCCTGATGTTGTGTCTTGTGCGGACATTCTGGCAATTGCAGCCAGAGACTACGTGCATTTGGTGAGTGACTCCCTTCTGTTCCCTTTCTTTGTGATCATTTTATTTTCATTTTCCCGATCTCAAAGTTTGCTGCATATGAGTTAATTCAAGTATTCTTCTTGGAGGATAAAAAGGAAAGAGTATTCTTTATGCAGTAGCTGCTTCTTACTTTTGTTTAAAAAAGTTTTAAAATTATAATAATATTTTTTTTTTAAATTATAATATATATATATATTTTTTTATTTATCAATAAAACTATACGCACAGTCTTCCACAAATAAAATTTCTCATGGAAAAAACCTCTTTGAAGACTTCCTTCTCTGTTTTTGGGTCTGTAAACAGCTTTTGCGTGACAAAAGAAAATTTGTCCTCGAGTGCAGCACATTCTGCAACGATATCTCTTGCATTGATTTTTTCCGGTACTTCTTTCATATTTTTTTTCATTTTTCTTCGTTGTCATTATATGTTTTTCGATACGGACGAGGCTAAAGTAGAAAAACGATGGGCTGGTTTTCTAAGAGATAAAATAGGATAATTTTAAATGAAAATTAAAAAATAAAAAATTGTGAGAATATTATTTTTTAATATTATTATTATTTAAAAATTTTAAAAAAATAAATTATTTATTATATTTTATATAAAAATTTAAAAAATATATAATGATGATATAAGATGAGATAAAATATAATGATCTATTTAGCCCTTATCTGTAAGAGTATTCTCAATTCTTTTATTCTATCTTTTAAAATATATCATTAAAACTTATTTTTCCTATTTTAAATATTAATTTTTACAATATGTCATATTTTTTTCATTTTAAATATTTCTTCTAACTATCAATAAATTTATAATATTTTCATATATTTTGATATTTACAATATTTCTTCATATACAATACTATATAATTATGTTATATTTTTTATTAATCCAAATTTAAATTCCAAAACACTAGTACAAGGTTTTGATTTTCCTTGTCAATTGCATTTCATTAGTTTGTATTATGAGATGCAAAAATTTGAAAAACTTCAATCCAATAAGAGGTGTGTGCGCGTGTGTTAGTGTGCGAAGAACTCCATCCTTCGATACCTCAGGAAATCTAAAAAAGATTTCAATGCCCTCGATCGTACAAGAATATTTTACCAATAAGGAGAGAAAATAATTAAAAATGTTTTAAAATTGTGAATAATATTTTCTATATTTAGAAGATTATTTTAATAAAATGTAAAATAAAGATTAAAATATAAAATTTATTGGAAGAGAACTTTCTTTATATTTTATAAAATAAAAAAATAATTTACTGAGTCATAGGAAATATTCTAAAAAAAAAAGAGCTGCATGACCATGTGCCTAATTTCTCGTTGAAAAATAGTAAATACACGTTACTTTTTATAACATATTATACAATTAAATTTTAAAGGTAAGGATAGAAAAATATCTTATTTTTAAATATATATTATAAAATATATAATAAAATATGTTGCGTGATAGCATTACTCTTTGTCGTTATATTTATTTCGTCTTGGTTTTGACAATTTGGGCCTCCAAAACTAGTGAGTGTCAGGCGTTATGAAAGTCTAGATCAATCACTCCTTCCTCACAACATGCCAGCCCGCCTTTATTGGCTTTAAAGTACTAGCAGTAGTCGTGACTCGTGATCTGTATCTGTATCTGTATCTGTATCGTAGGAATGCAAAATGCATCGGTAAAGAACGTAATTGTCTCATAGAAGTTAATTTGTTTTGTTAAGCTCTGTCTAATTTGTTTTCTAACCCAATCACTTCGCCTTCCGTGCTGTAGTTTGACGGCTGAAACATGGTTTTGTTCAGTTCGTGTGCCAAGACTCCATATTAAAGAAGTGGACATACTTCTATCTGTGTGGAGCTTGGTTGCCTTTACTAGACCTAGCCTGGCCGAGCCACTGTGAAGTTGAAACCTTTTTCTTTTCTACACGACTTGAATACTTGATTTTTTTTTTTCTCTATCCCACTTGATAATAAGCACCACATATATTTTATTATTTTTTCCATAAAACAGCACGATCCTAGTACTCTTCTCTCTCGAATGATATCCAATTCATGTGCTGCAGGCAGGGGGTCCTTACTACCAAGTGAAAAAAGGAAGGTGGGATGGAAGAATATCAATGGCATCAAGTGTACCCTCCAATATCCCGCGCGCAAATTCCACGGTCGAGGAGCTGCTCAAACTCTTTAACTCAAAAGGGCTAGCACTAGAGGACCTGGTCGTCCTCTCGGGTGCACATACAATAGGGTTTGCCCACTGTGACAACTTCATAAGCAGGCTGTATGACTATAATGGCACCAAGCAGCCCGACCCAGCCATCGATCCAAGACTCCTCAAGGCACTCAGAATGTCATGCCCCCATTTTGGTGGCAACAAAGACATCGTTGCTCCATTTGATGTTACCACCCCATTCTTGTTCGACCACGCTTACTATGAGAATTTGATCGGTAAACTAGGCTTACTGGCCTCTGACCAAGCTTTATTTTTGGACCCCCGGACCAAACCTATTGTTCAAACTTTGGCAAAGGATAAGCAAAAGTTCTTTCAAGCTTTTGCAGCGGCTATGGATAAAATGGGTTCGATTGGTGTGAAGAGGGGAGAAACACATGGAGAGATAAGGAAAGAGTGCAGTAGTATGCTTTTCTCCTGATGGACTTGGTATTGGGATTAGGTATTGGGGATTAGGTGTGGACGACCCTTTTGTGAAAGATCGGAGAGAGGTAAAAAAAGGATTATTTTTTTCCAAACAACCATTTTTGTTTCAACGAGCTTTATGTTCTAAGGGTTCCGAAAATTCCGAACGGAGAATCCTGTCCTCTCATTCCCACATATAAGCATGAAAGAGTGCCTCCCAAGACGAGGAATTAGTGAAAAGAGTGTACAGCAAGACAATGCAAGAGACATGATATAAAAATGGCTCGATGACCATATATTAAAAATGGCTTGATTATATGAGATTATAGTTAAAAATTAAGGTTGCAGTTTTGATGAGAAGAAATGTTTTGTTAAAAGTTGAATAAAATATTGTTAAAATATAATTTTTTAATATAATTTTTATTTTGTAATTTAAAAAAATTAAATTATTTATTATATTTTATGTAAAAATTTGATTAAAATTGTAATAATGAGATGATATGATTTTGTGTATGCTTAAATAAAATATTATTTTTATTTTAAAATTTAAAATTTAAAATAGAGCTGAAAACAAAACTAAAAACAGAGCTGGAAAAATAAAAGCAAAAAGAAAAAATAATCATAATAAACGCGCGTGTGCAGACAGAGAATTACTTGTTTGGGGTGTTCCACTTTCCGAAGCAATCGAAGCAGCACGAACAGCTTACAGAAAAGCAATCCATGAGCACCGATCAAAATAATGAGGAGACGACAAAACTCAGACCAAGCTTGCCGGTACAATTAACTTTTTTTGTCTGCAAAGAAAATATAGGAAAAGCTGAGAAATTCGAATTCTAGTTTCAAAATCTCTCAAAGAATCTCCACTCAAATATTCCGCAGAACTAGCAGAGTCGGTTCGGTTGAGTTCAGTGATTTGTCCCAGAAGCGTCGAGAATAGCCAAGATGTTCTCTTATTAAGATCCATTGCTCTACGGATTCGATTATCCATTGCTCGGGGACTCGAGAATATCCAAAATGGAAAGGAAAAATAAAGAAATAATTTTTAATATTCCCACCGAGTGACGCCCACGATCAAAAAAATTGCCATTTCCATTGCCGGGACTTGAACCCGGGTCTCTCGGGTGAGAGCCGAGTATCCTAACCAACTAGACTACAACGGAATCATGCCATGATCATTCTACTAATTATAATAATATGAAAAATAATAAATACACGTAACTTCCCATATCACATTACACAATTATTTTTAAAACGAAATGTATTTTTATAAAATATATTATAAAAATAAAATCATTTTACAAAAATACTATCATTTTAAAACATGTGTTATAATTAAGTTGTGTCGATATCATTATTCATGTTAAATTCTAATATTCTATGTTGTCCATTAATTGCATTTTTTAATAAATGAAAAAGCAGAATCTATCATTGTTTTGGGTTTGGTTGTGAAAGCTACATTTTGTTTTGTTTAGACAAGCCACATGGAAAATTTATTAAGGAAAATTGATGTAGGGCATAGTACTAGGAAGAAGAAATTTGCAAAAAGATACAAGAGAATCCATAAATGAGGGAAAGAAAGTGAAAGATAAGAGATTTGTAATCCTAGATTAACTTTGAATGAATTAACCATCTTAAATCTTAGTTGCACTCTGGCAATTAAAAATAAAAACTCTTAATAATCTAAAAAGAAAATTAGCTAAAAGTCAAATAGTAACGATATACTTACAACTTTTTTTATAATATTTATACAATTGTTCTAAATCGAGGGTATTTAAGTAAAGTGATAGTACTTTTATTAATTGTTTTATAAAAATATCTTATATTTAACACATAATTGTATAAAAGTTATAAAAATAGTTATAATTCTATATTTTTTAAATTTTGAAGTTTTTTTTAATGATTACCCCCACATCAAAATGAGAGAGAATAGTTATAATTCACCCTTTTGTTTTGGATGGCAATAAATTATCGTGTGGTTGTAAAATTGAAATTAGGAAAGACCGGGATTGTCTTGCTCAACGAAATAAATAAAAGGGCATAAAAGAAAGAACATAATAAGATATTATCTTTGATTGTTTGGAGGTAGAGCAATGAAATAATAGGGGCACGGGGTTCTAGGTATTGTTTTCTTGCCACGCAGTTTGTATGATAATAATAATAAGATATCATATGTATGCTTTATTAGAGAACAAAAAAAAAAAAAAGAAAAAAAAGAAAAAAAACCAAAGGCATGCAATTATGCCACTTTTCCCTCCTCGGCTAGCCGCTGTACTGATATCCTTATGAAAAAGTCTACCATGCCGGTCCAAATATATTTGATCGTTCCGTATTTTTATTTTTTTGTTACCAAATGGGGAAGAAAATAATTTTAAATATATTAATATATTTTTTTTAAAAAAATATTAAAATATATTAAACAAATGTGAACATAAAAAAAAATAATAATTTTGTAACTAGTGGTAATACCGAACGGTGCTACTCGGACAGCAGAATAGCACCACTCCATCCTTATTATCTCACTACTAATTGTTTACTTTCTAAGCTTATGTGGTTTTTTTTTTCCTATTCTATCTTCTGCCCTTTTGCTCTTCTTCTGTTATAAGTTTTATGTTTGATTATGAGAGATTCAAATCTCTTAGCTTTATGAACGTGCCTCTCAATCCCTCTACCCTTTATGAGACTCAAATCTCTGTCAATTTTGATTTCCTTCTAAAACTCAAAACTACAATCTCAGATCATAACATTTTCACACCTCTCCTCACCATCGTGAATCAGGCAGAGCCTCCTCTCCATCACAGAAGGGCAGAAGGTAGAGTTGAAGAAAAAAATAAAAGTACATAGATTTAAATAGTAAATAGGTAAATAATAAGATAGTAAAGGTATTGTTACCCACTCATGATATGCTTAAATGCTGCGTATGAAAATTTTGAAATGGAATGGACCAGAGTATGTGTAGGACACACCGCAAGCAATCGTGCTCACCTACCGACTCTATATTTAAGAAAAAAAAATTGCAAAAGACTTATACATTTAAGATTTATACTGAAATTACTTGTATATATATATAATATGAACTAAAAATAACCGATCTAGCTAGCTAGCTAGCTCCTAATGATCATTTTCTTGTGTTTGTCAACTTGTTTCGACGTTCGAATTGGAAGTGTTTAGAATTGACAATTCAGCTGTGGCTCGAACCTGGGTTAAATTTCTACTTCTTTTGCATGCAGGGTTTTTACTATGAACGGCCTGACAGTTATTTAATTAGTGGAAAATAGCTCAAAAATGAAAAAAACTAAGACGAAAAACATGTCGAGATTCAGATATACTAGCTAATATTATATAACATATATATATATATATGTAGAGGCAGCACTACCTGATGATGATATATGTTGAAAAAAGTCTTTGATCCATCTATCCATCCATCCATATGTCGAGAGTAAATGCCCTCAACCTCCTCCTCTGCCGGCCTATATAAAAATTTATATTTATAATCTTTGCATCAACATGTGGTTTATTATTATTTTTATTTAAATATATATATTAATATGTTAATATGTATATTTAAATAGAAA
Source organism: Juglans microcarpa x Juglans regia (assembly GCF_004785595.1). Lineage (NCBI taxonomy): Eukaryota > Viridiplantae > Streptophyta > Magnoliopsida > Fagales > Juglandaceae > Juglans > Juglans microcarpa x Juglans regia. The sequence goes on along the minus strand of NC_054602.1, from coordinate 6,125,080 downwards.
TATAAAAATAATAAATTTTATATTTAATATATAGTGTGATGATAATAAATAACGTTTATAAACAGTACTGTTTCAAGATCTACGTTTAAGCACGTACTTAGTTAAATTTTAGAATAAATATAGATAAAAATTACTATTGAAAGTATCTATTTTATATACATAATATAATATTATCTAGATTATACATCTATTTAAATAAATATTAAAAATAATTAATTAGAACCAACTATATAATAAGTATAAAATATATAATGTTATAATAACTTCTAGCATTACTCTAAATTTTATATTCTGCGGCCTTTATTCATGTCAACTTTCAGTGGACACCAACGTCCTCAGTACATGACTGGTCCTGCTTTCCAATAAGATCTACAATTTTGTTTTAAGAAACAATAATCAACTGCTAGCTAGGCTCAACTATGCAAATTCTCTTTCTCTCTTGCAATCGCGTGTTAGATGGACAGTTTCTGCTACAATTAATATGATAAGACATATAAAACCTATATAGCTGGCTAGGCTTGGTTCACTTTTATATATATATATACTTGGGCAATGTGTGAGTCACATTCGCCCGGTTGAACGAAAAATAAGTTATTTTATAAAATATAAATATGCTTTGTGTTAAAAAAAAAAAATTTAATTATGAGCAAAATAAGTGGTATATAAAGAATCTTTTATAAATTCAGTTCTTATATCTAACAAGTGAGAAGAGATACAAAGAATCTTTGTAATGATGATAGTATTTCACTGCATAAATTAAAGCAATCAAACCGAGGAAAAAAAAATGAGAAGTGGTAAAATGAAATTTAAAATTAGCAAAACCAAAGCATGGTCTTGGTCACAAAATATAAAATTCTGAATCAATTTTATTGAAGTGCAAAAGAATATGTATCAATAGAAAAAAACACATTATAGTTAGGAAACGAAAAAGAACCCAATTATAAAATTCTGAGTCAATTCCTCTAAAGTAGCAGTCTATATGTAAAGCCACAAAAACTCTTACAGAAATTGCAAAAATAAATATTACAGTAATATGAGTAATATGAAAATTAAAAGATTTTAGATATTCTAGTAATAATTTTCTTAACAAAATATATGAATTGTAGAATTCAAACATACTACTCAATGACTTAGGGAACTCTAAAAAAATACAGTCTTTTATTTCTATTTGTTCTCACCGCCCTTCTACCGGCACCACCTCACTCCGGCGAGTCCCCCCACACTGGTCTCCCTCTCTCTCATTCCCCTCGCACGTTTGCCTAATTTAGTTAATTAAAAATATTATCATATTTAAATTATGTTAAAACTCTAATTATATATATAGTTTTAATTTCTTAAAAATATTTAGTAAACTTTCATCATTTATTTAATGATGGAAGATTAATATTTTATAAATTAAATTTGATAGTTTATGCATGATATGCTATTTATTTAGTTAATTAAGGATATTATCATATTTAAATTATGTTAAAACTCTAATTATTTATATGGTTTGAATTTCTTAAAAATATTTAATAAAATTTCATCATTTATTTAATGATGAAATATTAGTATTTTATAAATTAAATTTGATAATTTTTGTACGATATGCTATTTATATATTAATTATTTAAATTTTGAATTAGTTTAAATTAATATTTAAATTTTTATTGTTAGATCAAATCTAAAGACTTAAAATGAAGAGTTGAAATTAATTTATTAATAATATTTAATAAAATTTCATCATTTATTTAATTTATTTTAATATTTTTAATTAAGTTAATGTTTACGTATTTTTAAATCAGTATTTTAATCTTTCACTGTTAGATCGTTTTGAAAACCTCAATACGAAAGACTTGAGTAAATATCCAGTCCCTCTTCCTTCTCCTTCACTTTTCCCTCCCCTCTCTCTCTCCTCCCTCAGCTCACGGGTACGCGGTACGCTGCCCCTCTCCAAGCTGAATCTTCCTCTGCCCAGCCCGGCGCCGTCGTGCGCCGGTGAGCCTCACCGCCCCTTCCACCGGCACCACCTCACTCCGACGAGTCCCCCCACACTGGTCTCCCTTTCTCACGCTCTCTCTTCCTCTCTCTCGGCTGTGCACTGCCGTAATGGGCTTGATGTTGCTGCGCCGCCGTGCGCTATCCTCCGGCGCCACCACCTCTACGGTAGCCTCCTCTCCCACCGGCCATCCCCCTCCAGCGAGCTCGGCCTCCATCTCCCTGCCGTTTGCCCCCACGAAGTCCACCTCCCTCACGCACGGGTTCTCCCACTTCCACCGCCGTGCGCCGCCACCCACGGTGTCCAGCCACCGTCATGAGCCTCATCTGGCTACCATCGACCTATCCCAACCACCCATGATCCCGATCTACCCCTCATGCATGCCCACTCTCTCTCACTCTCTCACAGACTCTCACAGACTCTCCCTCATTCCCAAGCTCCAGCAAATGATCCTGATTTGTGATTTGTGTGGAAACCTGTGTGTTGATTTGGTGAGTTGTGTGGTGATTTGTGTGATGATTTTTTTATTTTGTGGTATTTTTGTGGTGATTTTATTGTAATTTTGCTGTAGTTTTACTGTGATGATGTAGAGAGGGACGCAGATTGTGGTATTATGTCGCACACTAGCATTCACACGATTTTGTGGTGAATTGTGATTTGTGTGGAAATTTGTTTGGTAATTTTGTGATTTGTGTGGTTATTTTGTGATGAATTTGTGGTGAATTTACAGAAAGGGACAAAGGGGAAATGGTGATTTTGCTGTGAGGTAGAGAGGGACGTGAGGGGAGGGAGAAAACGTAAAATAAATTACTGTTTATTACTGTTTATTTTACTGTTTATAAGGTGATAAGTTCTTTTAAATATAAGGAGATATATATATATATATATATATATATATATATTTATTTATAGCTTCTTGCACGATTAAAATCGATCACTAACAACATATATAGCTGTCCCATGCATCCAGGCCGCTTTCAGCCGCAAATCTTGTTAGCTTACCTAGAAATCTATTGTTTCTTATCCTCCTCTTATTATTCGAAATTCATAAATTTAGTACCCTCGTTCGATTCTAAGTTCCCCAGTACCCTAGCTAGACCAGGAGGTGGACCTATATTCGACTGCTCTTAATTAGTAAGTTGAAATGGTACTTATATTATCAAGATAGGTGAAGATTAATTGTATCTATGATCAATTTAGTTGCCAAGTACGTGTGGAATATATATATATATATATATATATATATATATATATATATTGTGAGGGTCAATTTGCAGATCTCCATCTATATAGTCTTGCAATATTAGATGGAGAAATGAAGGTCCAGTACCTCTTCATGTGGTTAGGTTCTAATTCTTTCACTCTGGCACTAGGCTCCATAAATGAACCATATTTGCAATTATCGTGACGAAGCAGCTCCCAATTAAACTAATTATGTAAAGATGTGGGAGCAGGCGACGTACGTGATAGAAATTCAAGCCTTTATACGCATATATCCAGTACTTATCCATGCCCGGCCACATTAACTGTTACCCTAGCTAGCTGTAGCTTGAATTCAAAGGTCAACCACGAACACTATCTTTCAAAGGTCATCTCAGACATATGATAAATGCTCAACAAACAATACCTATTTCCCACCAGCCTATTTATGGAGAGGTGGGAATTTTATATTCAAGTTCATGCCAGCACATGATCTCAAAACTATAAATTATATTTCTCAGCTCCCCAACAGTAGTACGATCTAGCTAGATTTGATCTTAAATTCGACTAAATTCATGATGATGTCGCTCAATTATATGCAAGCAACGAGCTGTGTGAGAATGCTGATGATTTTGGCATTGGCTTTGTTGCCGTTGCTGTCACGAGCGCTGGGCGTGGGTCAGGTGAGGCAATTGGCAGTTCGCTATAACGTGACAGCAATCCTTGTTTTTGGTGATTCGAGCGTCGATCCCGGCAATAACAACATTCTTCAAACGGCCATGAAGGGCAACTTCGCACCCTACGGGAGGGACTTCTTTAATGGCCGCCCGACGGGAAGGTTTAGTAATGGAAGACTCGCCACGGACTTCATTGGTAATTCACATGAGCCATTGCTAGCTAGCTAGGTGTACCCAATTATCCGATCAATGTTTTTTTTTTCTTCACAACTTGATTTATATATATATATATATATATATATATATATATATATATATAGTACCTTTCACAAGCTAGCTAGTCTTCAGGGCGTTTTTGGAGTTTATTGCTTTTTGGAAAGAAGGGTCCTTGTAACGTACTTGTGTTGTGGGTCATTAGCTCTTGGGATCTTCAAATAGCAAGCTTAAAAAGAGGAACCATTTTCAGTCTTAATTTTCCGTGTCTAAGAATAATTTACAAACTACGTCATAATTATCATTTCCTATAATAGTTACTGATAAAATGAAATGAAAGTTCTGTGAATTATTAGTGAGATGAGATAAGAATTTTTTAAATAATAGTAAAATTATTTAAGTTAAGATATTTTGTTAGATTTTAAGAAATTGAAGAAAAAAAGTTGGATAAAACTATTATAAAATTAAAAAATTGTTTAAATATAACTTTTTAATATAAATTTTGTTTTAAATTTTGAAAAAATATATGGGAAAAGTTATGGGACAAATCACTTCCAGCTAGCTATCCATTTCAGTTGATAATTATGTAAAGAATAAAATATAATTAATGTCATAACTAGCTAGCTACGTTTGCATATTTATTATGCATGTTGCCCCTATATATGATGCATGCCATATATTATTAATCTCAGGACCTTGTCTTTTTTAAATATTATGTCTTGAAATTAAAGCACGCCCTTAATTAATTAGAAGTGTTTGTGTTGCCGAATCCGTATTAATTTTCAGCGGAGGCCATTGGCTTCACAAAACAAGTTCCAGCCTTTCTTGATCTGAATTTAAAGCCAACAGATCTGCTACATGGTGTCAGTTTTGCATCAGCTGCTTCAGGTTACGATGACCTTACTGCCAATCTTTCGGTAAAGTCTTTAGACCATATATAAAGAACTCACCACCTTCGTCTTGATTTCCCACGTACAGCTTATAATTCATGATCTCTTTGTTTTTCATTGGTTTTTGCAGAATGTGTTGCCCGTTTCCAATCAGCTGGAGTATTTTATGCATTACAAGATCCATCTGAGAAAGTTGGTGGGTGAGAAGAAGGCAAACGATATTATCAGACGTGCTGTGTTTGTTTTAAGTATGGGCACAAATGACTTTCTCCAGAACTACTACTTGGAATTAGTCCGCCCTAAGCAATTCACTGTGCAACAGTACCAGGATTTCTTGGTCTCATCCATGTCTCGTGACATTGAGGTGCTGCTCTCTCTCTTGTTTCCTTGCTTACTTCACCCTTTCATAAATATTGCTTTAATTTGAGGGTACTCAGATAATTATTAGTTGGGTTTTTTAATCTATTTGATCGTATTAAATAATATGTGATATATTAAGAATAAAAATATGATAATAATATGATGTAAAGATTCAATTCCTAATCGTAATATTATTTGCTTTTTTCTTCGCCATCAATTCTTTCTCGAGCTTGTTTTATTTTCATTCAGATGTTCCAAATGCTCAGATATTTCGTGATCGACCGACGCTTTGTATTTAATTGCAGTTAATGCACGGACTAGGAGCCACAAGATTGGTTGTTGTCGGGGTACCGCCTATTGGATGCATGCCACTTGTGAAGACAATGATGGGCCAGACAGCATCATGTGTGGAGAGTTATAACAAAGTAGTCGTCTCATTCAATTCCAAGGTACAGAAGAGACTGGCAACCATCAAGGCAGCTTTAAGGATGAAAATCGCTTTTGTTGATGTATATGGTGTCCTACAGAAAGCAGTATCCCATCCCATGTTATACGGTACGTAATTAGTAAATTGCCATCTTGAGCTTGTCTTGCTTTTTTTACATACAAGCTGCTGCATGGGAAATTCATCTCCAATTTTGAGAAAGAAAATGAAATATCTGAAAAAGAATAAAAACCTGCAGATTTAAAGGAAACTGCGAAGGGGTGTTGCGGGACAGGAGCCATAGAATATGGAGAAACATGCAAGGGGTTAACTACATGTACTGATCCAACAAAGTACGTGTTTTGGGATGCTGTTCATCCGACGGAGAAAATGTACAAGATCATAGCAGATGAGGCTGTTAAATCGCTTAGCCAAGAACTCACGAACTAGTTTATTGGGTCGACGTACGTACGTACAACATCATGTTGTGGCTGCATTTTCTATGTACTTTTAGCAAACTAGCTAGCTTGGCACGACGAGTGTCAAATTAAGAGTTTTGTTATGTATAAGTAAATTTGTATTTCAATCTGTATATTAATGTTGTTGCCTTCATATTCTAAATTCAAATTAATACTGTTTTTAATAAAATCTACTTTTTGACTAATCATATTGAATGAGAGTGCGTATTAGTACGCATAATCGTTTACAATTAGATTTTTCCTCAAATTAATTTGTAAGTGTAGGGATAATACGTCGGACTTTAGTTTTTTAACTTAATTTCAATCTTAACTAGATAAATTAAGATTCATATTCTAGAGTTCGACTCTTCGTCTGGATGGGCTGTTTCCTTTGTGGGCTTCGGCCTTCATCTTTGATCATTTGTGTTATGGACTAATCCTGGCGCTGAACCCATGAAAGTTAAGGCCCAAGTTTCACTAACTTCTCCAATTTGCACTCCACGTATTCGAACTAACGTTTCGCATAAAAACACACAAGGATCAAAAGTCAAACTTGGCCGTTATTCCATCAAAAACATTCCTTATAAATTAATCCCCACATTAAAAAAAAACAAGTCAATTTGCGGCCACAGTTTTCAATTTGTTCCGATTATTGAAGTAATTTCTTCTCTCGTATACATTGAATTTAAATGGCTGGCATCCTTGTATGGTAGTATCCCTTGCTTCGATATTAAGCACATAAAAACCTCCTCGTTTTGTCGTTTTGGATACTCTCTTTTTTGTTGTTGTATTCCAAGGCAACGCGTGCGGTTTGTATTCCCAGCTATTCATTCGTATATCCATCCAAAGTCCAAACCATTCTTGAAACTTAAGAAATAACCAGCGCAATGATTGCCATGCAAACTGGTTTAAGGTACCTTTTGAAGAATCATAATCTCTCTCTCTCTCTGTTCGTCATGTTATGGAAGTTCTAATGCACAGAACATTACAATCGCACTGCCAGTAGCAAATCACAGTCTTTGTTCTTTTGGAGCATTAAACATGCACATTAACAACTCCCCCTTGCCTGCACTCGGTTTCGTTAAAAGACGAAGAAAAAGTCCAAAGAAATGCTGCTCGTCAATTCCAAGAACTTGAGAGATGAGAAAAAGAAACAGCCCCTGTTCTCCTCAAGTGTATTCCCAAAGAAACAACGAAGCTTTTAACCTCCCCTCACAACACTCTTTTTCAGAATTACACGTGCATTATCCTTGTTAATCCAGTAACTTCAAGAACTGGTCAATGCGGTTTGCACAAAGTGGGTTTTTGGGCCTACGCCCTTTGTGTTTATAATTATTATGATGTATAGTTGTGCCTATAATTTTTATTTGATTTAATTATTTGTAATTTGGATAATTGTTGTGCAAATTTATTTATTATGCTCATATTTAGTTTGCATGAATTGATTAATTTTGCTCTATATTAATACATACAATTTTGGATGAGTATATAGTTAAAGGCATGATATTAAATGTTAATATTATAGTTTTGATTATGCAATATTTATCCTTATATTATTAGAATATTTGTGCATAATAATAACATGTTAGTATTAGTTAAAATTATGCAATTCATAATATTAAGTTTGTCTTATGTTATTTAATGTCTAGTGATCTATATAATTTTAATTAATTAGAGAATAGCCACAACATCTTTAATTAAATAAAGTTATATATTAGGATTAATTAGGATTACATAAAGAATATTAGACATTAATTGTAATTAATTATACTTAATATAATAAATTTTATCATACATGAATTTTTATTATATTTATATTATTAATTAGGATAAAATATCAAGTTATTCATAAATTACCCACATGAATTATGAATTTAGTAAATAATTTGATAGTTTTATCATAAAAGTTTAATATAAGATAGAATATACATCAAATCATAATATACCATTTAGAATTATGAATTAAGTAAATAATTTGATAAAATTCTATCATAAAGATTAATTGAATCTACTTGAATTAAAATTTTAGCCCACATGCAATTTTTATGTCATTAGATTCAAATTTTAAGCATGATTTACATTGGTAAAACATGATATTTTTTAGGCCTCAGTTTTAACGTAAGCATGTAATTTATAATTTTATGCAGTTGCACAACCTGCAAATTTCTTTGATATTCGTTATGATATCCCTGAACTTAAGGGAGATAACTATAAGGTCTGGAAGGAGAGAGTTTTTCTTCATTCAGGCTGGATGGACATAGAAAAGTTATTAGGAAAGACGAATCACCAGCAGTAACTGATACCAGCACTGTAGTGAACATCGCGCTTTATGAGCGATGAGAGCGATCTAATCGGCTCAGCATGATGTTCATTAAGACTAGAATTTTTGTTGGTATTTGTGGTTCTGTCGATTAGCATGAAAATGTCCGAGACTTGCTAAAAGCCATTGATGAACAATTTGTCACTTCAGACAAGGCACTAGCAAGCATCCTAATCATGAAGTTCTCATCCCTAAGGCTCACCAGTGTGAAAGGTGTGCGTGAGCACATCATGCAAATGAGGGACAATGTGGCTCAATTGAAGAAACTCGAGGTTGAAATGTCGGAGTCCTTCCTGGTGCACTATATCCTGAACACCCTCCCGCATCAATATGGATCCTTCAAAATCTCATACAATACACATAAGGATAAATGGTCAATTAATGAACTCATGACCATGTGTGTTCAAGAGAAATGGAGACTGATGATGGAACAGGGTGAAAGTGCAATGTTGGCAACGCGTGGAAAGGGCAAATCTCAAGCCAATCAGAAATGAAAAGGAAAAATACCTCCTCAAGGTGGTATTAAGAAAGATTCCAGGTGTTTCTTCTGTAAAAAGAAGGAACACATGAAGAAGGAATGCCCTAAATTTCAGAAATGACTTGCAGACAAAGGTAATACAACCTTATTTGTTTGTTATGAATCTAATATAGTTAATGTCAATATTAACACATGGTGGATTGATTCTGGATCAACAATCCACATTTCAAATTCCTTGTAGGGTTTGCAAAACCTAAGAAAGCCAGTGGGAAATGAGCAAAGCATCATAATAGAAAACAAGATGGGCTCGCATGTGGAAGCTATAGGAACTTGCTATTTAATTTTATCTACTGGTTTTGTTTTAAAGTTGGAAAAGACCTTTTATGTTCCAAGTTTCTCTAGAAATTTGATTTCAGTTTCAAGACTCGTACCTTTTGAATATTCCTTTAATTTTTCAAATAAATCATTCAGTTTATTTTATAAATTTGATTGTGTTGGGAATGATACTTTGTCTGATGGTCTTTGCTGCATTAATTTACAAAACAATGCCACTTATGATTCAATGCATGTTCACATCAGTACTAAAAGATATGTTATTAATGAGGATTCCTCTAAATTATAGCACCAGAGATTAGGTCATATCTCCATAGATAAAATTAAAAGATTAGTAAATGAAATTATACTTAATACTCTGAATTTTACTGATTTTGAGACTTGTCTGGACTGCATAAAAGGAAAGCAGACCAACAAGTCAAAGAAATGTGCCAAAAGGAGTTCAGACATATTAGAGATCATACATACTAATATATGTAGTCCAGACATGGACTCACATGGTCAGAAATACTTTATCTTTTTTATAGATGATTACTCACGATATATGTATCTCTACATGCTTCATAACAAGAACGAAGTATTAGATGCCTTTAAGATCTTTAAGACTGAAGTAGAGAAACAATGCGGCAAGCAAATTAAGATCGTGAGATTAGATAGAGGTGGAGAATATTATGGTAGATACACAGAAGATGGACAAGCACCTGGGCCATTTGTAAAGTTTCTTCAAGAGCATGGGATTGTTACCCAATATACCATGCCTGGTTCACCGGACCAGAATGGTGTAGCATAAAGAAGAAACCGAACATTATTGGACATGGTGCAGAGTATGCTTAGCAGTTCCAATCTTCCTAAATCCTTGTGGGCTGAAACACTTAAGATGATAGTGTATATATTAAACTGAGTTCCTACCAAAGCTGTTTCTAAAACGCCATTTGAATTATGGAAAGGTTGGAAACCGAGTTTGCGACATATGCGCGTTTGGGGATACCTGTCTGAGGTGAGAATTTATAATTCACAAGAGAAGAAATTAGACCCAAGGACCATTAGTGGATATTTCATTGGATATGCTGAAAAGTCTAAGGGTTACAGATTTTATTGTCCATCTCACAGTACTAGGATTGTGGAATCAATAAATACAAAGTTTCTTGAAAATGACTTGATCAGTGGGAGCGATCAAACCAGGAACATAGTTTATGAGAATGATCATTCAAAATCTCAACCTTCCACCTCAAGTGATAGATTGGTTATTGTTTACAGCACCCCTCAAGTACAAACTGGTGTTGAACGACCAATCATTGAAGTTCCACAAGCTACTGACGACATTCCAGTAGATCAGGTAGTTCAAGAGTTGCCAATAACTTTTGAACAACAAGTTGAACCACATACTTTTCAGGAAGATGATGGTACAACATTAAGAAGATCTATTAGAGCAAGGAGATGAGCAATTCCTAATGATTATGTTGTGTATCTGCAAGAATCTGACTATAACATTGGAGCCGAAAATGATCCCGAGTTCTTTTCACAAGCCATGAGTTGCAAAGAATCAGAATTATGGTACAATGCCATGAAGAAAAAAATGAATTCTATGAAGAGTAACGCAGTCTGAGATCTTGTTGAGTTGCCTAATGGTGTAAAAGTCATTGGATGTAAATGGGTCTTTAAGACAAAGAAAGAGTCATTGGGCAACATTGAGAGATACAAGACATGACTCGTTGCTAAGGGATTCACTCAGAAAGAAGGAATCGATTACACAGAGACTTTCTCTCCTGTATCTAAGAAAGATTCATTGCGTGTTATTTTGGCATTAGTAACTCATTTTGACTTAAAGTTGCAACAAATAGATGTGAAAAATGCATTTCTCAATAGAGATATAGAGGAGGAGGTTTACATGAAACAGCCTGAAGGATTCCCCTCTAGTGATGGTGAGTAATTGGTTTGCAAGCTCAAGAAATCCATATACGGTTTAAAACAAGCATCCCGCCAGTGGTATTTGAAATTTCATAATGTAATTTCTTCATTCGGTTTTGTAGAAAACATTATGGATCAATGTATATACCAGAAGGTTAGTGAGAGTAAAATCTGTTTTCTTGTTTTATACGTGGATGACATTTTGCTAGCAAATAAGGATAAGGGTTTGCTACATGAGGTAAAACAATTCCTCTCTAAAAATTTTGATAGGAAGGATATGGGTGAGGCATCTTATGTCATTGGCATTAAAATCTATAGAGACAGATTTCGAGGTATCTTTGGTCTGTCTTAGGAAACCTATATTAATAAAGTTTTAGAGAGATTCCGGATGAAGGATTGTTCACCAAGTGTAGCTCCCATTGTGAAGGGTGATAGGTTCAATTTGAACCAATGCCCGAAGAATGACTTTGAAAGGGAACAAATGAAGAACATTCTATATGCTTCTGCTGTCGGAAGCCTAATATATGCTCAGGTCTGTACAAGACCTGACATTGCATTTGTTGTGGGAATGTTGGGACGATATCAGAGTGATCCAGGTTTAGACCACTGGAGAGCTGCAAAGAAAGTAATGAGGTACCTTCAAGGAACCAAAGAATACATGCTTATGTATAGATGGACGGACAATCAGGAAGTAATTGGCTACTCAGATTCTGACTTTGCTGGCTGTATTGATTCACGCAAATCAACATCAGGATACATTTTTTTGATGGCCGGTGGAGCTGTATCATGGAGGAGTGCCAAGCAGACTTTGACTGCCACTTCCACTATGGAAGCCGAGTTCGTCTCTTGTTTTGAGGCTACTTCACATGGTGTATGGCTTAAGAGTTTCATTTCTAAGTTTAGAATTATGGATTCTATCTCTAGTCCATTGAGAATATATTGCGACAATTTAGCTGCTGTTTTTATGGCTAAGAACAACAAAAGTGAGAGTTGAAGTAAACACATCGACATTAAATATTTAGCTATAAGGGAACGTGTTAAAGAAAAGAAAGTGGTCATTGAGCACGTCAGCACTGAGCTAATGATCGCTGATCCTTTGACTAAGGGCATGCTACCGTTGAAATTCAAGGATCATGTAGTGAATATGAGACTTGGTTCCATTATGTAATTTTTCGTTGTATGAACAATGTTATTTTAATGAAATTCTTAAATATTTTGATTTTTTTTCTCATATTGATGTGCACCTGAATTTAATTTTGAGAAAATTCATCTGTGTTGGACCAAGAATAAACATAGGGTTTATTCATTAAGAAATTGTTGCCACATAAATTATAATGTTTAAGAAATAAATACATGGTAATAAATGGAAGATAATACTCGTCATTAGAGAACCTATCGCCATAATTCATGTATTTATTACTTAAATGTAGATTATCAATGGGTTTAAGATGAAATATTAGATTAGAAGTTTGGACCAAGTAGGAGAATGTTGACCGTTTCTCACGGAGGCCATTCGTGAGAACGAGTCTCTAGCTTCCTTAAGTTTAGGAGCCCTTGAAGTGGTCCACTCTGACTTGTTCATCACGTTCATAGAATGTAGAAACTGATCCCATGAAAATCTGAGCACGTGGGACACGCAGCACCGAAGCTTGATGGAGGCTTCGTCTATAAATACTGTGTTTGGTTCCCAAACTTACTCACTCAATCCCCTTCAGTCTTATACCATCTAAATAGAGTGAAGTAGAATTTGGTAGTGCCAACATCAGTGAGAAACCACAGCAAAACAGTGAGGAGTATCAATGGCTGGAGGTACTGTTTTTGTCATTAAACTTATCGATTCTTATTTGTAAAATATTTATTCCGCATTATAGAATCGCTTCAGAGCTTTCACTCGAGAGATGAGAAAAAGAAACTGCCCCTGTTCTCCTCAAGTGTATTCCTAAAGAAACAACGAAGCTTTTAACCTCCCCTCGCAACATTCTTTTTCAGAATTACACGTGCATTATCCTTGTTAATCCAGTAACTTCAAGAACTGGTCAATGCGGTTTGCACAAAGACCCTTAATTATTTAGGTCTTTAGACTATTGCCCTCAAAAACCTTAAATCTTAGAACCTGACCCTGCAATTAACATTTAAATACATCATTCTAAGATTAAAACATAACTAAAATCTGCAGAAAGAACAATTTATAATAGGTCATTGAAGTTGTATACAATTACAGGTAGGCCTGCTTTTTTCGCCCTTTTCTAAGCTGTGTACAGGCAGGCTTGCTATTTGAGGAAGGATAATGACAACTGATGTCTATTGATACAAACTTTAAAATGTATGTAATGTACTCTAGCCCGCTTTCCATTTCTTCTGCTTCTCTTTTTCTTATGTAATTGATCATGAATTGTCGGAAGGTTTTCCAATATTATATGCAAAGTACATAGAATCTATATAGATTAAGCCCAATAGATGATGAGAACAATCACACATGATGTCAACATAGTTGACATATAATATACAACCTGAACTCTGCTCTGCGTTTAAAGTTTTGAACCCTATTCTCCTGCTTGATTTTAGCTGGTCAGTGGATGAAACCATAAGTTTCCGAATGGGTTCCTTCCGTTAATGAAGTAGGATAAAGGCATAGCTGAGCTGTACAGATATCACGCGGCTAGCTCTACAGCTTTTTAATTCTTTATTCCAAGATTTCCCACTTCTCTTCTCCACTTTACTTGGCTTTTGGAAATAGAGCTTGTAATTGGAAATATGTCTAAGAATTGTGAAGACCCTCCAGCACCCGGAGCAATTCTAGAGAACGTGTGGGCGAGCTTTATTAGTGGGGATGGTCCGGGTACAAGATATACACCAGAGTTGTCCAGACCCTGGGAAGAACTTCCTAGTCTTGATAGGAGAGATGGTTCCAAGGAAATTCTAAGACGTTTGCCAAGTCTAGGAAGGTGGATATCAATGGGAGCTGAGGCCTGGGAAGCACTCCTAGATGGGATTGTGGTCCCTGCAAGCAATATGGAACAGTCCTGTAATGACAATTTAGAAAGCAATGGTGCCACAGGCTTGTGCTTACAAAAGCCTAATGCAAGAGCAGAGAAGGCCGCTACAAGGCACTATCGGGGAGTAAGGAGGCGACCGTGGGGGAAGTATGCGGCAGAGATAAGGGACTCTTCAAGAAAAGGGGCACGAGTTTGGCTTGGGACTTTTGACACGGGAGAGGAAGCAGCTTTGGCCTATGACAAGGCGGCTTTGAGAATTAGAGCCCCCAAGGCATATCTCAACTTCCCACTTGAGACGGTTGCCGAGGCTTTAGGACTTGATTACTCAGGAAATGATGTGTCCTGTTCTTCCATATCAAATAAAGGACTAGGAGAGGACCCAGCTTGCACATTTCTTGGGTGCAGTGCTGAGAAAGTTTGCAATCCTTGGAAGAGATCAGCATCGAGGGAGTTTGAACAAGATATTGACATGACTATTGAACAACCTGCGTTGAAGAAAACAACAAGCATGGAAAATATACTAGGGAATGAATTTGATGTTGTTGAGTTTCAGGACCTTGGGACTGATTACTTGGACAGCTTGCTCTCTTCTTTTTGAATAAAGACTGGATGAGTTGCCCACAGAAAGTGAAAAGAGAGAGTTACTTCCAATTACCGGTATTTATGTATAACATTTACAGATGCATGTAGATGATGTATTCTTTGCAATATGCAACATCCCAAATAGGGAATTAGATTGTCTGGGTTATTTTTAGTTAGGCATCCATCTCTTAAAGTTTTGTTGCTCATAGACCAGGATTACTGAGGACAGAACGATGGATTTAAAGTATGTAAATGCACGACAAGACCGAACTGTTAAGTTTTTTCAGTTCACTTTGTCCAAACATAATTTCCTACTAAGGTACATCTCTTGCTGATTTCTCCAACAACACAACTGAATTTACACTTCCTTCTTTACCTTAAGTTCGTAGAGACCAATGATGGTAGGAGAATTCGATTGACAAAATTATGTCCGCCAATATTACCTATTTACACCCCAAATTTATATTGGAATGAAAAATACGAATGGGAAAAATTCTGGTCGAAAAGAAAAGGAGACCCACTTTTCACTCTTTTATTTTTTGTTTTGTAAAAAGTAAATGAAGGAATACTTTTCACTTTCACTAATCGCTAACGATCGATACGCTAAATATCTATGAAGAAATCGGGAAGAAAGTAAACATCTGGGCGGGCATATAGTCACTTAATTAAGTATTAAAAAGCAGGAAAAAGATATATAAATGATTGAATTTAGCCGACTTCTAGTTCTATATAGGTTTTAACGTGGAATAGGTTCCCTCGTACTCATGATTAGTTAAAGATTAAACAACAACAACAACAAAACAAACATGTTACTGGTTACGTGGGAGTAGGTAGCAACAGATAATATCTATATATTCTTTCATTCCTATATATAAGACAAGAAAGTTTATATTTTTCATATAGTATTCTCCAACGTACAGATAATATATACAGAACATAAGTTCAAGTCAAAAATAGTTTTAACGTTTTTATTACTATTGATTTTTCGTAGATATATAAATATATACTTTTAGTACTACTTCTAGAAACTTTATGATCTCTTGATATAAATTTATATAGATAACCCAATTACACCGATTATAAGGAGGTAGTTGATCAAGGTAATTAATTCTCCAACTATTTGACAACCACACGAAATAATATTTCTTGACGTGGCAGATCATCTAGAAGGGATTTTAGGATTTTTTTCTTATTATGAGTATTGGACCAGCCATGATATACATATATATATATATGTACGACTATGTTTTACTGGTAAAATTAATTTTTTGGTATCAAAATTCTAATTCCGCTAGTAGAAAAGTTATGTAGTTCCGTTTAGATATTGAAAGTGTTTCATCTCATCTCATTATTGTAATTTTTTCAAATTTTTATACAAAACATAATAAATAATTCAACTTTTTCAAAATTTAAAAAAATAATAATATTAAAAAATAATATTTTATTCAACTTTCATCTAAAATCATGATATCATCTCATTTCACCATACTGCACCTTAATGTTTAAGCATATCCAATGGCAAAAGCAATTAACATTCATAAATGGCCCTAAGATATGTACCGATCATCTTTTTTTTTTTGAATCAATGTACCGATCATCTAGTTGGTCAATGGAGAGAGAGTTGGAGACAGTCTCATTCGCTATCAAAATATGATAAGATTTAACCAGATAAAACCAGCCACCGTTTGAATAAAAGCATTTTGGGTTGAGATTGGCTTTGGAATTTGATCTTATTACCAAGTAAAGACTTTATTTTTGTCGAAAACCAACTTTTATCACGAACACTTTGCATTGCTCATGTGGCCTTCTTATTACATGATACCAAACAATAATTAGATATATATGACTTTTCTAGTACACTGTTCATTTTTCACTCTGCTAAGCAAATTACAAGGAATACAATCTCTTTGACTAGACCTATTATATACACAAAGAAGGCTAGGACCCGTAAAAAGACGGCAAAATTAAGCAAAACAGACAACAAAGAAAATCAAAAGCATTCACTCAGCTCTATCCTCGTATTGCATGAAATATACTGTGAACTAGTACTATTAAGGTTTCTGACTAAACTCCTTTATTCTGGGTTATCTAACCGGATATGTCTTTTGCCTCCCCACCTGTGCTACAGCTACTTTCCGATTCTGATCGTGAGGTCCCAACGGAATGTGAACCAGAGCTACCAATACTGGAATCTGAATCTTGCTTATTGTTTGAGCTCATCATGCTGGAATTCTGATGGAATATTTGCAAGGTGGAAGATGCATCCACCACTTCGGCAGGAAAGTTCAGAAGGGCCTTGGCGCCACGCATCCTAAAAGCCGCCCTATCATAAGCCAAGGCAGCCTCTTCAGCGGTGGTGAACGTTCCTAGCCATATACGGGCACCATGTCGTGACGAGTCACGAATCTCGGCCGCGTACTTCCCCCACGGTCGACGCCTAACGCCCCTGTAGTGTTTCTTGGCAATGTTCCGGGCCGGTTCTAGGCTAAGGCTGCTGCTGCTGCTTGACGTATTGATTTGGTGCTGCCTTTGGGGTACAAAGGAACCGTTGAGCGACATGGCCTCGTTTAGGACATGGAATATAACCATGTCTTGTGAGTCGTTCTCGTTTAATGGCAGCTCACTTTGGGCGGCTAAAACCATGGCTGCCTCCTTGATTATTTCCTTATTCTACTGATCTAGATGGTGGGGTGGGGGTGGGTATTTCTTGGTACTGGAGTTTTTGAAAACTGAAATTGTGTTGGGCGACTCTAGAAATCTATTTATCTTTGGAATATAATATGGCTTCCTAGCCACACGTACGTACGTGGAACCAAAGAGAACAGTGATTAATTTCCTTTTTTTTTTTTTTTTTTACTTACGTGTTGGTTGGTAGGTAGACTGATAAACATTACTATTTGTTTCCTTGTATATTACGTATCTGGAATTTTCCGTCTTATAGCTAGGCTCGGTGTGGACATGAGTCTCAATCGTGGAAAACAGCTAGAAAATACTTTATACATTCTGCTCTAATAGCCTTCGAGTTCCATTCCTTTTCAATTTTTCTAAATTTTAGCTAAAAGACATCATTTCTATTATTGTAAATTTTACAAATCTTTCCAAGACTTCATTCATCCAACTTTCTATACTTTCTCTATCCCATTAATATAATTTTTTTATTATTTTTTCTCTCACTTCTATTTATAATATTAACTACTCATTCTTTTATTTTTTTCTTATATTAAACAATATCAGCTTCTACATATATTTTAAATACGAAATTGATTTTTTATCCCGATACACTAATAGTTTAGAAATTATTACCATTTTACAAATAATAAATATTCACATTTTTCAATAGAATTTATTTATAACAAATAAACAAAAACCAAGATTATCGTTTTCTTGCTAGATCTAACAATGATCAAAATGATCTAAGCTTTAGGCACACTCGAAAGAAAGGAATAGATAAATATGTTTTTTTCACATGTTAAGAAAAAGTACACCCATGATAAACTTCGCACGGATTCATTCTCAATAATTGAAATTTAAAATTGAAAAGAGGTAAAATATATCTATAATATTTTATTAATTCTACGTAGAAGTACTACTATTGCCCATTCACACTAGTCCCAAAACACGAACACAAATTTAATGTGAGAACAATAAAACTGTATTATAATTACAACTACTGAAAATGTCCATACACCGGGCCCAAAAATTCAATACATGTCGCCATAAGATTGCTCTGAATTTTTCAAAATAAATTACTAAAATAAATAATCACGACATCGAAATTAGAATAATCAAACTGATTTTCTCTAGTTTTCTCTTCCGCCTCTCTAAATCAATTTCTAGTTGATGTTTACTAATTTGGATGTCAATTGAGACTTGTATTTTATGAAGTTCTATTTTTAATTAGTTAATTGTCTTTTGGACGTATGCATCATTTGATATTAGATGCAAACAGATCATAATTAGCTCCTAGTCCGTGGTCTTAGGGTTAAAACTTAGATAAATGATATCTGCAGTCTTAGGACATGTTTGGAAATGAAATGAGATGAAAATTTTGTGAATAATAGAAGATGGTTTTTAAATGAAAAATGATAAACACACATCACTTTTTACAACATTTTACATAACAATATTTTAAAATGAGGGTTATTTTTAAAGTAATATCATTTTATAAAAATATCTTTATTTTAAAACATGTGTTGTGAAATATATTGTGAAATGTATTGTGTGGATATTATTACTTTTGTAAATAGTAGTGAGATAGTTTAAGTTGAATATTTTTTGAGTTTTAGGAAATGAGAGAAAAAAAAATTGAATAAAAAATATTATAAAGTTAAAATATTGTTAAAAAATATTTTTATAATGTTATTTTTGTTTGAAAATTTGAAAAAGCTGAATTATTTTTTATTTTTTGTTTGAAAATTTAGAAAAGTTATAATTAATAGTTTAAAAAAGTTATAATAATTAATTTGAGAGTATTTGTATTTAACTGATATTTGGAAATGAGATGTGATGAGATAAAATAAAAATTTTGAGATAAAAACTTTTTTCAAACAAATTTTTAGAGTTTGAAAGTCTCGTATATTCTATTTAAAAAATATATATATAAAATTTACATAAAAAAAATTAAATTTTTTAGAATAGACTTCACTATTTTTAAAATAAATATGAACGCCTTTGCGAATTTATCAATAATAGACACACCACAAGTTCATAACACGAGAAGAGGAAAGGAAGGCATGATAATTACTGGGCAGTAAATGACGCATGCATGCTGATGATCAACATCTTAAAATATATTTTGATATCTCAACATATGAAATTCAAACATTCAACAAATAAATTTAATGAAATTGAAAAGTTTTACAAGTTGGTAATTTATCATGTACAACGCAAATTAGGCAATTGAAAAATAAATAAATGGAAGACAGTGCTTAGGTGGTAGGCCAGGGTTGTTGTAGGCACCGTGTTAATTGGTAGTTGTCATGTGCATGGTCGACCGCAGGTCGTAGCTAGGAAGAGACGTCGCTTTTATTTGTGCGATGATATGACGCCCGCATTTTGAAAAGTCTCTACAATCTGAGCTCATCACCCTCGTAACCTTCCATTATTCTGACTTTTCAAAGAGACGAAAGCATAAATTAGCCACGAAATTGAAGGGCGTCCCTGTATATTTTTTTGGTTGGAGAAAGAGAGCGTATCCTAATTGAAGACCGAGTAATTCACGTGGTTTGAATTAGACAAAATTAATTAATAAATAAAAGACTGCGTATATCATGAGAGAAAGAGTCACAATCAACCAAACCAACCTCATCAATTTCGTATACTAAACCCCTAAAAGAAAAAAAAAAGGCCAACTTGAATTAGGGCTTGGTCATATAAAAAAAACTGTTTCAGATTTATTAGACTATTAATTTCTTCATATTTTTCTCATTTTATAACATCATAAAAGTTAATTTGTAGTTATTCTAACATTGTATGAGCTATATTAAATATATTATTACTATATTAGAGTGTGTAAGTCTCATGTATTCTCGTGACAAAAATTAAATTTATTATTAAAAAATAAATCTTTTCTATTAAATAGAAATTTGGCAATAGAAAACTTTTAGGCCAGTTAGCAAAAGCAGTGGTTGGTACAAAGATATATATGTAAGTGGGCTGAAGTCACGTAGCACTTAAAAGGAAATTAAAGAGAAATCAAAGTGATGAAAAAGAGTTGTGATCGAAAGTACACAATGCAGGTATGGTGGAAACACAAGCATCGACGCAGATGGGTAATATAATAGCAATTCATAGGAGGAGAATAGAAATGGAAATTTAGTAGAAAAAGCAAGCAATTTAGTGATCCAAATCAGTCAACTTTATAGTCGATCAATGTTGAAATTTCTAATGTATTCATGTGTATTCACGAGATTGTATGCCAATTCACTTGAAAAACTTGGTTAGATCTTAATCTTGTGACTATTTAAGCAATCAAATACTTGAAATAAATAAATAAATTTGCATAACGCAACGATTGGTTACGAAGGAAAACCATTTGAAGAACTCCTCAAAGATAAAACTTTACGGGACAGCTAAACCCAAAAAATAAAATTTTATTATTTGAAAATCAAATTACAAATAAGTTCTCAATTACAAAATCTTTGTCAATTGACTCTCTTACTTGACCAGACAAACGACCCGTTAATCTTCTACCGTAGTAGCAGCTAAAACTTTTGGCAATATTCAAATATTACATTTTCTCCTAGAACTCCAATGGCTAAAATCCAATCAACGATTCTCTAAACTTGGAGCACGATCATACTCAAGGAGAGAAGAAAAATAAGATGAAAATTCTTAAGTGAATTTTCTCTCTTAAGCACACGGAATATCTTCTCTATATGTTCTCACTAAAAACTCATTATATCATTAATTAGCCGAATTCTTTTAAATATAAAGTCTGGAAAGAGTTTCAGTTAAGGCAAGACTTTACTGACGAATTTAGTCTGTCGCAAGGATGTCTCCTGACGGATTGCTAACATTTTGCGATAACTCTTCACTACAATAATTGACTCCAGTTCAACTTCTGTGCTGGATAAGTGCATATCCTTATGGACTTGATTGTCAACTAACTGACTTATCTAAACAGACTCTATGATTTTTGGATAAACTTACTAATGTTATAGATAGAGTTAATAAATATTTTGCATTCATTCATAATTACAAACACAATGATAAGATAAACCTGATCATTTTAGTCACCTAGTTCTAGCCAAAATCTTGTATTTACATATACTTTTTTCAAGCATATTTACTTTTAGGAAACGTTTTCACGAACACATTTATAAGAAATGTTTGCTCTTTTCTCTCTACTCACGCAAATCAACCTTAGTTCAAATTTTGAATTTAATTGATAATTGGGAAGATAAAAAAGAAAGAAAAATCAAGTTGGAGCTATATATATATATATAGATATAGGGCTTACCTTGATAAGATTTGGTGAACACAGGAGATAAGTTGTGTATTTTTATTTTTAAAAAAAAAATCAATTTTGTATTTTCTTTTTATTTGTATTTTTTTTTTTTTGGTTCCTTAATGAAATTCAACAGAACAAAATAAAATATCCTAATATTACAAGGCAAGCAGTAATGTTGTCAAATCTTAAAAATTCAAGATGAGCTGGGTGACAAAAGGCTCCTTTTTATGCGAAAAATATAATATCTTATTATCTATTCAAGGAGTAGGAGTTTTTTTGGGAGGAATCATTAATCTCTTTGTAGAGGTTACTTGCGAAGGCAGTAAATTGATCACTAATTAATTTATTGTTATGTAGCGGCCCAACCTAATGCAATGAATGGCATATATAAGGCCCGTTATATGATCATTTTTCTTCTCTTTCTCTCTTAGTTAATCTTACTTGATAGGTTAATAATTAATTAAAGAGCTAAATAAGTTGAATTCTTTCTCCAGTCACTTTGAAGGATAAGACGTGAAAGGGAAAAAAGCCACTAGAGGGGTGTTTGTTGGAAATTGAAATTAGTACTTGAACCAATTCTAACTTGCAAATTTTTTTGATTTCGAACAAAGAAGTGACAAAATTAAGAAGCTGCCAACTTCACATTTCATAAAATTTTCCAAACACGAAAAATCCAAAACTTAATATACTATTCATTCCGATCCCGCTAGATTGACAAATTAACATCTCATAAGAATTGTCCATTCAATTTGGAAGGACATTTCCCCCTAGTTAGGCCAAGCCCAGAGTATGGTTGGCAAGGCCCATAGTCCGATTACCTCAAGCCCATCATCTGGCATAGAGACAGATGGAGCCACATTAATTGCACCGATTAGGGGTGTCAGCTGGGGATTCTGACCAGTGATCATGTCCCTGACAGGAGCCACTACATTGAATGCGACGGTTCCCCCCTCTGAGGTAGGACTGGATGCTCCAGACACAGAGAGAAGTAAAAATATCCAGTTGCATGTATAATTCGGGATCTTCTTCTTCTCCCCAACTCGATCCAGCTCAAACTAACTTAGGCATTGGAGTGACTCCCTGGCACTTTGGGCCCATCAAACTTCTCTGCCTCAAGTGACTGAGAGAGCATGATGGGGTGTGAAACACTTACTTAAGACGATTCATTGGATTGACATGAAAAAAAATTGTATGAAAAAATTTGGCAATGGAAAACTTTTAGGCCAGTTAGCAAAACAAGTGGTTGGTACAAAGATGTATATGTAAGTGGGCTGATGTCACGTAGCACTTAAAAGGAAAATAAAGAGAAATCAAAGTGATGCAAAAGAGTTGTCATTAAAGTACTTAATGAAAGTATGGTGGAAACACAGGCAACAACGCAGACAGGTAATATAATAGGAATTCATAGGAGGAGAATATGAATGAGAATCGAGTAGAAAAAGCAAGCAATTTAGTGATCCAAATCAGTCAACTTTATAGTCGATCAATGCTGAAATTCCGAATGTACTCCTGTGTATTCACGAGATTGTATACCAATTCACTTAAACAACTTGGTTAAATCTTAATCTTGTGACAATTTAAGCAATCTTGAAGTAAATAAGTAAATTTGCATAACGCATAAATTGGTTACAAAGAGAAACCTTTTTAAGAACTTTTCAAAGATAAAACCCTATGGAGTAGCCAAACCCAGAAAATATAATTTTATTATTTGAAAATCAAATTACAAATAAGTTCTTAATTACAAAACCTTTATCAATTGGCTCTCTTACTTGACCAGACAAACGACTTGTTTGTCTTCTACAGTAGTAGCAGCCAGAAGCTTTAGCGATCTCCAAATATTGTTTTATCTCCTAGAATTCCAATGGCTAAAATCCAATCAACAATCCTCCAAACTTGGAGCACGATCACACTCAAGGAGAGATGAAAAATAAGATGAAAATTCTCAAGTGAATTTTCTCTCTTAAGCACACGAAATATCTTCTCTATATATTCTCACTAAAAACTCCTTAGATCATTAATAAACTGAACCCCTTTAATATAAAGTCTGGAAAGAGTTCCAGTTAAGTTAGGACTCTACTGACGAATGTAGTCTGTTGCAAAGACGTCTCCTGACGGATTGCTAACATTTCACGATAACTCTTCACTGCAATAACTGACTTTCGGTCAACTTTTGTTCTTGATAAGTGCAGAGCCTTACGAATTCGATTTTCACATAACTGACTTATCTAAACAAATTCTATGACTTCTGGATAAACTTAATAACATTATAGATAGAGTCAATAAATATTTTACCTTTATCCTTAATTATAAACACAATGATAGAATAAACCTTATCATTTTAGTCACTCAATCCTAACCAAAATCTTGTATTTACAAATGCCTTTTTCAAGCATCTTTACTTTTGGGAAAACGTTTTCATGAATACATTTATAAGAAGTGTTTGCTCTTTCTCTCTACTCACACAAATCAACCTTAGTTCAAATTTTGAATTTAATTGATAATTGGGAAAAGAAAAAAGAAAGAAAAATCAAGTTGGAGCTATATATATATATATATATATATATATATATATATATAATGTAGAGCTTACCTTGAAAAGATTTGGCGAACACTGGAGATAAGTTGTGTATTTTTATTTTTTTAAAAAAATCAAATTTTTATTTTTTCTTTGTATTTTTTTGTTCCTTAATGAAATTCAACAGAACAAAATAAAATATCCTAGTATTACAAGGCAAGCTGTAACGTTGTCAAGCCTTAAAAATGCAAGATGAGCTAGGTGACAAGAGGCTATTTTTTCCATAAACCATAAGGTGTATGTTTGGTGCAGGGTTTTAGGACTACTCGATTCAGGATGTGATTTGTTGTGTTTACAGCTTCTTCCAAAAAATATAGTGCCATCTTTTTGTTGCTTAATATAGTTCGAGCCATTTCTTGAATAGCACTATTTTTCATTTCCACCACTCCATTTTGTTGTAAAGTAATAGGTGTAGAAAATTCTTGATGTATATCTTGTTTATCACAAAAATATGTGAAATTAGTATTTTGAAATTCTCTACATCATCACTACGTATTCTAGAGATAGAAACTTCCTTCACTATTTGTAATTTCTTGAATAGCTTTTTGGCAAAGTCAAAAATTTCAAATTTTTCCTTTAAGAGGATAGTCTATGTATTCTCGAAAAATCATCTACAATCACCATGATATACTTTTTTCCACCAAGACTCTCAGTTTGTGTTGGACTCATCAAGTCCATATGCAATAGCTCAAGTAGCCGAAAGGTAAGAATATGAGAAGTTTTCTTGTATTGAACTCTAGTTTGCTTTCCTTCTTGACATGCTCCACATACTATTTTCTTGGTTTTAATAGCCTTGGGTAGGGGTGGGCAGCGGGGCCCCGTCCCGCTTCCTTCCGCCCTCGCATGGCGGGGCGGGCAACCCCGCTCCGCCCATGCAGAGGCGGGGCTCCTCGCCCCACATCTAGGGCCCCTAGCAAGGGCAGGTGGCGGGGAGGATCCAACCCCGCCCCGCCTCCGCTTACATTTATATATATATATATTATACATATATATAAACATAAATATATATTACAATTTGTTAGACTTGTTCACAAAATATGTATTGGCAAATTTAAAAACTACATAGTTTAAAAACTAATACACTACAATTTACACAAAATATGTACTAACAAATTTAAAAATTACATAGTTTCTAAATTATAGTCATATTTATAAAATTTAAATTTATAATTTAGGTCTAAAAATGTATTTTTAATTACTTTTGCACTTAGAAATAATTTTTAAACCAAATAAATGTAGTATTTTTTTAAGTGAAAAGAGACGGGGTGGATTGGGAATCCGCCCCACACCCCGCCCCTGCATCCCGGGGGTGGGGGACGGGGGTGAAAACCCCACCCCCCGCCCCATGGCGGCGAGGTGCGGGGAAGGGGCGCCCCTAGCACCCTTAGCCTTGGGTAGTCCTAATACAATTTGTCTTTTTGAGATATTTGATAGATCTCTAAAATTATTGTGTCCTAGGTGTTGACGTCACAACTTAGCTTCATCAAGTAAGACCTTATGACAGCTCAACCTTAACATTGGAGAGACTCCATAACAATTATTTGAGGTTCTTGTGCGCTTTAAGATCCATTTTCCGACTTGATTATAAACATTGAATTCATCTTTTGAAAACTGCACAGAGAAGTTATCATCACAAAATTGACTAATGTTAAGTAGATTAGCTTTAAGACCACTAACAAATAAAACATTATGAAGAATAGGTAATCCAGGTATTTTAATACTCAATTTCCCTTCTATAACAGCCTTGCTACCATCTCCAAAGGTCATGGTGCTTCCATAGCTTGGTTCAACCTTCTTGAATAATGTTTTATCTCCAGACGTGTCTCGAACAAGCGTTGTCCAGGTATCAAAGACAATCTTCCATTATTTAAAGTGCTGTGTGAGCAACAAGACACATAGCATCTTCCTTAATCACCCACTTTGTCTTGAGTTTTGACTTTTTTTTTTCATTTGTACCGCTTTGAATGATCTTTTCTTTATTTTGAAAGCAGAAATCTACTAGTTCACCAAGTTTGAGACTTTTGAAGTTGATTTGTTGACTTATATCAACAATTTGGTTCTCTAGACTTTTCCATTTCTTTTTTGAATTTCTTTCACCTCTAGTTTCCTACACTTGATACAAGTTATAGCAATGTAGCCTTATATGACTAGCAACTCCACAATTATGACAAGTGGAAATAAATTTACCTTCATATTTACCTTTCTTCATCATTTTTGTGACTGATTTTCAATGTAGATTTTTTGAATTAACTTAGATATAACATGATTTTGAACATTTATACCTTGACTTCCTTTAACAAAAACAATATATTTAGATATAGTGGCAGAGGATGATGAGACTTGTTTTTCTTTCCCTTTGGAAGTCGTATATCCTAGGCCAGTTTTATCACTACTCAACTTTTGAAAACTCAACATTTCTTCTAATTTTTGTGTTGCAGTTTTTTGTTTGCACTCCTGAAAATTTTTCAATTCTTTTTCTAGTGTAGCCTTTTGATATTTTAATCGTGATACTTTAACATCAGAATTTTGTAATACCTCAGAGAGGTTATTTTTCTCATTCTCCACAGCGGTAAGTTTATTGTACAACTTCTTGTTAAGTTTCTTTTATTTGACCACTTTTTCACACAAATCATTATATGCCTCTTGTACACTTAGTTCTTGGTCAACATCAACAAGTGTTACATCCAAATCACTATTATCACTTTCACTTTCAAATTTGGTTAGTGTAATCTCAAGAAAATTATTCACAACAGTAGAAAAAGTCGTAAAAGATTTTTCATCATCCGATGATGAGTTTGAACTTTGAGAATCTGAACTGTCACTAAGTGTGACATTCAATACTTTTCATTTACTTTTCTTGAAATTTGGACATTTAATTCTTATATGACCATAACCAGAACATTCATGACACTTCACTTTACCATTTTTCTCAATTTTATCTTTATTCTAATTTTTAGACTCATTTTTCTTAACAGAAGATTCTTTTTCTCGTTTTTGTTTACTACTAGTCTTTTTATTAAACATATTTTTTTTGAACTTTCTCGCAATGAGAGTAATGGCCTCATCGTTCAGATTTTCTTCATCAGAAAAATCCTCACGATTTTCTTTTATAGTCTTTAAAGCAATAAAGTTACATTTCATTGCTTAGGGAAGTGATGATTCGTATGTTTGTAAAGAACCAACCAGCTCTCCAACCCTTATTTCATCCAAATTTTTACTTTCCTCAATAGCAGTCAGTTTAGGCCGAAATCTTCCTCACAACTCTTGAGTCTTCGACTTTTTTACCGAGATTAAATCTGGAATTTACAATGTCATTTAGCTTAGCATAAAAATCATTAAAATTTTCATATTTTAGCATCTTAATGTCTTCAGATTTTGAGGTTAACAATTGTAATTTTGTGTTTTTCACAATCTTTGTTCCCTCATGTGTAACCTCAACGATGTCCCATGCTTTTTTAGCCATCTTGCATATGGAGATTCTCTTAAATTCTTCTGGAGATACAGCCATGAAGATAACATTCAGTCCCGTGCTATTCCAGTTACAATTATTAGTCTCATCTCTCGTCTAAGCATCAATATTCGCTTCGGGTTTATTCCATCCTCGTTCAATTGAGTACCATACTCGTTCATAGAAAAGCTCTCATGCGTACTTTCCAATATGCATAGTTTTCACCATTGAAGTGCGGTAGGACATTCAATGATGACATGTTCTACAGAAGCATGGATCACACTCGGATGAGTGAACCACACTCTGATGCCAATTGAAATGTACACCTGTGTATTCACAAGATTGTATGCCAATTCACTTGAACAATTTGGTTAGATCTCAATCTTGTGACTATTTAAGCAATCAAATACTTGAAGTAAATAAATAAATTTGCATAACACAACGATTGATTACGAAGAGAAACCCTTTGAAGAACTTCTAAAAAGTAAAATTCTAGGGGCAGCCAAATTTATAAAATACAATTTTATTATTTGAAAATCAAACTATAAATAAGTTCTCAATTATAAAACCTTTATCAATTTACTCTCTTATTTGACTAGACAAACGACCTGACCCGTTTGTCTTCTACCGCAGTAGTAGCCAGAATCTCTAGCGATCTTTAAATATTGCATTTTCTCCTGGAACTCCAGTGGCTGAAATCCAATCAATGATTTTCCAAACTTGGAGCACAATCACACTCAAGGAGAGATGAAATATAAAATGAAAATTCTCAAGTGAAGTTTCTCTCTTAAGCACACAGAATATCTTTTTTGTATATTCTCACTAAAAACTCCTTAGATTGTTAATAAACCGAATCTCTTTAAATATAACATCTGGAAAGAGTTCCTCCAAAGGTAGGACTCTGTTGAGGAATTTAGTCTGTCACGAGGACGTCTCCTAACGGATTGCTAACATTTCGCGATAACTCTTCACTGCAGTAACTGACTCTAGTTTAGCTTCTGTTCTGAATAAGTGCAGATCCTTATGGACTTGATTTTTACATAACTGACTTATCTAAACAGACTCTATGACTTTTGGATAAACTTAATAATGTTATAGATAGAGTCAATAAATATTTTACATTAATCCATAATTACAAACACAATGATAAGATAAGCCTTATCATTTTAGTCACCTAGCCCTAACAAAAATCTTGTATTTATAAATGCCTTTTTCAAGCATCTTTACTTTTGTGAAAACGTTTTTATGAACACATTTATAAGAAGTGTTTGTTCTTTCTACTCTCTACTCACGTAAATCAACTTTAGTTTAAATTTTGAATCTAATTGATAATTGGGAAAAGAAAAAAGAAAGAAAAATCAAGTTGGAGCTATATATATATATATACACACACACACATATATATATATATATGTATGTATATATAATGTAGGGCTTACCTTGATAAGATTTGGTGAACACCAGAGATAAGTTGTGTATTTTTATTTAAAAAAAATCAATTTTGTATTTTCTTTTTATTTGTTTTTTTTTTTGGTTCCTTAATGAAATTCAACGGAACAAAATAAAATATCCTAGTATTACAAGGCAAGCAGTAACGTTGTCAAACTTTAAAAATTTAAGATGAGCTAGGTGACAAAGTGCTTCTTTTTATGCGAAAAATATAATATCTTATTATCTATTCAAGGAGTAGGAGTTCTTTTGGGAGGAATCATTAATCACTTTGTGAAGGCAATAAATGGATCACTAATAATTAATTTATTGTTATGTAGCGGCGCAACCCAATGCAACGAATGGCATATATAAGGCTCGTTATATGATCATTTTTCTTCTCTCTCTCTCTCTCTCTCTCTCCTAGTTAATCTTACTCGATCGGTTAATAATTAATTAAAGAGATGAATAAGTTGAACTCTTTCTCTAGTCACTTTGAAGGATAAGACCTAAAAGGGAAAAAAGCCACTCTAGGGGGATGTTTGCTGGAATCAGTACTTGAACCAATTCTAACATGCAAATTTGTTTGATTTCGAACAAAGAAGTGACCAAATTAAGAAGCTGCCAACTTCACATTTCATAGAATTTGCCAAACATGAAAAATCCAAAACTTAATATACTATTCATTATTTCCCTGCTAGATTGACAAATTAACATCTCCTAAGAATTGTCCATTCGATTTGGAGGGACATTCCCCCTAATTGGGCTAGGCCCAAAGTATGGTTGGCAAGGCCCACGATTCGATTATCTCGAGTCCACTATCTGGCATAGAGACAGATGGAGCCACATTAATTGCGTCGACTGGGGGTGTCAGCTGGGGATTCTGACCAGTGATCATGTCCCTGATAGGAGCCACTGCATTGAATGCGACAGTTCCCCCCTCTGAGGTAGGACTGGATGCTCCAGACACAGAGAAGTATAATTGCCCTGTTGCACGAATAATTCGGGATCTTCTAACTTAGGCATTGGAGTGACTCCCTGGCACTCCAGGTCCATCAAGCTTCTCTGTCTCAAGTGATTGACAGAGCACGACGGGGTGTGAAACACATCCTTAACACGATTCATTGGATTGACATGAGAAAAACTTGTATGTTTTTTAATAATCATGAAGTTATTAAATTAGCAGTATATCTTAAAAAAATCAATTAATAGTATAGGCAAAAATTACAATCAACATAGAAGTGTTTGAAATGATACTAAATAGTAGCTAGTAATGCATTGTATATATTTTTCTCTGAATTTCGTAATATTATAATTCGAAGAAAAAAAATCTAAGAGATCCTGGTCAAGTACCCTGCATTAACAGACCCAAGATTTTTACATAGAATGTAAATTTGAGTTCCAGTCTGTGCTCTGCAAATTCCATTGATATCTGAGGCAGTCGAAATCTTTGCTCAAGGGAGGATTCACATGATGATGAGGTGTCAAACCAAATTGTAACATTCCCTTATCTGATCTGTAAGTCATTGCCATATGATTTCCTGCTTGGTTTCTTCTAGGTTACCCTTGTCCCATGCTGCAGGGGCCAACAGCAGGCTGAGGCTGCTGAGCCATTCCAAAGTTACCTACCCCTTGAGTGAATAGAGTTTCAAGACAACCTATTCCATTATTTCCTTTGTTTCCTATAATCATATGATCCTGACATACTGCTTCACATCTTCCTAATTGTCTTGCTCTATCTTGTCCCTGTAGAAGCTTTTCATTACAAAATTCAATTTCACCATGGCTTCGTGACAGTGGCAATGGCTGACAAGATGGCACTGGGACTGTTAGGAATGGAATAAGGCCACCTTCAGTATTGTAAGGAATTCCTTTATAAGGAATTCCAGTGCAAGATACTACTTGGCTTTCAATATCTTGTTCCCCTTGTAAAGAACATGTTAAACCAGAATTTAAACCACCCTCAAAACTGGGTAACATCATTCCAACTTTACTTTGGTTGCTACTATAAATACTCCATTGGTTCAAAATCTTTTCTTGGGTGATCAGTTGCTTCCTGAGCAACTGAAGTTCTTGCTCTAGTTGTCGGTATTTCCCCAAAGGTCTATGAACAGGGTTCTGCCTCCATATCGAGGCTTCCCATTTGATGGACTCAGTAGCCAGTTCCCTGTGCTGCACATCAAGATTCATGAGAATCTTCGACACGTTCCTGACACCAAAAAATCTGTGAACCGTTTGGAAAATCTCGGCCATATGCACTGGGAAGTACGGCGCCATAAGACAGGTGTTGTCGCACTTCTTCCTTTGGTGCCTGCACTTCGCGCATGCATGGCGATAATTGCTGCTACTAGGCTCCTCAGCTCTACCCCTTGGCCTAGACATGGTTAGCTAATATGTACAATGCCCTTCACAAGAAGCAAGAAAACTATATATTAGGAAGGCTCTGATAGATCAGTATTGCAGTAAGAAGGAGGTGGAAGGTAAACTTGTTTGGAAACAGATCAACAGAGTCCCGAATCACATGTAACGCCGTCAGGCATATCGTGGCCATTGGTTTTTAATTTTTAAGGGATATATATGAAGACACGTTTGAAATTTAATAGACTTTTACTTAGGTTAGGAGACAATTAGATAATAAGTCTAAGCCTAATTACAATCAAATGACAAATTGCAATACTTTACTCCGAATTGATGATGTATATTGTATGGACATGTCTTTGGGTATTCGGCCCAAAGTTCCATGAATTCAGGCCTCCGTAACTTCAAATTTGAAAGCTTGTTCTCGGCTAACCTTAAGCAGCAAGAATGGAGTCAACTTGGGCTTTTATTAAAACTAGAACGCATTTTACTGAAACTAATCCAAACCCGAATTTGGTTACTCTTTCACCAATAAACTAATCTTTCAAGTCTGCCTGTAAAGGATACATCCTTGCAACGCAAATCCTAAAAGGAAGCGAGGGTTTATGGGTGGAATCATCTGATTCTAATAGCTGCCCTCTAGGAAATCTGAATTGACAATTTAACTGATCTTCATTCGTTTCATACGTCTACGTGTCTATCTTATGGTTAAGATAAATGATATTTGCATCATTCTTTAAAAAAAAATTGAATAAATGATATTTGTTGTATAGGATCATCTGATTCAGATAGCGAGGGTAGGTAAGTCCCGTATATTTTTTTTAAAAAAAATATAAATTTAAAATTTATATGAAAAAGTTATTTTTTTAAACAGTAAACTCTACTTAAAAAAAAAAAAACAAAAACAAAATTTTCATTTCTTAAAATTATATTTATTATCACTTAAATTAATATTATTTTCCTGGGTCGGAGTGGAGTTGCACTTTAAAGAATGAATAAAGCTGTTTTGCCGCCCGAGGGTTACCGCTATTCTTGACTGCTGGAGAAAAAAATTTTATTTTTTATTTTTTATTTTTACTTAATAATTAAGGAAGTGATTTTAAATATATTAGTGTATTTTTTTATTTTTTAAAAATATTTAAATATAATAAAAAAATGTAAATGAAAAAATAAAAATAAAAATTACAAATCACTTATGGATAACAATAAACGGTACTATTCTGACTATTTAGACAGTAGAATAGCACTACTCTTACAGAATATATAAGTTTATTGGGCTTAGTAATTGTCAGTGGCCCAGAAAAGCACAAACCCGAGCAATAATAACACTTGGGTCCTGCTACAGGGACAGTTGGTTTTATTCCCTGATTCTGACCGTTGGTGCACCCTAACATTTTCAGATCATA
Organism: Juglans microcarpa x Juglans regia; assembly: GCF_004785595.1. NCBI lineage: Eukaryota > Viridiplantae > Streptophyta > Magnoliopsida > Fagales > Juglandaceae > Juglans > Juglans microcarpa x Juglans regia. Next base: position 6,092,096 of record NC_054602.1, on the reverse strand, counting down.
ACCTTTTTGACTCTTTTTAGGCCCTTAGGCTTACTATCTTATTATTACCCATATATTACTCAAGTATATTTTAAATTTTTTTATTTTTTTATCATTTTTTTTAAGTATTTTTTTAACAACCTTAATCATTAAGAAAAAATAAAAAAATATATAATTTTACTAATACTCACTTCTTTAATCATTAAGTAAAATAAAAAAAAAATCAAATACAAAAAAAATAGTAAATAAGTAGTAGAGTAGTAACCCTATCATTATTCCATTCTTAATCTCAGTCATCATTGTATATTGGTTAACCAACTAAGCAATTCATCTTTCTTCATCATCATCATGCTTTCCCTCCCTTCTCCAACACTTAAACCAACTAACACTAGCACCAAACCTACTTTGCTAACCTCTCTGGCTCTGGCCTTGCACCTGAAGGAAAGAAAAACCCAAAAGCAATCAATTTAAATTGGATGAGTTTCAACCAGGGTGGGACGTGATAGGGCTTGTAGGTAGTTAACTTCCTGCCTCCCCCTTTCATTTCTTTTCATACGTGAAAGTTCCTCTTTTTCTCCTCTTGTTGATTTCCAAGTGATTATAACTGTGGGGGAGTTTTGTTTCTAGATAAGGGAGAAAAAGAATAGGGACCTACGGAAATGAGCACAGCAAGATTTCTCAAGTGTGTGACTGTAGGCGATGGGGCAGTGGGAAAGACATGCATGCTTATTTCCTATACTAGTAATACTTTTCCAATGGTATGATTCTTCCTCCTGGTGCTCACTTTAGAAAGCAGTGATAATAATGATCTGTGTGTAAAGCAATCGTGATGTTTATAATTTTGTTTGTTCTTGTTTCTTGGTAGGATTATGTTCCAACGGTGTTCGACAACTTCAGTGCCAATGTGGTGGTTGATGGTAGTATTGTGAACGTTGGCCTATGGGATACTGCAGGTGATTCCATCATGTCTTTCTAGTATACATTACATTGAAATTCCACACATTTAGAGAGTTAATAGAATCAGTGCATTTGCAGGACAGGAAGATTACAATAGGCTAAGGCCTCTAAGTTACAGAGGAGCCGATGTGTTTCTGTTGGCCTTCTCCCTCATCAGCAAGGCCAGTTTTGAGAACATCTCTAAAAAGGTTTCTGGTTTTTGTCCCTTTTTATTATATTTTATTTCCTAAGATTGTTCATGTCATCCACAATCTGCGAGACATTGAGATGATATCTGGATTCGTGTCTAGCAGTGGATCCCAGAGCTAAAGCATTACGCACCCAATGTGCCAATCATACTCGTGGGGACCAAACTTGGTAAGACAGTCTAATTTTAGAAGCATTACAAGCATGAGTTGTTCCCTAAGTTGCTATCAGCACTGAAGGGAAAAATCCCAAATTGTTAAAGGTGCTGCGTGTTCTGCTTATTTAATGATAATCTGACTGCATTTTCAGCATTTCTAGCAGCATGAAAACTTCTAACTAATGTTTATTAACGCACAGCTTTCTCTGTCGAAATTGTTTTGTTAATTGTGTCAGAAAATTGTAAAACATGCTAGCAACTCAATCTTCTTCTCCTTGTCACTCTCTTCAGGTAGGCATTGATGAGATCGAGCCTGAAAATATTACCTAAGCAATATAAGAGTAGAATTCCTGACAATTTGATCATTTTTCCCCAAATTTTGAAGCAAAATTAATGCCTAAACAAATGAGAATCGATCCGCAATAGATTTAAACAAAGTCAATGAAGTTTTTCTAAGAACTTTGTCATATTCCCCCAATTTGTGCTTCCTCGGCCTTAGGAGCTTCTCATGACTTCTCTGTTGTTTCTTTGACTCCTGGTAGTGCATCTTGGAATTCAGATCTTTCAAGTGAAAACCCATCAAAATCTTTCAAAACTATCCCTCATCCCAAATTTTCCTTTCCTTTTGATGTTCATCAAAGTTTTCAGTGTAATTTCTTCAACTTAAATATCAAGTAGCTCTACATATGGGACAACTTTTAACTGCAGATTTAAAAGAAGACAAGCTGTTCTTGTCTGATCATCCTGGAGCAACACCAATAACAACAGCTCAGGCAAGTCATTCAGGGATGGAATATGGTTAATCACATTACAGCTATATATATATACATATTACATTCAAATATCTGTGGGATTAAAGTGAGATCGATTGATGATGATTAGGGTGAGGAGCTGAAGAAAATGATTGGTGCAGTCGTCTACATAGAGTGCAGTTCTAAAACTCAGCAGGTACCCAAATCTCTTGAAAATCAATCGGATTTATTTATCCCATCTACCATATATCATTGGACACATCCATTTGGTAGGACCTTAATTCAGGTAAAATGCTTTGACCTACAAAGCTATTGATAAACTATTATATGCCTCGCTTCGATTATCTGGTTTTTCAGAACGTGAAGGCCGTGTTTGATAGTGCAATAAAGGTTGCTTTAAGGCCACCAAAACCAGAGAAGAAGCCACGCAAACAAAGAACGTGTGCTTTCCTCAAATGCTAAATCTGCGTCGATATCAAATTCTCTTCTCCAGCATTGTCACTGGTCAATTAGAGCATATTTTTGTTTCTCACATGAATGTTATATATATATATATATATATATATATATATATATGGATTTATATATGTAACTTCCGGCTGGAGTCATGGAAAATCTATAGGGATGGGATTTCAATATAAATCCTTGCCTCATTGTTATGCTGCTATATATATATGAGTTTCGGTATATGCAGTATTAATTAGTTTATTCTTTTATGTTAATGGCAAAACAAGAGCTACTTGATCGACTATTTTTTTTACGTAGTTTATTACCCCTCCGCATGCATTTTCTAGGCCCGTTTAGCTTGTCACAAAGAATGAGTACTTAAGCCTTCTTCATCTATTTAGTCCATAAGATCTACCAGAGACCAGACCAAACTGTGCTCTGCAGTACACACTCGTGGCCTCCCTATGTTCTAATTAAATTATCTTAAAATACTAACATATCCCAAGAAACATTAATAGCATCAACCTTAAACAAATTTTGTCCGTTATTACACATCAGTGGTGAAAAAAAAAAAATCACAATTTCGGGAATGTTGGACCTGGTTTAGGGTTTTGACTCAACTACTGGTTTGTTAATAATAGATTAAAAAGCTCAGATACTTTAACACAAATTGTCAAAGAGAGAGAGCGATCAACGCTAGTACATCGAGTTTCCCATTGCCTGTTTTACCAAAATTCAGAGCATGGTTATCGAAAATAAATGGTCAGATATGGCTCTTAAAGGCAGTTGTTTCTGACTTAGTGTTGGGCTTTTAACCCAGTACTACCAATACAGTGTGAATTACAGTTGACATTCTTTCCTTTCTTTTCCTAAGATCAATTGGGATTCCCAGCATTAAATTAAGCACTTGATAAGTGTTTTTTAATACCCCAAAAAAAAAAAAATCATCCCGAAGGAAGTAGTCCTATATATAGCATGGTTAATTATATTAATGATCAAGCATGATCGTTTTGTTTAAATGGTTTTTATATCCAAGAAGGAGAGCTTAAAGTTAAAAAAAAAAAAAAAACTCCTACATAATTTCAAACAGTCTTCCTTTCGTAGCTAGAATCCCAATTGATCATGATCTTGGATTGAAATTGCTCAAGGGGAGTACAAGTTAACAATCGAATTCAAAGATATCTGCATTCCTCTAGATCTCTCTAGCTAACTCCGCAAGTTTTTGTGCCAAAGTTGTGTCTTAGTTATGAACGGTCCTAAGAATTTCAACGGAAGTTTGCATGTGCACCAAATTCCTGCATTTATTTGCAGCATGTTGTATATTTACTGCTTGCACGTTCTCATATGGTTACTGCATGCTCTTGCTATTGCCGCAATTTTAGCTAAGACGCACACATACCCAGTACTTCCTCTTTGTATCAGACAGATAATATATACCAACTTTAATTGTTGTCAGGAAAGGTCGAAATCCACAGTCAGATCTATATTTTAATTCCAAGTACTCGTATTGTTCCGCTTAGATTAGTGAGGATTCGGTTTGGATTATGGATAGATTTTAAAGATGACCAGAAAATTCATCTTGGGAGTAAGCACGTACGTACAACTTATTGCATTAATTTTAAAGATGACCAGAAAAATGTTTCTATTGTATGTTTTGAATGACCCATAGACCCAAAACTATTTTCAAAGGGGAAGCATCTACCTCCACCCAATGGGCAACGTACACGGCGAGTCGTGCAGAAAAAAAAAATGTCGATGCTTATTGTTGCTGCAGCATGATATCATATATAGTTGATAAGCTTGGACCAGTCAGAAAAATAATAATGATAATGATAATGCCTCTATTCCCATCCAGACAGATTGGTGGGAACAGAAGAGAGGAGGTGATTAATAAGGAAAATGACACTAAAATAGGAAGAAACCAATAAATACAAGGAGTGTACGTACCGAGGAGCAGAAGATCCCACACTCAGTACGTACTGCAAATATTTAAAGCGAGTGATCAGTATGGGGGAATGGGATGGATAGGTGGATTTCACCGTTAATTATAAACAAGAAGCGTACGCACGTTTGCATATATAGCCTATAGGAGTGACATGTTACTGTACTCATTAAAGCCGAAGTGCCAAAACAACTCTATATTACAATATATACATAAATATATATTGAGAAATAATTTGTAGTTAAATAAATCTCGTGTAGATCTTTATAAAAAGGCGAAGTACTCCGCATTGAAAAAATATAAAAAAAGCTATTCTTTTTTAGTGGAATTTACTTTTTATGAAAAACTTGTGTCCAGCTTGTGGACGTTTGTACCTAACATTACACTTGTATATTTTGACGAGTCTACTTCAGTTGCTAGAGATATTTGATGAGTTCGCGTTCCAAACCCTGCCTACTTTCCTTTTTGTCTATCCCACAGAGAGAAATTGATTATTTCAGAATTTAGAGGAGGCAGAGGAAGAAATGGAAAAGGGTCCCCCTTCCGTTTTCCCCTAGGTGAGAAAGGGACTTTACTCTTTGTTGAATGTGAGATTCGGACCTTTTTTTTTTTTTTTTTTTTTTTTTTTTTTTTTTTTTTTTTTTTTGTTTTTGTTTTCCTCCAAGGGAATTAGGGTTTGGTCTCCGTATGTTCGGTCTCAAGCTTGCTCTTTTTTAGCACATCTATGTGTCGCACTATCCCAATCTTGTGCCGATCCTCTAGGTGAGAAAAGGGTCTTTACCCTTTGTTGAATGTGAGATTCGGAGCTTTTTTCTTTTTCATTTTCCTCCAAAGGAATTAGGGTTTGGGCTCCTGTATGTTCGATCTCAAGCTTGCTCTTTTTGAGCACATCTATGTGTCGCACTATCCCAATCTTGTGCCGATCCTCTAGGTGAGAAAAGAGTCTTTACCCTTTGTTGAATGTGAGATTCGGAGCTTTTTTCTTTTTCATTTTCCTCCAAGGGAATTAGGGTTTGGGCTCCTGTATGTTCGGTCTCAAGCTTGCTCTTTTTGAGCACATCTATGTGTCGCACTATCCCAATCTGGCGCCGATTAACTACGTTATATGGAAGGGATAAAAACTCCCGGCCGAGCCCAACGGGCCATAAGAGGCCCATCTAGAGAGTAAGAGATCCATTCGACCCAGCCAAAAGGCTCGCGAGGTGGTAGAAACGGAGATCAAGGGAAACTGGTGTGGGAAAATGATGGGGTACCGACAAAGTTGACAATGTTTGACATGCACAAACCTGTCAGACACCTCAAACACTCATGAGCTGCGATTGTTGGAAGGCGTGTGGAAGAAGCAACTGCCACCCACGCCTTGAGGGAAAAAGTGGGTGTTGCCGACACTGGCCAAGAGGTCGCCGAAGTGTCAGTCATAAAATTGTGGCTGCTGGAAGGTGTGTGAGAGAAGCAACAGTGACCCACGCCCTGAGGGAGAAAAGTGGGTGTTGCCGGCACTGGCCGAAAATTTGCCGAAGTGAAAGTCAGGAACCCACGCCGCATTAATTACTTTTCTCTAATACGCCACGTCACATTAAATGCTTCGAGCAGCCAGAGTATGAAAGTGATGGGACAACTCCTTGACAACAAGTTCAAGTTGCTCTCCCTGGGTATAAAAGCTAACCACAAGGTACATTCGGACTTACACAAAAAATTATATTGACAACACCATTAAAGAAAACTGACTTAGGTATCGAAGGGTCCTCAGATCACCCTCGAGCCTCCTCTGAATTTATGTTTCTACAGGAGAGGGAGCCTACTCCTGATTGTCTGAGGAGACCTGGCTGTGTGTACGAAACATGTCCAAATCACTATTAAGGACAAGAATCTTAGTTTAATTTGTACGCAGCAATTGAACAAGTACTTATGATTAAGGTTTAAAGTTTGCAACAACCTTTTCCGTAGAGCCTCTTCAACCAAACTTGTATGGCTTCCAGGATTAATCAAAGAAATTAAGAAATTAATGGGAATGTTAGAGAAGCCTAAAGATTAAACACGACGACACGTGCATAAGGAAAGGTGCTTATCATGCTGATTTTCTCAAGCCTCGTTTGGAACTTGCTCAGTCTAATTTTAAACTGAGTTAAACACCCAAATACCTAATTCTCATATCTTTTTTTTTTTTAATATAAATTTCCCAAAGGCTTTATTGCAAGTTCCTTCACTTTTGGTGGAGGAATACCTTGGTTACATTATTTCAATATACAATTTTTCATTAAACCAAAAACAACCTTATGACCAAAATTATAATCGGTAAAGAAAACTAACATCCCCAAACTAACAAATATTAGCAAGACCGTAAATAAGGCAACGTTATTTTATCTGTACGAATCAAACCTCTAAAAAACCGAGCCTGACTTAAAGAATTTCACTCGGACGAAACTCCATTTGCTCCCAATTTCGCCAAATAATCCCCCAAAGCATTTCCTTCTCTAAAAAAATGTTGCACAACAACATCCCCACTATGAACAAAATCCATTATTTCATCCCAATAATCTTCTAAATACCACACATCATATCGCTGCTAATGCACCCACTTCACACACACTTGTGAGTCTAATTCCATGTCTACTCTTTGAAAACCCATATCTCGGCAATATCGTAACCCAATAATATTAGTTCATTCACCAAGGTGTTTCGAAAAAGCCAGAACAATATTTCCGTAAGAAACACGTAAAACTCCTCCTGCCCCTGAAGCTCCCAGGTTCCCTTAGCTACTACCGTCTATATTGAGTTTAACTTTTCTAGACATCGGTTTCTTCCAAACTACAGCCCATAGCACCTTCTATTTTACTAGGATGATTGGGACATTGAGCTCATGTAGCCATGCTTCATCCGCACGTGAACATCTTGTAACCTTTGAATTTACATTCTACAATTTACCCACTGTGAAACGGATTAGTTGGCATATTTCCTCAGCTGAAAATAATTTCCTTCCATCCTTGCTTTATATCGATGGAACCATAGCCTCCATGAGATAATGGACGGTAGTAAGCCAATTATACTTCCCATTTGTGTCGCTCTTGATGCCCTCCTGAACCACACCAACATTGTTTGGTACCAAGTCGTGTTCGATTCGTATGGAACACCCAAACGATCCGAGAAAAATCTCTAAACATCCGAAGCAATTGCACCTGCCATTAGGACGTGATTTAAATCTTCAATATCCCCTCCTGCACAACAATCACATTTTTACACGTGGGACTCACAACCTTTTTCAATTTTTTATAAATACATTTTAACTCATTTTAACATCTAAACAGATCTAAACTCATCTTAGGTGGACCCCACAAACTACTGACTCCATCATCTCAACTCACTACTATTTATAAAGAACTTAACTCATCTCAATTCAGCTCAATATCTAAACGGAATCTTAGTAGATGAACTCACAATTACGTACATGAGTTGGACTTACGGTGCCATGATGTTGGAGAATTGAACTAGGTATGGACCTATGTTTTCAAAGATTATACGGTTAATATGTAAAATAAATAATGAAATATTTTTTTTATTAAATAATAAATCATAAAATTATTTTTTCCAACAACTTCATTCAACAACGCAGACGGCAATGTATCGGAGTTTTTCAAGTACTACTGCTATTATGATCAGAATCAGAGTATTTTCATTGAATTGACTCAATGCAAATTCAAATTTTAGCTAATATTACGTGAGTTTGTATTTACCTATTTCATTTACGTCTAATCTTTATATTGAATTATCTATTTATTCTTTATATAATAATAAAATATTATTAATTTAATAATTTTTTTTATTTAATTTATATTTATCTCATTTTGTAATTCTACCAATTAAATGTTAGTAATAATTATATTCTAATTAAATTAATAATAATATTCTAATTAATATTAAATAATTTATTTATTTTTATCACATTTGATATTTAATAATAATAAATCGAACCAAATATCTTAATTATAAAAAATACCTATATATTTGGTGAGAGGAGTGAAAAATGAATATTATAGTATTTGACTAAATTACTGTACATCCACATATTTGGTGAGTTAATACTGTAGTTAATGTATAAATTTATATAGATGTGTCTAATTTAATGTGGGATGTTTTAAGTGTGTTAAATTTGATTAAACTTAGATTTTAAGCAAGTCAATGAGTGTGCTTTTTAAGTAGTAGGACCTTCCTGCAACTGCGCGCATGCTTTTGCGACAACCAATAATAGGACTGGCCACTAATTATTTAGTGTTATTTTCAGTTTATTTATATATTTCTCTTTCCATTAATAAAATAATTATATTATTTACAAGAAATAAAAAGGTATCTTTTGATTAAAATATAATCAAATATTAATTTAATTACATTCCTTGCATTTATATATGTTTTGAAAGAGATACCATTCGATCGATGCAAAAGGATAACCCTTTTTCTTACCAGAACAATTATAAGCTGTTAATTAAACTCGTGGGCGACTATATATATAGATATTATATTTTTTTACCACACCAAATAATTATAACCGGATCCATCTTCTTGTGTGCCAGCCAATACCATATATATATATATATATATATCCTTTATCTTAAAAGAGGTTATGTTGATATGAATAGTAAGATCAACAGTAATAAATAGTATTATTTTTTTACGCTTTTTATTCCTCTTCGTTTATTTGTTTATTTTTGGTTTGAAGAGAGAATGAGAGAGTGAGAGTTGCCGTGAGAAATGGGTTACCGTAGGGGAGAAAGCTGTGGCGCGTGGAGGAGATGGGTGGTGGCTAGGTTGATCGCCGGCATAAGGGGGACTCATCGGTGGTGGCTGGGTGGCTGCATACGGCGGTGCAACTAGAGAGAAATGGGAAAACCCATTTAGGTTGGGTTACCGCAGGAGAGAGAGAGAGAGGGCTGCATGTGGGGGAGATCGGTAGTGAGTGGGTTGGTCGCCGGCGTGAGGGAAACTCGCCGATGGTGGCAGTGAGGCTGAGTGGCCGCGTACGGCGGCGCAACTAGAGAGAAATGTGAAAAACTCATTTCGGTTGGGTTACCGTAGGGGAGAGAGATGGATGTGCATGGGGGAGATCGGCGGTGGCTGAGTTGGTCGCCGGCGTGAGGGGGACTCGTCGGTGGTGGCGGTGAGGCTTGCCGGCACACGGCGGCGCCGAACTGGGCTGAGGGAGGATGGGGTGTGGGGGAAGAATCGGGCCATAGGAGAGAGAAAGAAAGTGAGGAAAAAAAATACTATAATATTTATCAATATTATATATAAAAATAAAATAAAATCATTAAAATATTTATCACTATTATGTAAAAAGTAGATCTCAAATATACTAAACTTTTTTAAAGATATTGTGTAATTAAAACCTTATAAATAATTAGAGTTTTAACATAATTAAAATATGATAATATTATTAATTAACTAAATTAGGTAAACGTGTGTGGGGAAGGAGAGAGAGGGAAAAAGGAAAAGTGGGAGAAAATGTTAGGTTTTGGATTTTAAATCCTAACCCTTCATCTTAAATCTTTAGATTTAATCTAACGATAGAAGTTTAAATATTGATTTAAACTAACATAAAATAGATAATTAAAATATAAATATTATATCATACACTTAAAATTAACTTTAATTTATAAAATACTAATTTTTCATCATCAAATAAAAGATAAAGTTTTACTGAATATTTTTAAGAGAATAATATTATATCATACACTTAAAATCAACTTTAATTTATAAAATACTAATTTTTTATCATTAAATAAATGATGAAGTTTTACTGAACATTTTTAAGAGAAAAAAACTATCTAATTAATTTGAATTTTTAATGTAATTTAAATTTCATAATAAATGATGAACATGAATAAATAATAATTTCATTCTTATATATTAGACTATTTTAATATTTGAAGTCACACTTTATTTTTTTCTTTCAATTTGGCTGATGTGGCAAACGCGGTGTGCTGGTATATATCTTATATATAATAAGCGTCAATAAGCAGGCAGGTGTCGTATAATTTTTTTCCTTTTTTACCCTTACATTTCTAATCTGTTCCGTTTTAGTCATTAACGTTGTACTCATTAACTTTTTCACATAATTTTTTTTTCCTTTTTTACCCTTACGTTTCTAATTTGTTCTGTTTTAGTCGTTAACTTTTTCAGATAAATTTTTTTTTCCAAAGTTACCCTTACTTATTTTATTGATTTCCCGTTTGCATGCTTTGTTTATAGTTTTTCTCTAATTTTTATGTCAATTATACCCCTACTTTTCAATTCAATTTACACATCTCATCTGTGCTTTCCAGTTTCAACACGTCTCGTCTCTGTTTTTCCGTTCTTTCTATTTCCAGTTCTTTCTAGCAGATTAGTGTTTTCCAGATTTTCCTTCCACCGCTTCGGCCGACTCAAGCTTAAGGTTATCAGATTTGTAAAAATTTATTAATTTTAAATTCCTTATTATTCTACCGTTCTGGCGCTTCCACCAGTTGACACTTCATATAAAACCAATTTTCACTTCCTATAAAAGCAGTTATGCATGTAATTTATTTTCTACTCCACTTCTTCATCCTTTTTACTTACTGTTATTTCTCTCACGTTTAAATCAAAATCCTCACTCAAATCTTGCAAAAAAACAGTGCCTTAGGGTTGATATAACTGTTTCTCAGATTGAAATTCCAAAAATAAGTAGGTATGTAATTTTTTCTCTTCTGTAATTGATTTCTCCTTTATTTATTGTTATTTCTCTGATGTTTAAATCAAATTGCTCACTCAAATCCTGCAAAATATCAGTTACTCAGGGTTGATATAAATGTTCGTCGGTTTGAAATTTCGAAAATAACTAGGTATGTAATTCTTTGTTTTCTCTAATTGATTTCCCTTTTATTTTCAAGTCTAATGATATGCATGTGTTTGTTTTTGTTTCCAGTTACGTCACGTACCATATTTGCTCTTATGGCATGTTTATAAACATCAATAATAAAAAAAAAAAAACTATAAACCATTAATAGCAAGATTACTGTACATATAAGTTCAAAAATTATACACTAAACTGAAGGAAATAAAATAACATGTAAACAGATATGATGGATGTCTGTTACTTTAAAAAATAAAATTGTAGGTGATTGTCTGCCTTTTATTGCCTGTCTATTTTGGTTTTCAATTGTCTGCCTTTTAATGCTTCTGTATTTTGGTTTTCAATTACATCATATATTTTATCTCTTCTTATCACGTGGTTCGTACACATCCAAATTAAGAAATTACAAACTACAGACTATTTAAAATGTACAAAACAGAGTTGTCATGTAAACAAATATGTTAAGATCCAACATAGAGACTGTTCAGTAGATAGTTAGAACACATGCACAGTAGAAAAGTGTGGACTGCAAACTAAAACACGAATCCTACATATCATGGTGCTTAAAATGAACTGATCAATCCTTGAAAACTGTAAAATAAGCTTGTTACTTAAACGTATATGCTAAAATACATGCCATGAGGTGTTTATCACATACTTGGTCTGCATGCACGCCATGAAACTACAGCCTAGAAACTTGAACAATAAAATTTTGTATGTTGATGTCTAAAGGTTTTAAAATAGATTTCCACCTAAACAAAAATGCAAACTGCATAGTGTTTATGAGATGATTGTTAGAGATGCAAGTTAAAAAGCTACATACAACAAACTAAAACAATAAATCTACATATGGTCATCTTTAAAAAGTGAAAAATAAATTTATGATATAAACAAATATGGAAAAAATGAAAACTACAAACTGTTTATCCCATGGCTGCTACATATGCAAGTTAAAAAATTAGAAACTATAAACTCAGAGAATAAAAATATATATGCACATCATTAAAAGCTGTGAGGTAATATTTTCCCTTACACAAATATGCTTTATGTATTTACACTTCCAGGCTCAATAATCACATATACAAGAAAAAAAAAAACCAACATGTAATCTGGAAAAAACACTTACCTCCTGTAGAAGAGACAATATGGAGAAGGAGTGTTGCTCCACCAATAAGAAAAAAACATTTAACGTAAGAAAATAAACAATCCAAAATTTACAACACATAATTACAGATACATAAATCTACAAAAGAAAATAAAAAAATTCCCATACTTTTATTTGTAATGAGATCTAGATCTACAAAAAAATATTAAATCATAGGAAACAATATCCACTCATTTCTTTACAGATTCACCAAAAAGAAAAGAAACTACTATGATTTTTAGATGCTATATATAATATCTGACATGTCTCCTACTTCCAAATCTAAATATCTAAGAAATAAAAACTGCAATCAAAGAAGTACAAAACATAAAAAAAAAAATTTTATAACCTCAAAGAATGCAGATAATTTCAGATCATAGCCAAACAAAAAATACTTACCTCCTGTAGAAGAGACAATATGGAGAAGGAGTGTTGCTCCACCAATAAGAAAAAAATATTAAACGTAACAAAATAAACAAACCAACAAAAAGAAATGTATTAGATAACAGAAACAGATTTGAATTACAAATACCCCAAAATGAGTTAGAGGTACAAATCTGTTCAAAATTACAAAAATAAATATCTACATCTGCCAAATTCGAAATATGGACAAAAAATGACCATGTGAAAAAAAATATATATAGTGCCCTACACTTGGGCAGAAACTGCAGATAACCAACAAAAACTATGAAATCATACGAGAGAGAAAAAAAAATTTACAACACATATTTAGACATACATAGATCTACAAAACAAAATAACAAATTTCCATACTTTTATTTCTATCCAGACCTATATCTACAAAACAAAAAATCAAAAGAAACAATATCCACTCATTTGTTTACAGATTCTTAAAAAAAAAAAAAAAAAAACTAATATGATTTTTAGATGTGAGACATAATATCCGACATATCTCGTACTTGGAAATGCAAATATCTAACAAATAAATAAAGATTGCAACCAGAGATGTACAAAACAACATAAAAAAAATTTTATAACTTCAAAGAATGCACATAATTTCAGTTCAGAGCCAAACAAAAATGATAACAGAATAACAACATAAATATAATTGCACAATCTCTTTAAATAAGTGAAAATATGTTGAGATCTATAGAGCATTAAAAAAAATACAAAAAAAAAAAAAAACCTCCATTGATTTATTTGTAGATTCACGATAGAAGGAGAAACAAAACAAGATACCAACAACAAACAAAGGAAAAAGCATAGCAGATCAAAATGAAACAGAGAAATTTAATCATCCATAAAAGTTCGTTTACATTCAGCCAAAACATTGAGAAAACAAAAAAAACACTCAAGAAAATCGAAAAAGAAATTTCAAAATCAACTAAAACTAAAGAAAATAGATTTGATGAAGGCGAAGAAGCTCCGGATCTTATAGAATAGATAAAATGCATAAACATAACCAAAAAAAAAAAGCCCCCTGTTATGAAAATTTGTTATCGAGAAATCGCAAATAAAGCTAACTCGGATTTGAACATTAGCTTCTCAGATGTATAAAGATCTATTCAGATCTAAAGAGAAAACAAATTTAGCCATAGCCCAACTAAAATAAAATAAAATAGACCATGTTCGATCCCTATATACAAACGGAAACATAACAGAAACCCAAATAAATTAAAGCACTGAGAAAAAAAAAATTTCACATCAACGAACGAAAATACCAAAAAAAAAAACAGGGGAAGAAATAAACTGATAAGAGTCAAAACGTGAAAGCCTTCTTAGTATTCATCAGCCTCAGAGAAAAAGAAATCTGGTTTCTATGGTCTAATGGTGAGACTGCGATACATTTCAAAGAAAATAAGAAAAAAATTTACGGGGAGGAAGTGGTGAGATTGTTGGTGAAATCAGGCCATGGAGAAACCGGTGGAGAAGGGAGGAAGAAGAATTTGGAGGCGCGTTTTGACATAGGCTGCTGGTTTCGTGTAGAAAAATAGAGAGAGAGAGAGAGAGAACGTTAGGGTTTCGTTCGAAAACCAGGGGCGGCGAGACGCGAAGAGGAAGAAAGCTTGTTTAGGTACTGTGCAGTCCGTAAGTTTGTATTTATAGTACTTCAGTGAATGTTAGGGTTTCTTTGGGTGAAAACGCTGCCGTTTTAATATTGTTTTCTTTTTATCATTTTTGAAAATATAGAGATTAAATCTTACTTTTTATCAAATGAAAGTAGAAGAAAAAAACTTGTAATTTTTGTGTTATCAATTTGAAATAATTCTTATGTTTTAACTAAAAATATTCGTTGTTCTTTATCTTCAATTAATATGATATTATTACATCTTTATTGATACATTTAATTGCCAATTTTAATGCAGCGATCAACATTTATGCTTAGAGGGAAATTTACAATATCTGATCTGCATCAACCATTTTTTTACTTATCATGTGCAAAGTGTAGTAAAACTACTGGATACGAGAAAGATGAAGAGTTCTTATGCTATAATTGCAAAGAATTAACAACCGCACAACCAAGGTAAATATTTATCATGATATTTTAAAATTAACAATTTTTACATTATAATTATAATATACTATTTCGTAATACGGAAGAGAAATAACTTATTTATTATTTATAGATCTCGTGTCTATTTGGAAGCATTCGATGACAGTGGCTCGATTGCAGTAGTGGCCTTCGAACCTACAGTTGAACGAATTCTTGATTGTACAACAACAGATATTGTACAACATACAGAGCAGGTAAAATTTATACTTTCAGACACATTTAACAAATTTAACAAATTATTTTTTTATATGTTTTTATCTTTACAGGAGGACCACTCGTACATAGAGAACATTACAAATAAAATCGAAGATAAAGAATGGACGATTGTTTTGAGTGCATCTATGAATGAATTTGGAAAACTGCGCCAAAACAAACTTAACGTATTATCTGTGAATGACATACCTGGAACAGCAGAATAGTTATTTCAAAAATTTTCTTTTAGACTTCCAGTTATTATAATGTATAATTATAAAGAATTCATATGTAATTATGAGATAGCTCATGCTTTTTATTTGTAATTATGATGATAATGCATTACCTTCAATAGTCACTTTTTTATGTATAATAAAACATTTTCTAATTATAAACATGTTTGTGCAAATTCATATGTTGTGATTATAAAAATTGTACAAATTATATATATAAATTATTTTTATAATCAATGTGAATCTTAAAATATAAATAAACTATTAGATTTTATAATTATATGTATGTATATTAAACTATTTTTTTGTATTACATATTCCCCAATTTCATAGATATTGTTTTTTAAATATTTTATCTTATTTTCACATTTGGGCACACGTGCAATGCACGTGTTTCCCTTTACTAGTATATATATAAACCCCAATGTATACACAGCTGCTCTTAATTACCAAAACATTTACCACTAGAAGTCAACAGACAACAATACTGATGAGTGGTGAATAGACAAAGTTCAATGTTGCTTGGTTATCCAAAATTAATACGGAAAAGAAAAAGAACAAAACCAGGGCGGTTTCCCGGCCCTTCAAATCTAACGCACGTATGCATGAACCTCATTTTGTGTGCTCGTGTAAATTTATAGACGTAGCCGTTTCCGAATTAGACAAGAATATTAACTATCTTCTTCAACTTCCGATTAAACATGCAACTTTATTAGCTAAATTCCAAAACATTTCTGTACGTGTCTTTGTCTGCGTGTATGTGCAGTATCATGTGTGTGAGAGAGATAAAAAGGGATGGGGTTGCAGGATCAGAGAGGGAGTAGTGGACAAAGATGATCAGGATTTAAATAAAGTAAACTAATGAGTGGGTCATTAGATAGCACGCACCAATGCTCGGTGTGAGCTTTGCATGTCGGATCAGCACCGACACCGATGGCCAGAACTTTACTAGTCCTCTGATCTTTTAACTCTCTCGTCTTTGCATGTGGAGTAGATTCTCTCTCACCACACATCGACTCGAAGGTAGAGATATTTTTTATTATTTCAATTCAATTTAACATTTAAACATAATCTTATTCAATTAGAAGTGTACATGTCCCTAAATTTCCATAGACATTTCTTAACCTTATAGGGTTATAGGGTTAAAGAAAGGTTTTTTTTATTTTTTGAATCAAGGGTTAAAATGTTGGTTTTGTTGTAAAGCTTATATATTTATAGGCCGGTTTGATCAACGTACGAAATGCATGAATTAAGCTCCAAAATTCCCGGCGGCCTCTGATCATTTGCTGCGGGGTTTTACAACCCCTTTTGGTTTCTTAACCAAACCTATCTAATAATAGAGCGTAATGGCAATGAATTCTCTTCATACATTCGTTAAAAGCGCCTTTAAACCATCAAATGAATTTGTCTTTTTGTACTTTTTGATTTTTTTTCAGAACTTTTGATGAGCTTTTTCTGTCTTTTTGTACTTGAACGGCTTTTCGTAGACTGCATGCCTACCTTTTTACTTATTTTCCGCCTGAGCATCGATTTACTGAAATGCACATCATCACCATCTCTTTGTATTTAACTGGACTTGAGAATCTCTGCGAAATTAAGCTATCATTTATATAGAAAATTATAGAGATGATATTTGTAATTTTAAGGTAGAGAAATTCTGTACACTCAAGTGAATAATTTTATGATTGAAATGAAAAATTTATTTTTAACGATGATCAACGTCACTCTCTTTTAAAAAATATATACGCAGAATTTACATACTAACGTTTGCTTTTTACCCGATGGATGCCAGAGCAGAGCACGAAACGCTCATGATAAACAGTCGTACATAAAATATATATATATATATATACACAAGCAATAAATGCGCGCGACATGATATTACTAGCACGAGCAGATTTGATTGAAAGGCGTTCCCGGAGGTTGATAGAGGTTATATTATATTATTTAGCAGGTAAAGCAGTACTACAATATTATTATTTGTTACATTTTAAGATTAAATTGAGTTAAATTGAATTGTGATAAAAGTTAAATAAAATATTAATTTTTAATATATATTATTATTATTTTAAAATTTAAAAAATTAAATTATTTATTATATTTTATATTAAATTTTAAAAAAATTATAATAATTAAATAAAATAATTTAGATGAATTTGAGATACAAACCCAGGGTGTAAGTCATCAACTACCAAGATAGCCCCAATTAGTGATGATGACGACGATGATGATGTTGGAGGAACATGAGGACAAGAAATATATATGGCGAGCGGTGTGAGAACATGTGCTATATACGTGTGATCATAAATACATATCATGTAATCGATCACTATATTTGAATGGATTAATTAGTCTTATAAGCTCAACGTACGATTAAAAACGTTTTTGTTTAACATGATATATCAAATATCTCAAATATTTATAAAAATCTAGAATTGAAGATATTTAATAAATTAATTAAACAAAGCTCAAATATTTCAATGAATTATTCTTATGATTATAAACATTTCAGTACGTAAAGCAAGTAGTAATTAATTGAAGGCAGGCAGACTTGTAACAAGATTAGATAGTAGGCCTAATTACAATTATTGGAATAATTAGAGATCTACACTAAACCCTAGAATTTGATCTCGGTTTAATTTGCATGTAAATTTAAAACTTGGATTTTAATTATATCGGTGTGATCCAAATTCCTATAACCTAATTAATAGTATAACAATACGAACTGATCAGTACTAGAAGCTGGCCGGCTTATTATAAACATGAGCAAAAATTAAGCATAAAAAATACGACTTGTGCATAAAACTCTACAGACAAACACAAGAAAGAGATTACCCCATGCGCATTATTATATTTTTCTTCTCTTTATTTTTTATTTTTTGGCTAAATTACCGGCCTATATATCCAATTGATCACGGGGGCCGGGGTTTTTCAATTTCTCTCCCGTGAAAAAGCGTTCCAAGTAGAGTACCTCACGTGAGTACTTCTATGTTAGAGCTTTATTGAAACGTGAATGCCAGGAGCACATATCTAGCTGTATACGAACTCAGGACTTGATAAGCCGGCCAGCTTCTAGTACTGAACTTCTAGAATCTAGATTGCAGACGATCATGCATGATGCTCATCTGATCATGAGTAAAAATTCTTGGATTTTGAATTCAGTTTGTAGCACTACTACTGATCTCTGAGATCGATCTTTTAATATTGCTAGCTAGCTTGTTCATGGTCATGGTCAGTGCTATATATATATAATTCTTCTCAACCAAATTATAGACATAGATCACAAGCCCACTCATTAGCTATAATGAACGATTCACTATGTAGCTAGGGCTGAACGTAACTTCGTAAAAACTCATTGATTCGCTAGAATTAATATATATCTTTGCGAGCAAGCATGGGTCGATCGACCAAATAAAATTGTCCAGGCCGGGCGGGGGGACCCTGCTAAAAATCATGCCCAAGAAATTACGAAAATAAGTTTCACCACCACAACATATAATTGGTACAAGAACTAGCTAGCCTCCGCCCCTTTTTTTCACCGTTCTTTTGCATCGGACTGCCATGCACCAATAATGTAAGAGTTGCGTGCAAGTTTTGCGACTGTCCTGACAATTATTTAAGTTCTAGCGCGCTAGCTTTGTATTGTTCATGCAACAAATTCGACGGTGTAGAGTACCCTTCATTCATTCAAAAAAAAAAAAAAACCCTTTTAAAATCCAAATACTCGAAGATTTATATACAATAATAATAATAAATAATGACCCTCGAGTCAATCCAAAAGAGAGCGAGCCCAGATTGCTTAGTTTGCCCAAAATAACCTAGACTTGCAATTACTATCCCCACCACCGCATTCCATTCGAACTCTACGTGCCCTTCTCGACTTTCAAACACCCCAACCCCCTATTTATTCCTGCAACAACCTTTTTCCATTAGAATAATCCCACACTTGCTCCTACTCGGCCTAGTTTACCATCCATCAGGCCAATTAATATAGCCAGCCTGCGAGCAACCCAAATGACCAAGAGATCATCAGAATCCTCGATCTCCATAGAAATCTGGAATCGATGAACCGACTTTCCCCACTTCTCTAAATTAAGCTATATATATTATATATAAAAGCCCTTTGCTCTTGATCTCTGTCATCTCTGAGGGAAGATTCTAATTAAGCCCCCAGCATCATGTATTCCTTTCCATGGTCCTTTTGCCTCTCTTCGTCCTGGGGTGAATCGGCTTGTACTTTGAGTAGTGCACAAGTATTTCGGTTTTAATGCAAAAGTGTGACGAAGTGATGGGGGACATGGTACTCTTCTCTTATCTTCCTCCACCTTTTTATTTAATTGGGTTTCCGTTCTTGTCTTTCATTGCACAGGCGATTCCTGTTGCGGGTTTTGCCTATTTTATTATACTCAAGTAGATTTTCAACTTTTCTTTAGGGAGATGAGATGGACTGTTTATTATTAATTTTTAATGTATTTTAATCGTAGTCTCGACTGCGGTAGGTTCTGAGGCTATAAAAGAAGTCATGTTTGCTTTCAAGAGTCAAGACTCAGTTCCAAAAACAAGAGCTACAAAAGGGCAACTTCTTGTTGTTTCTCTCTTCTAGTTCGCTGCTAATTAATTAGATTACCAGCTTTCGTTTCGACCATCCTCGTCATAATTTTCATTACAATCATCGTCGTCATGGCTTCATCTAATAGACACTGGCCTAGCATGTTCAAGTCCAAGCCTTGCAACACCCACCACCAATGGCAGCATGACATCAACTCATCTCTTATGTCAAGTGGATGCAACAGAGCTTCTTATACTTCAGGTAATAACACGTACAATTTGCACTTAGCTAAACAACCATGACTTAAAAGCTCAACATTTTCCTTCTGTTTTCTTGCTCCTTGACAATTTACTACTGTAGATCTCGGACGCTGGGCCCTCAACCTTGCACCCCTCAAACCAAATACTAAACCAAAGTCATGAATCTGTCATTATTCATATCTACAGTCCATCTTGTAATAGTAATAGTTCGAAGTTCACAAATAAAATTATGGCTTTCAAAGAGATAGAGATTTCTCTTTCTTAGTTAGCCATGACAGATGGATAAGAAAAATTACATCCTAAATTTGAAAAAGTCTTCAGATTTTGAAGTTGAAGGCAAATGAGAAGTTAATGGATTTATATTTTATGTTCTAAAACTCTCATCCAATTTATGACGAGAAAAGATAACGCTTCATTAATTATGATGGAATGGGAGGACGCATTATGTTTTTACTAGTAATATGAACTTTTCTACCAATAGTGATTAACTTACTTGCTGAAAAATAAGACCCGAGAGTAGAGAGAGCTCTCATGAATGGATTCTTGCTAGTAGATCATTTGTCTGCATTTTTCCGACAGCTGGGTGTGAAGAGCGGAGTCCGGAGCCAAAGCCAAGATGGAATCCAAAACCGGAGCAAATTCGAATACTAGAAGCAATTTTCAACTCTGGCATGGTGAACCCTCCAAGAGACGAGATCAGAAAGATCAGAGCTCAACTGCAAGAATATGGTCAAGTAGGTGATGCCAACGTCTTCTACTGGTTCCAGAACCGAAAATCAAGAAGTAAACACAAGCTCCGCCATCTACAAAACTCAAAAAACCAGCCCCAGCAAAGCCAGAACGACCCTCCAATTAAATCCCTTGCTGCCACCACTACTCCTTCATCCTCGTCATCTTCTTCCGAAAAATCATCCCCTAAAGCACTCCAGAAGACCAACTCCATAACCTTTCCAAATGTTACGGATGTTTCGCATTCCCCAACGGCCTCAGTGAATCATACCTATTTTCAATCCCAAGGTGAAATTTTACCCGACCCTTTCTTCTTCCCGGTGCAAGAGACCGGAGGGGTGCACCAAAACGGCGGAACGTCTAGTTTCACTCAAGCGTTTTGCTTTCCTGAACTACCAAATGTGGCTCAGGTTCCTGAACACACTATTGGGCCCTGCGCGAGTCTCTTGCTCAGTGAAATAATGAACAATGGGGATTCAAGGAAAGATCAAGAAGATCAGAAAGTCGTGAAAATCCATCTCCAGCAGAATTACATCGTGACAACTCATCCAACTAGTCACACTAGTATTGTCCCTCCGTCTATAGCTACCACTACTGGTGCTGGTACAGATTACGTTCCCCACCCCATCAGTCAAATTCAAGGTAAAAAGTTGAAACTTCAAATCTGTTTGGATAATACATGATGTTATACACAAATATCACTCTTCACTTGATTATCATTTCCATGATGGGAAATGATCAGTGAAAAATGACATTTTGCAAATGGTATAACACGAAATTGAAAGCTAAGTTACTCCCCCGGAATACTATATGATTGTCCTTGTTAATACGAAATATACAAGCTTATCCAAGAAGGTCCACCGACATTACATGGACGTGATTGATGTACGCATGAAATCTGTGGCATTATTTGTTTTAAAAGTTTAAACGGGGTGAGAAGAGTGGTAGATTTTATTATTTATTTTATGTATATATACGGTGACGTACATGTTTGTCACGTTAGAGTCATGTACATGAGGATCATTTCGACTATTGGATCCGGGATTTGCGATCTGTGTCTAGATGGACGTGTGCATGGCTTGACATTAGTCCCTCTCGGTTGACTAATGCGTCCGTTTTGACATATATACTAATTTGAGAAGAGGATTATGTACTGGCAGGTGTTGGGGAATTGGGCGCAACGGCCACTGGTGGCCCTTCAAAATCAACGGTGTTCATTAACGAGGTAGCCTTCGAGGTGGCCGCGATGCCCTTCAACGTGCGCGAGGCTTTTGGCAATGAGACTGTGCTAATTCACTCCTCAGGTCAGCCCGTTCGCACCAACGAGTGGGGTGTCACTCTCCAGCCGCTCCAGCACGGTTCATTCTATTATCTGGTGCGTAACCAAAGATTTAAATTAATGATGGTTATTACTTATTAGGGTCAATAAGAACAAAGAAATTAGATTGAGGACAGCTTGGTGTCGAAGGTTTGACTTTATTGTGTGTGAACTGTACGTGAAAACTTGTCGCATTAATGCGGCTTTTTCTTGGGTTGCAGATTTAGGATTCAGAAGCGTGGAAGCTGAAGAGATCTGGGCTAGTTGGCTTGCTTTGGTTCCTGTGCTTGTCTTTGTTTCATTTGTCTGTTGTTTCTCCTTTCTTTGTTAGGGTTGAAATTTAGGCCTTGTAACTGATCTGATCATCATCAGTTAGGGTTCTAATCATTCTTGGATATTATGGAACTTAACTGTGGAGCAATGCGTTATATATGCTTCTCTGTCAAAGCAATATATATGGAATATGCTCTGGATCTTCAATCCTGAATATATCATGAGATGGCGGTGTAGAGGTGCAAGTTTGACTATTCTATATATAGGAACTAGATACCTTAACTACGCATATATACACGTATGCGTACGTAGTATGAATCATGCGCAGTTACTGTGTAGTTTCGTCCAATTGAGGTGATATCATTCTCATAAATTCCGCCTTCTTTTGGGTTTTATAACTTGCTTATTCTTGAAGACTTCCAAAACAGAAATGCTATTGTCACCCTCCTTCCAAAATACAAACCGGTTTTTAAGCATTTGTTACAGTACTACTCTTATACCAGTCAACTGATTTCAGGTAAACCTGCCATGCACTTTTTTTTAAGGAGAAAGCTAGGGGGCTGGCGCTGAATGTTCAATTTTTACAATGCCCATATAATGTCGATATATATATATATATAGATATATATTATTGTGTGTGTGCACGCGTGTGTGGTGCATGGGGAGTAGATTTCGTTATTTCTTACATAAGATTTTTTTTTTTAAAACACGCATCTTGCATGCATGAAAATTGAAAAGGCAATGGTCGGGAGGACATTTGAAGAATTCACTAATTTTATGTAGTTTTAAAATTCATATGGACAAGTTAGACGCAAAGCTAGCTGGATTTATATTCCATGAGTTCTCTCGAAACTCCTTTATGCATGGGAGGTAGCGGATCGAGGTAAAATCGTACCTCATGCATGGTAATCATACAGATCCGAAATGATCATGTAATTGCATTGCAGTTATATAATACTATCCAGTCATCTGGTCCTGCTTTTAATTTATATTCATTATCACCGGTTTCAGCTATTTGGTCATGATATTTTCATTATTTCCAGTTCCAGCCATCTGGTCCTATTATTTTCATTCCCATAACTTCCAGTTACCTGGTCTTCAATATATATATATATATATATAATTAATTATTATGTAGGCCTTAGAATAAATACGTTTGGTATTTGCGTGCATGTGTGCTTATTAAAATATATAGTTATTTCAATGTGCAAATATATAATATCATACTCTATTCTTTCTACTATATATATATATATAGATGAAATTTATAGTAGCGCGCAGTACGTATTTTGATAGAAAAAAAGAACTACCAGCTGGGCTCCAAAAAGTGAGCCAAATTTTAAAATAATAATAATAATAATAATAAGCCGGAGTTTGGAAAAGGAAAATTGTGGTGGCCTAAAAAGCTCATACGTACCATCGAACGTGGGATGCAAGAAGTGTCAAATAGCATTGGGTCCAGTAAAACTCAACGAAAGCCAGTAAAGTGTTTGACTTGATTTAGTTTTCCTGCATGGTGTCTCCTCAAATCAATTGCTGTCAAAAAGAATGCAAAGCGCAAGAACCAATCCCATCGTATATAGTATAAATTTTCAAAGCAATGCATGGCCCGCCTGGCAATTAATAATATCATCTTCTTTGATCAATCAATAATAAACGGGGTTCCTGTGTTTTCTTCAGCAACCAAGAGATAAAAGGCCGACCCCACCAATCTGAGGAGGGTTTTCGAAGAGATCTAGCTCAGGCAGGTGGACCCCGGTCCATACTCATACGTCTCTTTCCTAATCTCTCACTCTATATCATTGATTTGCAGGTATGTCTAAGATCAGATCGTAAGAATGTCAACTGGCATGGGTTAATTTTCGACAACCAGTAAGAAGATATTAGTACTATATATATCATATTAAACCCGTACATCTATAATAGAATTCAAAATTCTTGCAAAAATGTTTACACCAGTGGATGACTCAATCAGAGCGTGCCTTGAAACCAAAAACTTCTTTACTCCTAAAAAGATCTTAATTTTCTGACTACTCCAAGGTAAAATCATTTAGAAAAACTGTTTACTATCATCCAGTACTTAAATTGTAAGTTGTTCGTACTCCAAGTACTTATGTATAGACAGTTCTTTACGTTGGCAGGGGGCCAAGGGGTGAAAGATCAGACCAGTGACAATGGTAAAAAGTATGTTTAATCTTCCAAACAGGTTGGTAGGGACTCTTGCAGAAATAAAGGAGAAGATTATTAAAGTAATATATATATATATATATATATATATATATATATATATATGATAGGAAATATAATATAATTTAAAAGAAGAGGGAGAAGATCATGTGAGAAAGATCATTGAGTTGAATACAAAGCATAAATTTTTATTTTTAGCAAAATTACCTGGATATGAGATAAGTTTATATATATTTTAATCATTATAAAAATTAAATAATTTGATTTGATAATTAAGAAAACTAAAGCAAATTAATAATCAATTCAATTCTTAATATTAATAAATGAAAAGTAAAAAGTAGTAAGTATCATTATTCTTAAATAAAGGATGTTTAAACAAGGAGTGAATGTATGTTTTCATATACTCAGTACGTGTATATGTATAATATACAATTTTAAACCAAATAGTTATATATTAATAATTTAAAACAAAAATTGAATGATTTTGTAAAAGTCTATAAAGTGCTTTACGAAGCGACTGATGGATCTCTTAAAAAGAAATAAACTAATAAATGAAGTGACTGATGAAGGTACAGACCATAAGCTTGAAGTTGACGTGTCTTCTTAAGGGAGGTTGTATATGGTCAAAGACTGGCTCTTTCCACCTGTCGATGGTCGATGGATGATATCTGCTAGATCTGCAACCCTAATGCATTTACAAATGGACGCTGCTACGTCCACAGGTGAAGGCCAGCGAACAGAGTGAATGTGTGTTTTTTTTTTTTTCTTTTTCTTTTTTTTCATACATTTTTTTATATCTTTGAATAAAAATAAAAATTTACACCATCATTTAAAAATATTTATTTAATCACTAAGTGAAAAAAATAATAATAAAAAAATAAAAAACGAATCGGTGGCTGCTTTTGGTGGGCTTCATCTGTGGAGCAAGCATTTTCTTTTACAAATAGCCAAGTGGTAATTTCATGGTCGAAATTACTCTTTGGACACAGTCACACAGGTACTTCTGTCCTAACTATTGCCTTCTTCTCTGATTTCGCTGTCCTCTGTATAGCGTGTGAGATCTGTTCCTTGCTTTGATAACCAGTACTTAACTGAGCCGAAAAAGTTAAAATGAAATAAAGGAAACAGGAAAATATAACCAAGAGAATATTAAAAAAAGAAAAAAAAAACCATGCATGATTCATTTGAATCGTACGTCTTATTAGTGCATAGGAACACTTTAACCTAATTTTGTCTCATGTATTTTATGCATGCATGCATATATATATATATATATATTATATATATTTATAATAGACGTTATGGATCTCACTGGCCTGCAGCTAGCGTAAAGGGTTGAACTCACGCAAATAAATTGCTAGCTATAACACATTCGTGCAATTTGGCTGTAACTCGGATCCCTCTAATGCTGCCAAGTCTCCATAGTCCAACCATTATCTTGCCTGCTGCTGCAGGAATCAGAAGAACTGACCTAAAACGGAAAAGTACTAACGTTTCAAGACTATGAGCATGAGTTGTTCAGAAACTGAGTACCACGTACATCAAATGAAAAACCAAGACCTGAAAAATATATGAGCTAAGAGTGGTTATTGACGAGGTCAACTTTGGTTGAGTGGTGCAGATTATTAACGTGCATACTGGTGCGAACAGTGATCGCTCTGCTATATATAGTCGGATTTGATTGAGCGATTTGGATATATCAGAGGAAGTCTGCCAAAAATTCCTCAGCGCATCACACCCATACTGTGTTTTGCATGAACCATCACGTATGATAATCATGACCACAACGACCCCCAAACAAAACCAAAAGAATCCTCCTTCCTCTCTCAGTAATGAGTAACAGGCCTTTGGAATTCCCGACGAAGAAGATAGTTTCAGACATGGCGATGGATGTTTGGAGTACTGGAAGCAGTTGCGTGGCATGTGCTCAGTGGTGCATGTCCATCTGCGCGTGTGCTCCCATGAAGGGATTAGGTATTGGAACAGTCACCTTGATGGGATTGTTCTTGTCGTTCTGATTCGAGGACATTATATATATTTGATCTGTTTTGATGTGTTATTTTTTTTGGAGAAAATATTTATATCAGCTTATCGTTGATTGCAGTCGCATTACACTTAATATTTTAGGTTAAAAAAAAAAAAAAAAGATGTCACATACCTGGTACGTGGAGAGTGCAGACTGATGTATATTCGGCCTTTTTTTTTTTTTTTTTTTTTTTTTTTCGGCTTTTGGAGCATATGTTTATGGTAAAAAGAGCTAGCCAAGGGGATAAAATGAAAAGAAAGCTACACTAGAAATTATCTCGAGAAGCTATTTTTTTATATAAAATATATATTTAATAAAAAATAAATAATATGGAAAACCTTTTTTAAATAAGTAATGTACTTATAAACCACGTACTCATTTTAGTCTCATCCTATTACCTAAAATGTATGTAGCACTCTCACCATCTTAAAATCATCCTTTAATTTATTTTTTTTAAAATGTATATGTTAATAAACAGTGTCACCTTTTTTGGAAGGGCTTTTTTTTTTTTTTTTTTTGGTAATTTTGTGCTTTTTTTTATATAACATAATTTTGTGCATTATTAATTCGTTTTTCAGAAATTTTAAATTTAGGTTAATTATGTATGAGTCCTAGAAAAAATGTCATTAAGGTATGACCAATGTACACCTGTACTGTTAGGTTAAAATGGAGATGGGGAGTGACTCAAGCCCATATCGTTGGATAAGTTATTAACCCAAACGATTGGGCAAAGTTTTGGGCCTCGCTAGTCATTACAGGTTCTTCAAGAACTTGAGTGGCTGAATAATGTCTGAACATGTCGGTCGGGGATGGCAATAGTCTTTTTGCAGTTATATTCTTACGTCAATAGGTTTTCAGATTAGTAATTAGAAGTATAGTAGTTTAAGAATGTTCCAAGGCCCCCATAATGAATATCTGTGTCAATTTCTTGCGTCAATAGATTTTTGGATTGGTAATTAAAAGTTGAGCAATTTAAGAATGTTCCAAACCCCCAATAATGAATATCTGGTTTGTGTCGCGTTGTTTGCAGAATTGGATGGCTTGTTTTTTTCTCAACAAGCATGCATTATATATATAACGTAACTAAGAAAATAATAGTGTTCAAGATGGATTCTTTCCACTGTCTATATATAGAATACAAGTATGGATACTATCAAGGGTATACGACCAAAAAGTAATTTAGTTGCTGACCATTGCGCCACTTAGTGCGCTCATCGGTTTTGTGATCGGTGAATTTTTGTGACCCTCCAATTTCTATTATAGCATCTATAACAATTTGAGCATCGCCTTCCAAGGTTGAGGGTCTTTCTTGCAGTAGATTTGTCATTTGTGTAGCTAGGAGAGCTGCTGAAGCTTTTGCAAAAGTTGGATTTATGCTTGGGATCTTAGAGGTCCAAACCTCCACAAGTTTTCCTTCTAAGTCTTGGCATATAGCTGAAGAGGTTGAGAAGGAATCCAAAAAAAGGCCTCGGGATCCAGCTTAGATTTTGGAGGACTTTTGCCTTTTGTTCCCATGCTTGTTTATAAGCTTGGTACGTTGTTCCTAACTAGATTGAATCCTTTTTGGGTATAGGGATGAGTGATTATGAACAATATCATTTCTTTTCCTTCACATGAAGTCCATATCTATCACTACAAATAGTTAGAATAAATGTGTTTTTGATTTTGTCAAGCCAAGTTTCGAAGCATGGTTGATTACCAGTTGTATCCATTCATTCATGGTGTTGATGAGTGGTGATGCCAAGTTCAGATGCCAAGTTCAGATGCCAATTACTTTGTTTCCATAATATTCGTACCATAGGGCATTGAGCAAATAGATGAAGCAACGTTTCTTTTGTCTGGTTACACAAAGGACAATTTTCTTATGGAAAGTTAGGGATGATGTTGCTCAGCTTATCCATTGTTGGAAGTATGTCCCATGTTGCTTTCTAGAGCTAAAGCTTATGTCGATCATGAATTTTCAACCTTCAAAGGTTTTTGAAGTTGGATGCTTGGAAGCTTTGAAGAATGGTAAGGCCTAATTTTTTTGCCGCGAGGTGGTAGGCTAATTTGATTGAGAATTTCCCATTGTGTTTGGGAGTCATATCTTTGACTGCATTGAGCAAGAGGGATTTTTTGAATTTGTGCAATGCTTTCATGTTCAAACAGTGTAAGCATTTTCTCAATGTTCTAGGAGTGAGGGTTATTGGTTATGATGTCAAAGACTTTAAAAAGGGGTAGGGCTAAGCAAAACTTCGAAAATCTAACTCCGCTCTGGCTCCACTCCGACTCCGATAAGTCAGAGTCGGAGTCGGAGTTTTTTTAACCAAAAAAGTCGAAGTCAGAGGTGGCAATGTACCGACTCCAACTCAGCTCCGACTCCGACTCCAATTGTCCAACTCCGATATTGTACATATTTTATAAAAATATATGTATTTTTTATATATTAATCATATTTATTTTATATAACTATAACTTATATAGTTAATTAAATTCAATAATATACTAGTATGAGCAAATTATTATAAAATAATATGCTTATACTATAATATAAATAGACTAAATTCACTAAGAATAGTTTAGTATATGTAAACATCATACCATTAACTATTACTACCATGTAACACTAATGTATAATAATAACTAATGTATAATAACATGTAATACTAATATATAATAACTAATGTATGATAACATTTAATCCTAATGTATTGTGTATAAACACAAATATATAAATTTATAATAACATATAATACTAATATATAATAACTAAAGTATAATAACATGTATTAGTAATGTATAATAATCAATGTATAATAACATGTAATACTAATATATAAACATTAACATATAATAATATGTATAATAGCAATAATTTGTACAATGATTTATTTTTTTCAATTTTGGTTATGTTTTAATAAAATTGAAATTGAAAAAATATATATATTTTTAAAAACTGAAATCTAGAAGCTCAAATCCGATTACTAAGAGCTCGAGATTGTCAAATTAAAATTTCAAATGGGCTGAGAAAAAAAGCCCAATAAAAAAGCTCAAATCCCACTTCGCTCTGAAAAGTCAGAGTCGAATTGAAAGCTATGCGAATTGGATTCGGAGGTAGGGCACTTTGACTTTGACATTGTCGGTGCTCAGCCCTAAAGAGGGGGTATACCTTGTTCATGTTCTGGATAGGCTTTGGCTTAAAATCTTCCATATCTGGTATCCAAGGTTCTGTCCATACGTTTACTCATAACCCATTGAAGATTTAGAAGCATAAGCCTTTTGCTATCAATTTCATTGTCTTTAGAAGTCCTTTCCATAACCATGAGTTAGATACTTTGTGAGTCAAACTCACAAACATAGCTGAGCTTAGGTATTTTTTTATAGGATCTTGTGCCATAAACCATTTTTTGCTTGGCTAAGTTCCCAACTTGTTATGACAAACCGATATTTTTTTTGCCAAATCATGCACTTATATTTGTATTTTTATTTTAGTTTAATTATAATTTCTAACCCATTGTTTGACTAGTTGGAGTCCTGAAGAGATTACTTGGGCCCATTAGCCTAGGCATCCAAGCCCACTTGAGTCCCAAAGGGCTATGTGGTATTAGGCCCAGGGAAGCGCAATTGCGAAATAGGTAAAACCCTAACTAGGGTTAGAACATGTGGTGCCAACCTGGGAAAAGGAAGAGGTTATTTTGCTCGATCTTTCCCTAAGACTCACATCATTTGAAACTTAGGGAAAAGAGTTTCTTGGTAAGCACCTCATCGCCAATTGGCAACCATGTAAGAGGGCTTCTAGAAGAAGCCAAAAGAAAATAGGAGTGTAGAAGGGTTAGCACATGCCCTTCTCACCAACTACTTGCTATGTGTTACACATGCACATCCCACCCACTAGATAAATGAACCTAGACGTGAAATGGGAAAGTGAGAGAATTAGGGTTTCGGTAACCCAAAAGATCCCCACATGTCTCCCACAAGATCTTGACAATTCCCAAAAATATTGTACAATGATTTGGGAAAGGAAGAGGCACCTGGGGCTACTACAAACTAGAGACATGAAATCCCAATAGGCCTTAGGATTTTGACCAAGAAAAGTGCACGCCAACCATGAAAAGCCACCACTATTTTTTGACACTTGTCACACATGAACTAGGAGCACGGGAATTTATAGAAGCATCTAATCAGGAGGGGCGTCTAGAACACAACAAATCCTAGTTCTTAGGAGTCTTGGCCACCACAAACCACAACTCTTTCCCACGCCACTTGTCATATATTGAGAGTTTCTAGGACAAACACTTGGGGAAGAGGAATAGAAGCATGGGAAAAAGGGAAAAGACGCATGGGGGATGTAAATGGTCTCACTTCCATGTTGCCAAGAGGCACTAGGATTTCAGTCAAAAGGCTTCATGCATACCCAAGAGAAGACGACCATAAATTTTCCAAGTGTCATGCATGCACCTAGGATGAAGATATTCTAGAAGAAGGTAAGGATAAGGGAGGAGGAAATTTGCATAGGGAAGCCACACACACGCAACCCCTAGATTCTAGAAGAAATCTTTGTGGGAATTGAGAAAGAGAGAGGGGCAGCTACCACATGCACATGCACACGCACACACACCACTTGCCACATGACAAGCATGCACACGCCCAACCCTAGATACTTGTTTAGGATTTCTGTAAAAAATATTTGTATGCGCCAAAGGTTCATTGAACCTAAACGCGTAGAATGAACACCAAAGGGACTCTAGGGTTTCGATTTTTGAGCATGAACATGCCACTTGTCATGCAAGCTTGTAGAGTCCTTTGATTTTCTAAAGAAAGCAATGATAATAAGGGGGAAATGAAGGGGTTTGGCCAAATGATGCAGGGCATGTCACATGGCACCCTAGCATAAGGTTCTTATGTTCCCAATGAGGGAATTATATGAGAAAAACAAAGGGACATATAAAAGGGAATGGGGGCTGACGGCTAAGAGGTCTTTTGATGCCATTTTCGGTTTTCATACTTTGCATTTCTTCTTCTCTTCCTCTCACACGACCAAGCTAGTTTCTCTCCAAGCAAAACGCCACAAACACCATACCAATCTTATTTTCCTCTAGCCACGAGTAAGGAACAGAATGAGAAGTCACCTCTTCAAGAAGGAGCCACACAGTAAAAAATCCTAAACTCTCATTACCCACACTCACACACTAATACGAGGATCATGGGGCAACTAGGGCTCGGTTTTGAGGAAAACCCTTGCTGCAATTGGGAGGAGATGTCGATTTCCACTTTAATTCTTATGAATTTTCTATATGTTAGTCCAAAATCAGAGTCTTTTTCCACTTCTAGTAGATTGCCTGATGTCTTCCCTATCTGAGTAGTATTTTCCTGAGTCATGTGGTCAAGAGGTAATCCATGAATTTGAATGTAGAAGGCTTGATGGTTCAATCGGATCTCTTGTAGAGTGGCTCCTAGTGGCCTAGGTTTGAGTATTAACAAATGCCATTTGAAATTCCAAGGGGCTTGATTGAGAATTATTTGTTTGTCATAAGGGGTTTGGAAGGTGAAAAGGAAGAGATTGGCTTCCAAGTCTTCAATGAGAAATTTCTGAATGAATTTCCATGTGGCTTTTATGCAAGCATAAATAGCAAACTTTTTCAGTGGGCGTGCAACTGCTAGGCACCCAATCAAAGCAAGTTCTGATGTCTTTTTTGCTTCTTCCACTGCAGGTTCAAGCTTGAGATCTTTCCATGAGAGTGATTTGGTTTGTGAGATCAGTTGCTCCACCTTCGACTATTGTAGATGTTGTTTGAAATCAGATTAGTGTCTGAAGGTTACGGGAGGTAATTCCATGAACGAGTAGGTTTTTACAGCAAAGTGTAGAGAGACTCTAAAGAGAGAGTGGACAATTGGATGACTTGCTTAATTATTAAGGGCTTTAGAGAAATTAATTCACTTGTTCCAATTATGATAATCAATTTGAGCTTTGCTACTCATCATTCCTATCCACTACATTTTTTTTATTATTTTTTTTTTGTTTTATTTTTCTGAAATTAATTGAATTATTCTACTCATCATCTATATATCACACATTTGATAAGAGAAAAAAATAAAATAAAAAAATAGATATATAACATATGAAAATGATGAATAGAATTTTTCAATCAATCTGGTTGAAGGATGATCATGGTATCGTCGCCTTTCAGATTTATGATGACTGTGCTTGTGATGAGGTGGCCGAGAAATTGAGGTCATGAGTGAGTGGATGGTCGGCCATTATGCAAATTAATGCTTTTATGATCAGGTGTGGAGGGTTGGTGATTGCTTAATTGGTTATAGAACTAGTTGCATCCAGAGGCTTGACAGGGTGTATATATAAATTATGTGGGGATTGCCGACTCTGGGTGATGGCGGGTCTTCTTTTTGTGGGGGTGCTGGAATTGCGTGGTAAATGGGTTTTGAAAGATTATTATCTCTGAGTTGCAAGATTTGAATAAATTGTACGTTTAAACGACATTAATTTCTTTATAAAACTTATTTTACATGCTTAATTATTTTTTTCTCTTATTTTAGACTTCAAATCTTGAATAACAACTCTATATATATGAAATTCAAATCTAGCACAACTTGGTGTAGAAATAAAGGTTAGATTTTAGGTCCAACCCTTTTAGGTATATTTTTGTCACATATAAGAATGATCGATTAATCCAAGTGTTACAATAAAAGGTGATGTCGCGAGTTTTCAGCAATATACCCTTCTCTCTTTTAAAAAAAAAAAAAAAAAATTCGGAATAATGCTATACACTACAGTACTCTCATCTTATTTTGATCATATCAAGTAGTATGTGGTATATTTATCACTATTAAATTATAAAGAAGCATACAATAAATGATCATTTAATTGTGAGAAATGTATTACATCTTACTTAGTGAAATGAAAGTGTATTGGTAGTATAGTATATAGAATTTTTCAAAAACTCCATGTTTGGACGCTTAGACATCTCATCTAAAAAATTTTATAATCTTATTCCTAAACATCACTCAAACGTAAAATATTTTTTAATTTCAAATTACTTTTTGATATAATCATTACAACTTTCACATCCAAACAAAACATAAAAAAGAATACAACTTTTTCAAATTTTAAAACAAAAATAATATTAAAAAATTATTTCGAATAATATTTTAACTTTATAATATTTTAACTCAATATTTTTGTCTCATTTCTCAAAATCCAATAAGGCATTTTAACTCAAAAATTTTCATTATTATTTACAAACAATTTCACTACATTTACATAGGAAAATGATATTATACTTCCTCATTTTAACTGCTCATGTATTTAATATTTTTTTTAATAGTTAAAAAAATGACTATTAGTATTTTGGTGTATTTTCTTAAAATTTTAAAAATATTTTAAAAAATTTAAAAAAGAAAAAAAAAAGTGACATTTGACCTAGGGGCACCCCATTTACATAATTATTATCTCATCTCGTCACTCAAACGTGTCTTTAACTCTCTTTTATTTATATATTTATAGTTTTATTTAGGTAAAAAAAGTTTCCAATTTTCTGTTAAAAAGGTGAAAAAGTTTTCAATCTACCGTTTTTTTAACCATTCATAGACCACAAGCATTACCGTCCACAAGCATTACCTTGCAGCGACCTTCCGTCAATATTCTTCAAGAAAAGGTCAATATGTCCTTATACCAACACATAGGCTCACGTGCCACCCGAAAACCTCCCCTCCAACAATTACACGCAAGCTACCACCAAACTTCTTTAATCTCAAATCTTCAAAATCGGCTTTATTGTATCGTCATCAATACTATTGATATCATGTTTTGCAACTCAAACAGTTTTGTAAAACCCAAAGTTCTAGGTACTTGCAATTAAGAAGAAAGTGAGGCTCCTGTAACCTCTAAAATCATTCTGATGCCTAAGTCAATCGATTACTTTTTGGAAAATGAAAACACAATGCAAAATAAGAGTTACACTAGTTGAATCGAGACCCTCTCGTAAGAAGGTTATCCCCTATTTATACCTGAGTCGGGCCCTTCAGTCGAGAGAGATCGTGGTGCGTCAGATGCTAGGCTTGCCACCACTCATTCTTTGTCGCCTTAGTGGGGGTTAGTCTGTGGCCTAACGAGGGATCGTGCCGTGTCTACTGTCCTACGTCTGCGCGGCCACCACCTCTCTGTCATGCTAGGAGATGTTAAATTGCGGGCGAGCCGTCCTTGGCTCGTGGGACGCTCTACTGTGCGTCGGATTTCTTGAAATCGATCTAGGTTGGCTCGTGCCTGGGATTCGGTTCTCTGGGGTCGGGGGCATGATGATGTGTTGCCCAGCGGGCCCGGTAACTTGATTTGGCAGACCCTGATCCTCCCGGACCCTGAATGGACAGGCCCGGATAGGCCGATCCCGCACTTACTTGACTTCCCGACCCTCTCACCCCGAGTCCTCGGTTTCCCTACTTGGGCCCGGGCTTCGTGGTTCAGCCTTTCTAAGCTTGGGCCCTTTGGAAATGAGTCTTGGCTTTCTTAGGCATGAGCCCTACGGGAGTGGGCCTTCCCTCACAGATACATATGCTAAAATTCTTGTAGTGCTAATTCCATAGATCAAAACAAATCATTCCTAACTATACAATATATTCTTGCTTTCCATAAATAGGGATACAAAGATTGAAGAAGCCGATAAAATTGTCAAAATATTCTCTTGCATTGTTCCTTTCATCTGTTGCACCCTCTCATCACAATCCCTAAGTCCATTGTTTGGAGGGATAACAAAATCTTTCTTTTGATACTCTCCTAATCTTGGAGGATGCAATCTCCGCATATTTTATTTGAAACAAAAAAGTAGAATCTACTACTAAAAAAATAATTTTTTTACTTAAATTATAGATGTATCTATTATTTTTAAAAAAATACACGAGACTTATATATTTTAAAATAATAAATAGAATTTATTTTTTTTCAATCAATTCAACATTACATCTAACATTCAGTTCACACGCCCACGTGCCCTTCTAATTTTTCCTACTTTGATTTCAATTTTCAATCAATTTTGATTGAGCGGATGAAAAAAAAAACACAAAAAGGACAAGTAAAAATATCCAACCCACCTAGTTGCATTGTGTTTGTCCATTAAACTATAAAAGGAAACTAAAGTGGGCCCCGGGTTGAGACTTGAGAGGAGATCATCAATCGATTTGGGTACGAATTGAAATGTAACTAATCCAAGGTCAAGAACTTTTGCACTGCCAAGTCCGTTTGATGATAAAAATTTATTTTATTATTATAAATTTTTTAAATTTTTATATAAAATATAATAAATAATTTATTTTTTTTAAATTTTTAAATAATAATAATATTATAAAAAATAATATTTTATTTAATTTTTAATTTTCATCTCTAACAATCTCATCATCTACTATTCAAACCGCACCAACAATCCCCGTTGTTCCGGCTCGCTCATATCAGTGTTTCTCCCCTCGACAACCTCCCCCTCACACAAATCTACAATTCAAACACAAACATCATGTTTATTTGAGACGAAAACCTCGGTTTTGTCTCATATTTTCTTTCTTACCGAACGGCTTTAAAGAGACTTGTGTAGGAAATGGGGGCGTACAGAGCGGACGATGATTACGATTACTTGTTCAAGGTGGTGCTGATTGGGGACTCGGGTGTAGGCAAATCGAACCTGTTGTCTAGGTTCACGAGGAACGAGTTTAGCCTGGAATCCAAGTCCACCATCGGGGTCGAGTTCGCCACGAGAAGTATTCGGGTTGATGATAAGGTAGTCAAGGCCCAGATTTGGGACACCGCTGGCCAAGAAAGGTTCTCCCCCATTTTCACGTTTCACATTTCCTTACATGGATTTAGGTCTTTTGCGGATCTTGAGATTGCATTCTTATTGAATTTTGGGTGTTTAATAGATCTCGAATTTCCTTGGATGGTTGATACATGTGGTTATATGCACTTTATATGCCTTGCAATTTTCTTTCATTGAAACTTTGTTGGGAAAAAGAAAATCTTTACTTAACTCAGCCGAATAATTCTGAAAGACTAATCGGGTGTCTGCATTTTCTTTATGGAAACGATGTGGAGCCTTTACAAGACAAATGAAATGTGCATGATGTCATCTTAGAATTTAAGTACTTGTTTGTCATGGAAATTGGTTTTCAATGCTATGTATGAAATTATATTTAGTTGGTGGCATTGTTGCATTAAAGTTTTGCTCATCTAGGTTGGATGCAGTATGATAACGACACCATCTTTACAATCCAGTTACTTGGACGAGCATTCTTTTGGCATTTCCTTTTATTTTTTGAGGCATGAATGAAATGGTTGGTTAGAATACCAAAGCTCCGTTTGTTTTTTCGTCCGATATATAAGTTCGATGGATTGACTGATAGTCATTGTTCTTGATGTGATTGTTAGCTTCAATATGAATTATCCCTGTACGAACCCCTAGGGGTTGGCTCAAGTGGTAAGAGCCTTGTTCTTGGTGGCATGCTTCTTTCAGGTCTAAGGTTGGAACCCTTGGGTGGAAACAATTTTTAGGAGTACTGAACAGGGAGAATTTTTTCTTGAATTACTTGATATGCACTTGTGGGAAACTCCTTGCCGAGGCCAGTGCACCCTCGAAATTAGTTGTGATATTTCTGTGATGTAAGACATGCTAGGATCTTGAAAATGTTTTTTTTTTCAATAAGGGTGCGAAAAACAGGTAAAGGTAAGACTGAAAAGGAAGAGAAAACGATGGTCTGAGTAAGAGAAGCTTTTCTGTAAGTTGTAGTCATTTTTCTTTAACATCATAGCACTGTTCTGTTCTTGATAGTACGGCCTGTTTTTAGGCCTGTTCAAGTGGATGTTTTTTAGAACAAGACCCCGCTATTTTGGGCTTAATAAAAAGCTCCCATTAAACTTAAAGCTGGCAGCATCCTCTTTTTTATTTGAGCCCCAGATCAACTTGGGTGCATCATGCTCTATTTAGTCGATAATAATTGAATATATTCAGTTTTTTTGCACATTCTTTGCTAAAGGTATCGTGCAATTACGAGTGCCTATTATCGAGGTGCTGTTGGTGCTTTACTAGTCTATGACGTTACCCGACATGTTACATTTGAAAATGTGGAGAGATGGTTGAAGGAGCTTCGGGATCATACAGATGCCAACATTGTGATCATGCTTGTGGGAAACAAAGCAGACTTGCGCCACCTACGAGCAGTTGCCACTGAAGATGCCAAGGCTTTTGCTGAAAGAGAAAGCTCCTTTTTCATGGAGACATCTGCCCTCGAGTCCATGAATGTTGAGAATGCCTTCACAGAAGTGCTGACCCAAATTTATCACGTTGTAAGCAGGAAGGCCCTTGATATAGGGGATGACCCAGCAGCCTTGCCCAAAGGGCAAACAATCAATGTCGGAACCAAGGATGATGTATCAGCTGTGAAGAAAGTGGGATGTTGCTCTGCTTAAAATGGAGATGAGATCTAAATTATATATCATCTTTGGAATTCTATGCTCTGTCCAAATTCTTGTAGAGATCAGCCTGAGTGAAAGAAATGCTGTGTCAACAGATTATTGACTGTTTGAGCATTATACTTTGCAAACATGAGTGAACTTTGGGCTATGTCAGTCAAAATTTAGGATCCATAAGATATGTGCCTGTTATTTTCTTTGATTCAATTTGAACAACCTGCGTCCCCACATTTACCATATTGTATTACTAAAATTATTCTACTCTGGTTTTATATTGAGTTTGGCTGTTTTAGGCTGTGGATGCTCGAGGACTAGCTTCGATGTAATATTATAATGATGTTATTTCCTCTGTATATCATGAACAAATGCTTGCATTCTGATTTTTTATGCGACAAAGTGAGGGTGAGGGCGTGCCTAGTGCCTACACCACCGGCCCACTGTCAATCTGCCCCATCCCAGAGGAGACTCCCGGACTCCACCGCCAGACAATGATTTCAAACGCCAACTTCGACCGAGATGTTGGAGAAGAATCCCCTGTGATAGCTGCAATATGCCACAATTATACAGGAAACTTGCACGTTTTATGAACGGAACGAAAGTCCCCGGGACAATCCCACGGTAAAGCAGCCTCCCCAGGAATAGACAATATCCTAATAAAGGGCGTCTCGTTTACGGTCGTCTTTGCACATGATGATGATCCATGTGTGTGACGTCTGACTACAGAATATTTATTCAGCTGCAGAAAACCAGATGGTATTTATAGTTCTAGAGAGACGGCAGGATTGGAAAATGGTAGAAGAGCTAATGCTAATCTCAAGATGTCAAAGTTAGGGAGGAGGAATCGCATGTAATAGATATTTCCGCAGTTGTTTCATGTGGCTGAAACATGGAGAATCTTTGAGCTCCATCTTCACACCAATAAAAGCATCAGAACTTCTCGCATAAGGAATGTCAAAACGTTGATCTAGATCAATAGATTTTTTAAATTTATTTTTTAAGCTTAGACCAAGAGCAAAGTAGCTGTATTTTTTAAATGAAAAACTCTATTTGCACACCATGTCATCAAATTGCTCCAGATAAACATAGAATGTCGGAAAAGATGCCGACTCGGTATCAATTTCAGGAACACCTACGTTGAGAGTGAAGGGGGGTTCCGTCACGATGGTCGATGGTCATGCACGTCTCCTGTAAAGTTCCAAATATATATTCGTATAGAAATCTTGTATACAGATTTATATTTCCTTTTAAAATAACATGTCCAGATTACTGAGCCGAAAGTAGGGAAAAAACTTGTTTACACAATCAATATGTACTAATAATGTTCAATTATCAATGTACTAGCAACTAAACAAATAGTAGATTTTTCTTGAACCTAGGACAACACAACTTCGGCATAACAATTTCCTGGAGGTCATTTGCGAGCTTCTGCCTTGTTCAGTTCCTTGGCTGAAACAATGGACACATTATCAATTTCAAGACGTTAAATACTAGGAAACAAAAGACAAGGCAACCTATAAAGGTCCCAATATCTTACCAGCCCTTTCTTCTTCTCGCTTTTTGGCAGCTTCTGCCCTTTGTTGACGTATAAGGGATAAACGCTCTGCATGAGAAACCAAAAGAAAACACCAAAAAAGTTGAAATTTTTATATTACTAACGTGCATGAGGGGCATAATGAAGGCACGCCCTAAAAAGTAATACAAACTGGTAAATTTCATGCCCATACCCATGAGGCTTCTATTTAGTCCTGTCAATAGGCCATCAAGATTCGGCCAATGTCTGACAAGTCCGAAGCATTATTAGTATTTGTAACCATAAATACAATCTTATTAATTTGTAGTTCCATAACATTAATACTACAAGCCAATTTGTTTTATCGTATAGCAAAAACAGGTATGCCTTCCAATCACACACACAACACAAAAACAAAACACTTAAAGCTGTCACAGTTGATTAAGTAATAAGTAGTTTATAATGATCAATTACCTAAATCTTTCCTAGCTTGTTCTGTTTTCCCCTGTTCTTGCAATTTCATATATCGCTCATGAGCCTTCTGTTTCTCTAACTGCTCTGTCCAACATAAACAAAAACTCAAGGTAAAAACAACTGCTTCGCATGCTAAATCTTTAACATTGAATAGAAGTATGTACTCCATTAAAGCTTTGTGATGTTCAACTACTATCCAAGATATTATCACCATTGGACAGAAAATAATTACAGAAAACCAAAGTTCTCTTTTTCAAAGACAATGAATTACTCCAGAAACGGATCATAGATCATCTCCTTGAAGAATGGAAGTGTCCATTCACAAACCTTTCACGCCTTGAAAGTTCAGTTGTTTTCCCCAACTGCACAAGAGAAAAACACATTACTTTTCTTTCAAAACTAACAATGAAGAATGTATGAGATGATTGGGTGGAACTTACATCAAGATCTCTAGCTTTCAAGGACTTTGGCTTTACCAAATTAGGATTTTCCGCTTCTGCTAACATTATTGGAGAGAAAGACATGGATTTCATGTTGATAGGACACATCAATCAGACAACCCAAAACACAAGGAAATAAAGAATTCAACATAAAAATTGGTCATCGTTACTAACTTCGTTCTTTCCTACAGATTCGTCAGATTCTTCCTTCTCCAGATTCGTCTTCAGGTTCTTCCATTTCATGCTCAACTTCTTGCTGATACCATCGAGTATAAGGCAAGAGTTATGCATAAGAACAAGTAACTACTCTGAGAAAACAAAAGGGAGAGCCGACCAAGAGACTATTTATAGTTGCCGAATTGAGGGCACTTTAAATTGGTCATAATTTGTGTTACTACAAATCAAGTGTCCATGCATATGAGAGAGAGAGAGAGCGAGAGAGAGAGAGAACAGTCTAAAAGTTCGAGGACGTGTAGATGTACTAGCAACTGCAATCATTAGAACGCAACAAAAAATGTTTGGAGTCAGCAACACTAAGAGTGCATTTGGATGTTGAAATGAGTTAAGTTAAATTGAGTTGAGTTGATAAAATATTATTAGAATATTATTTATTATTATTATTATTATTATTATTTTGAGATTTAAAAAAATTGAATTGTTTATTATATTTTGTATTAGAATTTAAAAAAGTTGTAATAATGAGTTGAGATAAATATATTTCCAAACGAAGCATAAAAATTTGCCATTAAAATACTTCCTTTTAGCTTCATCTTAAATTAAAGTGGGGAAAAAAATAAGAACTCCATTTTCATATTAAAGAAAATACAGTCATCAACTAAGTTAGAGCCTTTCAATTTCTCATGAATATGCATGCATATATTTATGCTTCTTTCTACCGCGCACACAACCTAAAATGTGAAACAAATTACATTCGTCTGTAGTGACCATATGCCATGTGCTCATGTATATCGCGAAGCACATGCACAGGGTACTTCCTAGTTCCTATCCTATTGCTCCCTCCGTTCTCTCTCGAGAATAGAATGAAAGTGGGACTCTTACATAAAAGTCATTTACCCTTTAAGAGAGTATTATTTTATTTGCTATGATGTCTACAGAAAAAGAAAGAGTATTATTGTATTTGCTATGATGTCTACAGAAAAAAGTACGGTGACCCACAAAAATTGTAAGGAAACAATGGTGGCAAATGTCAATATCAACGGATTCCATAAGCACAAATTCAGTCTCTCTTTCTACCTAATTTTGGTATTGACCTGATAAATATCACAAAAATCATATTACCGTTTGGTTATCTCACTCGAGAATGCTTCTTGAATATGATCATCATATTCAAAGCTTGTATTCCACTCCCACTCCAGCTAATATTTAGAAAATTATCAGCAATCCTTAGCAGGCAGCAATAATGGCAAGTAATGCTAGTCGTAGAGTGCGTAAGAATCACACAATCATTTTAAAAAATAGTAAGGTCTACTATTTAAAAATTAATTTTTTTCATATGGATCCCGCATTTACTCACTTTTTA
Source organism: Juglans microcarpa x Juglans regia (assembly GCF_004785595.1). Taxonomy (NCBI): domain Eukaryota; kingdom Viridiplantae; phylum Streptophyta; class Magnoliopsida; order Fagales; family Juglandaceae; genus Juglans; species Juglans microcarpa x Juglans regia. Next base: position 6,049,981 of record NC_054602.1, on the reverse strand, counting down.
CAAAGGAATTGAGCATGGTTTGCACACTCTATTACTGCAAATATCATCTCTCCATTATTACACGATAACTACTAGAATAAATTTGATATAATTTTTATCCACCAACCAAATCATTAAAGTCAGTTCAATCATTTAGAAACAGACATTGAAGCGAAATACGCTAGTATTGGCATTGGATTAGTTAAATATCTTTTCATCTTCAAATTTAACAAATATCATCCATATTTGTTCCACATTGAATTAGTTAAATTGTTTTCATCCAAACTATTAGCTACAGTAAATTTATTCTTCTTTTCAAATATGAAAAAAACTATAGCAAGTTTAAAAGTATTTTTTGAGATTATTATATTATAGATATGAGATTTTTATTGATGTGAGATTTTACCATCTATATACATATGAGATTATTATATTATAAATTGTTAGATTGTGAAAATAAAAATGAATATGATTTGTTGGAGGTTATCGAAGATTATGAAAATAAAATAAAATAATATAAATAATAATATTTTATTATTATAGAGAGTGTGATGACTAATCTAATGTAGATTTCAAGTTTTGAATGATTAGTTAAAGGTAAAAAAGTTACATATTAATTAAAATTTAAAAAATAGGATGGCCAATTCAATACTAATGCTGAGGAGTCAAATGGTCAAATTCAATTCCAATATTGAGGAAACCACCCAATCACCTGCTCAAGCCAGATATAAAACCCAGAAAAAATTAAGGAATTCACTTAAAAATATCAAATTTCCTAGTTGGTAGCTGAGAAACCAGAGTTCTTTTTTTATTATTATTATTGTGTACATAAAAAAAAACATAATTCAACGCTAGAAATATTCTAATCATACTAAAAACAAACCTTTCTTGGGAACAAAACGGAGAAGAGAAATTAGGGTTTTTTAATTATATTTAGATGTTGAGTTGAGTTAAGTTGAGATAATAAAATATTATTTTTTAATATTATTATTATTTTAAAATTTAAAAAATTTGAATTATTTATTATATTTTATATTAAAATTTAAAAAAATTATAATAATAAATCAAGATGAGTTAAGATATTTTATAAACTAAACGAAGCTCAGTGCTTACGCATCTCTTCTGGAGTCGAGAACTGGCGCTTTCCAGTGGGCTTGTTCTTGAACTTTCCTCGTCCCATCGTGTCAAAAGTCAAAAATTAAAAGTCAGTAGTTGGTGATGATTACCGCTCAGAAGCCGATTCGATGAGAAGCTACTCTTTATCTTGAGGTTCTTTGGATTATTCTACCCAGTCCGTGTGCGCGTATGTGTATATATATTTGTGGGACTTGTTTGAGCAAGAAGTAGATTCCTAGGTCTTTCAGCCTTCAGGATTAGGAGTTTGAGGAGTTCCACTTGTAGATGACGACGGCGTGAAGTGGAGGGTAATTCCCGGGCGTGACTGCTCGGACGGGCAATAGAGTTTCCCTCTGACTGTGACTGTGACCGCAAAACCCGGACCCGTTCTGACCCATCCACTTGTTTCCAATGGGTTTGGGCCTCGACCACCTCAAGCCCATAACTGGTTTCGTTTCTACCTAAATAAAATTTTTCTAAAAAATAAAGAAAAGACGGCTACGGTCAAATAAAATAATTGAAATTCAAATGATATTTAATAAACGGACAAAAATAGTATTCATAAGCTTCTTTTGTGGGGATATGTTGTTCATAAATCTCCTCTTAATTACTGACCATTCTTCCTAATATACTTTTTTTTTTATTGCATTACAATATATACTCTCTCCTTTTTGGGCAAAAAAATGAGGCTAATGTTGATTAATCACAATTCATTAATATTTTAATTTTCTTTTTCACCCAATATGACCCCCATGTATAATTAATTAGACTATGATCTTAGAATAACATCAATGTGAAATCCACTACCTAGCTGTAGATTAAAGGCTAGTTTGGGTAGTGGATACTCCACTACTATTTATTATTTTATTATTACTTTCACTTACTTTTTATTATTATTCACTACTTTTCAATATTCTATCATTACTTTATTACTTTTTCATTACTATTCACAGAATATTTGAAATCACATTACTACCTAAATGCAACCTAAACCACTCAAACTCATGTAAAAATTATGAGTTTTATTTGTTAGCAGCATAATATTATATCAAGATCTCTTCATATGATGTTAACTAAGGGAAGATTGTCTTTTTTTGAGAATGTCTGGACGGCATGTTTCCCATTGTCATGTGTTTCATGGGCGTGATATGAAACTGGGGCATGGCACCTACAAACTGATTACGTGGTAGTTCACAACTTAACATGAGTGCAAACTATGTAGCTAGTGCACATGCTCTCTCTGTTGAACTTGATAGGAGGCATTCTCGTTACAAGTCTTTCACGATGAGTCATCTTCCACTTGTCAGGTTGATAATTTCTAACATGATCACCTAAGATTTCAATCTGAATCCAACGCAATTTAACATGTTAGAATTGGATCATCTAATATATAATTGAATTAAATGAGTTAGGTTATGAATATTGACTCATATATAATATATATACATACTAGTCAATAATACAATTGGAACCTTATTAGAATCTTATAAAGAGTAATAATTTATTCTTTTAAATTAATATGAGATCTAATACATCACCTACTTTTATTCTTATCATATGAGATATTATAATAAAACTTAGACTAAAATTACTATTTATTTATTAAGGGTGCGTTTGGTTACCAAACTCACCTCAACTCATCTCAATTCAACATTACAACTTTTTCAAATTCCAATACAAAATATAATAAACAATTCAACTTTTTCAAATTTTAAAATAATAATAATATTAAAAAATAATATTCTAACAATATTTTATCATCACAACTCAACTCAGACACACTCTAAGTCTATTATAGTAAATTTGTGTGCAACTTAGAAAATTTAGCTAGAGTTGAGTCGATTACGAATGTTCCAAAGTAGCACGCCAGTAAGATGGACGTGAACAGGAAAATGGCGGCGGCATTTGGCCAAGATTGAAGCCGCCATTATGTTAACAGCGTTAGTCATTTGTTGGATCTAATGATTTAAAAATGGAACGTATGAACTTTACCTTCGATTTTTTTTATTTTTTTTGAAACTATTACCTTCGAATTTTAAAGATAGAGACATCGAACCAAAAGGAAATATAATCCTTAAGAAACATGAATCTATATTCACTGTTCTCAATTCCCTAATTGCTATTGTTTAACGGGAAATCCTCTAGATATAAAGAGATTATACAAAATCAATCTAACGTAATTTGATGTGATTTATCAAATTATAAAATTATTTTTATTATAAAATAGATCTAACAAATCTAACGATTATCGTTAAATATAGCGTATATTGTCCAAGAAGATTATTGAATACTCTAGTCACAAATAGATTATACAAAAATAATCTCACAAATTGACTTGACTTGATGTGGTTCGTTAGATTATAAATTTACATTTAATATAAAGTAGATCTCATAAATTTAATAAAATTATATTAATTTATGAGATTATTTTTATATAATTTTTTATTTTTATTTTCTGTGAATGTAGCAATATCCTTATTGAAAACAAGTTAAAAGCCGACTATGTAAGAGTACCCATGATTTCTTTCGCTACTTTTTATTGGGTTTGGGATGGCAAAATCCAGGTTGGAAGGCCCCAATTAATTTTGGATCAAAGGATGAGACCAGAAAGACGTGCTTTGAGCAAAAATGAGGCCCAATTAAACTGCATAATGGGCTGCAGTTGCAACCACAATAACTACTAATTTCCTGATCTGTAGTTATTGGTGATGGGCTAAAATGAGTGATGGCAGGATCAACAACCCTTAAGTCCATGGGCAAAAAGAAATTTGATGCCGGATGGCCGAAAGAAAAGATCGTTGATACAATAGAGGTATTTTATAGCAATGTATCGCGCATCCATTTTAAACAAAGTAAGTAAATATAAAATTCAGATGAAAAAAAATAAATTTTTAATACTTCTCCCACTATTTTTTAAAATAAGTGTCGGTACTTGCATAACTTATAATTATATTTAGTATTACTCATCTTTCTAACACTTGTAAATCAAAAAATTTTCAAACAGTAAGGTTTCTATCTAGAACAATTAAGATAAAGATAGACTCATAATAAGAGCGTCATAACATTTCTTAAATATTTAATACTATTAAAGCAATTCACTCAAACTATAAATATTATAGATTTTACTGATATTTCATTTCACCTTTACTTTTAAGTTGTTTTTGTTTTTGATGATCAATTCTGCTAGGAACAATCAACGCGCAAAACTGTGGAGTAATCAGAGCCATGTCAGCTAATATATTAAAAAAAACAATTCTGTTAGGGACAATCGACGCGCGAAACCGTGGGATAATCCACTCAGCCATACATTAAAAGAAAAATCGTCAGATTCTTGCAATTTGCTCCCATCACCTTCTCATTTTCTCTTTCACCATCAAAAGCTCTAGAACACAATGTTTAACCAGAGTTCAATGAGAACGAGGGCAAGGCAACTTTTAAAATTGCATCACCTTTTAAATTCTCTTCCCATTGTGTTCTGCGATTTTGCTTCCATCACCTTCTTATTTTCTCTTCCTCATTTTGGAGCATTTAAAAGGTTTGGAAGAAAAAAAATGGTCTAGAAGAAAAGCTACGATTTTGGGTCTGCGATTTTGCTCCTATCATGGAAGAAATTTAGATTCCTTGGGAGAAAATTCTCTAATGCCCATTCTCTCTGGAAGAGTTCCTTCCGTATCATGTTAGAAGAGCTTCTTTGAACTTTTAGACGATTTTTATAAGCACAAAGTGTTTTGGGTATACTGTGAAAATAAGAACAAAAAATGCAAGAAAAGCATAAATGAGAGAATATAGGTGATGAAAAACTAGGGTCTTCCATTCTTCAGCCTTCCATAACTTGTTAGCGTTGTCTGTCGCCGGGGTGGAGCTTCTCGAACGATGGCATGGCTGGATCCGATGAAAGTCAAACTACTTGATGCCGACGTCAACTCGGTCCATGAAGATCATTCCATTGCAGCACCCCCGCACGTCGTCGTCATCTTCATCTTCTACTTCATATCCGATTGTAGTTTTCTCCAAATGGACGTTGAAGCTGCAGAGCATGACCATGGTCCAATGGATCGAGCTCTTCCTCCCTGCTATCGCTAGGACTTACAAATGATAAAAAAAGGAAGACGGAAGAAGATAGAAACGTCGTTGTTTCTATTTGGCCACGTGGGACGCGGTTTCCCTCGACAGTTGTAAATGGACTTTCTCTTTGGTTAAATAAACCAAAAAATTCAGCTTTAAATCTTCCATCATTGATCATGGTAGTTGCAAATATATATCTATATATATATATACACACAAACACACACTAGGGGGTGCATTAGCCCCAGAGTACATATGACATAATGATTTAAATAAAATAAAAAGAAAAAAATTGAAAAATTCAGTAGCTTATTTATCTGGAAAAAGAAAATAGAATGTTAAAGAAAGTCAAAATCAAGATTAAAAAAAAAGTTATACTTCAGCAAAATATAAGCATTGGTCTGCATCCATATTGGATTATCTATTTACTTTCTATATAATAATAAAAATTTTTTAATATAATAATTTTTTCAATTTTTAATTTTATCACATTTTATAGTTCTACTAATTAAAATATTAATAATAATTATATTCTAATTAAATTAATAATTAATAATATATATTGAGTGTTTTAAGTATTTTATTAGTTAAATTTACTTAAAGTTGAATTTTACAATGAGAATGTTCTAAAGCGTTTCTGTTCTAAAGAGTAAAGTCATTTCAATTTTTTTATTTTAAAAAAAATTGAAACAAAAAGAAAGGAAAATGAGTACACTATCAGAATAAAAAGGACATGAAAAAGTGACGCGTCAATTCATGTGCGCCGCAGGGCTATTAAAGGCCTTTTGATAAAACATGATCTTTCATTAAATTCTACAATAGAGTTACACGTCAAATGGTCAAGGGTCTTAAGGACTTTTTGGTAAAATATGATCCTTCATTAAATTCTACAAGAGAGCTAAACGTCAAATGATCAAGAGTTTTAAGGGCCTTTTGATAAAACAAGACTTAATGGACATAACGGAAAAACAAAAAAAATTAACGAAAAAATAACAAAAATTACTATTTATAGTTAGATAGCCATTTATTTTTTATATTTATGTACTAGAAAGTTAAAACCCCACGATCATCTCCCATGGCTTGATGTAATTGTTCATTAAAAAAGAATTATATGGACGTAGCGGTTTAGGAATCAGAAGGTAAGAAAGACCAGAGCACATAAGATCATCAAATCGGGAATTAAATTACTTAATCATTATTCACTATCAAGATATAATGATTAATATTACTATCTATATCTTGGGTTGCAATAAAGTCATTTGAGCAGAGAATACAGCCTTTGAACAAAATCGTCAGTGTAGGACTTCTCAAGCCCTTCGCTCAACAAGAACTCTCTCCATTTTGCATGGTTGGTTCTCACCTCCTTCCCCACCTTACTATCATCATCCATTACAGCCCTCACTGCCTGGCGCACACCCTCCCTTGTAAACAGCCCGTCTTCTTCACCCTTTTCAACCTCAACTCCGACTTTTAAATCTCCGCTCATCAGCCTCGCATTGATGATTTGATCCCCAACGTGTGGCAGAAACACTAACTGGCACTCACTCACCATGGCTTCGGATAAAGAACCTGATCCGCAATGCGTCACGAAGCACCCCACAGAAGGGTGCCTCAGAATCAACTGCTGCTGAATCCAACCCCCGTGAACAACCCCTCTTCCCTTTACCCTCTCTTCAAACCCTTTCGGCAATGCAGACTCAATCGTTTCAACCCCCATTGGTGGTTTCAAGGCAGCGAGAAATGGCATACCTGATTGTTCTATACCCGAAACCAGTTCGTGAAACTGATCCTTCTTTAAAATGCATTCGCTTCCAAATGCACAGAATATCACGGTTTTGGCATGGAAACCATCCAGCCACTTTGCCCATTTCTCTTGTAATGATGAGGTTGGTGGTTCAGGCACTATAGGCCCTGCAAGAATCACAGGTTTTCTAAACTGTCCTTCAATATATTCAAAGTACGGCCCTTCCATCTCCCTACAACTTCTAAAACTAAGCGCGTCACAATCTCTGCAAGAGAACATAAGGCGTTCCACGAAAGATATACGATGGCCATATTCTTTCATAGTTGCGAACGTTAGTTCTCGGGCCTCATGGGCGCGAAGCTTGATCGAAGAAGGTGGGAAACTTGGCGGAGGTGCCTTAAGATCAGCCTCTGTTAAAGGTTTTTCATCAAGTTTTCTTTCTGGGCTCAACAAATAACCAACGGACGCTGGACTAATAGTGCAATGATGTATAGCCTTGATGCCCAGTCGGTGTGCCAACGCTGGTACCCAGTGAGTGAAATCATAAAATATGAAATGGGGTTGGAGGTCACGAAGAGAGGCTTCAATTGTGGGTTCAGTAAGATCCATGGCAGTCATGAGGAGGGAATGCAATGAGAAAGGAACATCTGCGGTTGTTTCGGTACAGGGCGGAAGGCCATCCACCTGTGGAACGGTAATTGGGATGAACGAAATGAGGTCTTTATGCAGATTGAAAGGCTCAAGCTTTGGTTGAGTTTTGGTTGGGAGGAAGAAAGAGATTCTGTGGCCTCTCTCAGCAAGTTTGTTGGAGCTGTGGAGGAATGCGGTTAGGTGGCCCATGGCAAACCACGGGTACATGACTATATGAAGGTTTTTGTCGCTTATAGTCATATTTGCTGCAAAATTAGCTAATTAACAAGTCACGGAGCTAGCCTACTACGAAGAGGGAGATCTAGCACTTACAGACCTGCAATTTTAAATCACGAAGAAGGTTGTTACAAAGGAGATTTTAGGCTCCCGTCAAAATGAAAAGATAAATCAAATCTAAGCAACCACACGTCAACAAAGACACCAAAGAGTTGGATCGGTACTACTTACTCATGTCTTGCAACAATTTAAATAGATAGAGAAGAAGACCAACCTTAGATATATAGGGATGGCCGGCTGCCAGACTAGTGCATCTGAAAGAGAGAATACGGAATCAGTAAAAAAGGGATATGTTCAGCATGCACGAGAGATCCAGATCTGAAAATCATAAATTTATAACTGTAAAACAATGAAGATCAGATTGATTTCTTGGCATGATCTTTCAGTGGTCCTATTCTTCGGGTTGTGATGGTTTGCTACTTTTGATGGCCTTCCGTTGCACTCCTACTCTTGTGTGAAGCCTCCGTCTAATTCGATTCACAGGATTTGACAAAGCTACCTACCCATTTATTTTGACAAATTCCAATACAACACTTATTTACTTAATTGTCATAGAAGTTAGTTACCTTTGCCACTCGCTGCACGTTCTCAAGCATGTCACTCATGTTATTATTCTTCTACTCATAACGTAATGATCACAAGACGGGCTGTATAAACCAGACATCGAGTACCAAAAAAAAAACATAAGAATCAGAAGGAGAATTTGAATGATTGTATTCTGACAAGGCCCCAATAGAGCGGGTAAGGCCCAAGAAGAGGCCAAGCCCAAAATCATTATTCTCCTAAGTCCTACCCGTTATTAAGAATCTTGAGCTGCGAGTGGAGTGGAGCGGAAATCGAGAAAGCTAAGGGAGGATGAAGCAAAAACATGCAAATATGGACATACGATATAAATTTGTAGTTCAGCCAATCATTTTCTAGTTTTGAGTTAAAAGTTAAAACGATTGCATCAGGACAAATTATCTTCCCGACCCACAAAAGGAGAAAAACGGACGGTAACAACTCGCAAGTCAGAAATTAAAGATAAACGCATCGGAATAAGACTAGTAAACAATGTGACAGTAGCATTCTATGCCATGACTACATTAATGAACAAGAAATTGTATAATGGGAATGCCAACCCCAGCTGTCCTAAAGTAGGCTTCCATCGATTCCTTCAAATCTCAGGCCTGGCGATGCTGATGCCGGAGAGAACTTGGGCATAAACAGCTCTTGGTGCTAGAAAATTCACACAAGTTTTCCTGTGGCCATTAATCTAACATGTAAATTTCCAGTATATTGGTGTTGAACCCATATAAGGCGGCAACGACAAGCTGGAGGCAGTAGTCTTCATATACAACTACTAGGCAATACATCATCTGAATGGCCTGGCCAAAGCAAAGCAGGCATCCGGGTTAACTGACACCAGCAATTCTAACACAACTAATTTATTGGGATGATGCACCTTGAGACCAGGTTCCACAAAACCTACACGACACAAGCCCAAAAATGACGAGCTATATTAACTCAGCAGCAGCGTCAGACACAATGACCTAACAGATTTTTTTTCTTTTTGTAAAAAGATAAAACGCAATTTGGACCTACCAGGAGAAAGTTTTTTACCCCCATACAACTCCTTTGCTAGGGGATTAGCAGCCCAGTGATTAATAGCTACCCTGCTCAAAGGTTGAAACCCAATAATCTTCCCATCAATTGACAAAACCACCTACATTTCAACAAAAATGAAAAAGAACAAATTAACAGTGATATACCACCAACACAAAACAAGATAATGAAGAGGATACAGATACTCTGGAGCAACGTTGAAGCCAGGCCCCCGAGTTTTGAAAATTATTCAATGGTATTAAAAAAAGCCACCCAAGAATACATATATTGTCATCCCCTGTGGTCCCCCCAGATCAAACCTATTTAAGGCACAAATGCTACATCAAAGTTCAAAGAACTATATCTGCCATACCAATCACGATATCATTAGGTGACAAGATTTTCAGCAGGTCCCAGGCAACGCTTGCGCTTTGCTTGGTGCAATAAGGAAAGCAGTCCATTAAATCAGATTAATATCACAGCCAGCTAGACCAATAAACCAGTCTAGAGAAACCCATGGGATTTGCACATTTCCCTCAATGTCCTTAATTTTCTTCTCTGTTCTCAGCATTTGCAAATGATTTATACAGACTCAAAACAGCAATTATGTATTCTTCCAGTATCCTCACCCAGGGAACAGAAAGATGTTATGCGTGAGGATACTGGGATCAGAAAATTGTGTAGGCTTATGCTTCTCCTGCATTGTATTATTACTTCTGTGACACAGAGTGCAAGAAATAAAGCAAACATAATACGAGCAGTTTGTGTTTACCTGATAACTAGCAATATACTGTGCAGAAATTTTCATTTCAGCATCAATTTTCTCTAAAGCAGCAGCTGAAATGCCTTCACCAATGGAATCAGCTTCACTGACCATCCTCAGGTAGGGTGGTAGTTCCCCAGTCCAGGCACCAATGCTTGTTTCTGTCAATATATCCCCGGGCCAACCATAAGCATCCGTCATCTTTTTGACAATTGAGATGCAAAATGCTTCCAACTATCCAAATGAAGTTTACAATTAAACCTTTTGAGGAGAATCAAAATTATAATTCAGGGTATAACAAGAAAGAAAAATGTGAATCTTTAATAACAGCACTAAAGCACTGGTTACATATGTAGATATAATTCCTAAAGTCATTAGTAATAGGGGTGCAGTATGTACAAACATGATTTAACAAAAGGGCACTACCAAGTCTTTTTTTTATAAGTAAAAGGGCACTACCAAGTCCTCAACTGAATAGCGATTTTATGTCATTTCTATGGATCCATCAAGCATCGTCAACCCATACCAACAATAAAGTTCATTACAAATGATAGAATATTAATAATCAGCAGATGCGGCTTGGGCTTTCCCTTGGGTTATTACAAATGGTAATTAGAGTCAGTCTACCGGAAGTGTGGGACTTGAGCACCACTTATGATGGCTTGGCTTGACGAGGACTTCAAGAATTTAAGGGGGAGAAATTGTAATACCTAGGATTGAGAGTAGGAAGGTGATAATTGAGAACCTACATTGCTTGCGAGGGACAAACTCTTGCCCTTTATAATGATTCTAATGGCTCCAATTATAATCATGACAAGTCATTTTATAGTGTATAGGCCCATATGTGGCCTAGGCTTTTCTTGGGTTGTTCCATAGGCACAAGAATTGCTATATATTCAGTGCACTTTCAAGATAACTGTTAACCGAGCTCCTTGCTTCTCATTCTTCTACAGCCTCACATGCTAATTTCTTCTAAACTCCCACGTGCTGTTACAAGTTGAAGCCAAAATAACTTTTTTTTAAGTAAAATAACTAAACTAGTTAACAGACAAAATTTCCTCAGTGTAAACTATATTTAATTGATTAAAAGATACAATGTTCGAAATGCATAAATACCTCTGTAGCATCCAGAGACATGTTTAGTGCATAGTCAACTTCAGATGATGGAAGAGATCCATCTTCTACACGGTAAGTTCCTCCTTTGCTTAGATAAGGCAAACCAAGTTGACCGAGAGCACTGATTATAACCAGAAAAACTCCAGTTGCAAGACTAAAAGACAGCAGTTTGAAAAAAGAAGAGCTCCTCTGCAAGTCAAGGAACCAATTATCCCATGCCAATGAACAAAACTCGACTGAATTAAACAAATACTCATTTCAACTGAATCAAATGGCAGAGATCAAGCACAGCTTTTCTGTAACAAGATACCACGAATTACCCCAGGCCCAACTAGTTGGGAATTAGGATAAAGGTTTTGGTGAAATGAGTCAGTACCAAGTCCCCAATGAATGATACTGACAAGGAGTCATTTGGTTACAGACAAAAAGTATTAGTAAAAAAGACAGAACCACTAAGAGATTGCAATTTAACTGTAGTATAAGCTCAAGTAAAGATTCTCCATATCTATCAGGATGTCCCAAATAGGTACCACTCCTTGGATGTTCCAAACCAAACATATAAAAAACAATTGTTTTTTCCATAAATCATATCATGAACAATTGTTAAACAAATGATTCATGAAAAAGTTAAGATGTGAATCTTCTTGAACTTTAAGCAACTTTTTTTTTATTGGCACCGGGTGTCCAAGAACAACATCCTGACTAATCCCGGAGGTGCACAAGCCCTCAGCAAGGAGTTTCCCGCAAGTGCACCTCGGGTAATTCAAGGGGAAAATCCCCCAGTCCGATGATCCCTAGAGATTGTTTGCACATAGTGAGATTTGAACCTTGGACCTAAAGGGAGCATACCACCAAGACCAATTGAACTTTAAGCAAAATCACGAAGTATTCATTTCATGTCAATTTTCAAACATGTCACTTCTTCTAATTGATTCTTAAATTTTAAAATTTTCAGAACCCCAACTACCTTAGTTTTGGACTACATTAAGATAATTTTCTCATTAAGAAGGACAAGAAAACCCTTGCTCATAGTGGCCAGCAAGCCATGTAAAGCCAAGGGCCCAAGTGTTATATCAACCAAGAGCCAATGTGGAAAAGAAAATTGATCAAATACCTTTTTGTTGGACAAGTTTGCAAAACTTGCAACCACGCCACATGATAGCTGTTTATTGGGCAGTGAGTAAACATCTTCGTAGTACATATCTAAAGTTTCAGCCAATCCAACCTGCAAAGTTTATAAGCTAGGATCAAAACTGAAAAATAATCAATGCTATAAAAAAAAAAAAAAAAAAAAAAAAAAAAAAAAAAAAAAAAAAAACACTCAATCAAATATGGTTCAACTGACTGCTGATAAAACAATTTTAATAAAACTAACCCTTGTAAATGTTTATTACAAGTTTGGCTTCATCCCTCTGCCCCAACCCACCTGGGACTGTACTTTTTTTTAGGGTGCGTGTGTGATGGGGAGGGCTTTAAATCACGTACATTGAAAATAAATTGTGAATAAGTAATAGTGAAAAAAAAGGCTGGAGACCTCAAATGGTACATGGACAATTCAACATATATAAAATTCCTAGATCTGCACAATAGGAATGAAGCACTATGCAAATCCTAAAACCCAAACAGTTAATAAATGAATGGCATACCATTTGGGAGTGGGTAAGAAGCACTTCCCACCGATTCTGTTCACAATTTTTCCAGCCCTTGAAATCAATAGTGTTGAGTCTATCAGCGTCAATTTGTAGCTTATAAGCAGGGATATACTCACTTGTCCAAGCACCGAACTCAGGACCACCAATCTTTTCCAATTCCACGTGTCCTGATGGCATCCACCAATAGTGCTTTGATTCTGTTTCCTGGGGCTTAAGGTTACTCTTCGTTGAATTAAACTTTTCCAGCAGAATCTTGGCATTTTCAATTATCTCATCCTCAAATAATTTGTATATGATGACTGAAGAATCTTTTGATGCAACCCTTCTGGGCTTTCGAAACCAACGGAAGAAATTACTTGAAGTATTGCCCAATATGTTATCAAGGAAATGTCTTTCATTGCTTTGAAGAGCAGAAATGCAAAAGGCTTCTGCAAGTACAGAGATAACTCTTTCATCTGATGAGGTGAGGCTAAAAGATTCAAGGACCTGCTGATACGAAAGGCATAAGAGAACTGAACCTATCAGTATCATATGGCACCTGCAGGACAGACATATTTATATGGTATTACAATCTATGAATTTGCGATGCAGATGCCAAAAGATACGAGTAATAAGGAAGGATTACAAACCTCTCTTGGGTTTTCAAGATCCTTCATATTTCTTTCTGAGCCAGGACTAAAAACCACCAGTTCAAAGTTGTAAATCTGCTGCAAAACTACTTGCCTAAATGTCATGGCCAGTATGTTCCTTGATGTAGTGCTTTCGAGCATATCTTTGGAGATAGACCTTCTAAGCTTTTTGGCTTTTTCTTTAACTCTCCTAGCTGGCAAAAACTGATGAATAAAATTAAAAAATAGGTTTAGAGAACTTTTCAACAAACGATTTCAAACGATGTTGTAACACCCCAGAGGAAAAGCCAAGCCACGTGGCCTATACTCTAAAAGGACTAGTCAATGATACAATTAGAGCTCCATTGGAACCAATATAAAGAGCAAGAATTTCTCATTCCCAAACAATGTGGGATCCTATACACTACATACCCTTATCACTTATCATTCAATATGAGGTATCACAATCTCCCCCCTTACATTCCCAACATCCTCGTCGAGTCCGTCTGTCGTAGGTGGCACAACTCAAGTCCCACATTTCTGGTTGGGATAGGCTCTGATACCATTTGTAACACCCCAATAGAAGGCCTAAGCCACGTGGCCTATACTCCAAAAGGACTAGTCAACGATATAATTGGAGTCTCATTGGAACATTACAACAAGCAAGAACTTCTCATTCCCAAACAATGTAGGATCTCATACACCACCTAACTTTATCATTTATCAGAATGGGGTATCACAATCATATCCCATTGCATTAATGCCTACTTTTTTGTTTGATTGGCACCGGATGTCTAGGAACAGCGTCCTGACTAATCCCAATGGTGCACAAGCCCTCGGCAAGGAGTTATTGCATTGTGCCTTTCCTTACTTTTAAAAATTGAAAGCTGGAGTTTTTTAAGGTCGCCAAGTATGCAGCAGAACTTAGAACTTAAGCAATAACCAATCAACAAGAAGACCTACTCAAACCAAAAAACAAAATTCCCATTTCGGTAGGACATACTGGCAGTTTGTCATACAACCCAAAATTCCCTAATGAGAGATTCAGTCATGAACTAACTATTCTGGCGCCGCTTTTAACTTTATTACAGCTCTAATCATGTTGTTGGTAGTCGGGTAATTTTTATATTAAAAAAACAGCAAATTGTATGTCATCTAAAAATTAGGACGTATATAAAGCCCCCACCCCTACAAACCCTGCCTTGGTTGGAAGGAAACAAGGTAATGGTCTTTATTCTCTCGTTGTATGCACTGCAAGCCTGTCCCGTAAAAGTTTTAACAGATATTATGACTTAAATGGATAACCTGCACAAGCGGAGCTCAATTATACGCATTAAGAACTATACTTCTTTATGATCCTATATTATTCAAAATTCTTAAGAGCATCAAATTTTGGGCAAGCTCAAAGAGTACTCGGTAATATCACTATGATATGACAGGAAGTAATAAGATTCACTATCTGAGGATAATCCGATAGAAATATAGAGAAGCTCAAAAGGCATGGAAATTGAACGGACCAGCCGGGTAGAGACGGTGCTGCGCTTGTCCGAAGGGCCAGGAAATACAGTCTCGACGACCATAGCAGGCACCCCGGAATCGATGTGCTCGGCGGCAGCTTCACCGCCGTCTGCCGCAGCCGCCGTCAAGGCCTGCTCGAGGTCTACGGATCCGACGAGAGTCAGCCGAGCCAAGTTGTTCTCGTAGGTTCTCACGCACGGGAGTGTCTTCTCGTCGGACTCCACGACGGCTTGGAGGACTTCTTGCTCGGTGGCTGGGAGGGACTTGGGAGAAGAGCAAGAGAGTACAGGGAGGGCATTTCCGGGGGTTTTGAGGCGTAGTTTGGTAACAAAATTCAGGGGCTTTGGAAAGAGAGTGCGAGGGCGAACGGGAACCAAAGGATTGAGATGAGAGAGTGATTGAAGGACTGGCATTGGTTGTTTTCTAGGTTTTTGAGGTCTGGGTTGGAAGGGGTTTAGGATTAGGGGTTATTCAGCGAGAAGATGGGGGTATTGAGGGAGTCCCTCCGAAGTTGAAACAACATGACGCAATTTCTCTGTACGTCGCCGTTCTTAAAGGAATGAAAAATTTCTTATGTATAGACGATGTCGTTTCAATGCCGTGCCGTGTACGTCTGTGATAACGCTGTACTCCCGTGGCTGTAAATATCTGATACCTGGAAATATCAAATACGCCATCATCAATCTTGCAGATTTTTGGAGACTCTCTACCTACGTGAAGATTAGGGTTTCTGCTTGCGAATCAGCCTCCCAAACAGTTTGGTACGCTTTTGTATTGGTCATTATGGTCTCGATTAGCTTTATATCTATCTTTTTGTTTGATTGTAGGGAAAAGTGGCATGTTGCGGGTGTTTTTCCCCTTTCGGTTTGGTAAAACCGTATGATTTGAATTCTTGATTGTTTTCTTTTCTTTGCGTTTATCAGGAAACAACTTATGTATGTTTTTACTATGAAATTGACAGGGAGCTGATTTTCTTTGGTCGGTTTGGCTTAGGTCCAGTTCCTGTTGGACCTGGGATTTTGTTTGTTCGCGTTAGTAGTTGTAATGGTCTTTTTATTATGTCTTGTGAGTTTTTCATCGTTCTGAAAAAAGAATTTTAAAAAGTACGTAGTTTTCCTGTTGCTTGCGGGTAATATTTATTCAGTGTTGAATTTTGTTTTTGTTTGAAGGATTTCGATGCTGCTGAAGTGTGAAAAGTTGTTTCGAGTATTTATGCTGTTTTTCTTTCAAATATATTAGAATTGAATGCAACTGTTTTTTTCTTTTTCTGTTTTAATTTTTTATGTTGATAATGGGCTGGCTTGCTTATAATAATGACAGTGATTTTGGAACAAGGATTTTGAGGTATGGGGAAGAGGAAATCCAGATCAAAGCCACCACCTAAGAAGCGGATGGACAAGCTTGACACCGTCTTTAGCTGTCCTTTCTGCAACCATGGAACCTGCGTTGAATGCCGCATGTGAGTTTACATGTAATTTTCATGTATAATCTGTGAATATCTTATGAAACCGATGACAAAATTTGAGAGGCTCTTAGACGGCCCAAATATCTTATTCTGTCTACTGGATATGTTGGACATCAAGACTGTTGACAACAAATTATCTCTCTCTCATTTGTATTTTTGACAACATGTTCCTGTATCACAGAGTTGTGTAGATCTAGTGAAAGTTGCTCATGTAACCCTGATTATGTTGTGGAAGGACATGTGAATGAACATTTTTTTAAGGTTTATACCATATTTTAAGGTTGCAGATTCCACAGTTTTGTTCTTACTTATGGAATGTATCTTGTTTCAGTGATATGAAGAACTTGATTGGGGAAGCCTCCTGCAGAATATGTCAAGAGAGCTTCAGTACCAACGTCACAGGTGATTTGGAAAGCCATTTTTTTCTGAGTGAGATAATTTATTAATGAGAAAAAATGGCACCATCCAGGTTCACAGGAGATATCCTGGAATACTTGGTTTAATATTAGAGGGCGGTAAATGAGATTCCACATTAGAAATTCTTACCTTTTCTCATCGTTTCAAGCGGCTAAGATGTGACTTGAGTTTTCTTTAGGTCGTTACAAACCAACCCCAAGACAGAAGTATGGTACTTGAGTTGTGCAATTTACAATGGAATAACTTGGCGAGAATGCTGTCATTTTAGTGGAAGAGACTGTAATACCCCAGGTATAGTATAAGAGGGTGATGAATGGGAATATCTGTTTGATGAATATCATCATGATGTTATGCTGACTTATAATATCGTAAATTTATTAGAGGTTGTGGTGGAAATATGAAAGCTAAAATGTCAATTTGATCACTAAAGATTATAACTGAATTGATTCTCACGGTTTGTCGTGTTTTTGCAGCTTTGACTGAGCCCATTGACATGTAAGTGCAATTTCTCTCTCTCTCTCTCTCTCTCTCTCTCTCTCTCTCTCTCTAACATTGAAGATGTGAATGTAGATATAGTGAATGGATTGACGAATGTGAACGGGTTAATAACCTTGAAGACGACGGTGCTTAGGATGAAAGACCAGATGCCTTTGAACACTAGTTCCAGTGCTGGAGTAGCTATTAATAACCGAGCCAGGGACTATCTTAGTTTTAATACTCTTGACACATGGTATCTAATTCCGTGTTAGTGTGAGAGAATAATTTGTAAGCATTTCAAGGTAACCACATTAGGAATGTGTCCTACGTAGGTGATCCAAATATCAAATGCTCCCATGCATTGTGCTGTAATACTTCAGATTTATGTGCTGATATATTGTGATGTATGATAAATGTGTAGCTTGGATTTTTGTTCGCGTCTTTGGTTTTTCTGTGATAAGAGCGGGCCCTCAACAATGCTTGTTGGGTCTTTTTGTATGTAACAGCATTTTACCTCCAGTTATGTTGAAGCTTTAGCGAAGGATAGTGATACACTAACAATTATGTTTTATTTATTTCAATTCATTTTATTATTCATCAATGCAATTATGTCATTTCATGGATATGTTGAAGAGAATTTTTTTCAACACTACTTTCTAGTCCTTGGGTATGCCTTTTTCTATCAATCAAATTTTACTTATCACAAAAAATTAAGCCATTTCATTTTTATTTACCAAACTATTATTCATTTTATTTAGGGTTATTAAAGACTCTATCCCACGGTAGAGAGTGAACTGAGTAAAGTCAACATGCATAGTAAACACTTACTATTTTAGATCCAAAACAACAGGACAGAATCTCCATACTTCAACATCCAGTAAACAGATAATATTTTACACCAGCGGCCACAGCAGATATCACGGACTGTGATTAAACAGCCCAAGGCCTACGTTAACATCATTTTGAATACAAAATCACAGATTATGACAGATGAAGTACAGCAACGGTCTTCATCTACCTATTCCAGTTTTGGTGAAAGTATTTGGTTTTCAGTTTTCAATATATCGCAACTGTTTATAAAAATGGAATGACGAAAAATCACCCATTTTCTCAGTTTGTCACCATCTTTCAGAAGTTAGAAATAAGCTCCAGTTTTTGGGACACTCTAATACCGCTATCCATGTGAGAATGAGCCATTCACAATTCTCCAAAATTGCGAAAAAATGAGCTTCACTTCACAACCCCATTGCTGCCTAATGTAACTAAACTAACAACATCCAGCACTTTCAGCATCCAGCCAATCTTCTATAATTACGTCAGATAATACTCACTCATATTCTCGACAAGATAATCATATGGTGCATTTATCCCATATGCCCCATTTGTTGGTGTTACTCGATTTGGAACAGAGTAAACATGACCTACACCAGCCTTTGCATTAACTTTGGCCCTCCCCTTCACAGAGCGCTTAATATCAGATGGAAACTCAGCAGAGAGCCTTCCCATCTGCTTCTGCAGATCAGCAACTGAGTCATTGGTTATTTTCCCCTTGGAGTTCTTCTTCCCTCAACAAGTTTTAATTCTAATCGATACAAAGCACAAGCATCGCACTTATTGATCTCATATTCATAGAGGTGCCACTCAAAATGGTTAAGAGGTTGTGGATCCATATAGTAGGACCTCTTCAGGCCTCCATATTCATTGATCACCTGCTTCCTTGACTCGTGCCAACCGCGCCCACTGTAATCTGGCAATGACCTCTGCTTTCTGTTCCCACTCTCAAATGCTCTTCGAGGCTTATCAAAAAAGAGCCATTCCCTAATTGTTTCACCTTCCAGAACTGATAGATCGAAGAGTTCTGCAATCATATAGCAGAACTTACTAATCAGCCTGGAAATGATGTCAGCTAAGTTCAGGATCACTCAGTTCCAACCACTAGAAATCACTGCTAGCAAATAAAAAAATGCAAGGCCAAAAATAAAAACCTACCAGGTGCATTCCATGGAGACTTCGTAGTAGCAGCTCCCTCACATTCTGGGATACCAACATCTTTTCCTTGTGCCTTTGCACTAAGAGCAGCAAAAAGGAGAGCATCCTTCAGACCAATGCCTCCAGGTCTTAGAACAGGACTCATGCCAGGTGGACCTTCATTCAATGCTAAAGCTGCATGATAGCTACTGCAATAGTCTTGACACCAGCCCAAGCCTTGCGCAGGCCTTGGACAATCCCAAAGTGCACATTTTGGGCCTAGGAAAGCAGAAGGTGGAGGGCATATACTCGGCAGATAGCTAGAAACATGAGGCACGCCATCCTCCCTAGACAAACCAGTACCACTAAAACCAGTGTAGAAGTTGTGCTCAAAGTCTTGATGCAAATCAAACTGATGATAGTCCAAATGAGTAGCCCCATCCGAGTTATTAACTGACACATCGTGACCTTCTGGGGACGGGTTTTTGCATTCAACAATCAATGGAAAACCATGGTCCTGCTGCCCCTGATTCACAGTATATCCCTGCAAGATATCAAATCTAATCACCAATGAATGGCCATTTTCAAATCTAATTGACATGACATTGCAATAGAACTGTTACATGTAAAGAAGTAAATGATAATATCAAAGAAAGTAATATAACAGATCATGCTAGAAACCAAAGCATAAAAGTATGTTCTAGCTAATAAAGTGTACTTACAGTGTACCTAGAAAACAACTAAATCCAAACTACCAACTTCACAGCCATGAAGATGATACAAAGTATCCATTCACAGCTCAAATTGATACAAGCTAACCTTAAATCCAGGAAAATCACTATGCTCAAGTGATATATGTTTAGGATCCTACTCATATAACTGTCTTAATCATATTATGAATGTATGTTATAAAGGTCAAACTTGACAATGTGGTGAGCGAAGCCAGAATCCATGCACTGGGCCCCGAGGCCTATCAACTAGGTCTAGACTTAATATCTATCTCTCTCTCAACCAAAAAAAACTTGGGGAGATCGCATTCATCAAAGCACAAGAAATGAACAATATCGTAAAGGCTCAATAAAAAACAGAAACCAGAGCTTTCAAAAGAAATTATTCGAGCACTTGGCATTAAATATATTTTTCTTTTGGGCTCTCATTATTAATATATTGCCCATATTGTAGTCTTCTCAACTAAATTATTCCCACAACTTCTAGTCCCTATGCATAGAAGGAAAGGTTCATTCAAGTGATAAATTCCCCACGTTTTCTACAGTTAACAGTTTGGAACCTCATTGGAAGGGGTAAAATGTCCCTAGCCCAAGCTCACCAAGCCCAGCCCAAAGGAGGGGTCCCATCTTCAGAGAGAGAGAGAGAGAGAGAGAGATAAGGGGACAAAAGCTAATGAAGGGAAAAGGTGTCGGGGGGAAAAGAAAGGAAGTGACAGGAAAATGGGGGAAAAGAGAGGGAAAGAGGGTCAGGCACGCGAGAAAGGATAACGAAGTGATATAAAGCTGAGCTCTTCACCAACCACTAATAGATGCCAATAAAAGGGATCTGAGATCGAAGATGCGGGGAATTCTAGGAGACTTGAGAAAAGAGCTTCTTCAACCTCCAGACAGAAGCTCCAGTTTTATTTTCTCCAAGCAGCAGGTGTCATCGACCCATTTATACAGTAAGCTACGAGAGACCATGAGAGACTGAAAAATACACCATTTATAGTGGATTTGACCTCCAAACAACCCGTAGACGTAGGCCCTGTGCCGAATCACGTAAATCTGTGTTTCATTCTCCATTTATATTTGTTGTATTTATTTTCCATTTACTAAAATGAACATATGTATAGACACTGTACCACCGATCCAAATCATCACTGTGGGCTCCAGACAACACCGACCCAAGCCCAAATCACTAACAGTGGACTGGGAATGATTTCTTCTCCCCTTCCAACTTGTTCTTACAAAATAGGCTTTAACACTCATAGTTAGGCATGAACAAAAATCAAACTATAATTGAATGAACATAAAATTGTAATCCGCTTTCAGTTACTTCCAGATTACAGACACATACTAGCTCCTGTTCATATTCTGAAATCATTGAAAGTGAAAATTTTAGTAAGAGGCCAGAAGGTGCTTAGCTCGGATGTAATAAGGTGGTAATTTCACATCATAAAGAAGAGAGTGATGAATTACAGTTCTTCAAGCCATATATATAGACATTAGTGCTTAGTGTTTGATGGTTTCAATCTGAATTAAGACTTTGATTTATTTAAGGACTTCAGTCCAAGAGTGGGCACTTGAACTAAGTCAGAACTTCATTCCAAGGTTGTCCTCTTGTGAGGAGAGCACTTTTGGGATTAAATATTTCTGAATGAGTAAGGCTCTGAGTGTACTAGGAGATTAAAATTTGAGGATATCTCCGCATCATAATCCCTCTTATGTTTGTCAAATTCCGGTGTGATTGTCTTATACTTGTGAAAGTAGGCATCTATACCGAACCACATAAATGTTTGGTCTTATGTGCATGGTTAATTGTTATCCAAACCCTACATTTTTCATAGAAAACTCACATCAGCTTCCATTGACATAGCATTTGAACATAGTCAATATCACATGTATGATAAATTCAAGGATCTTATATTTCATTCAATTGGATCGATTAGAGAGCAGCCTCTCCCATCTTTTATTCTTTGAGTCAAACTAATGTATTGCATCCACAAACAAATCATATGTTAATAATCAAAGCCAATATTAATTTTCTTTGAAAAAGGAAACCCTAAAAAAGACAAACAATGGCAGAAGCAATTGAAATTTAGAAATCCCACCTCTTGAAAGATCAGACTGTCTCCGACTTGTGTACTTTGATTATTAGGCTCGGGATTTGGCGCAGCTAATGGACTAGTGGCATCATCTTCCTCCTCACAAAGCTGCAATAGACGACATATATCCGAGGAGAAAGACCCAAGGCTACCACCCTATATAACCACACATAAACACCACAGGTCACAATCACACCAATAGAAATTCCAACCTTACAATAATAGTTCACGCACAATGTCCCCATTGCAACACACACACACACACGACATAAGTATCTATATAGCATTTAAATATATGCTTTAAGCTATGCTCCCAAAATGATAACGAGTATGATATATTGATACAAAACTAACTTGTTGCAAAGAAGAAGCTGGAGAGGGCTCGTTGAGCTCAGCTTTCCACTCCCGGAGCATCTGATGGACTTGCTCCTCAAGGACTGCAGCATCAACCGAGCGACTCTCCTTCCTGGCAAACTGCAGATCCACGAACATCCCTTGGAGGTCGTCAACCCGGTTCTTTGCCTTGTCCTTGAAGAGCCTGTGAGATGCAGACTTGCAATTGCTCTTCGAACCCTTCCCCATCAGTAAGCCTTCCAACCTTACTTCTTTGTAGAGCCCTGCAATCCAGAAAAGAAAACAAACCCAATTTCGGGTCAAAACCAATAAGGTTTTAGACCAAAAGAGTAATCAAATTCACACCCAATTTATAAGTTAAAAGATAATACACCCACCCCCACCAACCACCAAAAAATGTCCATCGAACTAAATAACAAAAAAATCTGGAGACGCTCTATAATGAGATTAGCAGAACGTTGCTGCTACCAATAGAAGAATTAGTAAAGTAATTTTAGTGTAAAATGATGCTCATAAATTAAAACCGAACGCCAAATAAAATTGAATCTACCAACTTAAGTTTTGAGAGAAAAACCAACACAATAAATAGAAACAGCCCCAAAATTTGCGAAGATGGATACCTCACAAAATATTAATCAAACAGGTCAAAAGAAGAAGAAAGAAAAAGTACCATACCAGAAAAAGACAGAAGTCTTCAGGTGATCGCCGTCAAAGATCAGGATAATTAGCAAATAAAAACAGGACGGGAATTGAAAAACCAAACTCAGAGAAGATGGAAACCCACAGAGAGAGTGTCGCTCTCTCTATCTATAACCCTATGATGCAGGAGATAAATGGTTCGGAGATTGTAGAGAGATAGAGAGAAAGCAAAATATTCGAGAGAACTAGGCTGATCGAAAAGAGATGCCCTCGCCCTTCAAAGTTTTAATCTTCTTTTCTGATACCAAATTTCCCAATCAGAAAAGCTTTTGTTTTTACCTTTTTCTTTGTCCGAAAGAAATAGCGATAGAATTTGGCTTCGCCTTTGCTTTTGGGTCTTCTAACTTTTATACTCCATGCCGAGTAGTAGTCCTCTTGCTCCTCTCTCCCAAACTCTCTCGAGTGTCCGGGGAGCAACAGCAACGTGGACGCGGCAAAAAAAGCTAAAAGAGATTGTGGGTTTTCATTTTTTGTTTTACCGACGCTGAAGTGGATTAATGGGGTCGGTTGGTCTTTAGAATTTGCCCTTAGAAAGTATGATAAATTACTGCGAATCTGCGGGTTGGGATACAGAATATCTGCGAGGGACCAATTGGGGCTATTTTAGACTTTTGGGTTTCCGAGTAATAAGATATGGATGATCTGTCCGACACTCGCTCGTGGTTTCGTGCTTTTCATTTTCAAGCACTAGAAGCTCTATTTTTCAGTACCAAATAATACTTGTACAGGATAAAATAGAAAAATAAAATAAAATTATTGAATATTTAAAATTAAATGTGGAAAATTTGAAGATTCAAGACTCTAAAATAGCGATAAATATCATGAAAATTTGTAAAGAATCTTTATTTTCCCCATATTTTTTTATAAGGATAACTGGCATATGAAGACTCAATCCCAACTTCATCGTATAAACAGAGAATAAAAATCTACTCAAAAAAAAAAAAAAAAAGGGAATAAAAATCACAGTACCACAAATAACTTAAGTCCCCTTTAATGTTGAGAATATACTGATTTTAATAAATTTTAATGCTATTTGGAAAAAATTAATGCACTTTTATGGTTAGGTTTTATTTTTATTAATAGTTTTTTAAAAAATATATATAATTGCGGGGATTGTCCTGTTTGAGAGAACATTATAGTCCTTTTTGGATATAAGAAAAGCTCATTTTGTGACACAACTAAGGTTTTTGGATACAATAATTATTTCATCTCATTTTTACAAATTTTTTAAATTTTCATACAAAATATAATAAACAATTCAATTTTTTTAAATTTCAAAATAATAATAATATTAAAAAATAATATTCTAACAATATTTTATTTAACTTTCAACTTTTATCTTATATCAACTTACTATCCAAACTGCACTTGAAAGTGATACATTGGTAGCTATGAACAACATTTAGGATAGATGTTTCTAATAGAGATTTAGATAGTGAGTTGAGTTAAGACGAGACGAAGGTTGAAAATTGAATAAAATATTGTTATAATATAGTTTTTTAATATTATTTTTATTTTAAAATTTGAAAAAATTAAATTGTTTATTATATTTTATTTAAAATTTTTGAAAGTTTTAATAATTAAATGAGATAAGTTGAGATTAATTTGTTATTCCGTCCTTAAATTAATGATGGTTTAAGATCAATATTGTTAATTTTATAAAGGTGGATGGTTTTTAAGCAGTTGAAGTGAATAAAAAGTAGGTTGATACGAGATATAATTTTATAATATTTATTGAATATTTAATATCGTTAAAAAAAATCAAACAAGTAAGTAATAAATAATGTAAGACAAACTTTATTTATTTATTTCTCGTATTAGATTTTAAAATTCCGATAAAACTCCAAAAATTCATAAATCATTTGTAAAATATTATTCCAATGCCTATTTTAAGTTCACTGTCATGCAGTAATATATCTTGAAAAGTTTAGCTTGGTTTGACTTTTAATTCCGTGAATCTTAAGTTCATAAAGCCTTCCCAAGTAAGATCTTAACTTTCGTGCTTCTTCCATCTGTGTTTTAGCAAACTTGGGTGTTAAGTTACTTACACGCACTCCCTTGCTCAAAAGTCCCTTCAAATGTCCACTTGGCAATTTGTAATTCGGCCACCTCACTGAAAAGGAACACCATTTTTTGTGTCCCTTGAGAGAAGTGAAAGATGAGTAGAGGAAGAAACGAATAAACAAAAAGCACTTCCACTACACCACCCATCAGATTCCAGTTTTGATGCCTTTCCTGTTACAAGAGATTTAAAAGGACGGTAAATTAAGCACAGATTATTAACCCCTGATTAATGGCACCAAGATATCAATGTTGAATCCTGATTAATGGCACGAAGATATTAATGCCCTTCCTGTAATAGGACGGTTCATCACTAAGAGCAGCGCCGAGGAAAATAAATAGTGCAACGAGACTTGGGCGCTCATCATAACTAGAGAGACGACAATAATACCTCGCCAACCTGATCAGCCTGCATTCGTGAATATGTGCATCTAGGCGTTTGAGAGGATAAACGGGAGTGTCATTTTCAAGAGGGGGAAAGTGATGGCAACTGGCCCAGCCATCTCATCTAATTCATATGATATATCATCGCTTGTCTCGATCGACAGCCTCACTGTATTCCTCGACTTCATTTTATTTTCCAGCAATAAAAACACAACTCGCATTTCGAATTTCTTATAGTATTCTTTTACAGAACTCAATCTGGAAAGATGACCCGTGGTCAAAAGAATTGGGTAAAGCTCTTTCCCCTTGCTGAAGGGAAACTATTCAATACATTAGAAATTGTGTCACAAAAATTGTAATTTATTAGAAGAATCTCTTGTTCAAATCAAGCTGGTTTAGCTGCCTTTCCGGTTTCTGTATTATTATTATGTCTGATGTTGAAAATGCCTCCAAGTCCTCGTCCCTTGGCAAGCTGCTCCAGTTCCTCGAGTTTTTGCCTAAGAAGTTCCACTTCTTTTGCTAAGTCCTCATCTCTTTGCCTCATTGCCTGAGTAAAAGATGAACAAAGGGGATTGTGAATAATTAGGTGGCCTTAAAATATTTATACTATTTTCCTGACAATCACAACATATGATGAAAATCACAACATTTGGCAGTCATAGGAGTCCATAAGAAAATTATACACCTTTTTTTCTTTAATTATTTCATCACAGTTGAAGGGAAAATGCACAAACAAATATCATGCCATTGACATGTCTGCCTTCAGATATTCCCTTCATCAACAGGGTGTTAAATAAATTAGTCTCAATTCCTCTCAAGCCAAAAGGCGCACACGCATACATTTTTTTACAACAATTCAAAGAGAAGTTTTGATTTAAGCATCCCTGAGCAAACTTTTTCAAATGATCATCCATTATCTCAAAACTTTGTGCATTCTTACAGATAGAGTTGTGTGATAATGATAGGCACACTAAAATTAGTGGAGAATATGAGAATTGGTTCTGTCTGAAAGACTGAGGACTAAAAGGTCATAGATGATATTTTAAAATGCTTATATTGATCTATCACAGCCTCGGTACAACTCTAAAATATGCTTCTTAGTGTGCTTAAGTTTGTAACCAATCAGTCCACAGATTGGCCCTTTCGCTTGGTCATGCCAAATGAGACAGTATAGATGTTAAAACTGTGCCTGACTCATACTACAACTTGTGAGGGACTAATGTAAGATGAAGAGAATAACTCATATTTTACATTTACTAATATTTTATTCTTTTTTATTAGTAAAAAATAAATAAATCAAATATTAGTAAATGTAATAGGGTGATGAAAGTATTCAAAACTCAGCTACAATTGCATATCAATAAGCGCTTGTCGTGATATTTTGGTGTATTATTGTCTCTTGGCAGATCTCCAGATATCTTATCAGTCCAAAGGTATAAACACAAGGATTATATATCAGTTATCACTAGCATAGATGGTTGTTGCCAGTTCACCTCAAATTCTTGCTTGCGTAATTCCTCCTTTCTGGCTTCTGATCTAGCACTTCTTTGCACTTCAAAGATCACAGCAGCTCCTGCAACCTATATACATAGAAGTTCGGTCATGTAAACGGTCATTCATACATATAGAATTGATATTTAGGGTGGTAAAAGCAAGTAAATTTTTGTGTTTTTTATGAGGTGTATGATTCTATTCACACCAAACATTGCAGATCCTCCTCCCCTTAAATGCAACCCACAATGCTACTCTCCGAGTATTATGTACAATGAATTTAAAAGTGTTGTCAAATAGTCCCACCTATCTTCACAGTTATATGCTCATGAAATTGAAGGCAGAATCCAATCACAGTCCATCATTTCCCCTTGCTATAGGGTATATGACATATAGAAATGGTGGACTTTTTGCTTCATCCATCTATACAAAGTAGAAATGCATTTCAACTCGCTAATTTGGATTTTGAAAAACCCCAGAAAGAGATGCTCACCAACAAGGAGTCAAATCTCAACCAGAACAGCTATTGAAATTAAGGGTATTAATCAAAACTATCTTCATCTTGCAATTCATACACTCAATGTCCAAGAGACAAGAATGACAAGAGAGCAAACTTTTTTTTTGTTATAGGTATATGACAAGAGCAAACTTTCTGATGTAATCCTAATTATTAATCAGGCACCACAAAATAATTCAATATTTTGTCGTTATGTATTGCTGACAAAGCAAATTCTATGTATAGTTGGACTATTGGCAGACTATATATTATAGCTTCATTGTTCTAATCTAGGCATTAGCATTTCTCTTTAAGAAAAAAAGAATAGTTTTTTTAGTTGCGGTTGCAGGAAAACTCATCAGCCATGACAAGTATTTGTGGAATTGTTTCTCATAAACTAAACAAGCAAGCACAGAATTTTTTAGCACTAGCCTTGGGATTCAGCAATATATTTGTTTCACCCAATTGCCTAATGTAGTGGGATCAAGTCCCACAAGGCACTTCTACCCATCCAATTATTGAAAGTCTCTCTGCAATCCCGTGAGCACAAGCATGTTCACTTTTGACATTCCCATCCCCAAATCTCATCCTCTGGTGAGATGCAAAGCAGGATAGCAAAAGAATCACAAGTCAACTAAGACCTCGTTTGTTTTCGCAGATGAGATGAGATGAGATGAGATGAGATGAGTTAAGATTAAAGTTAAAAGTTAAATAAAATATTGTTAGAATATATTTTTTTACTATTATTTTTGTTTTGGGATTTAAAAAAGTTGAATTATTTATTTTATTTTGTGTGAGAATTTAGGAAAGATGTAATGATTAGATAAGATGATATAAGTTGAGAAGAGTTGTGAAACAAACGAGACCGATTTCAAGTCAACCATATAGAGGTCTGCTCTGATTTAACTGGTGAATGTTTTGATCGTCCTATTCAGAATCAATTTTATCTCACGAGCTTAAATCAAATAACACAGTATTAGTGTATTACAATTCTAAATTGATTAAGTCTTTTTTAGTACAATAATAATCACATGGTTAGGTTCAAATTTTTCCGCAAGTCGGCTTGTTTGGAAAAAGTTTCTATTCCAAAATTCTCTTTTCATCTCATCTCATCTCCTTCCCAATCATCACTCAAACACAAATACTTTCAAACTAATTATTAAAACTTTCCCCAACTTTCAAACAAAAAATAAAAAACAATTCAACATTTTCAAATCCTCAAACAAAAATAATATTAAAAAATTATATTTTAATAATATTTTAACTTTATAATATTTTTTATTCAATTTTTTATCTCTCATTTCCCAAAACCCCATAAAACATTACTCAAATTCAATATTATTCACAAAACTATCTTACTATTATTCATAAAATTCTAATCTCATCTCACTCCCCAAACTAAGACTTTTCTATTAGTAGTAGCAGCATTGGCTCATTAAGTGATAATTATACAAAGTCCCAGTTTCCTTTTATTTCCTATAGCTCGGTGACTTATAAAGTCAAAGATAGAGGTGCGGTTTGGATAATGAGTTGAGATAAGATGAGTTGAGATGAAAGTTGAATAAAATATTGTTAGAATATTATTTTTTAATTATTGTTTTGGGCGGGGGCCAAAGTTTGTGTTGGTGTATTTGGAGGGAGAGAAATGCTAGAAGTTTCGAAGATCAAGAGAGAACAATGGATGAGCTAAAATTTTTCTTTTTTAAGCCATTGTTCTTATGGGCGAGGGCCATAGTTTGTAACGGACTAAGTGTCCATAACCTCTTCTTTCTATTGTAACCTCTAACTAGGCATTCCTCAAGTATACTTCCTGTGTACCTGGACTTTGCCTATTTCTATAAATAATATCTTTGATTACCTATAAAAAAATTCTTGTTTTGGAATTTGAAAAAGTTGAATTATTTATTATATCTTGTATGAAAAATTAGAAAAGTTGTAATGATGGGATAAATGAGATGAGATGAGATCATTTCTCAATCCAAACGAGGCCAAAAGTACGTGCATACACGTTTATTGCAAGACATGCACCTTGGCTTGCGTGTAGATGACAAATCAAGCATGCATACATAAACGCAAGTAATATCTGACCGCAAGCATAAGGACATACTTCAATTGTTCAAGTTGCGGTAAGTTACTTTGTTCTTCTTTTTTCCTTTTTTCTTTCCTTTTTTTTTTTTTGGGGGGGGGGGGGGGGGGGGGGGGGGAGGGGGGGGCGGTGGTAAAGTAGGTTTGAAAGATTATGCATATAAGTAAATAAATGATACCGAGAAGACGAAGAGTTCCCCAATAAGGTCTACAGCAGCCTGAACGGCTTTCTCTTCATTCAAAGGGCGAATCTCAACATCGGTTGCATGGCCATATAAGCGTCTTTGAATTTGTGTTGTGAATCGATGGTTTGACTGGTTCCAATCATCAAAATTAAACAAAACGCATTTTAGAGTCTATATTATACAAACCAAGAGAAGTAATATCTGAAGCAGCAACAATGAAATAATTAGATGTCAGTGAATATCACCCTAAGATGACTGGACACGAATGGATCAAGAGGGAAACAAAAGCCATCTATAATTAATAGTTTCTTTCTGTTGAGGGAAAAATGAGTTAATTGGCATATTCTTGTGAAAACCTATGTAAAGTTGAGTTGTAACAAGTGTGTTCATGAAAAAGATTGAAGTGTGCTCAACATGGCTCGACTGGCGCTCGAGCGGAACCTTCCAGAGAGGTTCGCTCGATGGGCGCTCGACCTGGCGCTCGAGCGGAACCAGGCAGAGTGGTTCGCTCGATGTGCGCTTGACTAAGCGCTCGAGCGGAACCCAGGCAGAGTGGTTCGCTCGATGGGCGCTCGACTAAGCGCTCGAGCGGAACCCAGGCAGAGTGGTTCGCTCGAGGTGAGCTTGACGTAACGCTCGAGCAGAACCCATCCAGAGTGGTTCGCTCGAGGTGAGCTTGACGTAACGCTCGAGCAGAACCCATCCAGAGTGGCTCGCTCGATGTGCGCTCGACCCAGCGCTCGAGCGGAACTCATCCAGAGTGGCTCGCTCGATGTGCGCTCGACTTAGCGCTCGAGCGGAACTCATCCAGAGTGGTTCGCTCGATGTGCGCTCGATGGTGCGCGCGAGCTGAACTCATCCAGAGACCTTCGCTTGACCTTCGCTCGACACCTCGCTCGAGCGGTTTCAGGAAGATAACGTGCGCTCGACATTCGCTCGACACCTCGCTCGAGCCAATGTTCAAGACAACCTAAAGATTCATGTTTTGAGCGCCGTGACTTGCTTGAACTATAAATAGAACAGATCATTTCTGTTCTAAGGTGTGGAAAAAGAGAGAAAAACCCTAAGTGTTTCAAAAGCCAAAGAGAGAAACCTATTCCTCACCTTGTGAATCTCTCTTAGCCAAACACATATCCACCACACCACACTCAAGATAAAATCTCATTCAAAGTCCATTGAAATGGACGTGTTGTTGGCCGGAAGGTTTCCGGAGCTGCTGTGATGCAGAGATCGAGAGGTTCTCGTGGAAAGCTATAGAAGGTCGGAGTTCCGACATTACATGCGTGTAGAGATCGAGTGGGTCATTCGTGATGTTGCAAGCCAGGTTTAGGAACTACAAAGGTTTTGTGAGTGTCTCTAAATTGGTTGTAATAAACTTTTTCTATAGTGGATTTTAGGTGGTGCCTTACACCCGGAGTGGTTTTAGAATTTGAAGAAGTTCTTCAAATGAGTTTCCACTTCGTGACCAAAATCATTGTGTTAATTGTTTGTGTCCATTGATTAACTGTTTATTTGTTTCTAATATTGAAAAGACGATCAAAATTGGAATACACCTATTCACCCCCCTCTAGGTGTAGTGATTGGTAGAACCACTGCTTTTTCAATTGGTATCAGAGCGGGTTCACTCCGCTGGGATTAAATTCCTGAGTGTGATCCTGCTGTAGTGGTTAAAATGGATAAGTCTCAATCTCTCACATCGCCACCTTATTTTGATGGAAACAACTATGCTTATTGGAAAGTTCGAATGAGAGCTTTTCTAAAATCTGTGGATGAACGAGTGTGGGTTTCTATAACAAAGGGATGGAGAGAACCAGTCACTATTATTGAAGGAGTTCAAACTCCCAAAGGTGTGGATAATTACTCTAGGGAGGAAATTAGTGAGTGTGGTTGGAATAGCAAAGGCCTGAATGCGATTTTCATGGCCGTGTCCCAGGAGGAGTTCAAGCGAATCTCCATGTGTGAGAATTGCAAAGAAGCTTGGGACATTCTTGAGGTCACCCATGAGGGTACCAAAGCTGTAAAGAATTCTAAACTTCAAATGCTGACCACAAGTTTTGAAGAACTTAGAATGAAGGATGATGAAACCTTCGATGCCTTTTATGCCAAACTAAATGATGTTGTCAATTCTCGTTTTAATCTAGGGGACAGAATTCCTGAGAACAGAATTGTGAGAAAAGTTCTCAGATCACTCCCTGAGAGGTTTCGTCCTAAAGTTACTGCTATTGAAGAAAGCAAAGATCTAGACAGTATGAGAATTGAAGAATTGGTAGGCTCTCTACAAACATATGAACACACTTTTCCTGTGGATAAGAAACACAAGTCCATAGCCCTCAATACCATTAGAGAAGAGTCAGATGAGTCATCCGATGAGTCGGCTATGAGTGACAGAGAAATAGCATTTTATGCTAAGAAGTTCAGGAAAATGTTTGTGGCTAGAAACAATAAGAACCAGAGGCCAGAGAAGAAAAAGTTTGAAAGATATAATAGAGGCTCAAGTTCAGGGAACAAAGAGAGAAGCACTGAGAAGTACACTAGAACAAATAAAGACAAGGTACAATCAAGGGTGCAGTGTCATGAATGTCATGGATTTGGACACATTCGTCTGGAATGTGCAAATTACAAAAAGGCAAAAGAAAGAGCTAAGATTGCATCTCTAAGTGAGAGTGAATCAGAGTCGAGTGAATCATCAGATAACTCTTCTCCAAAAAGAAATCTTAACTACATGGCATTCACTACCTCTGTCAGCAGCAAAAGTCAATGTAGTGAATCAGTGTCTGATGATGGGAGCATATCTGGAAATGAATCTGGGTATGAAGATCAGTTGCAAGAAGTCTACGAGAAGCTGTACAATGAATGTGTTAAATTGAGAAAGCGCAACAAAGCGCACATTGAGGAGATAGACTTCAGCAAACGAGAAAATGAAGAGCTTCAAAGCAAATTAAATGAAGCCATTGGTTTAACTGATCAGTTGAAAATAAGAAATGTTTCTCTAGAAGAGGAATTAAAAAAACAAGAAAGTGAGATGATTCTGTTGAAGGATGAACTGAAATCCTTGTCCACTAGGAAAGAAAAGCTGGATGAAATCCTGGAGTCAGGAAAGCCTCCTGGTGACAAGAGTGGACTAGGATATAATACAGAGAAATTTGATGCAGCTACTACCTCAAAAGTCTCCTATAAGAATGAGAGGAAAACTGTGTTTGTTCGTGAGTCAACTGCAAAAGGGGATGCTAACCCATCTGACAAGGGTAAGAAATCCTCTCATGTAAATATGGGTGTTCAGTCTCATGATAAGTCAAGAGTTCGAAATACAAGTCCTGTGTGTCACCACTGTGGTAAGACTGGTCATGTTGTAGGAGACTGTGTTAAATTGAAGAGATACACCATGTATGATCATACACGCTCTCAAAGTAGAAGTGTGTACTCACCAAAAATGGATAAAAATCTCATAACTGCTCCTAAGTATGCCTCATTCTTCAGGGGACAAAGAGATCGCAAGGAGAATTATGTGTGCCATAATTGTGGTAAGTTTGGTCACATTCGACCAAACTGCTATGAGCTTAGGAGGAATCCTATGAGAGATGGAAATAGTAAATCAAGAAGAGAGCATTTGAATCTTTGGAGTCAAGTCAGGGCCCTAACCAGACAAAATGAGATGCTAAATGTCAAGATAGACCAACTGTCAACCAGCAAAAAGGACATCTCTCCAAAAGTTAGAAAAATGTGGGTCAGAACTGGAAAAATACACACTTGCCATGTGGCACACATTGCTCTAAAGACCAGAGACACTTACATGTGGTACCTTGATAGCGGATGTTCTCGCCACATGTCAGGTGATAAAAGTCTATTTAAAACAGTTGAAGAGTACAAGTGTGGAACAGTAACATTTGGAGATGGAGGTAAAGCTGATATAATAGGAAGGGGTGAAATTGAAATACCTGGACTGCCCATCTTGAGAGAAGTCCTATTTGTTGATGGATTAAAAGCCAATCTCCTCAGTATAAGCCAAATGTGTGACAATGATGCAGAAGTCCGTTTTTCAAAAGATATGTGTATTGTTTCAGATAATAATGGAAATTGCATGATGCAAGGAACAAGGACATCTGATAATTGTTATGGCATTGCCCCTAATCCTCAGCATAGTTGCAATAGTGCTAAGAATGAGGCTACTGACCTCTGGCATCAAAGACTTGGACATGTGAATCACAAAAATCTGTCTAAGATTGCCAAGAAAGAGATGGTGGTAGGATTGCCTGAGCTGGGTAAAGTAGAGACTCCTGTTTGTGGGTCATGTCAGTTGGGAAAACAAGTTAGAACAGCTCACAAGCACACAACGGCTATTCTGACCGAACGACCATTAGAGTTGCTGCACATTGATCTTATGGGACCCTCTAGAACTGAGAGCCTGGGGGGAAAGAAATACATACTGGTAATGGTAGATGATTTCACCAGATACTCCTGGGTAGAATTTCTGAGAGAAAAAGGTGAAGCTCCTAATGTGATTAGAACTTTGTGCAAGAAACTTCAAAATGAGCAAGGGAAAGCAATAGTCAGAATTAGGAGTAATCATGGAAGAGAGTTTGAAAACTCAAATCTTGAGAGTTTCTGTGATGAAGAAGGTATCAGTCATGAATTTTCTGCCCCTATCACTCCACAACAAAATGGAGTGGTCGAAAGAAAGAACAGAGTTATTCAAGAAATGGCACGGGTCATGATTCACAGTAAAAATGTATCTACTCACTTCTGGGGAGAAGCTGTGAACACAGCATGTCATATTGTGAATAGAGTCTATCCACGACCAAACACTTCCAAAACACCATATGAGATGTGGAAAGGAAAGAAACCAAATGTGAAATACTTTCGAGTGTTTGGTAGTAAATGCTACATTTTGAGAGATAGGGAAAACTTAGCTAAGTTTGACCCTAAGAGTGATGAGGGAATTTTTCTTGGATATTCCAGAAACAGTCGTGCATATAGGAGCTACAATCTACGCACCCAAACCGTCATGGAATCCATAAATGTGGTGGTCAATGATGCTCCTAGAGAGGAGTTGAACAAGGAAGAGCAAACTCACACACCGAGTGAAACTGGGCAAGAAGATTTTGGTACTCTAAATGAGAACTTAGAGACCTCATCAAATGAGAAAGTGAGTTACCAAAAGGAGCCCTCGTCAAGAGTAAAGTTAAATCATCCTCAGGATAACATCATAGGACACATTGATGAAGGAATGAGGCTGAGGAGGAAAGTGATAAATCAATTGGCTTACTCAAGCTACATCTCACAAATTGAACCAAAAAGAGTCGAAGAAGTCTTAAATGATGAGAATTGGTTGAATGCTATGCATGAAGAAATAAACCAATTTGTGAGGAATAATGTGTGGTACTTGGTGCCAAGACCAGAGAATCACAATGTCGTGGGTACTAAGTGGATATTTAAGAATAAGTCGGATGAGAATGGTACAATAGTGAGAAATAAAGCAAGATTGGTTGCTCAAGGGTATGCACAGATGGAAGGAATAGACTTTGACGAGACCTTTGCTCCAGTTGCCAGACTTGAATCTATCCGGATATTATTAAGCATTGCATGCCACATGTGTTTCAAGCTATATCAAATGGATGTCAAGAGTGCATTTCTGAATGGGATCCTCCAAGAAGAAGTGTACGTCGAACAACCAAAAGGCTTTAATGATCCAAAATATCCTAATCATGTCTATAGGTTGAAGAAAGCCTTATATGGTTTGAAACAAGCTCCTAGAGCTTGGTATGAGAGGCTTACTTCATATCTTGAAGATCACAATTTTCTGAGAGGAAGTGTTGACAGAACACTGTTTATCAGAAAAGTTGGAGAAGACATAACAGTTGCTCAAATCTATGTGGATGACATTGTCTTTGGATCATCGGTTGACGCCTTGGCTCTTGAGTTTGCTGAAGAAATGAAAAATGAATTTGAAATGAGCATGGTAGGTGAACTAACCTTTTTCTTAGGACTCCAGGTGAAACAGTTAGACAATGGGCTGTTTATATCTCAATCCAAATATGCAAAGGAATTAATCAAAAAATTTGGATTAGATGGGAAAAGCCATGCCAGAACCCCTATGAGCACGAGTGTTAAGCTTAGTACTGATGGGTCAGGCAAGAATGTTGAGCAATCCTTGTATAGGAGCATAATTGGGAGTCTACTGTATCTCACTGCAAGTAGACCAGACATTGCTTTTAGTGTTGGGGTCTGTGCTAGATTTCAAGCTAATCCTAAGGAATCTCATTTAGTAGCTGTCAAACGCATACTTCGCTATGTAAATGAGACAGTCAATTATGGGATCTGGTATTCTAGAGACTCTAATACTGAGCTTGCAGGCTATTCCGATGCTGATTGGGCAGGTAATGCAGATGATAGAAAAAGTACTTCTGGTGGGTGTTTCTATGTCGGCACAAACCTTGTTGCCTGGATGAGCAAGAAGCAAAATTCCATATCGCTGTCCACGGCTGAGGCTGAATATATTGCTGCAGGCAGCTGTTGCACGCAATTGTTGTGGATGAAGCAAATGTTGTGTGACTATGGTATTACTCAAGGTATGATGAGCATTTATTGTGACAATACTAGTGCCATAAACATTTCAAAAAATCCTGTCCAACACTCTAGGACCAAGCACATTGACATTAGACATCATCTTATTCGAGAGCTGGTAGAAACACGTGTGGTGACTCTTGAGTACATTCCCACCGAACACCAACTAGCCGACCTTTTCACTAAACCTTTGGATGGGCTTCGGTTTGAATTACTTCGAAAGGCTATTGGTATTTGTGCATTGACCTGAGGGTTGAAACATGCATAACATGCATTGCATGCTTTACCTGCATTGTCTTTTGTTTTGTTTTTGTCTTTGTTATTTTGTGATTATTCCTCCTCGTATTTTTTTTTGGTATTACTGCCTTTACATGCTCTCCTTGGTTGTGATATTAGTTATTGGTGTTGTTAATTCTAAAAATCTAGGTGCATGTGTCTTTTGAGAATTGTATCATATTTCTATGGCTTACAAAGGTTTGAAACGTGAGTATCAGTTGTAATCTGTGACTAGCTTCACACACTTCACTCCATGCTTAATCAATCGACGTTTCACCACCGTGAGTTTTTGGGGAGGCAATCAAAAGTGTTAGGAAACTCTACCTACACACAGAATTGACCACGGGCTAGACAACCTCATTATTGTTCCCTTGTGCAAAGAAAAAGAAAAGAAGATGATATTGTATGTCATTGAAAAGAAAAAAAGGGCTGTTGTTGCATATATATATTTATAAAAAAAAAAAAAAAAAAAAAAAAAAGGGTAAACAAGTATCTTAACATTGATACAGATAATCAAACAGAAGCATCTAGGTTCTAGCAGCATTGGGTTTGACTTTCTGCATCTTGGAAGAGTTTCTCAAACACTTGTGGTTTCTTGTACAGCCCAACCCCACTCACACCTTTGGTTGAAATTTCTTGAGTAAGCAAGGAATTTGTTAACACGGCTGTCTTTATTACTTGTGATACTTTGTGTCTATTACCTGCGTGTTTTATAAGGACATGATGCCTTTCTACATTTGATGTGTGTGTGAATGATTTAAAAATTAACTTCATTAATAGTTGGATCACACTGACTTTCTGCAAGAAAAGAGGAATTTCTGGGCATCCGCTCGAGCGAACTTAAACTCCGCTCGAGCGAACGTGTTTTAAAACCGCCCCCTCCCTTTTCTTTTTCCCCAGCCCGTATTCCCCCCCTGCACCGTTTCCTCTCCCCAGCCGTGCGATAACCTCTCCTCTTCTCTCCGTGTGGTTTCCTTCTTTTTCTCCCAAAATCTTGCTTCAATCACGGTAAGTCTCTTATTTCTCCCTCTTCTCAATCATTTTTGGACATTTTTTTTTCATTTTACAACATACATCTCCATGCATATACATTTCGGAAATTAGGGCTTTAGATTTGGGGATTCCGAAATGTCACACATTGGTTGGTTTGTTTGGTGTTTGAATGGACCTCTTGGTTGTCCATTCCTATTCTCTTTGTATTTAGGAGGTTCTTAGAACCCCCAAGGGGTTTTTCATTTTGTGTGTACTTGGATGCACTCCAAGTGCTCGATGAATTGCTTCAATGAAGTTTGATTTCCTATTTTCATCATGCTTTGGTATTGCCTTGTTCCCATGGTCATTTTTGTCTATTCTAAGTGTAGGGATAGTGTTTGGCATTGAGGCTTGGGACCTCCATTGGGTTTAAAACCCAACTTTGGCTTAGTTGCACTTGAAGTGCTCAAAATGCCAAATGGGTTGTTCAATTGTGTTTTTGGGCATGTGCATTGTGCATTGTAAAATGGTTTTTGACAACATTCATGACTTGTTTTAAAAATTTTTTTTACCTAAGTTTGGCTTGGTTCAAAATTAGGCATGTGCATTCATCAAGCATTGGGCATTTCACATTACCTTTAGCCTTGTCTAACGGTCACTGATTTTGTCCAGCTTCTGTCATGTCTCGAAGAGTTCGTTCACGCCAAAATCCTCCAGCCCCCGCTCAAGCACATTTCCGCAATCCTCGTGCAAGAGAACTTTACACTCAAAATTTTTCTACCCGTTCTCCTATTGTCGAGCGGGAAGTTCTCCTTGGTGAGTTTTCTGAGACTGTTATTCCAAGCATTTTTGAGTCTCGCCAGTGGCTGGCTTTGACCATTGGTCATCCCACTCCTTCTGTGGAGTTGGTTAAGGAGTTTTACTCCAATATTGCTGCCATCTCTGATGATGGCTCTTTTGAAGTCAGTCTCCGGAACATTGTCTTCCGGGTGACTCCGGGCATGGTTGCGGAGTTGCTAAATGCCCCGCGAGTGGCAAACCCCACATATCCATATACACGGACTTCTCCTCCCAGTCCGACTGTCATTGTTGAATGTTTAATCGGTCCATTTTCGAGTTGGGATGGTAAATCACCCATTCTCACCTCACGTTTTACACCCGAGTTTCTCATTCTCAGTAAGATAGTCCTTACAAACCTATATCCTACTGGTCATCAAAGTGATGTCGGTCCTGACCGCGCCATTTTTTTGTATGCATTGATCAATGATGTCTCCATTGATCTGGGGAGTCATCTCTGTCGGGTTATGCTTGAGGCATTTAATTCCCCGAAATTACGGACTGGCTTGCCTCTCGCCTGCCTAATCACTAGGATAGCCCTCTCTCAAGCTGTTATGCTTCTTCCTAATGAGCCTAGAGTTCCTCTTAAGGCTCCTATTGGGCGTAGGACCATGCAGCTGAGTCGTGCTCACATTACCCCTCACCCACTGAATGTTGAGCATCCTCCTGCATCCTCCTCCCAGCCATCCACGTCTCAGCCATCGACCTCTCAGCCTTCAAGCTCACAGCCTCATAGCTCGGCACCTGGTTTGACCGAACCCAGCCTTCAGCGGGTCATTGAGTATCTTGCCCGTCTTGAAGCCCGGTTTGATGCACGGTTTGATAGCCTTGATGCTAAAGTTAACAACCTGCAGCAGCTTGTGACTCAACGCTTCAACGATATAGAGGAGCGCTTTGATGATGATGGAAGTCAGCCTGATGGTGATACTTGAGACCCTTGGCGTTTGTGACAAAAAGGGGGAGTATAGATTAAGGGGGAGTGGTATAGAGATTTAGGGGGAGTAGCAAGAAAGATGTTGGAGCAGCTTGTGTTTTTGTTTTGTGGGGGAGCAGCTATTTTTATTTGTATCACATGCTGCTCTTGCTAATATTGTTTGTCTAAATTGAAAACAATGTCTGAATTAAGTCTTAATGAAAAGTCTTTTCTGAAAACTGTGCTACAGATGTTTATGCTTATGATTATTTCTTGCATATCGTTATTGGTACGTTTAACCGTTTGCTAAGTGTTTGCAGAAATATCTCAATGTGCTCAAGACTTTTTGCCTGAAAAATGGGAATCCTGATTTGGGTGTGTTAGGATTAGGTCCTATGTATAGGTTAGAGGTTTTGTCACAGAAATGCCAAAGGGGGAGATTGTTGAGGGAAAAATGAGTTAATTGGCATATTCTTGTGAAAACCTATGTAAAGTTGAGTTGTAACAAGTGTGTTCATGAAAAAGATTGAAGTGTGCTCAACATGGCTCGACTGGCGCTCGAGCGGAACCTTCCAGAGAGGTTCGCTCGATGGGCGCTCGACCTGGCGCTCGAGCGGAACCAGGCAGAGTGGTTCGCTCGATGTGCGCTTGACTAAGCGCTCGAGCGGAACCCAGGCAGAGTGGTTCGCTCGATGGGCGCTCGACTAAGCGCTCGAGCGGAACCCAGGCAGAGTGGTTCGCTCGAGGTGAGCTTGACGTAACGCTCGAGCAGAACCCATCCAGAGTGGTTCGCTCGAGGTGAGCTTGACGTAACGCTCGAGCAGAACCCATCCAGAGTGGCTCGCTCGATGTGCGCTCGACCCAGCGCTCGAGCGGAACTCATCCAGAGTGGCTCGCTCGATGTGCGCTCGACTTAGCGCTCGAGCGGAACTCATCCAGAGTGGTTCGCTCGATGTGCGCTCGATGGTGCGCG
This sequence comes from Juglans microcarpa x Juglans regia, assembly GCF_004785595.1. Lineage (NCBI taxonomy): Eukaryota > Viridiplantae > Streptophyta > Magnoliopsida > Fagales > Juglandaceae > Juglans > Juglans microcarpa x Juglans regia. The sequence continues at coordinate 6,009,480 of NC_054602.1, read as the reverse complement.
CGAGCTGAACTCATCCAGAGACCTTCGCTTGACCTTCGCTCGACACCTCGCTCGAGCGGTTTCAGGAAGATAACGTGCGCTCGACATTCGCTCGACACCTCGCTCGAGCCAATGTTCAAGACAACCTAAAGATTCATGTTTTGAGCGCCGTGACTTGCTTGAACTATAAATAGAACAGATCATTTCTGTTCTAAGGTGTGGAAAAAGAGAGAAAAACCCTAAGTGTTTCAAAAGCCAAAGAGAGAAACCTATTCCTCACCTTGTGAATCTCTCTTAGCCAAACACATATCCACCACACCACACTCAAGATAAAATCTCATTCAAAGTCCATTGAAATGGACGTGTTGTTGGCCGGAAGGTTTCCGGAGCTGCTGTGATGCAGAGATCGAGAGGTTCTCGTGGAAAGCTATAGAAGGTCGGAGTTCCGACATTACATGCGTGTAGAGATCGAGTGGGTCATTCGTGATGTTGCAAGCCAGGTTTAGGAACTACAAAGGTTTTGTGAGTGTCTCTAAATTGGTTGTAATAAACTTTTTCTATAGTGGATTTTAGGTGGTGCCTTACACCCGGAGTGGTTTTAGAATTTGAAGAAGTTCTTCAAATGAGTTTCCACTTCGTGACCAAAATCATTGTGTTAATTGTTTGTGTCCATTGATTAACTGTTTATTTGTTTCTAATATTGAAAAGACGATCAAAATTGGAATACACCTATTCACCCCCCCTCTAGGTGTAGTGATTGGTAGAACCACTGCTTTTTCACTTTCTAATAAATTCCGGTTCATAGTTTCAACGCAAACAAAAGGAGGTCATTGCCTTAAGTACACGATTTATTCACCAATCTGAAACGGTATTTATTCGATTACAGCGATCCACATCAACACCAGTTGATAAAATCAGAGCAGAAAAAAGTGTTTATACGGCTAAAAGTGTGAGATCGCGTAGCTTATTACCTGGGCCATGTCAATGATGAACTGGCGGAACCTGGGGTGAAACGCAGCCTGTTGCTTTAGCCTGCTAGCCACGGGTTTGCTGAGAGTCTTCAATGCCAGCGTCCCGAGCTTCAATAGCGGGAGTACCATTACGATTTACGACTATAATTTTAGATACGAATGAGCACCGAGTACTTGATCTCTGGCCAAATAGAATGAAGGAAAGTCGAGCTTATAAAAGTTTCAATATTGGTCTCGTGGTTTGACTGGATCAAAGGTTGGGTTTCTTGAAGAAGAGGGCAGGAGGCTGGGAGCAACTCAAGTCAAGTGGGAGAGATCAAGGCAATGGTAGAATTGGGGGCCGTTCAGCAATGGTCACGTGGTCAAGATACGCCAATGGTTGATTGTGGCCCGTCGGCATCCCTTCCTCTAGTTTTCGTTTTTAAATAACTTTGATTTTAGGTTGTTAGAATTGAGATTAATTTAATTTAATTTAATTTTAAATTGAATCTAATATTTAAATATTTAATTGAACTCGTTTGTTTTTAGAGATGATATGAGATGAGACGAGATGAATTGATATTAAAGTTAAAAAGTTGAATAAAATATTATTAAAATATATATTTTAATATTATTTTTATTTTGAAATTTAAAAAAGTTGAATTGTTTATTTTATTTTATATTGGAAGTTGAGAAAGTTGTAATGATTATATGAGATGAGATGAGATGTTTTCTGAAAACAAACAAGGCCTTAAATTATTAAATTCATCTCAACTCAAAATATTTTTATATGTGTGACTCATAATATTTTTCAATTCAATAGTTATTTACACACGAGATCCACAATTATTTTCAATTTCTTATAAATACATTTAAATCCATCTTAACATTTAAATACATTAAAACTTATCTTAAATGAACTTTACAAAATCTATTTCACCATTTCAATTCATTACTATATATAAAAATTTTAACTTAACTCAATATCTAAACGCATGCTGCAGTATAGACGGAGCCCGGGTTTGTAAAATAAAGTTGCAATCTGTACTTATTCTATAAAAATATCTCTCACTTTAGAGTTGTAAAACAAATTGTAAAATCAGTTCTGATAGTACGTGTTTTTATTACTAGTCTTAATTAATAATAAGCAACGGGTTCTTTTAGTTACAAGTCAATGTAGATGATACATCATTCGCATTACTTGTACGACAGAATTTTATATAAGATAAGTTCTATTTTACAAATCAAATACTATCACATAAGAATAAGAAGTGTAGATGGTGGGTCCTCTACAGTGACTTGTAAGTATAGTTTTTTTATGACATTTAAATTTGCATTGTACTTGTATATTTGCCTTTTAAAGCAATTGTAGGGAGTAAGACTTTGTGCGGACCCAACAATCTCTCGATTGAGATTAGACTTCCTAACTCGAACTAATGGTTCTATGAATAATATTGCTAATCGAATCATCAAGTGCTAATATGCCTAAAATCAATCACCACTATTTTTTATTTTAGGTCCAAGAGGATGCGGAGGAGTATCTGGTGAGCCTTTTCGAGGACATTAAGGTTATATTTGGTTGTTGAATCAAACTCAATTTATCTTAAACTAATTATTAATGAAATCTATTATTTTTTTAATTTGTCATAAAAAAGTTATATTCATCTCAATATACTTCTAGCATTTCAATCTTAAAAGTTAAACTTATCTCAATCTTAAAAATTAAATTTATCTCAATGAAACTTATAAAATAATATTATTCATAATTTAACTCAATTTAATATCCAAATACAAGGTAGGGGTGAGCATCACGCCAAGAAGGACACCATCACGCCAAAAGGATACTCAGCTGGCTAGGCGCGTTAGGGGTGAGCATCCTTACAGTAAAATGGAATGCATGATTCTCACATGCATTCCTCAACGCCCACAGCGGCACAGCCAATTTGGATTGAAAAAAATGGTAATGAAATAAGCACTCTCAAGCTATTACTAGAATAGTAGAATTTCACGGCAAGCTGGTCCAAGCCAGAGCCCAGGCTCATTCTTGAATATCATGGAATTGGGATAAACCCAAACTGAAGCCCAAAAGCATGAAGATTAGGCCTTATATAGATCAATTTCAGCCGCAGAACTTGACCCAATACTTTTTCGTCATTTTAAATTTTGTTATTCTAAACCTAATTTATTTTTACATGAGATGAGATAAATTAAGATAAAAATTAAAAATTAAATAAAATATTATTAAAATATATTTTTTAATATTATTTTAATTTTAAAATTTAAAAAAATTAATTTATTTATTTTATTTTATATGAGAATTTGAAAAAATTGTAATAATTATATGAAAATAATTGTGAAAACAAACGAAGTCATTAATAACTCATATTAGGTGACATATTTTGTGTAACTATTATTTAATCTTTGATACATAAAATTATTTCAAATATGTGGTATCAATAAGTGTGATTCAAGATGACAAGATTTATGATAAACGCTATTCCTCGAATAATGCAATAAAAATGCCATTGCCAAATCATCTATTGACAATTCTTGTGCTAAATTAATCTACATCTCACCAAATGACTAACTATTAAATAGTTTAAACACGGTACTTCATTCTTATTAGAGAATGAAATGTCCTTAAAAATTCATGATCATATAAATAATAACAATAACAAAATATCTCATGATTACATGAGAATATCATAATCTTATGATATTCCTTAGGGGTGAGCATGCTTAAAGAGTGTGGAGAGCATTATGTATAGCACAAGTGGTCCATTTATGTTTATTTTTCTCCTAGTAATTGGTAGTGTTAAATTGTTGTGTATCAGTACAAATGGAAAGGAAAAAGCTGCTTCTCCCGTTGGTAGCTCTTGAGGGTTTTTATTTTTTTATTTAATGGATAAGTAAGTATTTTTTAATAATATTGTAAATTTTTTTAAAAAAATATATTTAAAAGTGTTAAAAAAATATATGTTAAAAAAAAAAAAAAAGAAGCTAAAATCAACTCCAAGCTAGGAATGATACTAATGTCGCTGGTTTGATTGGGATGTGCTACCATTTGTTTTTGCCTCCTGATTTTTTGCTCAGACTTACAAGTAACTGTCTACTGGTACTGTTATCAAGGGCTTGATTGCACACTTGGAGTACTCATAATGAAATAATGAAATAATGTGAGTTAAAATATTTTATTAAATTTTAGAAAAAGAAAAAAATATTTGAATAAAAATATTAAAAAATTAAAAATTTGTTTGAATATAATTTTTTAGTATTTTTTTTATTTGTAAAAATTATATTGATTTTTATATTTAGATAATGATTAAGTAATAATTTGTTAAGAAAGTTAAAAATTTAAAATTGAAATGTATTTTATATTTTGATAATATTTAAAAATATAAATATAAATTTTTTTAATAATTTGAAAATATAATCATGGATATCTATGAGTCAAATCATGGGTATTTTGTGTACGTACGGGATGTGTTTCGGTCTTCGCATGTTGTGTGGTAGTCACAGCATTGGCCGACAGATCAATAATTTAGGGTGTGTTTAGTTACCAAATTCACTTTAATTCATCTCAACTCATCATTACAATTTTTTTAAATATCAACACAAAATATAATAAACAATTCAACTTTTTTAAATTTTAAAATAATAATAATATTAAAAAATAATATTCTAACAATATTTTATCATCACAACTTAACTCAACTCAACTCATTTCAACATTCAAACACACCTTTAGAAGTTGATATTTGGCATATTTAGAGTTTAAGTGTGTGCATATTTAGCTTTAAAAAAAAATTAAAATCGTATAAAAAAATTAATTTTTTGTCAAAATTCACTTTTAAAAAAAAAAATATATATATATATATATATATATATATATATATATATAAACTTAGGCACTCTAAAAATATATCTTTCATTATTCAATTTTCAATTGCGATTATGAAATTGAGTGGTCATTACACTTTAAGGGCTCGTTTGTTTTCAGAGATGAGATGAGATTAAAGTTAAAAAGTTGAATAAAATATTGTTAGAATATATTTTTAATATTATTTTTATTTTAGGATTTGAAAAAATTGAATTGTTTATTTTATTTTGTGTTGAGATTTGGGAAAGTTGTAATGATGAAGTGAGATGAGATAAGATGTTTTCTAAAAACAAACGAGGCCTAAGATTTGACATAGGAATTAGGATGGTATCGTTGAGTTTAGGTAACAAACAGTACTCATTTTTTCCTCGTACCAAGGTTTTTTCCAATATGAACAGATATTTTACTGTTTACGTCGGGGTACGTGTGCATGAACTTGCATGCCAATCAAGATAAGTACCATTTATACATGTGAAGATCACACAATCTGGTTTAGATTCACAATCTATCTTAACTCATCTCATTATTATTCACTATTATTCATCAACTTTAACTCACAAATCTTACTACTATTCACAACACATATCACTACTATTCACAACTCATCTCAACTTATTTTCAAATCCAAACGAGGCTGGATCAAGCGATGAAACATCAAGTGCAGCCGATAGGTACGTACAGTACTACTGGGTCTGTATACTCTGGCATGAATATATAGTATTTTACTGTTTATATGAACAGTAAATATTGTTCATGTGACGGGTCCGTGTACGCAGACCATTATTTTGTCATGTATTTCTGTTCACGAAATTGTTGACATTTATTGATCATATCTCTAGCTAATAAGGACAAACATAAAGGATAAGCAGGGCTGAGTACAGACAATGCCGGAGTCGGAGTATCCTACCAACGATTTTGACTTTGTCAGAGGTTGGAGTCTGACTCTGATTCATATAGTCTCCAATCCGACTTCGACTTGTCAGAGCGGAGTCGGACTTAGACTTTTTTTCTTAGCCCATTTGAAATTTCAATTCAGTAATTTTGGATTTTTACTAATCGGATTTGGGCTTTCAGATTTCAATTTTTTTTTTAAAAAAAAAATATTTTTTCAATTTCAATTTTATTAAAGCATAACCAAAATTGAAAAAATAAATTATTGTACAAATTATTGTTATTATACATTAGTATTATATGTTATTATATGTTAATGTTTATACATTAGTATTACATGTTATTGTACATTGATTATTATACATTACTATTACATGTTATTATAAATTTATATATTTCTATTTATACATAATACATTCATATTAAATGTTATTATACATTTGTTATTATATAATTAGTATTACATGTTATTATACATTAGTGTTTATACATTAATTGTTATTATACATTAGTGTTACATGGTAGTAATAGTTAATAATATGGTGTTTACATATACTAAACTATTATTAGTGAATTTAGTCTATTTATATTATAGTATAGCATATTATTTTATAATAATTTGCCCATTCTAGTATATTATTGAATTTAATTAACTATATAAGTTATAGTTATATAAAATATATATGATTAATATATAAAAATACATATATTTTTATAAAATATATACAATATCGAAATTGGAGTCGGAGCGGAGTTGGAGTCGGAGCGGAGTTGGAGTCGGCACATCGCCACCTTCGACTTTGACTTTTTTGGTTAAAAAAACTTTGACACCGACTCCAACTTATTGGAGTCGAAGGCGGAGTCGGATTTTCAGATTTTTACTCAGCCCTGAGAACAAGTAGAAGTGAGAAGGGGATTTACCTTCTTTCTTGACCATATGGGAGTTTGGCCCCTCAAGCCCAAATCAGCCAGTAGGTGCCCCAATATAAAATTAATGAAGGGAAGGGAAGGGGCTAGGCCCATCAAGAGTGGTGACTAGACACATCACCCGCCCAGACAGCAACCCATGTCGCTAGACAGCAGGCACGCCGCCTTACATGATCTGAGAAGCCAGCAAGCAATACAGGGACAGGCGTCCATGCACCTTTGGGACAACGTAGCTCATGCACCTCCCACCCTTTACCTGCCTCAGGGAATAGACTGCTAACCCACATGCAATGTGGCAAGGCAACATCTCACATGACAGGAGGAAAATCGGCCACCTGCGCAATACTTCGTACACCCCCCACGACCTGCCAAGCAGAGGATGGGGACCACCACGACCGTGTATATAAACACGTCCCGGGCATATGTATAGCTCTTTGAATATGCTTCTCTAGATATTTTCACACAAAGAGACAATTCTGACTTAGGCATCAAATGGGACCCTTACCACCCTGAACCCTCATCTCCTTGAGTATTGCAAGTGAAACGGAAGAATTGTAGAGTTGCCCAGGATGCGAAACATGACATTAATAGTGATGCCATATGTAGGATCATGTGAATTAATGTGTCATTCGTATGCTGGCAACAACATGTTCACAAACCATGCATGAGTAGGAAGAAACGTCGAAGAACATGGAAGCAAGGTTGGTCAAAATGGAGGATATGATAACAAAACTGACTGCAGAGGTGTGAAGCCACATGCAGGAAAAAAAAGTGTTGGGAAGGGCGAACGATGAGTTCGTGGAAGACATAGGGCTGAGTCAGAACGTGCACGCTGAGTCGTGAAGCGTAAGCGGAGATGGGGGCAACAGAAGAGGAGAGAAGGAAATGAGTTGTGGGGGCTCATGGAAAAGTACACAGAAATGGCCAAAAGGATGGGTGCTTCCTCATCTGTGGACCAACTACTCATTAGCACTAACTTACTTACCATATAATGCAGAAGTCATGGCGGTTCCGCTCCTGCCTAAGTTCAAAGTCCCTAATATGGAGATGTACGACGAGTCTAAGAATCCCTCTTAAGCATTTAGAAACATTTAAAAGCCCATATGGCTCTGCATTGTTTCCCAACCGAGATCGTATGCCGGGCCATTACCTTAACATTGAAAGGCATAACAAGAGGGTGGTTCAGGTCGCTGCCCTCAAGGTCTGTCAGCGGATTCGGAGAGTGAGCCCACCTATTCCTGACACAGTTTATGGAAAACAGGAAAAGGAGAAGGTCAGCGTCATACCTTTTGACTGTCAAGTAGCGCAACGACAAGAGTCTGAAGGCGTACATATCCCGGTCCAACAGGGAATGAATGACGACAGACAATCAAGATGAGAAAATCACCTTGGCTGCTCTACTGGGATGCGTTTGGTCGAGGAACCTGTTCATGCAACAGTTGGCGGAGAAAACCCCCATGACGCTGCAAGAATTCATGGACCATGCAGACAGTTTCATCAACGCGGAGTACACCCTACGTGCCCTGACATCCCCTAGGAAAATCGAGTTGGAGCAAGCTGACAAAAGGTCAGTCAGTCGACTAAAGGTAAGGCCTGTGAAAAAGTCAAGAAAGACTCATAGGACGCAAGGTGAGAAGGCAATAAGTCGATTCGAGCACATGACAGAAAATGCATGCACACAAACCTTTGTGTGCAAGAAGACCATGTGTCCGTCCCGAGAGAAACTACCCAGCAAGGCCAGAGGGGCTAATACTATTGCTCGTACCACAAGACTAACAGACACCGAATCGAGGATTGTTATACTCTGAAGCGAAGGGAAGAACTAAAGCATTTACTGACCTAACACCCTACAAAAAACTGATGACCCATGTACAGAGAAAATGGGCACGTAGGACAATGAAGAAGCAAGAGTCCCAGAAGGCGTAGGACCGAGAGAGAACCACCGCACAACTCCCCGCACTGAGCCCCATCCCGACCATGGAGTCCCTTGGGTGAAATTCGTACGATAATAAGGGATATGCATGTGGTGGCCCTACCTTCTCAAGGCGAAAGGCCCACGCTCGCAGAGCCCAGTACGAGAAAGTGTTTACAACGAGGGAAGCCCCAATCGAGCAGAAGCGGCGCACACAAGGAGCCTTTATTACATTCGACAAGAAGGACGAGGATGGTTTCATCCACCCCCATGATGATGCCCTAGTCATAATTTTGCAGATTGCAAATTTTGTAACCAGAAGGATCCTAATTGATAATGGCAGTTCCTCCAATATACTGTTTTGGGACGTGTTCATCAAGATGGGAATCAACCCTGATTGTTTATGCCCGGCCCCGATATCGCTCAAAGGGTTCTCCAGATACATAATCCAACTAGTTGGAGTAGTCACCCTGTTAGTGTTGGCTAGAAAGACACCCAAAACCTCCGCAACCATGACAAACTTCTTGGTGGTGAAGGCCCTATCATCATACAATGCAATACTAGGCGTTGAAAAACACGGGGATAAAAAAAAAAAGGTAAAGGGAAAACCAAACAGGAAAGCTAGACTAGGTCTTGTGGATACTTGCAAAAATAGCCCATTTAACTTCTTGGCCTCACTCTCAATGGCCTCAGCCCTCACGGGATGGCTACCCTCGGGGAACATGGACTGGCCAAATCCCCCCAACTGCCAGGAAGGGTCCAACACCCACGGGGTAGACGTCGGCGAAGGGCTAGCACAGCTGGAACCTTTTGCAGTCGCCTCCCCATCACCCGGGGCAAGCCTGGGCTTTGTCGCCTCCTCGAACGCACTTAGAGGGATGTCCCCAGCACCTTCCCCTTCCCAGTCCCCGACCTCAGGGATTGTTGTCTCCCCAAAGGGATCCCCCGACACCCCAAGCTCAACCCTATCATCCTTAGGGCGCACAAGTGATTCCTATGTGCCAGGAAGCTCTTGCCCCATCTCCTCCTCAGGCAAGGCTTCTTCTCCTGCCTTCTGGCTGGACTCCCTTTCCCCTCGGTCGAGAGGCACCTTGAAGGTGAAGAATGAGGTAACTTCGAGTTCGGAAGTCTGGCTAAAGAGGGGTGAGGGTATGGAGACCCTGTCGTCGCTAAGATTGACAACAATGGGATCTCCCGAGCTACCCTCATCTCGATAGGGACTCGCCCCTGCTGCGACGAAAGCAGCAACGACATCGTTGAAGGGTACCGGAACCCCTCTCGGAGCGGGCTTCAAAAAGGCTTCAAAGAAAGCCATCTGGAAACTAGCCTACTCTTCACCCAGTTCCTCCTCATAAGTGACTAGCAGGGTAGGAACTGGGAAAGTAACCTAAGCTGCAAACCTACTGCTTGGCGCCTTCAAGCAGCGGGATTGGAATCTTAAGCCGAAGTGCCTGCGACTCAGGCCTTGAAGAAGTCCCCGCAGACCTCGGTCGACTCAGGCTCTCTTATCCGCACCATGAGCTCAGGATGAGCTGGAAGGCCTCTTTTGACCTTGGGAAGCAGAGAGTTCTCTCAGAAAGCACCAACCCAGGATGTAGGAACTATCTGGGGTGGTGAGGTGGTGCTGGATGTTGTACTAGGTTAGCACGAAATCTAACATTGAGTCGTCAAGATGAGCTTTGATCCAAGAAAGGTGACCTCCAACTTGGCCTCCTCCCGATCGGATAGGAAAATCGAGATTGACTTGTCATTAGGCACGACTCCCTAAACGGCTTGAACCATAAACTCTTGGTGGACAACCTCTCCCTCGAGATATTCCCAACTTGAGCCTAAAACAAAGAAGAAGTGCTTGGTCCAGTCATTGTTGTGAGAAAAGCACTTCTCCAAGCTGGCAATTGGCCTCCAACCACGAGTCTTGAAGCTGCAAAGATTACTGTCAAGGCGCAACACCCTATACACGAAAAGAAATTCCCTCTCGGCTAGATTAGGATACTCCTCGGACTCAGGGTTCAGCACCAAGTGAAAGATGACTTAGCTAGCGACGAAGAGTTGCCAGGCATTCTGGTGGAGCTGAACTGGTGCCAAGCTAAGGAGGTCCAACACATTGCAAATGGGATGGCAGAATGGTAGCCTAAGTCCATTCACGAACATTATAGGAAAGAGGGCCACCCTCGTCGCCAGGCTGACTTCGTCAACGGCCGCAACACGATGGCCTGGAACATCCAAAACAGCCGAGTCGGGGATGCCAAAAGCTCCCCATAGAGCACAAAGGTCAGCAGAAGAGGCCATTGATTCCTAAGCCAGGCCACTGAAACACGGCGGCTCTCCAACGGTGGACTGCGGCCCCTTCGAGATCACCAGAAGTCCCATCAGGGCGAACATGAAGGTCTTTCTTTGGGTTAGAGCAAGGAACACTTTTGGGAGTCATTGGAAACAAGCAAAAGATAAAAGTCGGGAATGGTTGACAGGGAGGAAGGAAGGAGTTCAAAGAAGAAGATGAAAAGGGACACGGAGACAACGAGTACTTGAGAAGAAGGCAGATAAAAGTGGAAAATGAGGGGGGAAAAGGGATTTAAATAGAGCCTTGCGCCAGTTGGGATGCCCAACGCACAAAGTGACGCACGAAGTGACAGGGGCCATTAGAAGTGAAACGACAGGAGCAAATCTCGACATTCATGCTACATGCAATAATGATAGAGATAAACCATCACATACACCTAGGGCGCAGAAGGAAAAGGGATTGAGTGCGTACGTGGCATGGACCAATTAGGTAATGAAGTGGGAGGCAAGCCACCACCCCACGCGTGGCAACGTGAGTGCAACCCGTTGTAACGGGTGAAGTTACACCAATTATGATGAGTGACTTTGAATTATCACCGCACGTGTGCAATGAGAATTTGCGGGGTATTGAGAAATGGATTTACCTTCTTCTTTGGGCCGTATGGGAGTTTGGCCCTTCCTTCAAGGCCCAAACCAACCAGTAGGTGGCCCAATATAAAACCGATGATGGGAAGAGGGCAGGGCTAGGCTTGAGGGAGCCCATCAGGTGTGGTGACTGGACACGTCACCCACCTAGATAGCAACCCATGTAGCCGGACAGTAGACATATTGCATTAAATGATCTGAGAAGCCAGCATGCAATACAGGGACAAGTGTCCACTCACCTCTGGGACAAGGTAGTATACACACCCCCCACCCCTTACCTGTCGCAGGGAACAAACTGGTGACCCACGAGCAATGTGGTAGGGCCATGACTGAAATGACAAGGGAGAAAATCTGCCACCTGCATAGTACCCCATACAGCCCTCCACGACTTGCCAAGCAGAGGATGAGGATCACCACGACCATGTATATAAACACATCCTGGGCACATGTATAGCTCTCTAAAGATTTTCTCCAGATATTCCCACACAAAGAGACAATTCTAGCTTAGGCATCAGATGTGACCCTCACCACCTCGAGCCCTCATCTCCTCGAGTCTTGAAGATGAAATAGAAGAATTGTGGAGTTGTCCAAACTACAAAATACGACACCGACACCAACAAGAAGATAAGTGTACGATGATAATAATTTAAGCCATGAAAACGAATCACAGATTATAAATGTTTGATAAGACATGAATATAATCCATAAATAATAAATAATGAAATCTCACAAGTGTTAAACAAAAGTAGGCGATCTAGAATATGCATGTGGAATGCGTTTTTCATACTTTCCACCATGTAGTCAAGAAACATGCTACACGGGTGCAATTTTCACGTTTTTCTTTTAATTTGGCGGATAAGCACTCATTAATCAAGCCAATAAAAAAAGCGTACAAGAGCGCATGCACTTCAGGCCACAATTGTTTAATGATAATATTATATTATCTCCGGTGATCATGACCTACGATGTAGTTGCTGTCTCGTTGAATGCATCTTATGATGTTTTCCCCTTTCGCTCAAGTTTCTTATGTAACGTTTTTTGCACTCTTCATGATCTCTTTTTTTGCACTTTTCATAATCCTTTAGGGGTAAAACCTTAATGGTAAACGGTACCTACGTACGTGTATGTTTGTATTTTAAGAAAAATAATATTTATAATTATAGAGTACGTAAGTATTGTACACTTTATTTAAAAAAAAAGTTAATATGAGATTTAAATAAAAAATAATAATTTTTAATAATAAATCTTTTTTGTTAAAAAGATTCACGTCCAATTGATGTCTCAAATTGGAAAAAGTGAAAACTCAAGTGGTGATTTTGTAATTAACCCTAATAATTATGAGTACTCTTCGTATTCTCTGTTTTAATTAAATATTTAATGATTATTGTAAAATAATTAAAAAATAATTAAATTTTTTCAAATTTTAAAATAAAAATAATATTATAATTGTGTAATATTTTTATTCAATTTTCTCTCTCTTATTTCTGTTTAATAAAAATTTTAATTTAAATTATTTTATTATTATTTATAAATTATTTATTAATTTTTTATTTTATTTTATTTTATTATTTAAACGAAATATTATTTTCTGCACGTTTAAAAGGTAGCGAAGAAAACGAATAAAAGATGGTGGAAAAGACGAGCGAAAGACTAGAAGTAGACAAAAGTGAATAAAAATCATTGTATATGAGTCACCAAGAGGGCCATGCAGTATATTCTGGGGATGCTTACTAATTAAATATGGAAGTGGTGAATTTTTATTTAATTGGCTGGTTGCATTGGTAAGCTGGCCTACCAATTGATGTCAGGATCACGATCATGCAAAAGGTTCAATCGACGTCAGGATCGTGCCACTTTTCACGTGTTCTGTCTTAAGTTAATTATTGTGTGTCATACGTACAATTATCAGGGGAAAAAAAAGGGAAGCTACGTCAGGATCGTGCCACTTTTCACGTGTTGAGAGCACTGACATTGAAGTTTATCTTTAAAATTTGTTGAGGATTACATAATTTTTATGAATCTAAAATCTCTTTAGTGATAGCCTAAATTAGTTATTAAATTTATTTAAAATAATAATATAATAATATTTTTTTAATAAATTTTTTTTTCTTATTTTACAATTATATTAATTATATATTAATTACTAATTTAATTCGATTCTTATACTATTATTACAAGACAGTTAGAGATTAAACGTGAATAAAAAAGATTTTTAGAGATTAAAAGTAAATAAAAAATAGATTTGATAGGTAAATAGTAACCCTTCAAATTTAGAAAAACTTATCTATTTACTGTAGCTCAAAACTTTCTACTTATATATTTGACTAATTTAATGCAGTTCTATTTTGATAAAATTGATTATATTTTGAATTTAGCTAGACTTTTGATAAAACTAATGCTAATACTTTGAGCTAGTATAATTAGTATTTTATTTTTTATTTTATTTACATGTATTGTTTAATATTTTTAAATATTTTTTTAAAAAAATAAAAAATATAATATTATTAAAAAATATTTTCTTAATTATTAAGTAAAAGGAATAATAAAAAATAAAAAATAAAAAATCCTAATTGATAGTGAGAATATCATTTTTCAAAAAAAAAAAAAGAAAATCCAGAAATTAGTGCAAGGAGAGACGGGGTGGCAGCCAGCTGTCTAACCATAAATAGGGACTAATTGCAAGGAGTCAGTAATCTGATTTTTTTTCCCCTTCAAAGCAAACATATTAACATTTGTCTCAAACTAATAAATACAGCACACGAAATAAAAAAAAAAAAAGAGATATGAGATCAATGACTTGATCTTCACCTCTTTTTCATTGAAAGAAATTGCTTGAAGTGATTTTAATACAAATTGAAAATAGACGACAATACTACGATTGGAAGTCATAATGAAAAATTGTGTGCTACATTTTACTAGTTTGGACTGCTACCGAAAACTTCCATTACCGCTCTCATACGATCCTTAGTTAGGAGAAGTAAAAATTTTGGAAGATCGCAAATAGGAGATGCACTAAATCATTGGCGGACGATTGCCTGTGGCTAGAGAGTCTTGCGGTGGGGCGCATAGTGATCGTTTGGGACCGGAAAGTAGTAAATTCGTGCTTCTCGTTACTATGGACAGAAAATTAGATAAAAATCGACAAAATACAATCTGGACAGTTTCTAGACAACCCAAAAGGGAGGAGGGAGGGATAGTTGGGTCTTTGGCATATAGAAAAAATCACCTCTGGAGAGAGAGAACGAAAAGCGCTTATTGGACTGTGGTGGGGGCCGTTCTGATAATCTTAATTGAGAAATAATACTTGCAGTCGTGAGTGTTCAAGCGTCATGTAGTCGCTTTGAAAAAATGAATAAATATGAGATTCATACGAAAAGAAATTAATTTTTTAATAGTGAATTTCATACTTTTTTAAAATGACTGTACGACGTTTACATATTCTATAATTATATATAATATTACTCATCTTAATTAGGTAGATAAATAGAATAATAATAATAATAATAATAATAATAGGACGTCAAAATTAATGTCTCAATTTCTCGAGTTAATGGTCTTAAACCGTTAAACGTACGAGAAACTTTGGGGCTCAACGAAATTTAACGAGGACAATTAATTACTTGTGCAAAAGAAGACATGCGCGCATCATGAAGAGGTCGTGGAAAACTCCAAAGTTAATGATCACTTTGTACAACGTGAAAAATAAAATCAAAATAAAAAAATATTGTACCAAATAAATGGTTTGTTCCCGTGATTGCCGACTGTAAGAGTATTCAGATATTATATATAGAAGAATTAATTAGAGGTTGTTGAGAGGCTGCTGGCAGCATTAATATTAGGAAGAGGAAAGTCTTTGAACGACCAATATTATGTTGGTTTTTGTTTTCACCCCAACTTGCGTCCAATCTCCGTTAAATGGTAATCTCTTTAGCCAAATCATTAATATATTATATTATTTTGTGCACGATGATTTCATCGATCCTTTAAAAACATAAAAAAAAAATAAAACGGTGGAATGGACTCCCCACCCACTAAAATTTGCTTTGTCCTAACAAATAGGGCACCTTAATTTCCGCTGCATCAACCATCTATATAAAGGACCAATATGATTAATGTATGTGCATGCAAGAAGCTCTGAGTTAAGAGATCTACACCAAATTAAGAAGATGGATCTAGTGAATTGTGGCCAGGAAGCGAGTGAGTTGTTTCGAGTTCAGTCTCACCTGTACAAACATCTATTTAGCTTCATAGATTCCATGTCACTCGGCTGTGCAATTCAGCTTGGCATACCTGACATTATCCATAGCCATGGCCAACCCATGACTCTTCCACAGTTGGTCTCTAAACTTCACATTGACCCAAAAAAAACTATGTGCGTGCACAGGCTTATGCGTTTGTTGTCGCATTCCGGCTTCTTCACCAAGACAACAACTGTGCATGAAGATGGAGAAGAAGAAGAAGAAGCCTATGCTCTCACGCCTTCTTCTAGGCTCGTCCTCAAGGACGATCGCACCAGCTTGTCACCATTTGTTGTAGCTATGCTTGACCCTGCTCTTATAAACCCATGGTATTCCTTGGGAGATTGGTTTCGAGGGAGTGAGCTCACGCCTTTTGCAAAAGAGAATGGGATGGGTTTGTGGGACTACTGCAACCAAAATCCAGAATACGGTGACACTTTTAATGAAGCCATGGCCAGCGATTCCAGATTTATGAGGCTAGTCGTCAAGGAGTACAAGCCCATTTTTGAGGGTTTGGGTTCGTTGGTTGATGTTGGAGGTGGAACTGGGACTATGGCAAGGATCATTTCCGAGGCATTCCCTCACATTAAATGCACTGTGTATGACCTTCCACATGTCGTTGCCAACTTGCCAGAAACTTCAAACTTGAACTACGTTGGTGGTGATATGTTTCAGTACATCCCTCCTGCAGATGCAATTCTGTTTAAGGTGTGCAACTGCTACATATTTCGTGGCTTAATTCAAGTTCTAAACTTTGTTTCAAAATTTGGAGTGTATTCTTCTAAATTTACTCTCTTTAACCACAGTTATATATGATCTAGATAAACAGTTGGGTATATGGTAGATCATCGATTGGTAAAAATTGAATACCATTCATCAAATTATTTTGATAACTTTCATAAAGACAACTATATATATATATAATATTCCAGTATGCATGTGCCCCTTATGAAATTTAAGACATCTGTCAATCTGATTCTGAAATATGATATTTGACACGTACAGTGGATTATGCATGATTGGAACGATGAAGACTGTGTCAACATACTGAAGAGATGCAAAGAAACTATTACAAGCAAAGGTTATAAGGAAGGAAATAAGGTAATTATCATAGACGTGGTGATAAATGAGGAGAAGGATGATGAAGATACCACCAAAGCAAAGCTCCTCTTTGACACAGTGCTGATGGTTTTGCTCCCTGGAAAAGAAAGGACCGAGAAAGAATGGGAAAAGCTCTTCTTGGAGGCTGGCTTTAGCCGCTACAAAATAGTGGCATCCTATGGCATGAAATCCCTGATTGAGGTTTATCCTTAATGGTCGGATAAAACAATCATTATCAGTCATGTTGAAAAAAGAAATAAGGCCATCTTAAGTA
The DNA here is from genome assembly GCF_004785595.1 of Juglans microcarpa x Juglans regia. NCBI lineage: Eukaryota > Viridiplantae > Streptophyta > Magnoliopsida > Fagales > Juglandaceae > Juglans > Juglans microcarpa x Juglans regia. The sequence goes on along the minus strand of NC_054602.1, from coordinate 5,992,403 downwards.
CTGCCATATATATCTTAAGTACTGGAGCCATGAATCTTGCTGTTGTTTACTATCATGTATAATTAATTAAGCTTATTTATATAAATGGATCGTGCTTGATTCATTGTCTTCTTAATTAAAGGCTATAATTTTATTTATAGTAGTACTTCTGCAAATGTTTTGAGACTTGTGCGCGTGCTGCAATAAGCCTAGCTAGTAAGTTTTCCACAAATTAAGCACTTTCAGGCAGCTGTTGGGTCCCGACAATTTTTTTTTTCTTTTTATTTAGTAATTAAAAAAGTATTTTTAATGATATTGTAATTTAAAAAAAAAAATAAGAATATAAAAAAAATAAATGAAAAAAAAATTCTATAAACATAAAAAACCCTTTTTTTCCTCATCGGGACGGTCTCGTGCTACATCCTCGGAGCACTGCTCTTTGGTATATGTTCTGGTATTGGTCGCTAATAACCAATTGGCTATCGCAAGCAGTACTACTTGATGATATGGCCGAAGCAAACTTATAAATTAATTTCCTTCAAATTAGCTTTCCAAAAAATACAAACTTTCATATCACCGAGAAAATATGCGAAAGGTAATTAATTATTAATTAATATTCCAACTTATAACCAGAACAGTGTAAATAGATTTGAATATCTCACACTTTTAAAAGAATATATGATATTTGCATGAGAGTTTAAAAAAGTTGTAATGATAAGATAAGATGAGTTGAACCATTTTTTGTATCCAAACAACTCCTAAATCATGTTAATTTATAAATATATTTTTGTAAGATCTCTCTGTATAGACCTTTCATTTATCATTAACAAATGATACTGTCAACAGATACTCCAATTGATTGCAAAATCGTGTATTGGGATTGGGATTTGAATGCAATTCAATGGAGAAGGGAAGTGTATGGAAGTTACAAAATAAATATAGTACCACATGCTGAAGATCAATACCAAAGGAGGAATATATAACCTGCGATGGAGATAAGAATGAATGGAATATTTAGAGGAGGAATATGCTACAAAAAGACTCCGAAAATGGGCTTTTCGGCTGGGGCTGGAGAAGCTATGGGCCGGCCGGTTTTTTATTTGCGTACCCACTGGTTCACTGTAAGCCCAGTTCTGAAGTCTAGGGAAGCTTCTTTACTCACTCTCTCTCTAAAACCAAATACATTTTACTTGCAAATGAAAAGCATTCAGAACACTTGCGACCCAGCGCAGGATGGCTGCATTTTCTTTTATAACTTTGGTTTTTCTATAATCTTATTGTTTTTTTATTTTATTCCTATGATTTAAATTAAATTCTTAAGTATTTGTAGTTCGTTTTTGAGTAGTTTTTCTTTATAATTTCAGTTTATACTTGCGATTCAAATTAATTTTTTAGTTACTGCGATCGATCACCAAATCCAAAAAGTTTGATATCATGGTGATAACTGCAATTTCATAAAGGAAAACGATCAAATTACAATTTTTTTTTTTAAATCTATTTTTTAAAAAAAATATTTTTGTTAAAGTGATAAAGCTTTATATAATAATTAGTTTTTTTTTTGAAAAAAGAGGACGGAACCTCCATAAACTTTATTAAACCTCCTTTATGCCGGAGAAAAACACTATAACAAATAAAACCTCCCTTTACAAACCAAATTTGAAAGCCCAACAACGAACTATATGATCGACACTTTACATATGCCATACCCCCGGCCTTTGTCTAACCTATACAAACCTCTTACCTCACGTGGCAACTCAGCAACATTTAAAATCAAAGAATCCTCCTCTAACGAACCAGTTCTAGTCAATTTATCAGCTACTTTATTCACTTTTCTAAAAAGATGCTTGATTAGTTGTAAAATAAGTTATAAAATAGTTGTGGGTATCTGATATTACCATTTTCTTAATAAAAACTTCAATCATTGTATATATTATCCCAACTTGATTAAGATAGAGAAGTCTCAGAAGAGGCTTGAGCACATGGGTACGAGAGGGTATGTATTATTAGTCAACGACTGTTGCAAGAGACATTTTCTCCGGGTCGCATTCATGTTATAACTTTGTCAAGGCACGTGCCCCAAGACTTCTCTTTTGCTTTTAATTGTATTGTATGAGAAATGGCTAAAATCATCAAGAGCTAAGGAATTTGCAAAACTATGGATCTAATTCATGATGCCCAGGGGAAGGGAGCGAGGGAGCAGTTTCAGGCTCAATCTCATCTATATAAACATGTATTTAACTACATAGGTTCCATGTCGCTCAAGTGTGCGGTTCAGTTGGGCATCCCGGACATAATCCACAACAATGGGCAACCCATTACCCTTCCTGAGTTGGTCTCAAAGCTCCAAATTCACCCTTCAAAGGCTGGTTTCGTGCCGCGGCTGATGGGCTTACTTGTGCACTCTGGCCTCTTCGCCGCAACAGTTCGTGTCAAAAATCAAGAAGAAGAAGAAGCGTATGATCTTACACCTTCATCTAGGGTCCTCATCAAAGATCAGGTAACCAGCTTATCACCATTTGTTCTGGCAATGCTTAACCCTGCTCTAGTAACTCCATGCCATGATTTGGGAAATTGGCTTCAAGGGGATCAGAAGTCCACTCCATTTGAGAGTGTGCACGGGATGAGTTTGTGGGACTATAACGACCAAAACCCAGAATTCCGTAGTCTTTTCAATGAAGCAATGGCCAGTGATTCTGGAATGATGAACTTGATTGTTAAGGACTGCAAGGCAGTTTTTGAGGGGTTGGATACGTTGGTTGATGTAGGGGGTGGTACAGGAACATGCGCTAGGATCATTTTTGAGGAATTCCCTCACTTGAAATGCACAGTTTTCGACCTTCCACACGTCGTAGCGAATTTGGCAGCAGACAGTTTGAAGTTGAATTATGTTTTGAGTCTATCCTTTCGGCGGAACCGAGACCGGAGCCCCTTTCGGAGAAGTCGGGACCGAAGTCCCATTTGGGAAAGACGGGATCCAGTCCGCAGGAGCTATAGCCCAGTTCGTAATGGTCAGGGCTATGCTCAGCGGAATAATGCAAGTCCCGAAAGAAGAAGAACTACAAACCCTCATAAAGAGGACCTGCATCAAGAAAACTCGAGAAGGGAAGAACCTCTCATAGGGGAAATCAATACCATAGTTGGGGGTAGGGGTGTAAATTTAAACCGGAAAACCGGTCCGGAACCGGTTCTTGAATTATGCAAACCGGCCGAAACCGGTCCAGTTCCGATTCTACGATTTCCGGGACCGAACCGGCTGGGGGAAAAAATATAAAAATTAATATTTTATATATAAGTTTTATATATAATATATAATTATATGTGAAACTTTTATATATAATATATATAATTTATAAATTATACTTATAACATAAAATGTTAATCTTAAATATGAACATTTGTAATTTGTTTGATTATATGTTATTAATATAATTATATATAAGATAATGTTATTATAATTTATAAAATAAAATTTTAATCTTGAAGACGAAAATTTAATTGATCATATGCTTTAAACATAAAATATATATATATTAAATTATATTATATATAGTCTAATATAATATATAGCTATACTAATATATAAGTTTATGACTAATACTAATATATAACTATACTAATAATATAATATTAATACTATTATATAGTCTAATATATTATATAGCTATACTAATATATAAGTTTATAACTAATACTAATTTTTTTACTAAAACAGATTTTTTTAGTAGTGCAGATTTTGTAATAGGAACAGGTTTTTAGAATAGATTTTTTGAAGCAGGTTTTTTTATTAACAGATTTTTATTTTTTAATGACAAACTTACATTTTAAAAAAACTAGAAAATCAGATCGGACCGGACCGGAAACCGGTAAAATCGGAGATACCGGTTTAGGAGGGTAACCTGTGCGTAATCGGTTTTGGAAAATACAAAACTGGTACATACCGGTTCGATCTAAAATTTTATCCAAAACTTGACCGGTTACACCCCTAGCTGGGGGGTATGCAGGGGGAGTGACTTCCTCAGCTTGAAAGGCCCATGCGAGGAAGGCCAAGTACGGAGAAGTATTCTCCACCCAACAGCCACACCACAGAGACCCTTTTAGGAAACATCTGGTAACGTTCAGTGAAGAGGATGAGGAGGGATTGTTATGACCTCATGACGATGCGCTGGTAGTAACAGCACAGATAGCCACCTACCGGACCAGGAGGGTATTGATTGACAATGGCAGTTCTGCAGACATCCACTTTTGGGAAGTTTTCAGCAGAATGAGGATTTCTCCCGACAGATTATGGCTGGCGACAACGCCTCTTAAAGGCTTCACAGGGGATACCATCCAACCAGTCGGTGCGATTGCTCTGTCCATACTGGTAGGCGTGACTCCCAGAACCACATCCCTCATGGTAGACTTCCTGGTGGTCAAGGCCCCTTCCTCGTACAATGTGATACTTGGGCGACCGTCCTTGAACCAAATGAAGATTGTGACTTCCACGTACCACCTAAAAGTAAAATTCCCAACCGCATTCGGGGTGGGGGAGATGCGGGGTGAACAGCAGACCTCGAGAGACTGCTACACTAGGGAGATGAAGTCAAAGGTAATAACCATACATACTCTTAAATAGAACCACGAGCAGGCTGCCGAACAGGCACCTCCTGCTCGGACCGAACAAGAGCAGGATGAGGGAAACAAAGGGGCACAAAGACAGATGAGACTCGAAGGGGCAGCCCTGCCACCACCTCCGACGGTGACCGAGCTAGATCATGAAGTAAGGGATGAAGAAGCGCTAAGGTAGGCAGAGCCCAACGAACCCCTAGTCTTGGTACCAATAGATCCTGGAGACCCAGAGCGGACTGTACAAATGGGATCCAAAATGTCTGACGATTTGAGCCAGTCCATGAAACAACTACTCTTGGAGCATCGTGATGTTTTTGTTTTTGCTTGGTGCCATGAAGAAATGCTGGGTATCGATGGGTCGGTGATAGAGCACCAGTTTCAGTGAGGAGAAGTACGCGACTATAGCTGAGGAAGTGGAACGCCTCCTTGCTATGGGTTTCATTTGGGAAGTTTACTATCCCGAATGGCTCTCTAATGTTGTACTGGTCAAGACGGCGAGTGGGAAGTGGATGATGTGTGTTGATTTCATTGACTTGAACAAAGCTTGTCCGAGGGACAGTTTTCCTCTCCCAAGGATTGAATTGATAGTAGATTCGACGGCCGGGCATCCATTACTCAGCTTTATGGATGCATACTCTGGTTACAATCAGATCAGAATGAGTCCTGGTGATGAAGAGAAAATGGTGTTTATCACCGATCGAGGACTTTATTACTTTACGGCAATGCCGTTCGATCTCAAAAATACGGGAGCGACATACCAACACCTGGTTAACAGAATGTTCAAGAACTAGATCGGGAGGAACATGGAAGTCTATGTAGACGATCTGCTGGTTAAGAGCAAGAAGGCCGAACAACATCTTGGCGACCTCTACGAAACCTTCGCAGTGCTGAGAAATTACAAAATGAAGCTCAACCCGCATAAATGCGCCTTTGGGGTGGAATCATGGAAGTTCCTGGGCTTCATGGTTTCTGAACGAGGAATCGAGGCCAATCCCGAAAAGATCAGGGCCATCATGGATATGCCTCCACCAAGGAATATCAATGAAGTTCAGAAGCTGACAGGAAGGATAGCCTCCCTGTGCTGCTTCATCGCCAGGTCAACCGACAGGTGCCTTCCTTTCTTTGGTGTCCTCCGAAAAGCGCGAGAATGGGATGAAGACTGTAGTAGAGCTTTTGATGAGCTGAAGGAGTACCTGGCTCACCCACCGCTGCTCAGCCAAACCACGCCTAGAGAGAACCTGACTGTGTACCTGGCGGTGTCACCCAATGCGATGTCTTCTGTGTTAACCCGAACGGAGGCGGGGGTTCAACGCCCAGTCTATTACGTTAGCAGAGCTTTTCGAGATGCAAAAGCCAGGTATCCTCGAACAGAAATGCTGGCTTTCGCGTTAGTAATCACTGCCAGGCGATTAAGGCCCTACTTTCAAGCCCACCCGATAAAGGTCCAAACCGATTTTCCCTTTAGGAAAATATCGTAGAAACCCGATACTTCAGGTTGGATGACTAACTGGGCGATCGAGCTAAGCGAGTTCGAGGTCGAATACCTCCCACGGACGTCGATAAAAGGACAAGTATTAGCAGACTTTGTAGCTGAATTCTCGAACTTCCCAAAAGAAGTGGTCGTCATACCCAAGGCAAGCCGTGGCAGGTCTATGTCGACGGCTCGTATTGTCGGGCAGGGGGTGGAGCGGGAGTGCACATAGTGACGGACTCAAATGAGAGATTTGGCTACGCGCTCAAACTTGGATTCAAAGTCACCAACAACGAAGTAGAGTATGAGGCGCTCTTTTCGGGACTAACGATTGCCAGGTCCCTTGGTGCAACTGAAGTTTAAGTAAAAGCCGACTCGCAGAGAATGTGTCCCAAATTAGGATTTCAACGGAACTGCCATTATCAATCAAGATCCTTCTTGTTACAAAATTGCAATCTACAGAGTTATGACTAGGGCATCATCATTGGGGTGGATGACGCCCTCCTTATCCTTCATGTCAAATGTAATAAAGGCTCCTCTTGTGCGCCGCTTTTGCTCAATCGGAGCTCCTTTCGTTGTAAACACTTTCTCGTACCGGGCTCTGCAGGCGTGGGCCTTTCGCCTTTAGGAGGTAGGGCCACCACCTACATATCCCCTATTATCATACAAATTTCTCCCAAGGGACTCCGTGGTCAGGATGAGGCTCGGCAGGGGAGTTGCGCAGTGGTTCTCTCTCTGTCTTAGATGAGAATCAACCCCGACCGTTTATGCTTGGCCCCGATGTCGCTCAAAGGGTTCTCCGGATATATGGTCTAACTAGTTGGAGTAGTCACCCTGTTGGTGTTGGCTGGAAAGAAACCCAGAACCTCTGTGACCATGACAGACTTCTTGGTGGTGAAGGCCCTATCATCATATAAAGCAATACTGAGGCATTGAAAAACACGTGGTTAAAGATAAAGGGAAATGGAAAACCAAACAAGAAAGCCAGACCGGGTCCTGCGGAAACCTGCAAAAATAGCCCCTTTAACTCCTTGGCCTCATGCTCAATGGCCTCAGCCCTCCCGGCGTCAAAACCTTGGCCCGCCAGCCTTCCCAGGATGGCTTCTCTCGAGGAACACGGATGTGCCAAATCCCCCCAACTGCTAGGAAGGGTTTGATGTCCGCGTGGTAGACACCCACGAACGGCCGGCATCGCTAGAACCTTCTGTAGTCGCCTCCTCATGGCCTGGGGCAAGCTTGGGCTCTGTCGCATCCTTAAACTTACTTAGAGGGACGTCCCCAGCAACTTCCCCTTCCCGATCCCTGACCTCAGGGATCGTTGTCTCCCCCAAGCGAGCCCCTGACACCCTAGACTCAGCCTCCTCATCCTCAGGTTGCACAAGTGATTCATGTGAGTGAGGAAGCTCTCGCGCCATCTCCTCCTTGGGCAAGGCTTTTTCTCCTGCCTCCGGGTTGGACTCATCTTCCCCTCGATTGAGAGGTGCCTCGAAGGTGAAGAATGAGGCAACTTCGAGTTCGGAGGTCTGGCTAAAAGGGGTGAGGGTATGGAGACCCTGTCGTCGCTAAGATCGACAACAAAAGGATGTCCCGGGCTACCTTCATCTCGGTCGGGACTCACACCTGCCTTGACAGAAGGAGTGACGAAATCGTTGAAGGGTATGGGAACCCCTCTTGGGGCGGGCTTAAGAAAGGCTTCAAAGAGAGCCATCCGGAAACTAGCCTCATTTTCACCCAGTTCCTCCTCATAAGTGACTGGCGAGATAAGAACTGGGAAAGTAACCTAAGCCGCGAACCTACTGCTCGGCGCCTTAGAGCGTAGGATTGGAATCTCGAGCCGGGGTGCCTCCATCTCAGGCCTTGAAGAAGTCCCCACGGCATCTCGGTCAACACGAGCTCTCTTATCCCCACCATGAGCTAAGGACGAGCTGGAAGGCCTCTTTTGACCTTCGGAAGCAGAGGGCTCTCTAAAAAAGCACCGACCCAGGACATAGGAACTATTTGGGGTGCTGAGGTGGTGCTGGATGTTGTAGTAGGTTAGCACGAACTCTGACATCGAGTTGTCAAGATGAGCTTTGGTCCAAGAAAGGCGACCTCCAACCTGGCCTCATCCCGATCGGATAGGAAAATGGAGATTGACTTGTCATCTGGCACAACTCCCCAAAAACCTTGAACCGAAAACTCTTGGTGGATGACCTCCCCCTCAGGATATTCCCAGCTCGAGCCTAAACAAAGAAGAAGTGCTTGGTCCAGTCCTTGCTATGAGAAAAAAACTTCTCTAGGCTGGCGATTCGCCTCAGACCACGAGTTTTGAAGCTGCAAAGATTATTGTCTAGGCGAAACACCCTGTACACGGAAAGAAATTCCCTCTCGGTCAGACTAGGATACTCCTCAGACTCAAGGTTCAGCACTAGGTGGAAGATGACTCAGCTCGCGACTAAGAGTCACCAGGCATTTGGGTGGAGCTGAGCGAGTGCCAGGCCAAGGAGGTCCAACACATCGCGAATGGGATTGCAAAATGGTAGCCTAAGTGATGGGAACCAAGGTGGGCCTAGTCTTAATGATCATTTGCAAATTCCAGATGGGCCAATTACAAGATCAAGGGCCAAGAAGATCAAGGAAGCAATGCACGGATTGGTGCAATCCACTTGGGATTAAGCTAGCAAGAGCCCAACACTCAAGATGGGCTTGAAAGAAGGAGAACCAGCTTTGATCCACTTGATTCGAGCTGTGGAAGACATGATTTAGAGATAGGGCCTATTGTTATTGGAGACTTAAATTTGGTTAAATGATTTATTTTATTAGTTTAGAATAAGTGGGCTTGAAGATGCCTGACCCACACGTCTTATTTTCAATGAACTAAGATTTTCAAGAAGGCCTTGTATTTTGGCCAAGGGCTTATTTGGAAAGTTACTTTTTATGAATTAGGGTTTTAAGAGGTACTGTAGCGTTACTGTAACCGTACTGTAGCCGCGGGTACTGTAGCAAGACACTGTTCATCAGGGGCATTTTGGGTAAAAAAGGGCTTTATTTTGGCTAGGGTTTTAATTAGGTTTAGTTTAAATACTCCTTGTAGCCTCATTTGAAGGCTAGACAATATTAAATTTTATTTGTGAGTTGAGTTTTCTCCTCTTGTTCTTGATTGAACTCTTGAACTTATCAAAGGTAAATCACAACCTTTGTGGCGTTCCTCCTTTGTAATCTGGGTTCTTGAGACGGGTTCTTCAACGGGTCTAGATTTTAATATAATCTAGGTTCTTGAAACGGGTTCTCATCGGGTCTAGATTCTCCATCCTTGACTTGATTTTTGGCTTTCTTGGGGAGTTTTCAAATTGATTGTGGGTTCAAGGGAATTCATTCCCACGGGTTCATATCATTTGGCCTAAGCCCATTCGTGAACATTATAGGAAAGAGGGCCACCTTCACCACATGGCCAACGTCGTCAACGACTGCAACACAATGGCTTGGAACCTCCAAAACAGTCGAGTCGGCGACACCAAAAGCTCTTCGTAGAGCACGAAGGTTAGCGGAAAAGGCCATTGACTCCTAAGCTAGGCAACTGAAACAAACGCGGCAACTTCTCTCCAGTGGTGGACTGTGGCCCCTTCAAGATCATTGGAAGTCCCCTCAGGGCAAACAGAAGGTCTTTCTTGGGGTTAGAGTAAAGAACACTCTTGAGAGCCATTGGAAACGAGCAAAATGTAAAAGTCGGGAATAGTTAAAAGAGAGGAATAAAGGTAATCGAAGAAGAAGATGAGAAGGGACATGGAGACAATGAGTACTTGAGAAAAAGGCAGACGAAAGTGGAAAATAAGGGGAGAAAAGGGATTTAAATAGAGCCTTGCGCCGGTTGGGATGCCCAATGCACGAAGTGACAGGGGCCGTTATAAGTGAAATGATAAGAGCAAATCTCGAGATTTACGCTACACGTAATAATGATGGAGATAAACCATCACGTACACCTCAGGCGCAGAAGAAAAAGGGATTGAGTGCGTATGAGGCACAAACCAATTAGGTAATCGTGTGGTAGGCAAGCCACCTCCCCACGCGTGGCAACGTGAGTGCAACCCGTTGTAACGGGCTTAGTTACACCGATTACGATGAGTGACTTTTGAATTCTCACTGTACGTGTGCGATGAGAATTCACGGGATATTGAGAAGGAGATTTACCTTCTTCCTTGCGTAGTATGGGAGTTTGGCCCCTCCCTAAAGGCCCAAACCAGCCAATAGGTGGCTCAATATAAAACCGATGATGGGAAGGGGGCGGGGCTAGGCCAGAGGAAGCCCATCAGGTGTGGTGACTGGAAACGTCACCCACCCAGACAACAACTCATGTTGCCAAACAGCAGGCACGCCGCATTAAATGATCTAATAAGCCAGCACGCAATACATGGACAAGCATCCACTCACCTCTGGGACAAGGTAGTGCACGCACTCCCACCCCTTACCTACCGCAGGGAACAGACTAGTGACCCACTAGTAATGTGGTATGGCAACGACTGAAATGACAAGGGAGAAAATCTGCCACCTGCATAGTACCCCATACACCCCTCTACGACTTGCCAAGCAAAGGATGGGGATCACCACGACCATGTATATAAACACATCCCGAGCATAGGTATAGTTCTCTGAACATTTTCTCCAGATATTCCCACACAAAGAGACAATTCGGACTTAGGCATCAGATGTGACCCTCACCACCCCGAGCCCTCATCTGCTTGAGTCTTGCAGGTGAAACAGAAAAATTATGGAGTTACCCAGACTACAAAACACGACATCAATAAGAAGATAAGTGTATGATGATAATAATTTAAGCCATGAAAATGAATCATAGATTATAAATGTTTCATAAGACATAAAAATAATTCATAAATAATAAATAATGAAATCTCGTAAATGTTAAACAAAAGTAGGCGATCTAGAATATGCACGTGGAATGCGTTTTCCATACTTTCCACCAAGTAATCAAGAAACAAGCTACACGGGTGCAATTTTCACGTTTTTCTTTTAATTTGCCGGATAAGCACTCGTTAATAAAGGGTACAAGAGCGCATGCACTTCAAGCCACAATTGTTTAATGATAATATTATATTATCTCCGGTGATCATGACCTACGATGTAGTTTCTGTCTCGTGGAATGTACCTTATGATGTTTTCCCCTTTCGCTTAAGTTTCTTATGTAACGTTTTTTGCACTTTTCATAATCCTTTGGAGGTAAAACCTTAATGGTATACGGCACGTATGTACGTGTATGTTTGTGTTTTAAGAGAAATTATATTTGTAATTATAGAATGCGTAAGTATCGCATATTTTGTTTAAAAAAATGAGTAAATATGAAACTCACATAAAAATAATAATTTTTTAATAATAAATCTTTTTTTTTTTAAATGCACATCCAATTGAGGTCTCAAATTGGAAAAAGTGAAAACTCAAGTGGTGATTTTGTAATTAACCCTAATAAGTATGAATACCCATTTTATTCTCTATTTTAATTAAATATTTAATGCGAATTATTGTAAAATCATCATTTATTACAAAAAGTCAAGTTGATTGGAAGATGTATATTTCATTCTTCTTACGTGGCCAGACTCCCTCTTAATAATTGACTCTAACATATAGAATATCTAATTAATATGGTGAAGTGTAGAGTTAATGTTCAAACTCATAACCTCTATTACGATATATTGTGAAATTAACACTTGTGCTAAAAACTTAAATTGATATAAAAAAAAAATGTATATTAAATTATTTTATTATGTCTTAAACAATTATGTCTATTTAGGCCATGTTTGGATAGTCAGTTGGTCTCATATCATCTTAACATATAAACACTACTAACTACAAGAAATCCAACTTTTTCAAGTGTTCAAAATCGTCACAAATACCCCTAGCAATCGCTGCATTTGAGCATTTTTGGTGATTTTTAATTTGCTGCATTTTCGACACAATTAACATGTCTTTTTTTTTTTTATCAATTTCAACGATTGGAAAAAATCGTCGCAAAAACTTACTATTTCCGGCGATTTTTGTTCGTCACAAATGTTCAAAAAATCGAGAAAAATGACATTTCCGTTTACCATTAAAATCGCTGAGAAAAGTCAATTGCGGCGAGTAAATTTGTCGCAAAATATAAAAAACACCGCAAATAACTCAATATTTTTTCTAGCATTTTGAATTATCGTCACTATTAGTATTTCCACCGAACAATTTTCGCGGCAAAAAGTATTTTTTGGAGATATTAAATCCCCACAATATGTTTTTGCAAAAAAAATAATTTCTGGCGACTTTTATTCGCCGGAAAAGATATTTCAGAAAATTAAAAAAAGAATGCACAAAACAAAATACATAAAAGATATAACAGACATCCAAATTATATGTTTTTGCTCAGAAAAACAATTGCACAATTGGGAAGCACAAAACCAAACTTACAAATAATCTAAAAACCAATGACTCTTCTCCAACTTGGGGAAATCATGTGAACAAAGATAAAAGTTAAAAGAATTATGTTAAAGTAGCAAAAGAAAAAAATTAACTAACCCTCTTAGCTTTAAGAACTTGCTTCCTTCTAGTAGGTTCTATTCCTAATCCTGTGCATGAAACTAGGACAAAATTTGTTTTATGCCCAGTTTGCAACTAGAAGACTACATAGCTACAAAATATTCGGCAGGCCACGGGCCAACAACTTGTCTACTTTTTAGTTGATTGAAGCTCAGAATAATCCAGGAGTGCACTTCATCCTACTGTTAGTAGAATAATCTGGTTTATTTGTAAATACACTAAGTAGAAAAGATTAAAAAGAGAAGATCTTCTCATATTAAAAAGACTAGATATAAGTATCAATATTCAATAAGCCTACATTTATTTTCTTAACTGACTCCTTTAAACTTAATGCATATCACTGGCCATAATATTTCTTGTTTTTCATTTATATTTTTTTAACATGACAACAACCAACTACTCCATGGACATCAATACAAATGTATGAATATATGTTCTTCCCAACTCACCCAAAAAGGTCATTATGATCCAAAGAAGGCATGCAGTACCTCATCAACTGAGAAAGAATGAAAATCGAATAAAATGTCACAATTTATCAAATGAGTCTCACAATCTCACAACCCAAAAAACAAAAATTAAAAAAAAAAAGTAATAGCAGCAAGAAATCCACCTGTGATTATCAGCTTACAATTTTTGTATTCACACTTCAATAATGAGAGATAAATTGAAGTGATTATATAATTGCAATAATATTGGCTTGTATAAAATCTTTGTATTCACACTTCTACACAATCCTAGTAAGTGTAGAGGCAGAGCCATTTTATTCCCAATTTAGAGCATGAAACTAACCAAAAGAGGCAGAGAGAAGGAAAAAAAAAAGTTATAGCAGAGTATTATGTGATTGAAACACATTTGCCACTAAAATAGACTTGGCCTTGAAGGAGGCACCCATAGGCCAAAGTACTTCATGAGCAAAGAGGGTACCTTGCATCCCAATATGCTAGCCATACTATCCACATTACCCAAGACCATGCAAAAAATGCCAGCTAAAATGAGTTCTGCATGCAAACCCAAAAACAATACTGAACTTGTCAGAATAAAGTTGTTGAACCCTACTTGGAGATAAGGGACCCTACAAATCTACAGATATGAACTAAATTTACTGAGGCAAATGTCCAAGACTTGTTGATAGATATATATATAACAGTACAACGGTTCCTTAGTCTTGTTGACAAGACCTGCATGCACCTCTTTCACTTTGAATCATGCATAAAAAGAAACAAATATATAGATAATAAATTACAAATAACTAAGTGAAAAGCTGTTATTGGTGTGTAAGGAACCTAATTTCATTGTAATTAGCACAATGAAAGGATAAGCTGTAGTGAATTGATATTGATTCTTTTAGGACTTCTAATATTCTAATATATTTCTTAGTTAGATATCATGCTGGTTTAACTCTTGATAACTTTAATCACACTCATGGTTTTTTTTTTTTAAGTAGCTTTAATCAAACTCATTACATAGTAGATGCACAAATTGATATTCGCCGGAAGTATTAAGCCTTTTTTTTTATGAATAAACATGGTTGTAGTAGCTGGCCAAGGTTAGTACTATATCAAAAGTGATTACAATGGCATCCTATCTACTATAATACTTGGTAGGAGATTAGACTAGCCTATGACAGGGATTTCACTGTCAAATGCTTTGAAATTCACTGCCCTTACACTAGGCTGGTCAGATGCTTTGAAATGCTTCATATACAAAATCATGGATATCATGGATGAATAGAGAAAAATATTGTCCAACACAATATATAAAGACCAAAAATTAATAAATAGTTAGTTTCAATTTCTTGAATATCATGGATATCAACAAGATAACAATTAAAACGTGATAGGACTATATTTGCAATACTTACAACAATGCTAACTTACATAAACATTATACATAATCTGCTAGAAAAACCAATTATTCAACTATGATATATTAAATAATTACTCACTCAACTATAATACATTAAAGGAAGTTTAATCTCCAACAAAATGCAATAAAAAATAACATTTTAACTGCTATCTACTGGTCGAGGTGACCAACTTATGTTGAACCAATCCAAACCGTGAAGATCTTCGTAACAATTAGTTGATAACCACTTCTGGGTCAATTTTATGTGGCACTAACTTAAGTAGACAATGGACCTCAATTCTTGCTTTCAAAGTTACCAAAGGACATAGCCAAAACCTATTGAATTATGTCCAAATAGAACAAAACATACATCCTAATTTCCAGAACTTAATAAAAAAGTTCGACTTGAAACATGCATTAAACTAAATAGACTCGAAAAAACCCAATTTCAAGTTTTTTTTAGCCAAGAGCCTCGGTATTAGCATAAGGTTCAACCAAATGCACTCGAACAATGTACACCTATCTTCAAAACTTATTGCGAGATCGTACATCACAATCTGAAAAATCCCCCAAGGCATTCACAAACTGAAAAATCCATGTAAGCACACAAGAATTTGATGCAACATTTAAGGAAGCACAACCAAATGCCGCCTTACCTTCAGTTTACAACTACATGGATCTAAATGATGTAAGCAATTGTCATAGATTAGTGTATCTAGTTTACCTTTAGACCATAGAGCTTGAGCAAGCACTTTGTCTGTAGGTCCTCACCTCTTTTTTGAAGGCAATGCTAATTTCAAAAAAGTAACACATAAGTGATCTATTCTAAAAGATTGACTAGATATAACTTATAATCTGCAAAATGTATTTAAAAAAAAAATACAAAGCAGAACAACATGTTGGGAGGGGTTCTCACAACAGATAGTCTACGAATGCATTATATATATATATATATATATATAAGTAGTTTAATCTATCATTACTTAGAGAAAACTTCATCATTTTTTTAAAAAAAGTAAATTGCATATTTGTGGATCACGAAATGGAAATTAAAGCTGGTAAAAATATGTGAAAAAAAATGTAGCAGCAGGATCCAAATTTTAAACACCACCCCACTAACTTTTAAACCCTAAAAAAACCCAATTTCACCGATCCCCTTCAGTAAATAAATTTGATTAGACAATTAACCATAAATGCACATGCAATAGAAGAGGAAAAATCACAAACCAACACAAAATGCTGATGGCACACACAAACCCCAAATCTAAACCTAAATTGCCCATCGACCAATACACAACCCCCCTCCCCCCCAAAAAAAAAAATCCATTAAAATTACAAAAAAGAAAAAAGAAAAAAAAAAAGAAAGAAAGCAAAAAGGAGGAATCCAAAAGAACCGCTGGGGGCATTCGTTAGGGAGGCATTAAGAAAGGTGTCTTCGGGGGCGAAGCAGATGGAGGAAACGGCGTCGTAGAGGTCACGATGGAGGGGAGGTTGCGGGACATGAGGTTGAAGGCGCAGATCAGGGGTTTCAATTAAGTGAAGAGGGAGAGATAGGCAATTGAGATACTTGGAGCCTCGGTCGACAATGATGGACTGCCTGCAAAATTAACATGGAAACGAAAATTTTGGCACTGTGCAAGGATTTTGTAGAGGAAGGAAGGGTAGGGCTAGCTTCCGCGGGAGGATAATCAAGTGAAGGAGTAAAAGCTATGTACGTAGCCGAAAATGGAGAGAAAACTCAAACTGAGGTAGCTGATGGGTGGATTTGCAGGGACCCAAAAATGGAGAACTACGAATGAAGGGAGAGAAGGGTGTGGGAAAATGGGACTTGGAAAATGGTCATCCAAGAACGAGGGAGGAGTTGAAGCAACAGAGCCTTAAACGAAGATCAAGCCGTGCGCGCAGAGAGTTGAGAAAAGGATTTGAAGGTAGACGAAAATGAAGACAATAGCGTCGAAGGGGTGAAGGGTGTTGGGGGGAAATATTAAAAAGGTTTCGTTTTGGCACCCACAAGTAATAGCGACATAAATTCCAGCGTCGCGACAATTTTTTCATATTGCGACAGCAGAAATCAACGCAGAAGCTAATAAAATCGCTGCAAAAATAAAACTTAAAGAATATTTGTCAAAAAATCACAGCATGACATTCAAAGCCTGCGGTGATTTTAAAATCGTTGCAAAAAACAGCTTATTGCAACAATTTTTTTTTTTTTTTTGCAACGATTTTAAAATCGTCATAATAGGCCATATTTCTTGTAGTGACTCAAACACAAACACTTTTCAATTTCTCTCTTATACTTTTTTATTTAATTATTACTAATTATTACAACTTTACTAAACTTCCGTATAGAATATAAAAAATAATTTAATTTTTTTAAATCTCAAAATAAAAATAATATTAAAAAATAATATTTTAATTTTATAATATTTTATTCAACTTTTTCTCTCTCCTTTTCACTTAATAAAAATCATAACTTAAACTATTCTTTGTGGTGGGAAATGCCTGCTGGTCAAACTCTTTAATGAACGTCACTACAATCGAGAGACATTCAAATCTACGATGAAAAGAGCTTACGAGGTCGGTCAGGGATATCCAGTTCAGGGAATTGAATTCGATGCTCATGCTAATCGAATTTGAGGACGAACATGATAAGGATTGTGTCCTTAAAGATGGGCCCTGGTCCTTTGATAAACACTTGGTGTTGGTCAAAGAAGTTGAAAGCCATCAAAAAGTCCATAAGATCAAGTTCACAGAGGCGTATTTCTGGGTTAGGTTGCATGACCTGCCACTTATAGCAAGAAATGAGTATGTTGGGAATCTGATAGGGAGCACGATTGGAAGGGTCATTGAAGTGGATATTGAGAAAGGTGAAATGGCTTGGGGGGAGTTTTTGCATGTACGGGTTTCGATTGATATCTCCAAACCTTTGTTACATGGAAATATGGTGAACATTGGTCTTGTGGAACCTGTATGGATTCGTTTTTCTTATGAACAATTACCCAACTGTTGTTATTGTTGTGGCCTCTTGAACCATGTCCATTTGGAGTGCAAAATGGTAGGGACACCAAAGTAGTTTTGAGTCAGAGGGGCTCCCTTATGGTAGTTGGTTGCGTGCTGGTTTTTCAAACGATGAATCGTTGGCCTCGTCAGGAGAGGCAACCGGAGGCTGGTAGTAGTAATCCGGTGGCTTCCCCGGTGGAATCCACGAGGAAGGAAGGTGATGCTATCATAGATTAGGGCGATAATCAGGGAGCCGTTTTTGGGGTTACGACGACTTTAAAGGAGACGGTTCCCTAAGACACGCAGACGTTGAACTCTAGGAATCCAGCAAAGATGGTTGAACATGAGAAGGGAGGTGATAAGGAAACTAATGCGGATGTTACGCAGGAATTGATAAAGGTGGAAGAGGGAATCACGGACACTTAGGATGATGTTCAAATGGACTTCATAAATATAGAAGAAGCCTATGTCGTGGGGACCAAAGGCCCTATTGATGGGCCAGCAATCACAGATAATGAAGCCCAAAAGGGCCTGGTTGGACCAAAGCTAAATAAACCCAATTTACTGGAGGGTCGTAAATGGAAAAGGCTATCCATCCTTAACAAACAACAGCCACCAGTTTTAGTCTCTCCACAACGGACATCTTCAACCCGCAAACGGAAGGAGCAGTTGGAGGAGGATGAAGTTACGACTCGAGTTTCACGGAGGAAGGTGGTGTCTACTTCCCTAAATGACGACGCGGAGAAGTCTCAAGATTTTTCATCGGCGGTGGCTGGATCCCAGCACCGCTGAGAGCCATGAAATGCCTCAGCTGGAATGCCCGTGGGCTTGAGAACCCACGAGGCATTCAGGTACTTCGGGATCTCATCAAGAAGGAAGCTCCCGATATAGTGTTTCTTCAGGAAACACATCTGAAGGTACGTGATTTTGAGAAATGTAAATTTAAGCTTGGTTTTGTTAATTGTTTAGCTGTTGGCAGTGAGGGGAAAAAGTGGGGGACTTGCAATGTTATGGGGGAGGGATATTAATTTGTCGATTTTGAGTTATTCGAAGTCTCATATTGATGCTTGTGTGAAAGAGGATGGGTGTAGATCAATGCAGTTTTTTATTATCGAATTTTATGGTCATCCTAATTCTAGCCAAAGAAATAGATCCTGGGATCTAATTCAATCTTTAAGAAGAAATGAGGATGAGGGGTGGCTGATTTTTTGGGATTTTAATGAAGTTTTGTTTAATCATGAGAAGTTGGGGGGGGGGAGAGAGAGAAAGAATGCAGAGTTAGATGGAAGCTTTTAGGCAAACTGTTGATGAGTGTTTACTAAGAGATATTGGTTTTAAGGGTCCTAAATTTACATGGTGTAATGGGAGGGAGGCTGTTTCTAGAGTGACTGAACGGCTGGATAGATTCTTTGGTAATCCTCAATGGTGGAATTTATTTCCACAAGCTGAAGTTGTTCATGGAACTATGGCATACTCAGATCATACCCCCATTTGTTTGGAAACTGAAGTTGCACAAGTTGAGAAAAGGAAGGATCGATTGTTTAGATTTGAAGCCATGTGGATTGGTGAACCAAGTTGTGATAACATTGTGAAGGCTACATGGAATTTTGCTAATGAAAGCAGTACAATGTAAGATTTGATGTTAAGGATTAGGGTTTGTGGTAAAAGGCTTCAAGTATGGAATCACATGGATTTTGGTAATGTTCAAAGGCAATTACAGAAGGCCAAAGATCGATTCAAGCTATTGCAAGATTGTGATTCCATGGGGCTGAGAAGAGATGACCTGCATGTTGCTAGGGAGGAGGTTCATAAATGGTTAGAGAGGGAGGAGATTATGCGGAGGCAGAGAGCTAAAACTTTGTGGTTGAGAGAAGAAGATCATAATTCAAAATTTTTCCATACTAAGGTAAATCATAGACAAAAAGAATTCAATTGGAAAGTTACAGCAACAGCACATCGAGGAAATTGTGATTTTTTTGGGTGCTTGGCTGGAAGAGTGACTGATGAGATGAATGTTGATTTGATCAAGCCTTATACTGAAGCTAAGGTGTTTGCAGCTTTGAAGCAGATGGAACCAGCATCAGCACCAGGACCCGATGGCATGGCACCTTTGTTTTTTCAAAATTATTGGCCTATCCTGGGTAAGTCAGTGTCTATTGCTATTCTGGAAGTCTTGAATTTTGGTATTATTCCCTCCTCTATGAATCACACTTTTATTTCTTTGATTCCAAAGAAGAAGAACCCTGTGAAGGTGGCTGATTTTCGACCTATCAGTCTATGCAATGTGATTTATAAATTGATTTCAAAGGTCATTGCTAATAGGCTTAAGAAGGTATTGCCATGTATCATCTCAGATTCTCAGTGTGCTTTTGTACCTAGTCGACTCATAACTGACAATGTTTTAGTAGCTTATGAGTTAGTCCATTTTTTGAAAATGAAGAGAACAGGTAAAAAAGGTTATATATCCCTCAAACTCGATATGAGTAAAGCTTATGACCGGGTTGAATGGAGTTTTTTAAAGGAAGTTATGAGCATATTGGGTTTTGAGGAACGGTTGATAAAGTTGATTATGAATTGTATTCAGTCTGCCTCTTTTTCAGTCTTAGTTAATGGGGAGCCTAAGGATAATATTTTGCCAAGTAGGGGGATTTGACAAGGGGACCCATTGTCCCCTTATCTTTTTCTGCTAGTTACTAAAGGGTTGATTTCTCTTTTGAAAGATGCAGCCAGTCACCATGAGATCTCAGGTATTAAGATTTGTAGAAATGCCCCTTGCATTAATCACTTGTTACTTGCAGATGATAGTATTATTTTCTGTAAGGCGGATGTGGGTGAAAATATAAAGATACAAGCTTTGCTGAAAAAGTATGAACATGTTTCTGGCCAGAAAATTAACACGGAGAAAACTGCAATGATTTTTAGTGGCAATGTTTCAAGGGACAGTCAGGAAGAGTTAAGGCAGCTATGGGGTGTCTCTGAGGTGCAAAATTATGGGAAGTATTTGGATCTTCCTCCTGTAATTGGTTGATCAAAATCAAAGGTTTTCTCTGTGTGAAACAAAAGGTGTAGAAAAAGCTTCAAGGTTGGAAAGAGAATATGTTATCCCAAGGTGGGAGGGAAGTATTGATCAAGGCAGTGGTACTTTCACTCCCAACTTATTCAATGAGCTGTTTTCTCTTCCCAATTAGTCTATGTTCAGAATTAAAATCAATGATGGCAAAGTTTTGGTGAGGCCAAAAGAAGGAAGAAAAGAGAATCCATTGGATGAGTTGGAGAAAAATGTGTGAGCAGAAAGGGAAAGGGGGACTCGGTTTTAAGGATCTGCATGTATTCAACTTGTCTTTGCTAGCCAAACAAGGGTGGAGGATTATGCAGGAGACAGATTCTTTGATCCATAAGGTATTCAAGGCTAAATACTTCCCTCAATGAGTGTTCTTAGATGCTGGTTTAGGTAAGAGACCTTCTTTTACCTGGCGAGGCATTTGGGAGGCAAAGAAGTTGATGGGTCAAGGATGTTCATGGAGGATAGGAGATGGTAGACTAGCTAAGGTCTGGAGGGATCCTTGGATTCCAGGCCATCAGTCTTTGATGAAGGAAGCCATTTTAATTTTGGATGAGTTTAGAGAAGCTTCTATCGACAGTTTATTTGATCCAGTTTCTAGAAGCTGGAATTTAGCTCAGCTTCGAGCTCTCTTCAATCCAAGTTTGGTTACAGATATTTTGGAAGTAATGATCTATCCAAATGAGCAACCTGATAAGATGATTTGGTCCCATGAAAGGAGTGGAAAATTCAGTGTGAAAAGCTACTACAGATTTTTTATGTTACAATTTCAGGGTGGTAGAGGGGAGTGCTTTAACAACAGGCAACAACAATCTTTGTGGAAGGCCTTGTGGAAAATGAGAGTTCCTAATAAGATAAAGGTCTTTGCTTGGAGGGCATGCAAGGAGATTCTTCCTTCCCAACATAATCTTCTTAAAAAGCATGTCAATATCGAAGGATCCTGCTGTTTTTGCAATCAACAAACTGAGGACATATCTCATGCTTTCTTATACTGTCCTCATATTTATTCAAGCTGGTTTTCATATATTCCTCTCATTCAACAGCTAGGAGTTAATTTACTAGTACAGCAAGTGGCCTTGGCAATTTTAAATCAGGGACAGGAGGAGGAGCTAGCTACTTTCTTTGCTATTGCTTGGGGAGTTTGGTGGAGAAGAAATCAAATGGTTCATGATCAAAAATTTATTGCAGTGCAACATGTCATTGATCATGCACTGTCTGTGATGCAATCTTATACTGATCTGAAACAATTGCCCAGGAGGAAAGCTCGAGAGTACTATGATTGGAAGCCCCCACCCTCGAATTGGTTGAAACTTAATGAGGATGGTGCTGTTTTTGGTGAACTTCATAAGGCAGGGGTGGGGGTGGTGCTCAGAGATGATGCTGGCAAGGTGATTAATGCTGAAGCTATTGAATCACTGGCTATTTTCTGTGCCTTACAACTGTGTGCTAGTATGGAAATTCACAGTTTGATTGTGGAATCAGATTGCTTGATGGCTATCAAAGTGCTCAATAATGAAATTCCTTCTGATGCAATGTTGGATCCATTATTGAGTGAAATACAAAAGTTGCTAAGAGTGTTTGTTGAGTGCAAGTTTCAACATGTCTATAGAGAAGGTAATCGGGTTGCTCATATTCTTGCTCGATATGCTTGGAACGTTGAGGATATCTCAATGTGGAATGAGTGTTATCCAGACTTTATTTCTCAGGCTATTTGACTTGATAAATGTCTGTAAACTCCTTTTATTAATGAATTTCCAGATTTCCTATCAAAAAAAATTTATATATTTTTTATTATTTTATTTTATTTTATTTTGTTTTATCTCATCTGATCTAATCTCATTATCTAAACGAAATATTATTTTCTTCTACACGTTTAAAAGTTAGAGGAGAAAATGATAAAAGATGGTGGAAAAGATGAGCGAAAGACTCGAAGTAGACAAAAGTGAATAAAAATCACTGTAAATGAGTCACCAAGTGGACCATGCATTTATATTCTGAGGTCGCTTACTAATTAAATATGGTAGCAGTGATTTTTTATTTCATTGACTGGTTGCATTTGGCCTACCAATTGATGTCAGGATCACGATCATGAAAAAGGTTCAATCGACGTGATGAGATCTAAGAATGGTCATTCATAATGCCATTAGGAGAACTAGGCGTGCCAAGGTTAGGAAGGTGGCATTGGGGTACGTGCATGGCTCGGGGGTAGGTTCTTGAGCACCCAAGACAAGATTAACTAGAGAATGATCAAGTTGTTAGCCAATTCTTTGATTTTAAGGGATTGGGCGGTTGCTAGAGGATTGGCCGAATATCTCCTTCAAATTATGGAGATTATTTATTTGTTAATTTGTTTGAATTTGTTTCTTTTATTTTAGGAGTTATTGAGATTGTTTCTTAAATTTTAGAAGTTTGACTTGTTTTGGGATTGTGATTTCAAATTTTAAAAGAAGTTGTTAGAGGGAATAAGTGGGGAAAGGCTGGCCGAACCCTAGTAGTATTTATTTCGGGTTTGCATTATAATTGAGGCATTAAGTTATTTTTAATAAAAGTGAAACTTATGCTTTGTTACCCTAATTTTGGAGAATTGAATGCTAGTCCGAGTTAGTCTTAATTTTCACCATCATACCAATCGGATCTTGGTATTGCCTTGAGGTAACCCTAGATTCAATCACCTAACATGCCACAAACACTTGAGTGAGAGTGAGGCTTCCATCACGATGTCAAGATCTTGCAACTTTTCACGTGTTTTGTTAATTATTGTGTGTTGTACGGATAATTATTAGGAAAAAAAAAAATGGACGGTGCTGCATCCACCCTCCCTGCTCTCGCTCAAGCTACCGTTAGGCATAATTAGTGTTTTTTTTTTACATGTATTGTTTAATACTTTTAATATTTTTTTTTAAAAAGAAAAAAATCACAATATTATTAAAACATATTTTCTTAATCATTAAGTAAAAATAAAAATAAAAAATTCTAATGATAAGAACTAATGGTGAAAGTATCATTTTTCAAAAAATAAAGACATTGAGAAATTAGTGCAAGGAGATAGAGTGGGAGCCAGCTGTCTAACCATAAATAAGGACTAATTGCAATGAGTCACTAATCTGATTTTTATTCCTTCTAAGCAAGCATATTATAGATATATTTAATAGTTATAAGATATAATAGTCAATAAAATAGGAGATTCTAACATTCATATTAAATTAACAAATACAATACAAGAAATAAATAAATAAATAATAGAGAGATATGAGACCAATGACTTAACCTCAACCCATTTCCTACAAGGAGAAATTGCTTAAAGTGATTTTAATACAAACTAAAATCAGACTACAATATTGTGACTAGGAGTCATGACTAGGAGTCACAATGAAGAGCTGTGTGCTACATTTTGCTGGTCTGGACTGGCTACTAAAAACTTTCACTACCTCTTTCATACGATCATTGGTTAGGAGAAGTAAAAACTTTAGAAGATAATAAATAAGAGATGCACTGAATCTGTCGGCGGACGATCGCCCGAGATTAGAGAGTCCTGCAGTAGGATGCGTAGCGATCGTCGGGGCCGGAAAGCAGTAAATTAATGCTTCTTCTTGCTATGGACGGAAAATTAGATAAAAATCTATAAAATACAACCTGGACAGTTTCTGGACAACCCAACAAGGGTGGAGGGAGGGACAGTTGGGTCCTTTGGTAGGTAGAAAAAAATCTCCTACAGATAGAGAGAACGAAAAGCGCTTATTGGACAGTGGGGGTTCTGATGATCTTAATTAGGTAGATAAATATAATATTAATAATAGGACGTCAAAATTAATGTCTCAATTTCACAAGTTAGTGAACTGATTGGTAGACTGGTTGGTCTTAAACCGTTAAACGTACGAGAAACTTTGGGGCTCAGCGAAATTTAATGAGGACAATTAATTACTTGTGCAAAAGAGGACATGCGCGCATCATGAAGAGGTCGTGGAAAACTCCAAAGTTAATGATCACTTTGTACAACGTACAAATATTTTTTAAATATAAATATTTTTTAATTTCTCTCTCATATTTTTTTATTTAATTATTATAATTTTTTAAACTTATCTATAAGATATAAAAAATAATTAAATTTTTTTAAATTTAGAATAAAAATAATATTAAAAAATAATATTATAATATTATAATTTTGTAATATTTTTATTCAACTTTTCTCTCTCATTTCTATTTAATAAAAATCTTAACTTAAATTATTTTATTACTATTTATAAATTATTTTATTAATTTTTTATCTCATTTTATTTTATTGATCTAATCTTATTATCTAAACGAAATATTATTTTCTTCTACACGTTTAAAAGGTAGCGGAGAAAATGAATAAAAGATGGTGGAAAAGACGAGCGAAAGACTAGAAGTAGACAAAAGTGAATAAAAATCACTGTATATGAGTCACCAAGAGGGCCATGCAGTATATTCTGGGGATGCTTACTAATTAAATATGGAAGTGGTGAATTTTTATTTAATTGGCTGGTTGCATTGATAAGCTGGCCTACCAATTGATGTCAGGATCACGATCATGCAAAAGGTTCAATCGACGTCAGGATCGTGCCACTTTTCACGTGTTTTGTCTTAAGTTAATTATTGTGTGTCATACGTACAATTATCAGGGGAAAAAAAAGGGTCGCTACGTGCACCCTCCCAGCTCACGTCAGGCTTTTCACGTGTTGACAGCACTGACATTGAAGTTTATCTTTAACATTTGTTGAGGATTACATAATTTTTATGAATCTAAAATCTCTTTAGTGATAGCCTACATTAGTTATTAAATTTATTTAAAATAATAATATAATATTATTTTTTTAATAAATTTTTTTTTCTTATTTTACAATTATATTAATTATATATTAATTAATAATTTAATTCGATTCTTATACTATTATTACAAGATAGTTAGAGATTAAACGTGAATAAAAAAATTTTTTAGAGATTAAAAGTGAATAAAAAATAGATTTAATAGATGAATAGTAACCCTTCAAATTTAGAAAAACTTATCTATTTACTGTAACTCAAAACTTTTCACTTATATATTTGACTAATTTAATGCAGTTCTATTTTGATAAAATTGATTATATTTTGAATTTGGCTAGGCTTTTGATAAAACTAATGCTAATACTTTGAGCTAGTATAATTAGTATTTTATTTTTTATTTTATTTACATCTGTTGTTTAATATTTTTAAATATTTTTTTTAAAAAATAAAAAATATAATATTATTAAAAAATATTTTCTTAATTATTAAGTAAAAGGAATAATAAAAAATAAAAATTCCTAACTAATAGTGAGAATATCATTTAAAAAAAAAAAAAAGAAAATCCAGAAATTAGTGCAAGGAGAGACGGGGTGGCAGCCAGCTGTCTAACCATAAATAGGGACTAAATGCAAGGAGTCAGTAATCTGATTTTTTTTTTCCCTTCAAAGCAAACATATTAACATTTGTCTCAAACTAATAAATACAGCACAAGAAATAAGGAAAAAAAAAAAAAAAAAGAGATATGAGATCAATGACTTGACCTTCACCTCTTTTTCATTGAAAGAAATTGCTTGAAGTGATTTTAATACAAATTGAAAATAGACGACAATACTACGATTGGAAGTCACAATGAAGAATTGTGTGCTACATTTTACTAGTTTGGACTGCTACCGAAAACTTCCATTATCTCTCTCATACGATCCTTAGTTAGGAGAAGTAAAAATTTTGGAAGATCGCAAATAGGAGATGCTCTAAATCATTGGCGGACGATTGGTTGTGGCTAGAGAGTCTTGCGGTGGGGGCGCATAGTGATCGTTTGGGGCCGGAAAGTAGTAAATTCGTGCTTCTCGTTACTATGGACGGAAAATTAGATAAAAATCGACAAAATACAATCTGGACAGTTTCTGGACAACCCAAAAGGGAGGAGGGAGGGATAGTTGGGTCTTTGGCATATAGAAAAAATCACCTCTGGAGAGAGAGAACGAAAAGCGCTTATTGGACTAAGGGGGGGGGCGTTCTGATAATCTTAATTGAGAAATAATACTTGCAGTCGTGAGTGTGCAAGCGTCATGCAGTCACTTTGAAAAAATGAATAAATATGATATTCATACGAAAAGAAATTAATTTTTTAATAGTGAATTTCATACTTTTTCAAAATGACTGTACGACGTTTACATATTCTATAATTATATATAATATTACTCATCTTAATTAGGTAGATAAATAGAATAATAATAATAATAATAATAATAATAATAATAATAGGACGTCAAAATTAATGTCTCAATTTCTCGAGTTAGTGAACTGGTTGGTCTTCAACCGTTAAACGTACGAGAAACTTTGGGGCTCAACGAAATTTAACGAGGACAATTAATTACTTGTGCAAAAGAAGACATGCGCGCATCATGAAGAGGTCGTGGAAAACTCCAAAGTTAATGATCACTTTGTACAACGTGAAAAATAAAATCAAAATAAAAAAATATTGTACCAAATAAATGGTTTGTTCCCGTGATTGCCGACTGTAAGAGTATTCAGATATTATATATAGAAGAATTAATTAGAGGTTGTTGAGAGGCTGCTGGCAGCATTAATATTAGGAAGAGGAAAGTCTTTGAACGACCAATATTATGTTGGTTTTTGTTTTCACCCCAACTTGCGTCCAATCTCCGTTAAATGGTAATCTCTTTAGCCAAATCATTAATATATTATATTATTTTGTGCACGATGATTTCATCGATCCTTTAAAAACATAAAAAAAAATAAAACGGTGGAATGGACTCCCCACCCACTAAAATTTGCTTTGTCCTAACAAATAGGGCACCTTAATTTCCGCTGCATCAACCATCTATATAAAGGACCAATATGATTAATGTATGTGCATGCAAGAAGCTCTGAGTTAAGAGATCTACACCAAATTAAGAAGATGGATCTAGTGAATTGTGGCCAGGAAGCGAGTGAGTTGTTTCGAGTTCAGTCTCACCTGTACAAACATCTATTTAGCTTCATAGATTCCATGTCACTCGGCTGTGCAATTCAGCTTGGCATACCTGACATTATCCATAGCCATGGCCAACCCATGACTCTTCCACAGTTGGTCTCTAAACTTCACATTGACCCAAAAAAAACTATGTGCGTGCACAGGCTTATGCGTTTGTTGTCGCATTCCGGCTTCTTCACCAAGACAACAACTGTGCATGAAGATGGAGAAGAAGAAGAAGAAGCCTATGCTCTCACGCCTTCTTCTAGGCTCGTCCTCAAGGACGATCGCACCAGCTTGTCACCATTTGTTGTAGCTATGCTTGACCCTGCTCTTATAAACCCATGGTATTCCTTGGGAGATTGGTTTCGAGGGAGTGAGCTCACGCCTTTTGCAAAAGCGAATGGGATGGGTTTGTGGGACTACTGCAACCAAAACCCAGAATACGGTGACACTTTTAATGAAGCAATGGCCAGCGATTCCAAATTTATGAGGTTGGTCGTCAAGGAGTACAAACCCATTTTTGAGGGTTTGGGTTCGCTGGTTGATGTTGGAGGTGGAACTGGGACTCTGGCAAGGATCATTTCCGAGGCATTCCCTCACATTAAATGTACTGTGTATGACCTTCCACATGTGGTTGCCAACTTGCCAGAAAGTTCAAACTTGAACTACGTTGGTGGTGATATGTTTCAGTACATCCCTCCTGCAGATGCAATTCTGTTTAAGGTGTGCAACTGCTACATATTTCGTGGCTTAATTCAAGTTCTAAACTTTGTTTCAAAATTTGGAGTGTATTCTTCTAAATTTACTCTCTTTAACCACAGTTATATATGATCTAGATAAACAGTTGGGTATATGGTAGATCATCGATTGGTAAAAATTGAATACCATTCATCAAATTATTTTGATAACTTTCATAAAGACAACTATATATATATATAATATTCCAGTATGCATGTGCCCCTTATGAAATTTAAGACATCTGTCAATCTGATTCTGAAATATGATATTTGACACGTACAGTGGATTATGCATGATTGGAACGATGAAGACTGTGTCAACATACTGAAGAGATGCAAAGAAACTATTACAAGCAAAGGTTATAAGGAAGGAAATAAGGTAATTATCATAGACGTGGTGATAAATGAGGAGAAGGATGATGAAGATACCACCAAAGCAAAGCTCCTCTTTGACACAGTGCTGATGGTTTTGCTCCCTGGAAAAGAAAGGACCGAGAAAGAATGGGAAAAGCTCTTCTTGGAGGCTGGCTTTAGCCGCTACAAAATAGTGGCATCCTATGGCATGAAATCCCTGATTGAGGTTTATCCTTAATGGTCGGATAAAACAATCATTATCAGTCATGTTGAAAAAAGAAATAAGGCCATCTTAAGTACTGCCATATATATATATATATGATGCATATTAGAATGAATAGTACGTACTTCCGAGCTTAGGAACTCATGAATCTTGTTGTTGTTTACTATCATGTATAATTAATTAAGCTTATTTATATAAATGGATCGTGCTTGATTCATTGTCTTCTTAATTAAAGGCTATAATTTTATTTGTAGTAGTACTTCTGCAATGGTGGCCGAAAATTTAAAAGGTTCCGGTCTTTGAATATTAATGAATCTTGAAAATATTTTGAAACTTGTGCACGCGTTGGAATAAGCCAAGCTAGTAAAGTTGTATTTGGGTGTTGAACTGAATTGAGTTGAGATGATAAAATATTATTAGAATATTATTTTTTAATATTATTATTATTTTGAGATTTGAAAAAGTTAAATTGTTTATTATATTTTGTATTGAAATTTAAAAAAGTTGTAATGATAAGTTGAGATAAGTTAAGAGGAGTTTGACTTCCAAACGAAACCTAAGTTTTCTACAAATTAAGCACTTTCAGGCAGCTGTGGGGTCCCGACAATTTTCTTTTTTTATTTTTTTATTTAATGATTAAAGAAGTGTTTTTAATGATATTGTAATTTTAAAAAAAAATATTTAAGAATATAAAAAAATAAAAATAAAAAATTCTATAAACATAAAAAACACTTTTTTTTCTCATCGGAACGGGTCTCGTGCTACATCCTCGGCGCACTTCTCTTTGGTATATGTACTGGTATTGGTCGCTAATAACCAATTGGCTATCGCAGGCAGTACTACTTGATGATATGGCCGAAGCAAGCTTATAAATTAATTTCCTTCAAATTAGCTTTCCAAAAAATACAAACTTTCATATCACCAAGAAAATGTGCGAAAGGTAATTAATTATTAATTAATATTCCAACTTATAACCAGAACAGTATTAACAAATTTGAATATCTCACACTTTTAAAAGAATATATGATATTTGCGCGAGAGTTTGAAAAATTTGTAATGATAAAATGAAATGAATTTAAAAGTTTCTTTTATCCAAATAACTCTTAAACCATGTCAATTTATAAATTTATTTTTGTAAGATCTCTATATTGACCTTTCATTTATCATTAACAAATGATACTGTCTACACGTACTCCAATTGATTGCAATTCAAAGGAGAAGGAAGTGAATGGAAGTTACATAAGAAATAAAGTACTACATGCATGCAGAAGGTCAATTCGAAAGGAGGAATATTTAACCTGCGATGGAGATAAGAATGAACGGAATATTTAAAGGAGGAATATACTACAAAAAGACTCAGAAAATGGGCTTTCCTGCTGGGGCTAGAGAAGCTATGGGCCAGCCGGTTTTTTCTTTGCATACGCACTGGTTCACTATAAGCCCAGTTCTGAAGTCTGCATGAATTAGGGAAGTTTCTTTACTCTCTCTCTCTCTCTCTCTAAAACCAAATATATTTTACTTACAAATGAAAGCTTTCAGAACACTTGCAATGGCTGCATTTTTTTTATAACTTCGGTTTTTCTATAATCTTATTGTTTTTATTTTATTCCTATGAATTAAATTAAATTATTAAGTATTTGTAGTTCGTTTTTGAGTAGTTTTTCTTTATAATTTCAGTTTATACTTACGATTCAAATTAATTTTTTAATTACTGCAACCGATCACCAAGCCCAAAAAGTTTGATATCATGGTGATAACTAGGGCTGCAACCCAATGCCATCCAATCAGGTTTGGGCCCGGTCCGACCCGACCCGACACTGTGCAGGTTGGGTCGGGTCTTTTTTTTTTTTTCTTTTTCTTTTTTTATATCAAAGTTGGTGACCTGTGTTAAGTTACAGCTTAATGGACGGAATATAGCATGCAAAACAGGTTCATTAAGATCTCAAAAGACATCAAAATAATATTGACATAAACCAGATGAACAAAAAAAAAAAAAAAAAAACCAAAAGAACTAGAATATTAATTCTTCCAAAAAATAAACCAAAAGAACTAGAATATTTATTCTTCCAATAAAGAAGTAAAGGTGCAAAGGCATGATGTGAATTAAAAAGAAGCATATGCAAAGACATCAAAAACAAGGAGCCCTTGGATGGACTTTATCCATACTGCCCCTTCATTAGAACTAATAAAAAAAATGTACATAAGCCATCTATTACAAAAACTATCTAAATTACAAAAATATGAACATTAACTGATAAAGGACTGAGGAGTATCCAACGATCAAATAATAGCAGGTTCCCATATCTTCCTCTATATCTGCCATTATGAAAAAGTCTAACACCAAATCAATAATAGCACATCAAATAATCCAAGTCAACACAAAGTGATTTAGTTTCTCTAACAAAAGAGTGAAAATGAAAAGCATACCATCATGCAAACCATAAGCCTTGAGTTACTCCTCGTCAACGTAAGTAAAACTTAATTTTGGATCAAACTCTAAAAAAACACATGATAATTATTAAATGATATAAAAATAAACATTATGAAAAAGTTTAATAAATATGTAAATAAGAAATAAGTTTATTACCCAATTATGCCTCAAAGCTTTCAATATTATCCAAGGAGGCACAAAGATCAAAGGGTATTAGATCCCTCAATCAATTTTGTGTATAAACGAGTGCCTCGACTGTTCTTGAAGATACCATATTGGAGAATCAAAACAAAAGCTCGAGCAATTGTTTCTAGAGGCCAACTAACAACATAAACTCATTTCAAGCTCTACAAAATAGAGGATGCAATGAACCAGTTCAACATTTCAACAGAAATTACCGCATATTAGAGCAAACCCATAAAAGAAATTATGGATAAACAAAGACAACAACAATCACCGCATAAATACATGCAGATCCAAAGAAAAAAAAAAAAAGAAGAAGAAAGAAACACCCTGCATTTACAGCTCTCAAACCCATAAGAAATAGAATCTAATGGATAAAAGGGATCCTCCATTTCGGTGCAATTTACGTTGCTCTACCCAACAGAAAATTCACAAAACAGTTCAACATTTCAACAGACTCTACAACCCAAATAACGGCGACGAAACAGAGAACACACAGAGCACCAAACAAAGCTGAAAAACTTAAATCTTACCGAGAGAGAGAGAAAGCACCTCTGCGATGACCACTACGACCGGCGACGGTGAAAGGAGACAGAGAACGGCGATAGTGACTAAGGTTTCTGCAGTGGAGAGGAGAGTGTTTTCATCTTCGTCTTCAGATGTAGAGTCAGTTTCGATGAATTCGACGAGTTATTTTTACTAAAACCCGGCATCATACATTTGACCCGATAAATCCGTCTCTCACGGGTTGGAGAAGTCGGTTCTGACGGATGGATCGGGCTTAGGCCCAATTATGCACAGCCCTAATGATAACTGCAATTTCATAAAGGAAACTATCATTAATTAAATAATAATAATTGACCAGCAGTTAACTACGGTGGTCAAACATAAGTGGCAAAGAAGCTTTTCCCCTCAAGTTATAACTTTGTCAAGGCACGTGCCCCAAAACTTCTCTTTTGCTTTTAATTGTGTTGTATGAGAAAGGGCTAAAATCATCAAGAGCAAAGGAATCTGCAAAATTATGGATCTAACTCATGATGCCCAGGGGGAGGGAGCGATGGAGCAGTTTCAGGCTCAATCTCATCTGTATAAACATGTCTTTAATTACATAGGTTCCTTGTCGCTCAAGTGTGCGGTTCAGCTGGGCATCCCGGACATAATCCACAACCATGGGCAACCCATTACCCTTCCTGAGTTGGTCTCAAAGCTCCAAATTCACCCTTCGAAGGCTGGTTTCGTGCCGCGGCTGATGCGCTTACTTGTGCACTCTGGCATCTTCGCTGCAACAGTTCGTGTCAAAAATCAAGAAGAAGAAGAAGAAGCGTATGATCTTACACCTTCATCTAGGGTCCTCATCAAAGATCAGGTAACCAGCTTATCACCATTTGTTCTGGCAATGCTTAACCCTGCTCTAGTAACTCCATGCCATGATTTGGGAAATTGGCTTCAAGGGGATCAGAAGTCCACTCCATTTGAGAGTGTGCACGGGATGAGTTTCTGGGACTATAACGACCAAAACCCAGAATTCAATAGTCTTTTCAATGAAGCAATGGCCAGTGATTCTGGAATGATGAACTTAATTGTTAAGGACTGCAAGGCAGTTTTTGAGGGGTTGGATACGTTGGTTGATGTAGGGGGTGGTACAGGAACATGCGCTAGGATCATTTCTGAGGAATTCCCTCATTTGAAATGCACAGTTTTCGACCTTCCACACGTCGTAGCTAATTTGGCAGCAGACAGTTTGAAGTTGAATTATGTTGCAGGAGACATGTTTGAGTCTATCCCTTCGGCGGATGCTCTTCTACTTAAGGTATATATGCGCATTTAATCCTTCCGCAGTCATTTTCGAGTTTTGCTGGTTGGTTTCTTGGGTTTCCTTTGCATCTTGATCTGCAAATTTCATTCATGGGCGACATATATCTAACTGCTGTATATATTCAAAATTTTCCTCTCCTTTTTGCAATATTTGTAGTGGTAACCCTGCAATTACTTTAAATTTATATTTCATGAAATTTATCTCCTTAAATTTTGAACAAATGATGATTTTCACAGCAAAATTTTTTAATTCGCACCTTGACTTTATAATTGTTTATCTCATTCAATTAAATATTTCACATATTAAGAAATATCTGATCCGATCCAGAGTACATGAGCTAGCTAGCTAGCGTTCACCATACAATAATTTGTAAAAGAATTCTAACACGAAATCTACTTGACACATCTGCTCTAAAAATACAAGGGAAGAAAAGTTTGCTGTATAAATCAGAAACAAATTCCTTAATTTATCCTAACATATATATATATAGTCCCCAGCAACTTTGTCTTACTCTTCAAAGCTTCAATAAGTCCCTCATACATACGTACAGTCCTGAAAGATTGAATTGTTCTTCTCATTTAATTTTCAACAACAAATTATGTATGGATCGATTATGAAATTAATCCTAATCATATGATCAAACAATTCTAATATTCCAATAGTGTCAGCCATATTTATATGTATATATATATAGTACCAGAGTTGCATGCACCAGAGTCCACCAAATTAGCAAAAATGTTTCCTCCAAAAAGAAAAAGAAAAAAGAAAAAATTCGATTTCGAAATTAATTCAAAATAAGGGTTTGAGCCAACTTTCAACACACAAGTAGATTAAATAAATATATATATATATATATTGTGATTTTCATTATTATTATTATTATATATTGACGGTGAAAGGTGCAGTTGGTTTTACACGGTTGGAGCGATGAGCATTGCGTGAAGATACTGAAAAAATGCCGAGAAGCTATTTCAAAGAATGGATCAAAGGGCGAGGGGAAAGTGATAATCATAGACGTAGTGATAAATGAGAAGAAAGACGAGCATGAAATGACTGAAGCAAAGCTCTTCTTTGATATGTTGATGATGATTGTGGCTTCTGGAAGAGAGAGAGATGAGAAGGATTTCAAAAAGCTCTTCTTGGAGGCTGGTTTCAATCGCTACAAGATTACACCAATTTATGGCTTAAGGTCCATTATCGAGGTTTATCCTTAATTAATTAGCAACAAAATTTATATATATATATATATATATATATATAAATCAAGTATTAATGTAAACTCTTTAATGTTATTCATTTTCATGTATCCTAAATTTGCATGTATACTTGAATTAATACTATATAGCTAGCCTATTATATAGTGTTAGCTAGACATAAATAAAATCATAACAAATTTTATATTAAAAATATTTATCTTTAATCTCGTCTGTGTAAATTCTCAATAATCTAGAAAATAAAAAAGAGAAATGTCAGCTAGCCCGGCCCATTGCCTCGAAAATGTGTCTTGCAACCAAGTTGGTGGTCGCGGAATCGCTGGCCTTTGCCTCATTGTAAGGATTACTAAATTCAAGGTTCATAATTTCTCAGAGCGATCAATCGGCCTTAATTTAACTATTTTTGGTCTTTTATTAATATGTAAGATAAATATGTAAAATCCATATTAAATTTGCGTACCTTTTTTTATAAGAGGATTAAAGCTTTATAATTCGATTGAAATATCTCTGCAAATTAAGCACAGAAATAAAACATAATTCCAACAATACCGTTAACCATGCATTTAGTTTCACTCGGTCTGTAATTCGAACAAACAGTGGAAAATCATGAAAGCGATGGCTCTGATACCAAATGTAAATTGAATAGATAGATGTAAAACTGAAATAAATCTCAACTTAAATTTTATGAATCCCATAATAAATAAAGAACATACTGGAATCCACAATAATTGCTTGAATTAAATCTTGATAGGATAAAACGTAGAATTCACAGGAAATAAGTTTCTCTCTCTTAGCCCTATCTCTTAGGCATCGTTTGGATCTTTAATTCCTCTCAATTTATCTTAACTCATCATTACAATTTTTTTAAATTTTAACACAAAATATAATAAACAATTCAACTTTTTTAAATTCTAAAATAATAATAATATTAAAAAATAATATTCTAACAATATTTTATCATTTCAACTCAACTCAACTCAACTCACTTCAACACCTAAAGACAACCTTAGTCACACACACATGGATGGACCTGTCAATTCTTTAATAACCAGCACTCCACTTCCCATCAAAGCCAGACTAAAATATAAGAAATTATTTCTCTCATGCGTATCAGCCAATAGTTTAAAATCTTATATATTAATTTAATTTTAATTTAAAGTTTATCTTTTAATTATATTTTATATTTACTAGTAACAGTGTATTTATTAATCAAATGAGTTCAAGCTTGTCCATGAATAAGTAGTTTTGACAAATAAATTATAATTTGTATTATCTTATAATTAATTTTATCTACAAATATCTCTTACAAAATGATTTTTACAAAATGATTTTTTCTATAATTTTATCAATGACTATATTCAAAAGGCTTGATTTAAACATGTATCGCATTATATTAGTGATATTTTTTTTTTATCCTTTTATATATTTAAGATATTTCCATTTTAAATTTATTTTTTTACTATATAAATAAAAAGACGGATTTATACCAATTGAATCAAATTTCGTACAAATTGAATTGTATTTGATCATACTCAATAAGAATTTTATGGGTAACGCTATTGTACCCTATAGCCGTTACGACCAAAAGTATTGATCACTTCATTCTGTCATAACCATAGGCATACAAGCATTTTCTTAATAAAAAAAAATTTTCATCAGTCACTATTTACCACTTCATATCCCATACTATATAAAAAATACTCACACATCCTATTGCAAAAAATCTATAGGTTATTAAGAGTATGAAAATGAATAGTAACTAATACATAACATTCATCTACCCTAATAATTTTATATTCACAACAACTTAACTAGTGAATAAGCCAAGCTAGATTGGAGCCTCACGAAGCCTGCCTATAAAGACTAATCAATGGACTAGTCTAATTTATTTACAATCTTGATAGTAGATGATATTTATTTTATTAGTTTTGCCTTCGCATCTTCAAACCTAGGCAGGTCGATGACCCTGCTCAGTCACAGCTTTTATTTATTTTATATTTAAGGGGTATCTAGGACTTCCTATAAGGCGGTTTACAAATTCCTCTCATTGACATTTACAGTGGAACTTTCTCATGACGATTGCCAAAAACTTCGTGCATGCAAAGACTTTCAAATTATAGCCTAACGTTCAAAATTTCAGATATTCATTAAGTTTGATGTGACGATGGCTAGACAAAGTCAAAATCTGGCAGCTGTTAAAAATATACTCCTTTTTCTAAGATAATCTGCACAGAAAGAGAGAGAGAAAATTATGGCATTCCAAAAGGAGTACCTTGATTTGGTGTTGGTTCCTACTGGATTGCTCATCATGTTTGCTTACCATCTCTTCCTTCTCTACAGATACCTTAATCTTCCTCACACGACGGTCATGGGTTTTGAGAACAACGACAAAATTGCTTGGGTTAAAAGAATCATGCAGGCCAGTATGCCTTCGATCCCCTTCTGCCTTCATCCTTCTTATTTAACCAAACTCATTATTAAGTTTGCTAATTATGATTAATCGATCATTTCAGATTGATAAAAGGGATATTGGTACGGCTCTATCCGTGATATCATCCAACATATCAGCAGCAACTTTCTTGGCATCAGTTTCCTTAACTCTCTGCTCTCTGATTGGAGCTTGGATGGCAAACTCTTCCAATAACTTTATGCAGAGTTTAATCTATGGAGATACAAGGCCTTCCACCATGTCCATCAAGTACATAAGCCTCCTAATCTGCTTCCTCCTTGCTTTTGCTTGCTTTGTTCAGTCAGCAAGGAACTTTGTCCATGCAAACTATCTACTAAGCACCCCAGATAGTAACATTCCTGCAAGATATGTGGAATTGGTGGTTCTGAGGGGTGGTGATTTTTGGTCACTCGGGCTTAGAGCACTTTATTTTGCTCTTGATATGCTTCTATGGTTTTTTGGGCCAATACCCATGTTTGTTTCCTCAATCGTTATGGTGATAATCTTCCACTACCTTGATACAAATACAACTCTGTTGCATAAACATAGTTCTCCACAGAACCAGATGGTCGAAACCGTGGCTGTCTAGTATCCATGCTAGATTCGGAGGCCCTCCAGCATCATGTTGCCTTCTGTTGTAATTTTTTATTTAATCCTTCTGTTGTAATTTGCAACCATAATCGCTTTTGGGTTGTGCCATCTGTCGGTCAAACTGGGTGCTGCACCGTATGCCTATCCTGTCCCAGTTTGTGTCGACTGGTGTGATCTTTCCAAAAAGACAGATAAGAAAAATTTGTCTTTATTAGTTATATTATATCAATGATTGCCAAAAAACTACAAAATTCAGGGAAAAAAAAAAAAAAAGTAGGATGATTACTAAATAGTATACAACACAAGGCCAAGGGAATCATTCTCCTTTACTTTTTATTCCATTATATTAAAAAATAAATAAATTATTATGTCCGTTAATCTCTTTCACATCTTCTTTCGGAGTAGTTGTGTCGCGTCGACTAGGAATTGTCAGGTGACGATTTCCACCACAATAATAACCGGATACATATTCCAATTCATTCCTTACATGGCCGTAAAAGCAAAATCAAAGAAATGGGAAAATGGCTCAGGAATGACGACATCTTTAAGATCATGAATTACTATTAGGTCATTGCTATGATCTGTGATTCTGTGCCATCTGTTTCCTAAGCTGCGGCTCGGAAGCATCTGTTTTCTAAGCAAAAAATGAAGACAGCAGAATCATTTCCGGCAAGTTATTTCGTCGGTAGTAGTAGTACTAGTTGATTTTTAAATGGCTACGCAGGTGACATTAGCATTGCTAGCTTTCGTGGAAAAAGTCTACCTCCAATTAATTTAGTTTAGTTTGTTTTTACAATACATATCATCTCGTCTCATTTAATTTTATTAATTTTTTCAAAATTTTATATAAAATAAAATAAATAATTTAAATTTTTTAAATTTTAAAATGATAATAATATTAAATAAATATATTTTAAAAATATTTTATTTAATTTTTAATTTTTATCTTAATCCATCCCATCTCATAGATAAAAACAAACGAAGCCTTGATTAATTAGAGATGGTCCCCATGACGTAAACAAGATTCTATCTAATCTCATGTGCTAAACATGAACTGCTAATTTATTTCATTTATTTATGTCTCAGTGATGCTCCTTAATGTGCAGGGCACATGCATATATGTATATATATATTATATTAATATATATATATTATATATATTTATGCCTAACTTTTTGATGCCTTATTGGCCACGCACAAAAATAATGTTGCATATATTAAATTTAAGACCTCGATTATTCAATTGCTAGTACTACTGCAGTTAAGTTTCCCTGAAACCGAAAACATTCGGATGTTGTCTCGGTTAGTGTGCTTGGATCTATGTCACAACCATCATCTAGAAAGAAAAAGTTATTGGATTGTAATGTGTGCATTGTATACACTACTACAGTAGATGTTATATAGCACTACTCTTACCAAATGTTCATTTGATCTTTATATTAGTGTAAAAATAATCTATTGGCATATTGTTATGATAAAATTTAGTCCAATAAATTTTCAATTTGTTACCAAAATTGATGTGTTGATTATTTTTTATCATCTCATTGATTGATTGATTCTTAATTTAAATAGTCCAATAAATTTGAAAAATGCATATTCACCCCATCTAGGTGTATTAGGTACCTGAGCCACTAAATTTTCACTTTATAAATTGGAGATCAGTGGGATTAAAAGGTCCAACTGGTTCTTGCAGCCAAACTTTGAGGAGTCAAAGTTGCGTTTAAAAATAAAGATATCCAAAACACCACGGTTTTCTTCTCGTATCAATATATTACAGACCCAAGATCAGTGAGAAGCAAGAAACTCCTCCGTCTGTTGTTAGATCAGAAAGAAAGAAAGAAAATCATGGGTTTCGAAAAGGAGGAGCTTGATTTGGTGTTGGTCCCTGCTGGGTTGCTGTTCATGTTTACTTACCACCTCTTCTTTCTTTTCAGATACCTTCATAGGCCTCACACCACATTCATGGGCTATGAGAACAATGACAAGAGAGCTTGGGTCAAAAGTATTATGGAGGCCAGTAGCACCCTCCCTCTCCTTCCCATCTTTTATTGTTCAACCAAAATTGATTTTGGCAAATTTGCTCACCTTTTCATATTGGAAATTGCAGAACAAGGAAAAGAGTGTCAGCGCGGCTCTGACTGTGACCAGCTCCAACACAACTGCAGCGACTTACTTGGCAACAATCTCTCTGACTCTTTGCTCTCTCATTGGAGCTTGGATTGCAAACTCTTCCAACATCTTCAGAAGCGAAATAATCTACGGAGACACAAGGGCATCCACCATTTCCATCAAGTACATGAGCCTCCTGACCTGCTTTCTTCTTGCTTTTTCGTGTTTTATTCAGGCAGTACGGCACCTTGTCCGTGCAAGCTATCTGATAAGCAACCCAAGTAGTGAAGTTCCTGTGAGTAGTGTGGAGTTGGCAGTTATAAGGGGAGGTGAACTTTGGTCACTCGGGCTTAGAGCCCTGTATTTTGCTCTTAATTTGCTGCTGTGGTTTTTTGGTCCAATACCCATGTTCGTTTCCTCCATCATTATGGTACTAATCCTCCATTACCTCGACTGCAATACAACTCCATTGATTAAGTATGGATCTGCAGGGAACTAGATCGATGGTCAAAAAGACAGGTCAACGGCAACTCTAAAGGAGCCCCCAGATCTGAAGCACCAAACCGTGGAATTTTTTTACATCAAAATTCTAGTGATCAGAGTTTGATTTTAGCTGTCACTTCTTTTATCCCTCCTTGCAATCTTAAAATCTCTTGCCTGATTTGAAAGGGCATTTTCTATCTATCTCCCTTGAATCTGTTCGATTAATTGTTTAGCAATTGCTTTATATATAACCTCTCCACAAAGCTGGACCGCGGCCTCCTGAGAGCCTGTGCTAGTGCTTTCTATCTATCTATACATGCAAAGCATAATAAACGGGGGCAACCACAATGGGCACGCCCCCTTACCATAATGATCAGACGTTACACCCACCTTGTATTGACATACAAAGTAATTAGTGGCACTGATTTGTTTCTTCTTATCAATCAACTTGACAATACATATCGAGTACTTGACAATTCATTTCAAATTATATGTATGTGTGTGTGTGTGTTATGATCAGCACGAGAGAAACGTAATGAAAAATTATTGGGGCTTGTTGAAGCTAACCTTGACGAGTGCGACATTACATCATGGCTGTCACCTTGATCGCGGAGGCATTAAAATTACTTAATTAGTTCTTCCAAGCAATGTTTGTTGTCCTTACAAACCTTGTACACGTTTCCATTTCTTGCGCGCGCATATATATCTCTATATATATAAAGAAGCTATCAAACGGCAATTCTTGTTTTAACAGTTTTCATTGTTTTTCCATTAAAAGTTATTCACATCCGTTAAATGGTTGTATTTCCAATTAGATGCCCATTTATTGGGTCTTTTACGCCATCCGTATTTCAAATTTGATGATGCCCATTTATTGATTGTTAAATTATGAGAAATAGGAATATTAAACAGTTGTTTCTTCACCCACTCATTGAAATTATCTCTATTTATCAGTTCCTGACAATACATTTGCATGCACATCATTCTTAGATTTATTGTATTTACATCTGCCGATACAAATCTCCAATTCATAATTACATATTAAAAAAAAATACAAATACATAAAATTTAAAAAATAACAACGCATAAAATACTCTTCTCAGCCGAAGAAATTCCCCCTGTTTCTCCTTGAGTTTGTATTCATCTTTGTGCTGTTGGAAGCTACTAGAGATTTATATATTCAAATTTTGCTGGATTTGAGGTAATATTCCGTATCTTTATCAATCTTATGTCAACTATTTGAATGAAAAAAAACCTATTCTGACCTCAGGATCTACAACTGCATATTCAGTTTATCTTTCTTCTATGCTCTATTTCTCTCAAATCAGGTGTCTGGAAACAGTGCAGTGGTGTTAAAGTTTGAAGAAAACATTGAAAAGGTCATTCTAACCACCTTTTGTGTGTTTATAGTATATCTATAGTCTAGCTATATTTTACGTTTATAGTTTCAGTCTAACTAGTTTTTGTGTGTTTATAGTATATCTATAGTCTAGCTATGTTTTGTGTTTATAGTTCATATAAAGGATACCAACAACCAGATATGAACCCAGAAAAGAGGAAAACCATGTGCATATTGGGAGTAGTATGCTTGTGATTTCAAAGACATTTAAGAAAAGAAAACGACATAGAATTAAAAAGAAAATCACAGCAAACACGACCCAGATATGTTCTCTGTAAGAAAACGACATAACTTGTGTTTTTTGTTGTTGACAAGTATATAAATGTAGGATCTGTATAGACAAATAGACAAATAAATTTACAGAAAATTCTAACAGCACAAAATTCAAAATTCTAGAGTCATTTAATTGTAACAAACAATTCTAGAATTATTTACATACAATATGCCGCTTCTAATTTAAAATTATGAATGATCATAAAGTGCTAACTAACTATAGGATTAAACACCATCATAATAGAATGGGAAGATCATTCCATATTCACTGTTTTGGGTCAAAACTCACAACCACAAGGTCCTGCAACAGATCTTAGATATGTGTGTATTGTCAAAAAATATTTAGAAATGAGCACACAGAGATAATCAATATGCATAGTGAAACAACACATAATACATGTCCTAATACAAAGGTATTAATCTTCCAACACATACCATGAGCTATGGTTTAACCAATGCCATATGTCATAAATATAATCAGTATGTATTGACAAAAAAAAAAAAAAAAAAATTAGAAAGATTAGAAAAATTTAGAAACATGAGTTTGCTAAAACCAGAGAAGATAAAAAACATGCATTATAGCTGGAAAATAAAAAACACATCTGAAGGATGAGCCTTCAGATTTGTTAGATTTAAAATTTTCTTTTAGAAAATCTGAAAAAAAAAAAAAAAAAAAAACAAGAGTTGTTGATTTTTACATATAAGGAAAAAAGACAAACCAACACCCATTGGGCAAAAAATAAATAAATAAAAAAATCTTACATTTGAAAGATGAGACTTCATGTTCCTAAAAACAGAGGATCTCTCTCTCCATCGAAAGTCACTCCATGAAAGCCCAATCCACCCAGCCAAAACCTTACTGCCACCACCGTGACCCTCCAGACACCACAGCCACGTCCAAATCCATAAAAAAAAAAATACATAAATACATAAACAAAATAATACATAAATACAAAAATATGGAGAGAGAGAGAGAGAGAGAGAGAGAGAGAGAGAGAATGAGAGTGGATCGGCACGATGGGGGAGAGAGAGAGAGGGGTTCTGGCTTCTGCTGAGGGGAAAAGCACAAGCGGCTTATAGAGGAGTAGTGGTGGTTTGGATTTTCATCTAGCGGTGCTGGAAGAGGTGGCGCTGACAAGGGGATGGCCTCACGATGGTTGAGCTGGGCTAAGTAATAGCTATTTGGGGTTACGGTGGTTCTCGACTCTAGGTTCTGTGGATGTGGCTGTGGGTGAGGACAATTTGAGGTGGCTTGCAGCGGCGTGGCTGGCTGTGAGGCTTGGGAAGTGTTGTCGTGGTTGAGGAGATCGGGAGGGATGAGAAATCTAGAGAAAGAGAGAGAGAGAGGGGCTCTGTTGAGCGGCAATATGATGTAGGCTTTTTCGTAAGATAGAGAGAGAAAGAGGTCAGGTAACATAGCTTGCGAGTAGAGTATCGGACGGATAGAATTCACTATCTGTATGTTTTCTCTGTATGAAATCGAATGGTGGATGCGGCCATAAGTTGTGTTTTCTCGAGTGGAGTGGACGATCAGGATGTGATTGTAGAGTGGTGACGCGGATCGTCTACGTCTACGTACTTGGTAATTTTAATTTCCATTGATAAATTAAGCTAATTATTAATTGGAGGTTAATTATAATTAATTCTCTTCCCTTATTGACTCGAGATCATAATAATATATATGCAAGCTGAACTTAATATATCCCAACACCAAACCAAACTTTCAGACGCAATGTAAAAGAGAAAAAAAATAACATCCATAATATTTATTGAATATTTAATATTGTCAGACAAATTCATCTGTATTATATTAAATATTGTAAAATTTATTGAATAACTCTATTTGAAAGTCTTTATACCATACATAACTATTCACGTGATATAATTTAATTTAAAAGATAAATTTTAAAATTTAAATCTTACAGATCAGATTATACTGATCTAAAGTACTTATTTCATGAGCTTA
Source organism: Juglans microcarpa x Juglans regia (assembly GCF_004785595.1). Taxonomy (NCBI): domain Eukaryota; kingdom Viridiplantae; phylum Streptophyta; class Magnoliopsida; order Fagales; family Juglandaceae; genus Juglans; species Juglans microcarpa x Juglans regia. The sequence goes on along the minus strand of NC_054602.1, from coordinate 5,948,674 downwards.
ATTATCTTTTACGATTTTAGGAGATTGTACATAAATAGTACTGCCTATTTTTATATTATTTTATTATCTTTTAATTAGGAGACAATATTAGCATAACTCTAACATTCAAAAATGTCAGCTAATCAAATATTACAATAAGTATTGTTATTGTAATTGCTAAAAAATATTAAAAAATATGCTAAAAAATATAATAAGTTGGTTGCTGCTTATAATTTTTATTCACTACTTGATTTGAAGAACAAATAAATTTTGGTAAATATTTTATTCAAGAATTCTCATATGTGATATTGATCTATTCTTTTATAGTTTTTCTTTTCTTGGTGTTTTTTTATTTGATATGTACATTCAAAAATAAACCCATACATTTTTCCCAGAAAACAAACATGCAAAAAAAAAAAAAAAATAGAAAACAAACATCCAGGAAAAAAGGATGAGAATGAAAGAACCAAACTGATTTCAGAATGACGTGAATATGATTTCATAAAAGTCTTTATCCAATAAAAAAGCTCATGCAGTACCTGGGAATATTACTTAAATAAAAATTAGTTAATTATTAGCATAACTCTAAAATTCAGAAATGTCAGCTACTCAAATATTACAATAAGTATTGTTATTGTAATTGCTAAAAAATATAATATGTTGGTCTCTGCTTATAATTTTGATTCACTACTTGATTTGAAGAACAAATAAATTTTGGTAAATATTTTATTTAAGAATTCTCATATGTGATATTGATCTATTATTTTATAGTTTTTCTTTCCATGGTATTTTTTTATTTGATATGTTATTTTGTTGTGTTCGTTTCCTTTTTTATTTAAATTATAGATAATTTGATTCTTAGTAATAAATCTAAATTTTTACATAATCATAATCTTCATTTTCTTTGAGACCAAACACGAAAAACGTCTATAGAGAGGAGATTTGAGAGATACGATTGAAGAATCGTGAAGACAGAGAGAGAGACCTGTGGTTTTTGACAAAAAAAAGATTACAAAATAGATAGCTGTGAGAGAGTGAGTTTGAGGAGGGTCGAGAGTGAGAGAGAGTAGGTCTGAGTGTGTGAGGCTTAGAGAAGTAGATGAAGGTTGAGGGTTAGAGAGAATTGACGAAAAACAGAGAGAGCTGAGAGAGAGTATGTCTGAAGGGGGAGAATATACAAAGGATTGAGAGAGAGTGAGAGAGTGAGAAACAGATCGAGAGACAGAGGTCGAGACAGAGAGAAAGAAAAATGAAAGGAGCATCGAAGAGAAGAGAGGGATTTGTGTTGCAAAAAACTTATTTGGGGAAAATATCCCCGCCACAACATCAAGTTGTAAAGACTAAATCGGCCGCTTGAAACCGAGAAATAGAAGGGAGAAAGACTTTTAACCTACGAATTTTTTTAGTTTTAAAAATTTTAGGATAAATTATATATATAAATATTTCAATCAATTAAAATAAAGAAAAAATCATAACATCCAAAATAAGAAATTAATAGAGAAATATTTTAAATAATTATTAGAGAAATAGTTGGTAGTTGCTTGGAATAGAGAATTAAGTTTGACAAATATTTTCTAAAACATTTTTATATGTGATATTGAAATATGTTTTTGTTAGATTCCAGTTTCATAGTATTTTATCATTTGATTATTTATTTAATAGAGTATTGGAAATAATTGTTATTTATTTATTTCATCTTCCTTGTGTAGATCAGTATCCAACAATTGAAACAATCATTTTTTTCATTAACATAATGAGAAATGGTAAGATTCTGTAAATAATTTTTTTAAAAAAAAATTTAACAACGAAAATATAAATTTGTATAAAATTTAAGTCTGTAAACAATTTCTTGGAGATCATGGAAAACAACCTGCAAAAAGAATCTTGTATAGAGATTTACCAGAAGAGAAAAAAGAAGAGATCCGTAAAAAACAAAGAGAATGATATGCTAAACAAAGAGCATCCAGAAGCAACTCGATCCGTATAAATGATTCGACATCATTTAGTGATGATGATTCCAATAGATCTGTTGGTAATCAAATGACTACGTCGATTACTCGATATTCAAACAATGATGTCCAATATACAGACAACATTCAAGATTTTAGTCTTGTTCAAAGAGTATCAAAGAGACAACGGAATTCTGATATTCATATTGATATCACTTAAGAGTATTCGTCTCTTGAATCATGTGTTCTTCCTAGTGTTGATGTCTATGTCATTAATTCAGAGACAAATTCATCCATAAACAATGTCTCCGAATCTTCTAATCAACTCTTTATCCAGCAGGTTTTCCTCTAATCATTTTTCAAAATTTCTTATTCAGCCATCATTCTGTTCTTTTCTCTAAGATTTTGAAATATATTATACAAATAGGATCCATATGTTGTTCGAGATGAGTCAAGCTATGAAACAAATATATCGACACCTTATAGGGGCAAGAAACTTATATAAAATTAGTTGGTTCTTTTAATTCAATCATCAAATCAATATGACAAGTTTGCGTCTGTTGCCTTATTTTCATTTTTTAACAAAATAGATCAGTCGCATCACGGTTCTATTGGATTTAGACAATTGTTGAAAGTAGTGCCATTAGTACCCAGCTGCATACATTGTAAAGCAAAGCGATTCTGCCATGAAACAACTGGCTTTTGCTGTGCTGATGGAAAACTTTCTTTAGCCACAATTGATGTTCCTGATCAGTTTTATGCATTGTTCACCTCCAACACGGATGAATCTACACATTTTAGGACATACATTCGAACTTATAACAACAAGTTCGCTTTTACATCCTTTAGAGTGAAATTTGATAAAGATCTATGTAGGAGAAATAGGGGAATTTATATTTTCAGAACTCAAGAACAGATCTATCACTATATCAACTATTTGCTTCCTTCAAATGGCCGTCTTTCATATCTCCAGTTGTATTTCTATGATACATAGTATGAATTAAAAAATCGCATTTCTGATTTAAATAGAATGGATCCATCAATTGTAGCTCAACTCATCGATATTTTTCGCATCAATTCATATTCTATTTTTTTTCCGTTCTCTTGGTGATTTGCCAGATTTGGAAAATCAAAAAATCCGTATAAGATCAAATACTGGCCTAGATCAACGTGTATTCAATGCCTCTACATCCTCACAAGTTGCAGCACTATGGGTAGAAAATGATGATGGAATTCAACTAAGAGGACGCAACATTTTTGTCTTTAACTATTATGGTGGAAGTCATATAGTTCAATATTATTTTGGATGTTATGATCCACTGCAATATCCATTATTATTTCCTTTTGACGATATTGGTTGGCATCATGGAATTGAAAAGGTCAATAGAGGAAGAAGATATACACATAACGAAAAAAGCTGATCAATAAATCCTCAACAATCAGGGACTGCAGAAGAATTACTTGCAAGAGAACAGCGATGTTAGATTGCAATATTAATATTCAAAAATTTCATTTAGTATGTACGTCTAATTTAATAACATTTCATTCACATTCTACTTTTGTAGCGTTAAACAGAGAAACGAATGATTCAATTGTTTCGTACAGTGAATATTATTGCTACATATTACAAATAAAAGAAAATGTCAAATCAATTTTGCTACTTTCTAGTCCACTACTGCAACAATTTGTAGTAGATATGTATGTTAAAATCGAGACGTCAAGATCAGATTATTTTAGAAATAACCAACATATTCGATCATAGGTATATCAAGGTATTGTTGATACCATTACGCTTGTGGAAACAAACGTTTCTAATGTTGGGAAACGGATTATACTGTCTTCGTCATTTATTGGAGGTCCAAGAGACATGATAAAAAGATATACGGAAACAATGGCTTTAGTTCAGCGTTATGGCAAACGAGACATTTTCTTAACAATGACGTGCAATCTAAACTGGCAAGAAATTACAAACGAATTAAGTCTGCATGAGGAGAGTCAAAATTGACCTGATTTGGTTGCTCGGGTCTTTCATGCAAAATTAAAAGAATTAAAGGATCAATTATTCAAGAGGCAAAATTTTGGTAAAATCTCAGCATATGTTTACGTTATCGAGCACCAAAAAAGAGGTCTTCCACATGTGCATTTTTTAATTATCTTACAAAAGGATTAGAAAGTCATGCGCCTGAATCTTTTGATGAGATCGTATCAGCAGAGATACCTGATAAAAATACAAACCTGCACTTACATAACGTTGTTGTCAAGCATATAGTGCATGGACCATGTGGAGCCTTGAACCATCAAATGTTTGCATGAAAAGAAATAGTTGTTGCAAAAGTAATTATCCAAAGAATTATGCATCTACTACGACCGGTGGAAATGATTCCTTCTCAATATATAGACATAAGAACAATGGAATAACTGTCAAAGTCAGAGGCAAAAATTTAGACAATCGTTGGGTTGTGCCATATAATCCATATCTGCTTGCAACATTTGATTGTCACATTAATGTCGAGATTTGTTCTACAATACAAGCAGTCAAATATTTTTATAAGTACATTTATAAAGGGTATGACCGTGTTGCTTTCAACCTGGTTTGTGAACAAAACAATCAATAAGTTGATGAAATCCAACAATTTCAATCGGCCCGATGGATTGCTCCCCCCGAAGCTATGTGGAGAATATATAGATTTGTTATTAATGAAATGTATCCAGCGGTGTATAGTTTATATTTACATCTGGAGGATCAACACCCAGTGACTTTTCGAGCAAATGACTATCTAATTAACGTTGTCATTTTAGATCGTTTCAGAAAATCGATGTTAACTGAATTCTTTGCATTAAATCGAGTAGATGATAATGCTAAGAAATTACGGTATAAAAAATTTCCAGAATATTATATTTGGAGCTAACAATACAAAGATTGGACTGCTCGGAAAAAGAAAATCGTTATAGGTCGTATTGTTACAAAAAATCCATTTGAAAGCGAGATGTATTATCTGCGGATATTACTAAACTATGTAAGAGGACCTTTATCCTTTGAAGATCTTAAAACAGTTGATGGTATTGTGTCCCCAACATTTTGCGAAGCAACAACAATGCATGGTTTGCTACAGAGAGACAGTAACTTAGAAGATTATTTATAATAAGCATCTCTATATCAAATGTCATCCAGTTTTAGACGGTTATTTGCAACAATATTGGTTTATTGTAATCCAACCAATCCGAGAGAACTATGGGAACGTTTTGAGCAAGACATGTCAGTTGATTTCAAATCAACAGAAGATTCTATATCAAATATAAGAACCCAAGTATTGAAGTCAATCTCTTTCACAATTGAATCAATGCGTAAAAACATTAATTCCTACAATCTTCTTGATGACGACATCTATTTTGATGAAAAAGAATTTCAATCTAGAGAAATCAATAATGAATTGGCTGTTAAAATTCCAGAAGAAGATATTGTCGCATCAGAATCTCTTAATAGTGAACAAAAACATGTCTATAATGTAGTGCTGGAAAAAGTATTTGCAAACCAAAATACTGCATTCTTTGTAGATGGCCCTGGTGGGACAAAGAAAATATTCTTATACAAGGCACTTCTTGCAACAGTACAATCAAGAAAATTGGTAGCACTTGCAACTGCTTCATCAGGCGTGCCGCATCTATTCTTCCGGGAGGTCGAACGGCACACTCACGTTTCAATCTTCCACTTGATACTGACAAAAGAAGCACGTGTTGTGTCAGCAAACAAAGTGCCCTGACAAACCTACTTCGTGCAGCAAAATTAATAATATGGGATAAGGCTCCAATGACAAGAAAACAACACATAGAAGCACTAGATAAAATGCTACGAGACATCAATGATTCGGATGTAACATTCGGTGGAAAGGTTGTTGTTTTCGGCGGAGATTTTCGACAGGTTTTACCCGTGGTTCGTAAAGGAACGAGACAAGAACAGGTTAATTCTAGTTTGGTTTATTCCTATTTGTGGCCTACATTGACCAAGTTTCGCTTAACTGAAAATATGCGAGCAAGATTGGATCTAGTTTTTTCAAGATTATGTGTTAGAAGTAGGCAACGGAATGCCACCGAACACAATTGATGCAACCATAAAAATTCTGAATAGGATGCTTATTCCCTATAATGATGACAACACTTCTTTAGATCATTTAATAGAAGATGTTTTCCACAATATTCAAGAATATTCAGTAAATATTTCAACTATGATGAATCGAGCCATATTAACACCAAAGAATGGTTATGTTGATGAAATAAATAGATTGTTAATTCATAGGTTCTCAGGTGAAGTTCAGCAATATTACAGTTTTGATGAGACAATAGATGCATCTGAACAATCAGTTATGGAAGATTTCTTAAATACTCTAACCCCAAATGGACTTCCGCCTCATGAATTATTACTCAAGAAAAACTGTCTCATTATGCTGCTTAGAAACATTAATCCTTCAGAAGGGCTATGCAATGGAACCCATTTAATTTGTCGGGCTTTTGATCAAAATATCATAAATGCAGAAATTGCAGTTGGACACCATATCGAAAAAAGGGTGTTCATTCCAATGATACCATTCTTTCCAAATGTTGATAAAAATAGTGGTTTTCCATTTAAACGAACTCAGTTTCCTATAAGATTAAGTTTCGCAATGACTATAAATAAGTCATAAGGGCAGACATTGGATTATGTTGGGATTTATTTACCTCAACCAGTTTTTTCACATGATCAATTATATGTGGCTTTATCAAGGGCGAAGACAACATCTACATTGAGGATTCTAATACGACCAGTGTCTACTAAACAACGTGAAAATAACTGCACAAAAAATATTGTGTTTACGGAATTACTAACATTATCCTGTTCAAATTAATGTTATACAGGTAACTAGATTTAATTGTATAGTTCCGATTTACTATCTATTATAATATTAATCTCTATATGACTAATATTCAATCATTTAATTAAATGTCTTCGTCAATTGCTTTGGTAGGTCATGAATTTAAATCAACACTTGTTATACTTATATATCTGAAATTTTTGTATCTAAAATGGGGGGGAAAATGAGAACGGTGTATACATCAATAAAGGATATCACTCCAAATACAAGAAACTGGAAAATTAAGATGATCATTGCAGAGAAGTCACCTAAGTGAATGAGCTAACGGACAACTGTGAAGTACCAAAATCTAACATTATTTGATGAAGAGGTATAATATTCTTTGAAATTAGAGGTTCTCAAATTCTATCATATTATATAAAAATATTAATGATGCTGCACTTATTTATTTATCTTTTTACAACATATTTTGTTTAAAAGAAATCAAAAATACAAAAATTATTAAAAAAATATTTTAGTAAAATAATCCTCATAATTTTATATAATATACTATTAATCACAATTATTTTTATTGTTGTTCCATGGAAATCGAGTGAAGGCTGCAATGTTTGGAACTGATATTGACCACAGGGACAAGACTTTAAATATTTTCCAGTCATATTATATCAGCAATGCACATGTCAAACTAGTAGATCCAAAGTACAAAATTGGAGAATATCAATATCAATGGACCCTGAACTCAAAAACAATAATAGAATATGTTCCACAAAATGAAGAGCAAATAGAGACACCAAAATATGGGATCGTCACATTCAAGGACATAGAGGCCTACAAAGAGACGATTGGAGAAATAGGTAATTTAATTTTAATTTTATTATAAATAATAATCAATAAATTAACATTTCTATTTGAATATTTAGATATTTTAGCTGTTGCAATCAAAATTAAGCCAACTAAAGAGGTAACGACAGCATTTGGACCAACAACAATCCAAGAGATATATGTTATTGATGAAAGGTAAAAAATTCTTATAACTTCTCATTTCATTTAAAATTGAAGTCCAATATTAATTTTGAAAATTTCTATTAATTCTTTTAATTATTTCAATTTTGTAACTTGAACCCCATATGTTTGACTATGTGGGGTCGATTTGTCCAAGACAAATATCAGAAATTATTGAAGATAAACCAATAATACTTGGAACAAAAATATATGTTCGATCAAAAAACGGTATTTATAATAATTAAGCAGCTTAGTTATTTTTTTGTATTATATATATCTGCATTAATATTGATCTCAATTTCAACAAAAGATTGTCTCTGTCATCACGTCCGTCAAGTACCTTTACAATCAATCATCTTCTTCCTGAGGCAGCTATAATAAAGAAATGGTAATTCTTAAAAATTAAAGATTACATATTAATGTATTTATATTAGAGTTAATTATGCGATTTACGTAATTTATCTACATACTTCATTTCCTTATATTATTCTTCATTTCTATATTTTAAGGGTGAATAATAATGATTTAATCATTAAAAGTATCATTGCAAGAAAGTTGACATACCCATCTCCCCTCTGTCATCTGTTGGTATTCGAGAAATTGTGAAGAATTGCGATATTACAAAGTTGATGAAGGGTTAGCAATCCATGGAGGTAAATATAATTTTATTAGTAATAAATTAAAATATTTACACAAACATTCATTCTAAAAATTGATTATGATTTAATGTAGAAACTAAAATTCTGGATAAAGGCGAAAATAAAAGTGATTGACTTGGACCAAGTATTTTATTACACGTCACGTGTTGGCTGTAATAAAGAAACTAGATATAAGTATAATGAAAGCTTCGTTTGTATATATTGCAAAAGCCAAGGGGTTTGCAAACCACGGTATGTATCTTACAATTTAAATTTACAATCAATAATCTAATTTAATTTAGAATTTAACAATATTCAAATTTAAAATAATATATTCAATGTATTTAAAGTGCTAGGGCATATGTTGAACTGGACGATAATACTGGAAAGATAGCTGCTATTATGTTTGGTGAAGTAGCAGAAGAGACATTTAGTTGTTCAGCAGTTGAGTTGATGGAACATTCTGGAGAGGTATCTTTTAAAAATTTTATTCAAAAATTGAGTTTGGTTATAATAGTTAATTAAAAACGAAATTGGGTTTTAATTAATTATGTAAAGCTATTCATTTTTTTTTTTTTTTTTGTAGGAACATCAACCATATATTAAAAGCGTTGTGGATAAATTATCAACAAAAATCTAGAAGATTCAAGTTTGTGCAGACCCAGAGAAACTGAAGGAGAAAAAACATAAGCATTATAATATCCTCTCTATTGAGGCAATGCAAGATGAGAAAAATACTAGATCGTCATCCTATAATCAAAATTATCTCAAATAACTTTCATAAGACTATAAACGACATTTATTTATAAGACCATATTATAGCTTCAATTAATGCTCTTCTTTTGCTTGTGATGTTAATTTATATGACATAAACATTACATCGTTATTTAATTAAGCCAAAAAATTATGTCCTTATTAACAAAAAAATTAATTATTAAAAAAATATATATATAAACTAAGCAGATGTGCATTGCACGTTGCTTTTACCTAGGGTATATATATATATACATGACTATACCAACAATCACTACAAAAAAATTATTTATTTTTTATCAGTTAATTCTTGTTAAAATGAATATTTTCTACCAATATGAGTCTATTATTATCACAAAAAGTCATTTTATTGCAAATAAATCGTTATAAATGCTTATTTGTCTTCTAGTGAGTACTGCTAGCAATAGTAGTGATCTTCTTTGCCTCTCAGCGTTGTTGTTGAAGCTTGGACGTAAGATTTTCACTTCTGTTTAATTTGCTTTCTATTGTTTTCCCCCTAATTTTCTGGTTCTTTTACTCAAATACTTGATTCGCTTCCTCTTCTAAAGAAATTAAAGATGTATGTTATTTAAACCCCAGTAGATCTTAGTATCGTAAGGGCAAAAACTTCTCTAAATTACATTTACCTTCTTCCTATATTTAAAAACTGTTTTTATGTGTCATGGTATTTTGTGTGGAGAAATGCTACAGTCACGAGAGATTTCATAAAAATAAATATATAAATTAACATCATTTCATATGATACGTTAGATTTATTTTATAATAAAATAATTTTTAATTTAATGTTTCATATCAAACTATATCAATTTATATGTTTATTATTGTGAAATATTTTTGTGAAGAGATTTGGTATTCAGGACACCAAAACACGATGCCCTCAATACAAACAGCTCAGTTAAAATGAGTGGACTGGACAGAGAAGAAGATTTGGATATGGCAGTGACCCATCCCTGCCCTGCGGTCTCTGCTGGGGATTTGGAGCCTCAGACGGCGTGGCCTAACAAAGTACGACCAGCCTAATAAAGTTAAGGGCCAAACTGGGCTACAAGCCCACTTTAACTCCCCCGACTTAAAAAGGAAAAACTTCCCCCGACTAAGCCGAATGAAAAATTAAAAAAAAAAAAATGATTCAAGCGTAAAAGCTCCCCGAGTCTTTATTTAATTGCAAAGAGTTACTTGGATTTTGATTTTGGCATTTTACACATTGAGTTCCCGCAAATTGGATTTATATTGCATACTGAACTTTTTACTTACAAGTCTTCATTTTTGAATTATAGTAATTGCCAAAGTCAGTCTTTATTTTGTATATTATGTTCCTCAAATTAATAGTATTTGGGACATATCCTTTTATTTAAAAAATAAAATTTTTGTAAATATATCCTTCAATCAAAATCTTTTCAGATTTTTCTAATGATCTAGTTGTCATGTGGCAATAGTGACATGACAATAATTTACGTGGCATTTTGGTATAAAATAAAAAAAAATTAAAATCTAAATAAATGAAAATAATTTAAATAAGGATAGCTGTTGTCATAAATATGGGTATCTTGTTAGTTTAATGAACTCGTGACCATGCTATGCGCTCTCTCTCTCAAAAGCACCCAGCAAATTGGGGACTCCCACATACACATATTATTTTATCTATCAAACTTAGCCATATCGCCTAAAGTTAGCATAACTTTCAACTTTATAATGGAGTTATGAAATTCGAAATCTTCACCTCTAAATTAAATTAAAAAAAAAACAACCTTAGGCATTGATATCGAGACACCTTCTCTATCAATTAATAATCATAATTCTTAAATCATAAACAAATTAAATGCAGCAGTCAAAACCATCACACATTTACGAGCCTCATTATTACCCTTTGCCAGGTCAGTCCATCAGAATTTGACACTTTTAAATTCAGTCTTGCCCTCTCCTGACCGTACGATCATGGCGATGTAACCTTATAAGTAGCCGACAGCCTCTGATGAGACAAAGACCGGTCAATTTCCTTTTTGCTATGCTTCAGTGGCTCTTTAACCTTCCACTTATATCCGGCCACGTCTCATCCATCCGCATCATCCGGATAAGAGTACCGATGATGTTACGTGCGGCTCTGTATAATCCCTCCGCAAGGAGATATCGACCCCTCCATCTGCGTGTTTGACATGTGGACGGCAACGAAGGCGGGACACAAGGAGCGTAGAGGACAAGAGTGGAGTAGGGGCGCGTGAAGGATGAGTGACGTGACTAAAGTACGATGAAAGGCTGTCTTTGGGAATAGACAGACAGCACCCGCGTAAAAGCCGAGGGGTCTCTGCCAAAGTTACCTTTAGATTACGTTAGGTATATAAGCCTATCTTATTTTCAAACTCATTTCATCTCGTTTTGGGATGTGTGTAGATGTTGAAATGAGTTGAGTTGAGTTAAGTTGAGTTGTGATGATAAAATATTATTAGAATATTATTTTTTAATATTATTATTATTTTAAAATTTGAAAAAGTTGAATTGTTTATTATATTTTGTATTGAGATTTGAAAAAATTATAATGATGAATTGAGATGAGTTGAGGTGAGTTTGGTAACCAAACAAAGCCTAAATGTTACGTTTTAATATTAAATTTTAATGTAAAATAAAATAAAAATAATATTAAAAAATGTTTTCTATATAACTTTTAATTTTAAGATACATTTAATTCTACACCAATCTCAGTTCATTCTATTTAATCATTATAATTTTTTTAAATTTCAACGTAAAATATAATAAACAATTTGATTTGTTTAAATTTCAAAATAATAATAATATTAAAAAATAATATTCTAACAATACTTTATTTAATTTTTAACTTTAATCTCAATTCAACTCAACTCAACTCAGTTTAACATCTAAACTCAACCTTAATATTAATCTATCTCATCTCATATGTGAAAACAAACGAGGTCTAAAATATCTAGCCTTATTTCATTTTATTTTATTTTATTTTATTTTATTTTATTATTACAGTTTTTTAAACTCACGCGTAAAATATAATAAATAATTTATTTTTTTGTAATTCTAAAATAATAATCATATTTTATTTAATTTTTATTTTTTATCTAAAAATATTTCATCTCATCTTACTATCTAAATAAAGCATCTTAAGGCCCCTTTGGATAATGAGATAATATGAGATATGAGATGAGTTGAAATAGTCTATAAATAATAATAAAATTATTAATTAAAATCGGAGATGGTCGGTATCTAAACGGGCCTTGAGCATTGGTATTAGTTTCATCAAAAGCTTAGCTAAATGTAAAATATGATAAATTTTATCAAAAGAGAGTTGCATTAGATTAGCTAAATAGATAAGTGAAAAACTTTAAGTTACAGTAAAATGGATGTATTTCTTCAAATTTAAAGAGTTACTGTTTATCCATCAAATCAAATTTATTTTTATTTATTTTTAATCTCCAACTGTATTTTTTATTCACATTTAATCTCTAACCGTCTTGGAAAAATAATGTAATAATTAAATTAACTTATTAATTGACATATTATTAGTGTAATTATAAAATATAAAAAAAATATTATTATTTTGATAAATTTAAATACTAATGTAATGTGAAGTTATAGAAAAAGAAATTTTATATATATGAAAAATATGTAATTTTCATTAAAATTTAAAGACGAATCTAATAAGTCCAATACTAATGCTCTAGTCATTGGTTTGGCTTTTCGATCATTTGACTCTTTCGCTGCTGCCCACGCGCTTCGACAACTTTTTTTTGTGACCTGTCGACTTCTGAGTAGGGACCACGTGATAAGAAGAGCGTACGTGTGTAACACGATGCAGTTTGGGAATGCAGTGCAGTCAAAGATTATTGGTACAGATTTGGGAAAAAAATGAAATTCCGAGAAATATTATTGGGAGGCATTTGGAAAAAATGATTCGGAACGTGATGGCTTGATGTGCTGACTCATAAATATAATAACTATTATAGAAAATTAATTGTTGAAAGATAATTAGGTAGCTAGGCGGTGGATATTCTGTTAAAAATTGGAAGTGGGCATTTGTCCCATTTCATCGTACGTTACTGTTTGGTAGCAGGGAAAAAATGTTGGGAGTTAGTATCGCTAGGTAGAGTGGTACTACTGAGTGGGTCAGTGCGGCCACGAAGATAGCACAGATATCATGCAGATATATATGTTATGCAAGTTGGCGCCACTGTCACTTTGTTCTACTTGGTAGAATCATGATTTTGATGGGAATTTTCGGCTTTTAACTCTAAAGAGGGACCCAAAGAAAATCATCTTCATGTCTTGTATTATAATATAGTTTCAACCGAAGATAAGGATTAAGACACGACAAATGTTAAAAAACATTTTGTTCGATCTTTCGTCTTATATTTTTTAATTATTTTTTATTTGCTTCCCATGAATCCCCTAGTACTACTACTGTTGATCGAGCAGTTGATCATATGCATGGAAAATCTTTTGTCTCTAAAAACTGAATGATCAGAATGATGGCCGAGTGTAGGAACAAAAACCAGGATATAAATTGTTTTACACGTTTAGCTGTTAGCTTTTATATATCAAAAGGTCATGTGAAGTGATATGCGTCAATATTGATGAAGACATTAACGGCATCATATATATCACCCTTATCTTATCTTTTCTTTTCCCTTTGAGCAGACAATAACATCATCGACTTGGCCATAAAGCATAACATAATTTTATCCTTAGTTGACATTGCAAAAGAGATTAATCAAATCGGAATGATTTTGTCCTTAGTTTCTCATAAAATGCATAATTATGAGAAAATAAAAATGATATTTATAGTTATAGAATATGCAAGCATTGCGCACTCTTTATAAAAAAAAAAAAGTGAGTAAATATGAAATTCATATAAAAATAATAATTTTTTAATAATAGATCCTATTCTTTTTCAAAATGAATGCGCGGTACTTACACAACCTATAACTGTATTTAGTTATCTCCATAATATTTGTTAAATTACTGCAATTTAGTAGTGGAGATATAGTACAAGTACAAACTCATATAAGTTATGTATTTACACCTTATAACATAGTTTTAAATTCCATTATGTGACCAAAATTTTCTATTTCATTGTAGTATCCGGTATATTATACCTCCTCGTTCCATTTCACTCTAAATCCAGGTCCGTTTTGGCCATTTCGGTTAAATTGTACCCATTTCGGGCCCTATTCCATTTCAAACTGTTTATAATTTTCTTGTGCTTTGATAACATTTTTGTAAATTTTAAATCCATATGGTATTTAATTAATTCTATAATATAAAATGTATTTATATAATTTTAATTTTTTTGTAACCTTAAATATGTCTCCTCATTCTCATTTATTTTTAAATATCATTAGTTTTAATAATTTCTCTATTCTTTTTTCTTTTTTCTTTTTGTTGAGTCTCAACTCAAGTTTGTAATTTTTTAAACACATATTCATTTTATACCATTTTATAAATCTTCAATTCTTCCATACACACACACATATACATGATGCACACTTACATATATATGTATGTATTTATTCTATTAGTTGTTAGTTTATATATGCATATAAATATTTATATATAATATATAATTAATTCTGAAACGGTATACGAGAATGCACCGGTATCGAAATGTTCCATTCCAGTACTTAAACTGGAATTTAAAACATTGCTTTACAGCCTAGTCCAAAAAACGTTTCGATGAAGTCTAAAAGATCAAAGTAAGAGCCACTATAAGAGATGATAAGTAATGTAAATATGGCCATGAGCTAGCAAAGTTGAGAATATCAACATGATGTGGAGGAGATTTGAGGCTTGTGCATATGGCCACAAATAAATTACCACTTGGGCATTTGCGAGTATAAATACTTAGGATTTTATTCTTTACAATTATTTTGATGAGTATGAATTATAACACTGACTAATTATTTTAAAATATAAGTTTAGACGAGATTTAGACTTTTATAAATGGGTAAATAGATTCTCATGAATTAGTCATCTCATCATTATAATTTTCTAAAATTTTTCATATCAAATATAATAAACAATTTAACTTTTTCAAGTCCTAAAATAATAATAATATTTTATTCAATTCATCTAAAACTAACCCATTTTATCTCATCTCATCTCATCCCACTATCCAAACGAACCCTTAATCTACTCGATCGTAATTTTGAGAATTTTTTTGGTTCAATTTGATACCACCTTTTTAATTGATGGGCAAGGACTTTGGAAAGAAGCTCCCTTTGTAGGGTCTTCTACAATTCT
Source organism: Juglans microcarpa x Juglans regia (assembly GCF_004785595.1). Taxonomy (NCBI): domain Eukaryota; kingdom Viridiplantae; phylum Streptophyta; class Magnoliopsida; order Fagales; family Juglandaceae; genus Juglans; species Juglans microcarpa x Juglans regia. The sequence continues at coordinate 5,933,227 of NC_054602.1, read as the reverse complement.
TTGTTTGGCCAACTTTAAGAAAGTAATACTTTTGTTTGATCAATTTTGAGAGAATCTGCCAACTTAAAAGGCTCTCTCAGTACTGCCATTGTTAGAGCAGTTATTTATTAGGTAATTCGTACTGCTAATTAAGAAATTTGAATATATTATAATGCTATAGAAGATGTTGATACCAACAACGACCACAAGCGACAAACGAACGATTGTTGTGAGAAATTAGTCAAAAGACACTATTATAGGATTGGTTATTGTAGGGATAATAATTTTTAATGATTAACAAAACACTATGATATCTTTTGCCTTATCGACTTTGTCTATGGTTGTTTTTACCCAATGGTGCACGTGAGTCTTTGCTATCATCATTCCCATTTATCCTTATAACGGCCAAGTGCTAAAAGAGATTTCTCTTTTTATCTTTCCTGAAAAGCTACTCAAACTTAATTAATACACATTGACAATTACTTTATTATGTGGCGTATGACCCGTACTTAGCCAGCAAGGCCAGGGAATGTATATTTTGGGCGCAAAGCCCAATATTAGGGCCCAGTCCAAAGACCCAGGGAAGCCATTAATATGCAAAAAGAGGATTTTCCGTAGCTCTTTCATGATGGCTGCTCAAAGTGGTTGCCGGAGTGCGTGCTAAATCCAATTACGGTGCATCCTAGCTAGCGTTAGAGGTACGTCTGCGGATAGCAAATTGAATGATCTCCCGATTAAGAATACAAGGATGGAGAAAGTAGATGTGATAGGATGTGCATGCATTTCAATTTATCAAATATACTCTTTTGACTGTGGTGAGGTGAGAAAACGTGCGCATGCATGGCAGTCATGCATTTATACAAGTACGACTTGTTGGACTCACCCACCGGGGCGGGGATCGATGCGCAGAAAAAACTATACATCTAGACGTCGAAGTACGTACCAGCTAATTGAAGATTCAGGATCGAGTACTCGAGGGAGATAAGCGGCCGTGAAAAGGAAGGCATCTCTTTTGTGCGGGTGGGAACTGAGTCCTCACGGAAAAAGCTTGATATGACAGACTGCGAGGCAAAAGGAAAGATGATAATAATCTGGCAATCTGCCATCCCATAGTACTCCTGCAAACATGGGTGTGGACACATCCATTAGATACTAGCCCAGCTGTTGCATTCAATACATGAACACATGCATATCTTGATTTGGTTATTAAACTTCTTTTTAACTTATATCAATTCATTATTATAAATTTTTAAATTTTAATATAAAATATAATAAATAATTTAATTTTTTAAATTTTAAAATAATAATAATATTAAAAAATAATATTTTAATAATATTTTATCATCTTAACTCAATTCAACATAAATTAACAAGATCGAATTGTATAAACGAAGTGGTCCAACCCCGTGTTCAGCAGACAAACGGAAGAAATTACAACCAAAAAATGACTTTTAATGCAAGGCCACCAAGGTTTACAATAAGTAAAGAGTAAATTGTTCATATTCCACGTGCATGTTTCTTTTTGCAACACGCAATACTTTTTCTTTTATTATAATAATAATAATAAATTAATAATAATAATAATAATAATAATAACAACAACAACCACTCGTGCTGCTTATCTAATACTCGTCGATATAAAGAGAGGAAGAATATGTAGACATTAATGCTAGTAACTTAACCTTTCTCATGTACTCAGTCGGGAGGTATGTATATATATATATATATATATATATATATATATATATATATATATATGTTAAAATATAAAATAAATAATAAAATATACATCTTCTTATCAGTTTAAACTTTTGAGATAAGTAGTGATTTCATATAGTATCAAAATAGATATATTGAATTCGAATCCTAACTCTACACTCTATTCTTATTTAATTAAATATTTCACGTGTTGAGTCATCCTATTAAGAAATAATCTGGTCTACACGTGAATGAGAGTATTAAAATATAAAATAAATAATACTATTTATTTTTTTTATCAATTTAATCTTTCAAAATAAATAGTAATTTGATAATGCATGGGTTAACAAGAATTTGATCTATAAAATATATTTTTCTCCCAAAAAAATAAATTATTTTTGAAATAAACTTATCCAAAAGCATGATTCATTTACAAATTTACAACAAGAAACAGGTGGACAGGATGTTTAAGATGCGCGTGGGGGAAGGAGAATTCCCGAAAGAGGATAAAAGCAGGGAGAGAGTGATGGCCAATTGGACATAGAGTAGTAACCCGTTCTGTCCGGGCTACTCGGTGGGCCTACCCATCTCACAGGAGAGAGAGAGAGAGAGAGCGTATAAGGGGCCCATTACACATCATCTCTCTTTGCCAGTGATGGCTCTGCTAAAGCACCTGTCACTTTCCATCACTCCACACATCACCTTTTTACACTTTCACCCTCCTTTTCAAAAATATTAGGGCATAAATATAATGATATTACTGGGTATATTATTAACCTGCCATTTCCATTTTGTCCAACGTTTCCAATATATACTTTCATGGTAGGCATGAAAATCGATTTTGGTGGCCCAAAATGCCACAAGCAATGACTCTCTAGTAAGTCTAACCATTGGGTGTATCCTGTCCATATAAAGTAGACAATTTTACCGTGGGTTTCTTTTTCCACATGTAAGGCTGGCAAATCGAATTTATTAGTTTTATTCAAGTGATGAAAGGAGACTTTCATGGAATATATAAGCACTCGAGAGGGACCCTTTGATAGATGTAAATTTATGTCATTTTCTTTTTTGGTGAAAGATTGAGTAGCTGGTCGAGCCATCCTCTTTTTGGGTATAGTGTTAGTAATTTTGGAATGGAATAAATAATAATAATAATAATAATAATAATCCTAACTTCTCAATCAACTTTAAAAGAACAATTATGTCTACTTGCGAAAATGACACACAATGTTCTTTATAATTATTTTGTTTTAAATTGAGAACATTTATGTCAAGTTTAGAATTTATATATATATTTTTTTTATGAAACCTTACTATTATATATATATATGTATGAGTTAGTAGTATTTTTTATTTTTTATTTTTTTGAGTTGAGGGAGAGGGGTTTCAAACTTAAGAACCTCCATTTTAGAGACCGGAGATTATGCCAATCAGATCACATTCAAATAGGCGAAGTTAGTAGTAATTAATCAGTAATAATGTTAAATAATTGGTAAGAATATAATTATTTAAACTAAAATCTTGATGAATTATAAAACTACTTGGTCTATAAATCAAGGGATTGATTTATCCAACCAAGCTGAAACTAGGTGGCATGTATAATGGATCCTCCACCTTGTTAAAACCCAAGATGTATGATATTAGTACTCCTACAATTCCTAGTTGGGATTGGGCTTAAAATGTCAATTATTCATAAAAGAAAGCGGCTAATGTTTACTACTTTGCTTAACTTAGAACAATGCAATTAAATTCGATGCATAATTGCTCCAACCACAGAAAAAAGGGGTCATTGTTTCATGGATTTAGCTGTTCCCTAACGGCTTAGCCATAATGTGCTGCGTTTATCATTGCTTTTTTGCCTAAGAAAACAACTCATAATTACCCGTATAAGGAATCTATACCAAAGTCAAAACTTGAGGCAAAACTCAAAAGTAAAGTAGGTGTGTTTTGTAGGAGAAAAAAAAGGGTGGATGTTCTAGACATTATGTAACCTATCTATGCAAGTACCAGTTACAAAAGTCTGCCATAAATGAGTAGCGGCATAGGGTATTCAAGTAGCATGTACCTTTGTTTCTCTTCGACAAAACTATAGCACAGTGACCTTTCAAAGTGGAGCTCTTGGTGTGTCTCAACAACAACAAACACTAACATGTAAAGTTACAGACGCAGTAGAAGAAACCAGACCAATCGTCCAAAACAAAAGAAAAAAGAAAATGAAACTGCAGATTCAAGATGTCTTCAATGGAAGGAGGACTCCTTTATTCTTCTCGGAAAATAGTTGAAAAAAAATATCGGGATTGAACATGTACCGCTCAAAATCGGTCCGCCTAATAATTAGTCGAGGAAGTGGGGATACGAGTGAGATTTGGGGAAGAAGAAGGGGACAGAATAGACATCCTCCCGGAAATACAGGGAAACCGTACATAAATCTCTTCTTTTCAGTTGATGATATTTATATTGGAATTTTTAACTACCAACGCACTACAGTCCTAGCTCTCTCTCTCTCTAACTCTCTCTCTTGCTTTCCCCGTAAGCTCTCACTGCCACACATTACTGATCACACCCAGCAGTCGCAGCAGCGTTGCAGCAGCTGCAGCGAGCTCAGCCTTCGGACCAGAGGAAACAAAAGCAAAAACCTAAAGGATTACCCAAAAAAAAAAAAAAAAAAAAAAAAAAAAAGAAAGAAAACAAATCTCAGCATTGAAAGTCCAAACTTTTGTTCTCAATCTCCCCCACCCCCAAAGCTTTTGATTTGATTGGATAGCCAACAAGGCAACAAACCCAATTCACCCTCGTTTCCCATACAAAGCGTGAAAGCAGTAGAAACAAACAGAAAAAAAAAAAACAAAAACAAAAACGAAAAAGAGGGGGGGCTTTTTCTCTTTTTGAGACTCCAAACTTCTTTTTTAGCAATGCAAAGCCACAATTGCTACCGTCTACCTCTTAAAAATGCAGGCATGAACCCCCCCCCCACTCGCTCTCTCTCTCTCTCTCCCTGTCTCTCTTTCGCACTCTTTTTCTCGTTTCCAAAAGCGCTTTTCTTCAGCTTCTGCTTTGGCTTTATTGTTATTTCACAGTTTAGGGGCTTTTGATTTCATGGGTCTGATCGATCTCAACACAACGGAGGACGACGAAACGCCGTCTTCCGGTTCCTCCGCTTCGTCATGGTACTCTGCCTCTGCTCTGAGTGCTTCGGCCTTGGCTTCGGCTTCGTCGGTCTGCCTGGAGTTGTGGCACGCGTGTGCGGGCCCACTGATTTCGCTTCCGAAGAAGAATAGTGTCGTGGTGTACTTCCCGCAGGGACACTTGGAGCAGGTTCCGGATTTTCCTCTTGCAGCCTATGATCTCCCTCCCCACGTGTTCTGTCGCGTTACTGATGTCAAGCTACATGTAAGCACCTACACGAGGAATTATGGGTTTAACTATATATGCTTGAGTCTTCGTGTGTTTGAATTTAGTATCTTTGTGGTGGAACTGTAGTAGTAAGTGAATGCTATCGGTTATAAACTTATATGCGTTTGAGTTTGGTGCATCTTGATTGTCTTTTTATGGGTTTATTCTGGCCGTGTTTGGTTACCGAGAAAACTGGGGGGGAGGGGGGGGGGAATCGAAGAAGTTCTCTTTCTGTGTGTTTGTTCAGCGCGACTCGACTCTACGAAGTTAAAAAGACTGATTGAATTGATTCGAGCTAGTTTTAATTTATTTATTATTTTTGGTGGGGGTGGGGGGTATATTGGGATTTACAGAAATATACATTCTTAATTTTTCTTAACATGGTTTCTCGGTGACTCAATGGAGTGTCGAAAAAAATTATTTTGTGTTAAAAATGCTATTTTGTTCTGGATTTGATGTGAAATGTGTGTTTATTGGGGCAGGCGGAGGAGGGCACCGATGAGGTTTATGCGCAGGTCGCACTGGTTCCTGAAAACGAGGTGAACTATAACAAAATGCTACGCATTGCTTGGTTGCCCATAAAATTCAGGGAAGAGGAATAAAGTTTAACTGCCGCAGTGCGGCTGTGCCTATTATTGCTCGTTAGCTTCATCGAATTGAGTATTTTATCTCTTGAAGATCAAAACAACATAAGCAAGACTATCAGCTTTATTTTTTTACAGTCTTTCAGTTCACAGATTTTGAATTAGACATTTCTGTGTTTTTCCGTCCTTAAAAAATTTACCCATCCTTGTGTCTCGATTTCATGGTTGAAAGTTTTCCGTGTCTCTACTTTCGTGTTGAAAACCTAAGAGGTAATTTTTGCTTTTCATGGATTGTCGTTCTGCATAGCAATTCGAGCATAAACTTCAAGAAGGGGAAATCGATGCAGATGGGGAGGAAGACGATGCTGATGTAGCTGCAAAGTTGTCCACACCCCACATGTTCTGTAAGACTCTTACTGCTTCTGATACTAGCACACATGGAGGCTTCTCTGTACCTCGTCGAGCTGCTGAGGACTGCTTCCCTGCCCTGGTAATCGTAGTAAACATTTTTCCACTCCACGTGTATTTTGGCTTCACCTAGTTTGAATCGTAAACCCATACTTGAATGCACATATTTGACCCACATACGTGCGTCAGTTTGTACTTCTTTCGTTGTATATGAACTTAAGCAGTTTGTCACTGCAGGACTATAAGCAACAGAGGCCTTCTCAAGAGCTTGTGGCGAAGGACCTACATGGTTTGGAATGGAGGTTTCGACATATCTACAGGGGTATTACGGATACGTATTTCAAATAAAGACAAGCTTATTGTACTGTGATGAAGCCTGCTTATTCACTTTTTGTTTGAGCAGGGCAACCGCGAAGACATTTGCTCACTACTGGGTGGAGTGGTTTTGTAAACAAGAAGAAGCTTGTCTCTGGAGATGCCGTGCTCTTTCTTCGGTAAAAACATTCTCATCGAGGAAATTTGACATTTTTTTTGTGATTCTGAACTAAATATTTGCTCCAGGGGTGAGGATGGAGAATTGCGACTGGGAATCCGAAGAGCTGCTCAAGTTAAAGGTAGCGGCAGTTTTTCGGCTCTCTGTAGCCGTCAGATGAATCATGGCTCTCTGATGGATGTGGTTAATGCTATATCTACTAGAAGCACCTTCAACATTTACTATAATCCAAGGTATTAGCTGCTGTCTTTTCCTTGTGTTTGAACAAAAAATGTGTCAATTGCTACTTTCATGTTAACTAGCAGGCTAATTTCACCAGGCATGTAGAATCTTAGCTTTTGGTCTTTAGTGTATGGAGATTGAAGTTCAATTCCCTATCAAAGCTTTACCTATAAAAAAAAAAAAAAAAATCCGTATCAAATCTTAACTTTCTTTGAGGTGCTCACCAACAGCTTGGAAAAATGGTGTCAAGAAAATTATAATAGAAAAGGTCCCCAGTTCTGTGTTCCTGTGCATGACTGAGACCATCTTTTCTAAATATTTGTCTACTTTTTATTTATGTAGTTATTTCATGCTTACAAGTTGAAAGATTCATTCTTTCCTTGCTAACGAGTGATGTAATTCTAAAATTTTCCGAGTATATCTAGTAGGGCCAGTTCATCAGAATTCATAATACCTCTCCGTAAGTTCTTGAAGAGCCTGCAACATTCTTTTTCAGTTGGAATGAGGTTCAAAATGCGTTTTGAAGCAGAAGATGCAGCTGAGAGAAGGTTAGGCATGTTTGACTTGCACCATTTTTTTCTTTTTGCACCACTTAAGATAACTTAGAACAACTTAATCTAATTAGTCTTTCTATCCCCCTTCTTTTGGTCAGATACACAGGGCTTGTAACTGGAATAAGTGATATGGATCCTGTTAGATGGCCTGGTTCAAAATGGAGATGCCTACTGGTATGTGTTTTTTTATCAAATGCGTACTGGTATGTATGTATAACAGGACTTGATCATCTTTACAATAACTTGTTTTTCTTTTTCAAAAAATATTTGGGTTTTCAAATGTAATTAAGGCTTGTTTATTGAAGATTGGATCAGGACAATAATCTATGGCTTTACTTGTGTTGTGTGAATGTATATATAAAATCATTTCTTACTATTCATTGTACTTTCTCTTGTATCCTGTCTGGTTTTAAAAATTTCTGTCCTCTTCTGCAATAGTACCTACAAATGCTATACTTCATCGGCTGCCATTGTAGCTTCTCTTTAAATAAGCTTAATTAGTTAATTATTATTATTATTTATCATACTTTTAGGCTATTAAATGTATGTGTGAGGCTTGAAATCCAGTTCTTAATGTACAATAAGATTTTCTAACAAAACGAGACTGGAACTATTTTGAGTGTTTGAAACCCATTCTACAGTCAACTTGAAGTAAACTATATCAAGAAATTGTCAAAAACATTGGGTTACAGGAGCAGTGTAACTATTTATGTATTTGAGGTAGTCTATGGTATCAAAATTAGGGGTGCTACCTGCCCTATACAGGGGGTGCCACCCCGCCTCCGGCCCTGCTCTTTCACCATAGCCGTCTGTCCCCGCTGAACGGGCTGGTGGATTACTCAGTCTACCGTCCGGCCATTGCAATCTGAACCTCAAATAAATTTTAAACCCTAAACTAATAGATCCAAAGTTCATAGATCCAAAAATAAACATAGAAATCCAAAGATAAGTCTTAGATAAAAAAAAAAATGCTCATGGGTCTGCCCACCACCACAGCGCAGGTGCCGTGGGTCTGTGCCCACAACACAGCTTGGCCGTGGGTCTGCGGAGCACAGTAAAGGAGAGGTTCAAATGAGAAGAAAAAAAATAGAAGGAGAAGAAGAGAAGAAAGGGAGGATGAAAAGAAGAAGACGAAGAAAAGGAGAAGAAGAGGGAGGAGGTGGAGAAGAAGAAGAAAATAAAAGGAGAAGAAGAGAAGAGGTTGTGCGGCATTGGAAGGAGGAAAAATGAATGGGGAGATAAAATGTTAGGGTTTTAAACTTTATATACCTAAGCAGGCAGGTGGGTACCCTGCCTGGAATCTGCCCCCTTAGGTATATTAAGTTAAGCCTTGGCGGGATGGGTAAATTTCCTGAGCAGGGCGGGTTTGGGTGACCCGCTCCCCACCCCTAATCCAAATCCACTGCATTAAGTCTCCTGTCTTCAAGCTGAATTTGAATGTGTGCATGTTTACACAAATGCACATGTGATGCTAATGTATGGCCAAAAATGAGCCTCAAACCTTGAATGTCAAGGGGTAGTGCTAACATTATGCAGAATTGTTTACTTATGCCAAAAGGAAAAAACCATTTTCTAGAGTTTATTATTCTTCTAGCAGATGGGATTGGAATCAACTTAGCAGTCAACTTATGCCTGATGTCCTTGTGGATACCGACAGGTTTCTGATCTATTGTGACTGTTTATTATTGGTTGACTGCTAAGTTGTAACTATTCAAACTATATACGTAATGATCATTAGCCATTGAAGTGATGTCAGGAATTTGGATATTCTGTTGAGTTCTTAACTGTAAATCATTAATATGTTTGGTTGCTTGCTCTTGTGGACTTATGCTGTCTCTATTTCATGACAATTCTGTATATTAAGTTAGGTGTTCACTTATAATGTGATGTGTTCCAATGAAATTGCTATAATTGATGGTGGCAAATGTTCTTGGCTTCCCTTTGCAGGTTAGGTGGGATGATGTGGAGACTAGGCATAACAGGGTTTCTCCATGGGAAATTGAGCCATCTATTTCTCTTTCGGGTTCCACTAGCTTGATGGCGCCTGGTTCAAAGAGGACCAGGATTGGATTTCCTTTAGGAAAATTGGAATTTCCAATTCCCAGTAGGTTCTTCTGCATTCCAAAATTTTTTTTCTTCCCTAACAAATCCTCTTCCTTTTCCACACAACACAATTGACTGGTCTTATTATTCTTCTAGCAGATGGGATTGGAGCATCAGACTTCGGGGAATCTTTAAGCTTCCAGAAGGTCTTGCAAGGTCAAGAAATTTTGGGTTTTACTCATGATGGTATCGATACTCATAATCTGCAGTATCTGCGTACATCTGAAACGAGGAGGTGTATTCCTGGTTCAAATGGTTCTGGGATTGCTGCAATAGGAGATGGTGTTAGAAACCCAATTGTGAACTCTGATATCTCCTATAAAGGCATGGGCTTTGGTGAATCTTTGCGATTCCAGAAGGTCTTGCAAGGTCAAGAAATATTTCCAAGCTTGCCATATGAAAGAGCCCCATCAACTAATGAGGCTCATGGCAATGGTGGCCTTGGAATCCTTGATGGTGTTCAAGTGATGAGCTCGAGGAATGGATGGCCTGGGATGATGCGGGGCAATAATACAACTATGTGCCCATTTTCCCCACCTATGCAAGCTTCATCACCATCCTCTGTCTTAATGTTTCAGCAAGCAACTAATCCAGTTTCAAACTTAGGTTCAATGGATAAGTTCAATAGTCATGAGGATCAGAGAATTAGTAACCGAAGTTTGTCTGTTTCTGAAAAAATTGGTGGAAAGCTCACATCATCCTCACTATATGAGCATAACTTCCGCAGGAAAGATCAAGGAGGCACAAATTCTTCCAGTTTCGAGCATAATCAACTGGTCTCTACACTCCCTCCTTTTGCAACTCAATCCACCTTTGAGGGCACCCAGGATCTAGTTCCCACATGTAAAAGTAGCTGCAGACTCTTTGGGTTTTCATTGACAGAGGGAAAACATGTTGCAAATACTGAGAACTCCACTCCAGCTTCGTCCCCATTGAATCCTGGAGCTTCTTTTCTGCCTCATGTTGGGGACCAGTTCCATCCCAAGCCTCCACTGATGACCAAGGCAGTTGGAACCGCTTGTACCAAAGTAAGCAACCTCTATGCTATAAGATATGCTTTTTGATATTGCATTGTAGTGTACTATTGTTAGGTAGGAAGTGCTGCTTTGTAAGCAAGAGTGTTGTCAACAGGAAACCATTCCTCCTAAGCTAGACATATGTGATTTATCTGATTATGGGTTGGAGCTGGATTTGATATGGAATGGCGTTTTGCTAGTCTGGGAAAATGACGGAATGTTACAAGAATAGTGAGGATGATGCTTTTCTGGAGATGATCCATGGCAGTAATATCTGACTATTCCTTTCCAATATCGGTGACATTATCTTTTGCTCTCTGTATCAAGCCTGAAGCGGGTGTTTTTACTATCTTGAGTAGCACATGGCACATGTCACAAGGCTCACCCAAAGATGCTGGCTTAGGGATGGATGGTACTAAAATGTCATGGTGAAAACAGATGATCAACGATTGACTTCTCTTTCTACTTTCAAGTAGATTCTTCTGGATTTGCCTTTCTTTCCATAGGCACAAGTCTTTGTATACTGATTTATTGACAATGAGCCTGTTTAGTTTTTCCTATGGTTGATAGTTGACATCGTTTTGCAGGAAATTCTGCAATATTTTCACAAGAACTATGATATCTACTAAAGGTGTAGTACTGGTCCCTGAGGTTGCAGAGGAGGATGCCTGTAGTTTGCTCAGATTGTGTTCTGCCATTGGTATTAAAATTATAAATTAGCCTGTGAGGAGATAATTGTAATTATAACCTCTAGGCAACTTGATTGTATCTTAACTTCAAGAACAACTTGTGTTTCTCTATTAGTTTTCTTATGATCGCCTAAAATGATATGTTTTAACATATCATATTCTACGAAATTGGATACTTTTATGGTGGTTGGCTTTTATTTGTCAAGTTGTTTTATCCTTTGTGAACTTGTCTGTTCCAGTTTTGACTGCAACATTTTGATTGTTTTGATTTCTCTCTCTCTCTCTCTCTCTCTCACACACACCCCCGCCCCCGACGAGATTAGCTCTCTTGTTTAGCTTGTTTTCTAGCAGGAGGCTTTGCTCTGTTTCTTGGTAACCTTGTAAATACTGGCGGTAGAGCGAGCTCCAGAATCATAAATTGGGGTCCAGTTTCTTGTGACTCTAGTTGTATGTTGTTGGCTACTTTAAAGCAAAAGAAAATATATATATATATATACTATATCCCAACTCGGAGGTTAGAAGAAACAGCCGCCTAGGCACCTTCTTGAGATCTGGAATGACAATCTCTCTTCATGCACACTTTCCTTATTGAGCTTCTCATTCTTGCAGACCAAATTCTTGGTTGGCAGACATGTTCTGGATAAATCTGGCATAGCTCAGTTTAGACGGTAGCCATTTAGATTTGCTGGTAATACTTGGTTGTCTGTATGGCATGTTAAGTTTCCTTTTGCTTATTTTTTGTGCATAGCTATAGACTCTTTTACAGAACTTTGGCTTTTGGATTTGTTTGTAAACCCTAAATTTAGAAATTTTTGGAGTCAAACTTTTTAATCAAAAACCCAAGGCTTTGTTAAGGAATTGCGCTAAATTTATGAGTTTTATATAAAATAAATTAAAAACTGTGGACATTTTTTTATTATAAAAAAAATAAAAATAACTGTAGGGCTACGTTGATGATGTATTTTTCTTTTCTTTTTTAAGGAAGGACGCGGTGCCGCCGACGCTGTGAACAAGAACCGGCGGGTTTCTCTAGGCCACCAGTTTATTGCGTCGGATCTAAGGGAATAACAAACAACGCGTCGAAGCAGCGAAATGTGAACGTACAGATTCCAGATTCCAAGAAAAAATTGGATGTGAAAGCTAGAAAAAGTTAAAAACCAGATTCCAGATTTGTGAACTGAATCTTTCTTCACCAAACGTGGGTCCTATTAAAAAATGTTTATATTTCTACTACGTGTACGCACGGTGACTGGATCTTTTCAATTTAGCTTGGGATGGTTCTAAATAACTCCAGCTTTTGTTACTTCTTGATCCACTCGTACCAGCTTCAGAATATCTTTAATTCTTCTTACTTGATCCAAATTGTTTGGGAAAAAAGATGGAGATGAGAATTTTGTGAATAATAATAAAATAGTTAGATAGTTTGAGTTAATCATAAATATCTCATCTTTCGGATGATCCGACAAATCTCCGAGGCTGATAAATACTTCAGTTTGTTGTTACAATTTTTTACAGGCCAATGATTTTGTCCTACTATGTTACGAGTCAAACTTTGCACACCCATAATGATGCAAGCGTCAAGTGTTCAAGTTGACCATGCATCATGTGGTTGGGAAACAAAACAAGGTGCAAGAACCCAGGTATATATGCACAGCTACTCACTATTTGTTTCTAGACTTGAATTAAAGCATCTCTCAGGTGCCGGCGTACAACAAAACTAAACCCCCACAAATCATATTACAGAGAGAGAGAGAGAGAGAGAGAGATGGTCGAGGAGGAGGTGACAACAACTGTGGAACGCACCCTTGAAGCAACACCAACATGGGCTGTGGCAACTGTGTGCTTCGTATTAATTCTGATCTCCATTCTTATTGAGCAGTTGCTCCATCTTTTGGCCAAGGTATTCTTTCTGTTTCGTTTACATGGATGACCTTTTACCATGCAGAGTATAGCTATAATCACTCATCTATCATTATTTATAAACTGATGTAATAATTTACTGCCCATCCTTTGTTTGTTTGTTTGCTCAGTACTTTAGCAAGAAAAGGAGGAAATCCCTCATTCAAGCTCTTGACAAGATCAAATCAGGTGAGAATCCAAAAATTGAGACTCGGATATTGTTAATGGTTTGTCTTCCTCTCATACTTCTTAGTAGGTACTTGGGCTAATTAAATATATACTCTCTCTCCGTCTCTACTGTGTTCGTAGAATTGATGATGTTGGGATTCTTGTCATTGTTGCTGTCTGTGAGCGAAAAACATATAGCAAACATCTGTATTCCGAAGAGTGTTGGTGAAACATTTCTTCCATGCAAGAGCATGAGTACCGCAAGTGATGATGAGGAAGAAACAAAATGCGCGGAACAGGTAAGAAGCTAGCAGATGCTGAGATAGAACCAAAGCTGATTCTTTTATCGGACTAACCAAAGAAACAACGATCGATGTTCTTGAAAAGCAACTTTCATGCGCCCTTAAACAACAAACTCTATTTCTCGACCTTAAATTAGTCGATGATGATATGTGATGGATTTGCTCGCATTCAAACAGAAAGAAGCAACGACAAGCGCGCTCATCATGCACATAAATTGGCACAAGTTAAAATATAAATGAAATCATTAAATTGATCCTTTTCTGTCGGCTTAAGTGTTAGCTCTTTAGGTTTGAACACGAATAAAATATTTCACATGTTGACAGCTAATTTATTGTTAAGAAAATTTAACCCCAACTCCATACGTAAGTTAGGGTACTAAAATATAAATTAAACGATTAAATTAATTCATTCTTATATACTTAAGCTTTTGAGAAAATGGGTTAAGATCAGCTTGCATTTAAATAATTTTGCTTTCAGCTATACATAATGATAACACTAAGATTTAGTTAATGTGTTGCTGTTTTGGCTGGATTCTTGAACAGGGAAAAGTCTCCTTGTTATCAAGGAGAGGTGTGCAGGAACTACAGTACTTAATCTTTGTGCTGGCCGCCTTCCATATATTCTCTAGCGTTCTTATGTTCAGTCTTGGAATGGCCAAGGTAAGAAGAATCTCAAAGTTTTGAACTTTTTCAAGTACTTTTCCTTTCATTTCCTTCTAGATTTAAGTAGTACTGTAGGGACTTTTGGTTTTTGAGTTTTGACTTCCAGAAGCGTACAAACCCGGCTCATCAAATTATAGCATCAACAGAGAAAACAGAAATTGTATAGGAAATTCCGCTAATGTGAACTTGACAAACCTTCAGTGCATTCTAGAGATATTCTGAATAGGAAATCTAGACTGTTATTACTTGACGTAATTGGCTTTTGTTGTGTTTTTGCCTTTTTTTTTTTTTTTAATCTCTCTAGATGAAGACATGGGAGTCTTGGGAGGCAGAAACTAGAACATTGGAATATCAAGTTTCAAATGGTAAGCTTTGGGGGGCTATATATATGGGTCTAGAATCTGGTTCGTACGTTGATGAAGTCTTTGTGGAGTGTGAACCCTTGATCACAAGGAACTCGAAACCTTGATGTTGATAATTGATAAATGCATGACCATTGAACTCTAGCGACATCTTTTACAAATTAAACTAGAAGAATATTCATACAAGAATTTCATTTTGCAGTCATCTCCCATGCATGTATTTATGGTCATTCATGATAAATCGAGCAAATTCATTCCTCCATTATAAATAAGGACTTTTAATAAAATTGATGTCATTGTCGAGATATATATATATATATATATATATTTCTGATGTGGCTACCAATATTATTGGAAGTTGTCATCGTCATCCACCTTGTAACTAGATAACACGTTATAATATTTAATATACAGATTAATCCCATCTGCATATCAGATTCCACATCACAGGTTCATTAATTACTCAAATATATTTAATTCTCATAGTTTTGATTTCTTTTCTTTTCCCAATAGTTCTTACTGTTCCTTGATTAAAAAAAAAAAAAAAACTAGATCCACGAAGGTTTCAGCTCACCCATCAGACATCGTTCGGAAAGCGGCATCTGAAATTTTGGAGTGACCACCGATTTCTTCGTTGGCCGGTTAGTTCAATGAAAACATGACCATTTTAGACGTACGTCCCTTGTACCGACGGGAGGCTTGATATTATCTTTATATCTTTAATTTCATGCAGGCCTGTTTTCTTAGACAGTTCTACAAATCTGTCTCCAAAGTGGATTATCTCACTCTTAGACATGGATTCGTTATGGTATTGCTACAAACCCATTACCAATTTTCTTGATTTATGGCGAAACTTCTAATTACTAGATATTAATTTGCTGTCTTCTACTACGATTCCAGGCCCACTTTGCAGAAGGAAGTAACTTTGATTTTCAAAAGTATATAAGAAGAGCTTTGGAGAAAGATTTTGGGGTGGTTGTGGGAATAAGGTGAGCGTAAACACAGTTGCTACCTCTTTGATATTCAACTTATAATTCATTATTACTAATTTTTTCTCGGGCATGTTATTTTTGCAGTTGGTGGATTTGGATATTTGCTGTATTGTTTCTGTTCTTCAATGCACACGGTAAAACCTGAACAGAGTAATATCAAATAAATACATATTTAGATCAATGCTAACTCAGAAAATTTATTTCTACTTCTGCCTGCAGCATTTCACAACTATCTATGGCTTCCCTTCTTTCCATTAGCTGTAAGCAAATCAACTTTTACTGCCAGGATTTTTAGCCATGGAGATTTTGCAATGAGATGAGGGATTGTAATGATCTTTTGTATTTGCAGATACTGTTGCTTGTGGGTACAAAGTTACAGGTCATCATAACTAAGATGTGCTTAGATAGCCATGAGAAATCTCATGTTGTTAGAGGAACTTTGCTTGTGAGGCCCAGTGACCACTTTTTCTGGTTTGGCTGGCCCAAATTGCTTCTCCACCTTATCCAGTTCATATTGTTTCAGGCAATTCCTTAATATCCTTTTCCAGTATTTTTCTACCAAAATTCTACACAATAAAACTTTAATTAAAGAAACTCTCGTGGGCTTTGCAGAATTCCTTTCAGGTGGCTTTTTTTGCATGGACTTGGGTAAGGATCCATAAGTTTGTTGTTGTTCATATCATTTTATTATGTAAAGCCTAAGGACCTTCCTAATAACTTGCTTCCCTTTGCAGTACAAATTTGGTTTTAGGTCATGCTTCCATAGAGAGAATGAGGATATCATCATAAGGCTTGCCATGGGCGTAGTTGTACAAATCCTCTGTGGCTATGTGACACTCCCTCTCTATGCTTTGGTCACACAGGTGCTCGTGACATTTGATCAAAACCATAATATATCCAATCGTTGTTGCCAATTCGATTAAATAATCACATTAGAATTATTGAAAATAATATTCTCCATCCTGAATTTTTGCATTCCCAATCACACCAGCAGATTATGATATATATTTTGAATAACTTTTTTGTTCAAGTGGTTGACATAAGAAGAAACTAAAACTGCAATAAGTACTAGTGTAATTAGGGATGACTAATTGGCTCTTACAATCTGCCATATGCGACAGATGGGCTCGTCAATGAGGAAAGATCATGCATTCACAGAGGTTGTGGTTCATGGTCTGCAAAGATGGAGAGCGAAGGCCAAGAAAAACCTTGCTTTGAGCAGCTTCAGAAACACAGATTACCACGCACGCCCTTCGCTAGACGCCTTGCTTGACACTTCACCTTCTCCTGTCATGATGCAAGATTCTGATCAGTAGACTTTGATCTCCCTTGATCAGACTCTGAATTTGTGGCAGTAGAACTATAGATAGATAGTGAAGAAAATGCAAGACAGAGACAATCCGAGGAGATCAAGCAAAAGGTGGGCACTTTCAATGGTTTTGACTTGAGCAGTAGTACTACTACTATTTCGTGAAATTTCATAGCAAGGAAAAAACAGACCATTTTAGGAGAGGTTTTCATGAGCTCGGTGGCCATGTTATAGTCATAGGTAGTTTTGACAGTTTTTCATTTTAGCTCGTGTATGTAATTAGACGATGCCGTTTCGGATGTTCCTCAAGTACTCCGAATGGCACTTTTTTTCTAACCTTGAAAAGAGCAAGAAAATTAGTGAAAGATGAGGAACTTCACTCTTGTTTCATTTATCTACTTGTTAAAAAAAACAGCAGGATTTGAACGATTTACATGCTTGTCTATCTTTTAAATCCGGGAATTACTATACTTCTTTTCTCTCCTGAAATAACGTGCTACTAGAAGTTTTACAGCAAGCAGAATTTGAAACAGATGGCAGCAAAAAGTAGGATCGAGGTACGAGGTGTGCCCCTCCCCTGCATGGGATAAAAAAAAGGTTGACATGCAGGTTAAAACTTAAAACCGAAAGACTGAAGTCTTGATCCATGAAAAAGCATCCCCAAATAATATATGTCACCCCTCTCTACTGCATAACTTCGCAGCAAAAGACTATCCAAAACCACCCCATAAATTTGTATTTTCTGCAAGTAATGTCTGATGGATGTAGCTTCCCGATGAGAATGCCTAAGAACTGCATGCGTCATTTTAAGTCTAATTGCCTTGCCTCAGATGTATAATGTATTCTGGACTTGTAACTACCCATCACATTAGCCACGTGTTTAGGAGTGTCTATTTGTATACCAAACCCCTATAACCTATATATGACAACATTAAAATGTCATAATAATAATAATAATAACAGTAAAAAGATTTGCTGAGCAAAAGATCTTAGGTTTCCCAGCTATGGCTAAGAGTTGGGAAAGATGAATTAAACCTAAAACTCAAAGGATCGTTGAAAAACAGGTTTATCATGTGGTGCCCGGCCAGAGCATAGGCTACTAGGGTGGCTAAGGTTTAAAAAAACAAAAAAAAAAAAAAAAAAAAAAAAAAAAAAAACTTCCAGTTGCAACCTTATCTACAATTTTCTTCTGAGGGACTCTAATAAAATTAGGGATCTTATCTCTTCACCTAAAAAAAGATATCTTGGACAAAAGAGGGTGGGAAGTGAAAGGAAAATTGAAAACAAGAGCTTGCATGGCTGTCTGCTGCCCATCTGATCAGAGACCCAGTCCCAACTCCCATGGCAGAGTGAGGAAGCCAAAAACAAAGACTCAAAAACCATTTGCTAGACTAGTGGGCCCCTGATTCTATTACATCATGTTTCCCTTTCAAGCTTTGATTTTTTTTTTTCCCATCAACAAAAGTGAAATATGCATGTATATATTTGTGATGCTAGCTTGTCCTGCTTGTCACGTAATCTAAACATGCAGGAGAAGGTTTTTCCTCATCAAATGCGTCATTAAAGTTGTCTCAAACCACATCACAAAAACATGTGGAGGACATACATATGGAAGACTTTGTGTGGATAGATGGATCTTTTTTTAGTGTCAAAATAGCACATATGGTGGTCGTAAATTGTAGACAGCTAAGCAGGACAGATCCTGGCCTACATTATTTTAAAGTAAGTGATTCTTTGTCTTCAAGTTAAGCACAAAGGTTTTAGCGGTGAAGAAGAAGCTTTTGCATGCATGCTTGCGTTTCCAACCTGTAAGCCAACTACCATAATCATTAATTTGATGACACAAACTATTAAAGGAGGCCTTTTATTTTTGTCTTTTTTTTCTTTTTTAGACAAATTTTACAAACTATATACTATTTAAAAAACATATAATTTTATTTTTTTATCTTTATATTTTATAAAATATAAAAATATAAAAAATAAAATCATATATTTTTAAGTGATATAAACTTATGTATAGAATTTCACGTCTTAAAAATGCGAGATACACAGAGGAAACCACCTTACTACTATTGTTTTTGCATGTAAAGACAAGGTTCCATAATGCCGCTCACTAGCCCAAACATGCAGCGATACCATGGGCGAAAATGATTGGAAAACAAATAAATATCAAAGAACGTCGGGGCTAAAAGTACTGCACGTACAGCACAAACATTTAAATTAGGGTTGATATCCACGTGGTGCGGAGCGGGGTATCCTTCTCTGCATCCCGCCTCACACCATGAGGGGTCAGAGGTTTTTTTCCAACCTCCCACCCTCGTAAGGCGGGGGCGGGGGCTGCCGGGGAAAAAGAGAAAAAATACCATCCACCCTTTCCCGCTTAGACTAATACATGATTGACTCTAAAAAAAAAAAAATTATTTTAAAAATATTTTTTTAAATTTAAATTATAATATAATTAAAATTATAAATTAAAATTTATAAATACAAAAAGAACTTAAACTCACTAGAATTAAATTTTAAATTATCTTGACATCTTAGATCAATTTTTATATAAAAAATTAAGACAATACAATAGTTATCTTTAAACAATGTGAAGTTTAGTAGGTGGGATAACAAAATATGGGAGCCCGCCGCCCATCTCTAATTTAAATAGTCGACTACTCTTTAACAAACATATCAATTACGTTAAGCATAATAAGCAGAAAATCCAAAGCCTAACTCGAAGAATCAATTGAACAGGTCCCATTCTCGATCCTTTGTTGGTAATTAACATTTTAATTATTTCGTGTGACGCTCGGTCGACCTCTCTCTCTCTATTCTCTCTCTCTCTCCGAGAATGAGGTTGGGACGTTGTAAATGGTGGATGGGGTCCAATTACCCACGAGTCATGTAACATGACATGAAAATCGCGGCTACTTTAGACTAGTCTTCAACTTTACGTGGGTTTTTCCCTCTCTATTATTCACCCAGTTTTTTTCTTCACAAAATACATATAATAATATTAATGATCTTTGTGAGAAGGTTCTTTTTTGGGCGTGCCTTTGATTGGAGATCATGACCCATTCATTTAGCTCTTTCCACGTAGAGTGGACCGACCCACCGCCTCTGATTTTCAAAGTAAACCCTTGCTTGTTATCTTCTACTATATTTCTTTTTTATTTTGTCATTATAATCTAATTCCCCCCTTTCAATTTCAGAATTCAGAAACAAATTCACAAACACTTTTTCCCTTTTTTTAACAAAAAAATAAAAAATAAAAACGGTTCTCACAAAAAAAAAACTTATATATTTTTTTAAGAAGATGGTGATACCTCAATTTATTAATAATCTTCACTTATAGTAGAAGAAAAAAAAAACTTATATCGTGAACCCACCTATTAATAAAAAAATTTGATAATTTAATCATCGAGTAAAGTCAAGAGAGTTCAATATCACTATCTTAATACTTTATTAAATTACTAATAAACTTAAGCTGATAATAAATTATGAAAATCATTTGAATGACATTATTCTCTAATGATATCTATATTGACCAATGAATTGCAACACAAAACTAGGGGCCGAGAATCAAAGAGAGATAAGAGAATTACAAAATTTTGTGACTCCAGATAAATAGAAAAAGACATATGATGGGGTTTCCCACTAGAAAAAAAATTACAAGATTTTATAGTATAGAATAAGTGTTAAGAGGTGACTTGAATTCAGATTGAACAGTGCATGTATCATAGGTTCGCTCGAGCGGAGGTTCACTCAGCTCGAGCGAATTCAGACAGAGAGCTTCGCTCAAGTATCGCTCGACATTCAGCTCGAGCAATATCCAAATCAGAGAGCTTCGCTCAACCCTCGCTCGACATCCAGCTCGAGCGAGTTCAGGCAGAGAGTTTCGCTCGACTCTCGCACAACTGTTGGCTTGAGCGAAGTGCAGAATATCTACGCTCACTCGACATTCGCTCGACGTTCGCTCGAGCCAATGTTCACAAAAATGAATTCTCACTTTTCCTATAAATATCAAACGGCGCCCACTTCTTTGTAATAGACTTTAGAATTCATTTTGTCTTATTTTTTAAGTGTTTTCTTGAGAGAGAAGTCTAGAGTGAGTTTGAGAGATAACTTTCTTGTGAAATTTTGTTGTATTCATCTGTACTCCATCTCTGTTGATAGTGAAATCTTCGATATCGACCCCACCAGTGGATGTAGGCTCATTTTGAGTCGAACCACTTAATTTTTGGTATTCTTTCTGTTGATTATCATCAATTTCTTTTGTTTTAGTTTTGTTATTATACTTCGAATTAATCTTAGATCTACAGTTATTCTCAACAATAAGCGTACATCCCGTAACGCCGAACGCGTGTTCCTTCGCTATTATGCTTCAAGTGGAAGATGGGAAATTCGGGCCCACACGATCAAATAGCTACGTACCATTAAGATTGCTTGCTGTCGGTCGCTTTACGCTCACAGGCTGTGACGTGGAGGGCCTAACGGAATTCGCTACCTTTTACCGTCCGATGGGATCGCCCACACACACACAAAAACCGTGGCCTGTACATACGTGGCCTGTAATCGTCAGCGGCCAAGAGCGGCGAGAGGTTTTGCATACGTGGCTGAAAACGACGGGTTCGGATAAACATTGCGGAAGCTACTGTGTCTTGTCGTTCCCATCTTTGCCACGTGGTGGAAGCAGTAAAAGAAGGGAGAATAGATAATATAATAGGTGTGGTATGACGTCATCCCAACTTGTCCATATTTAACTTGTCAATTTGATTACGTGCGTGCACCGGCTGCAAGCGGCTTGTGTACAGTGTAAAACAAGTATTAAGATTATATTAAGATATCGAATCCAAGAGACATAGGTATGGAAATGATATTTGCTGTCTAGTTATTATGTAATTTTTTTGAAAAAGTGATAAATTTAAAATCTATATTAAAAATAAAATTATTTTTTTAATAATGACTTTTACTTTCTTTTTTACAAAGGGACTATATAGAGTCTGTATACTCTAAAATTATATACAATATTACCCTAAAAATATAAATAAAAGAGAAATAATATTTAAAATTTTAAGATATATAAGTCGTGCATATCCTTTTTTTTTTTAAAAAAAAAGTGACCAAGTATAATGGATTTCATTTTTTTAAAAGAAGTGCTTCCCATCCTATAATTACATTTAGTATTACTCTAAATAAAATCTATGTAATTTATGGTCTTCTTCATGTAATTTACTCATATTGAGATGGGTCAAGAGCATCCCATTTGAAAATTAAATTTGGATTTTCTTAAATCAAAATGGCTTTTCAATTAGTTTTTCATTTAAAATCTAAGAGAATTTTAAAAAATAAAATGCAAAAATAATTATTTATTGATGGTTGGCAAGTGGGATGGCCTGTATATATTATGTTTAAATCTTTTTTGTGATTGCCAGAATAAATGTGATACGTTGTTATTGAATATCCTGATAAGAAATTAACAATTCGATTCTTTTGATTTTTGATTTTACTTTTTACATGCAAGTCACTATAAAAACATTATATTATTGACATTAAAATTTAACTTGCAAGATAAATCTAAATTAATTATTTTTACAGATTAAATTATATCATATCATTAATATGGATGATATCCTTCACACCAAATTAGAGTTATAATTTCTCATAAAAAAAAAACTTATATTAAAATAAAATATTGCCTTTATCTTATAAAGAAGATTTTTTTTTCCTCTAGCGTTATGAGAAAAAACAATGTTTACCTGTGACACTTCATTTCTATATTTGTAATTGTTTTCGTAGAACAATTAATCGTAATGATTACATTAACACATTTGAAGGCTTTTTATAAAACTATAAATTAACATCAATGTAACTAGAAATTCAAGAACAACGCGGTTTATAAATAATACAGAAATAATAATTTTATCTGTCTTAAGAATATTTAAGACATGATTGCTTCAGATGTTATTAATAATGATTTCTTAAAATTTCTAGTAATGACATTCATTCAAACATTTTATATTATTTATATTTTTTAAAAGTATTTTTATAAAATTTAATTCTCATATACCACATATTATATAATTTTTTTAATTTTTTTTCTTATCAAATATATAGTATATAAATGATAAGTAGAATAATTCAATAATTTTTAAAATAATAAAACAAAAAAAAAATGTGACGAATAACGGACAAAGATGATGAGTAGGAAATTTCTTTAAAATATCATTATATAAATATTGTAAAACGCTACTTGCGATTTGTCATTTTTTATAAAATCCTCCCCGGACCCCCGCAACCTTTGGCACTGTCCAAAGTCCAGGAACGAGTAAAAGGTGGTTCAATTCACGACGGGTGGGACGTAGCAACTTGGAATCAATGGGGGCAATTGGTGACGTCATATCACGTCACTACAGTGTTGGTGACGTAGAAGAGGGCGTAACTGCCGTTGACGTTAGAGTCTTCTCTCCCTTATTTCCAGCCCGCCTCACCACTACCGCCCCTACACACGCACTTTATATAATCTACGCCTCTTCCTCATTCACAAACCCCCCCCCCCCCCTCTCTCTCTCTCTCTCTCTCTCTCTCACATCTTTGCACGATGCACCAAGCGATCCCTTATAGTCACAGAACATATTTCCCGACCACCGACGGTCTGTCGCGTCATCCAAGGGATACTCCAACCACCAGCAGCAACGGCGGAGGAAGCGAGGCCGAAGACGCCACAAATGTGGGGAAAACGGTGTCGGAGAATGCGGTCATGGTTGTCGGCCGACGTGGGTGTTGCATGTGCCATGTCGTTAAGCGGTTGCTACAAGGTCTCGGCGTGAACCCCCCTGTTTTCGAGGTCGACGAGAAGGACGAGGTGGCTGTCACAAGCCAACTGTTGAGAATCATGGGTGCCGTCGAGGATGGACAAGACGGTCAGGTACAGTTCCCGGTTGTATTCGTCGGGGGCAAGCTATTTGGCGGGCTGGAACGAGTCATGGCTACTCATATTTCGGGTGAATTGGTACCCATCTTGAAGCAAGCCGGGGCTCTTTGGCTTTGACGTCTGATTTGGAACTTTTTTCTATTTGGTTGTTTTTTTCCCCACTTTGTGTCATGCTATGTTCCTTCTCAAGAATTTTGGGAGCTGATAGGAATGCAGGGTTTATATGTCTCTTTGGAATTGGAAAGGATACGTGTAGATTAATGGAGTTTTAATTTTGGGTCGTTCATGTGAAGATCCCCATGGCCTTGATTGATTGGAAACTCTAATTTTTTTAAAGTCTTACGTACGCATACCTGTATAAAAGAATGATCTTATGCTCATCATCACGATCTTCAAGATCATCATCAGATATGGTGCTTTCATATGACTATTTTTATTTTTCCCTCAGAGCTGGTTGCCGAGGGCCGTCTTCGACAATGACCCTCCAGAATGCGCTGGGACTGACTGGATCTTTGCATTCAACGATATACTTTAGATGATTTCAACCATCCTTTCCCCATGAAAACATAAACAAATACATAGAAATATGCCTACCCAGGTTTCAAGTTGCGTAAGGATGACTGCCATGGCGATATCAATTATCTTCGTTTACTTCCAAAATAGTACAGCAGAATGAAATATTAACTTTCTGACCAAAATGGGTTTTTTATGGCAAGATGATCGTTTTCGAATGTACTTCGTTCGGTACTATTCTTGCAGCGGAATGTTTTTCTCTTTATCATTAATCAGGACGCAATGGTTTTAACCGTATGAAGTATTTGCGCCCGAAATTCCTTTCCAAATTCTGATTGAATTTACTTGAAATTAGAAAATAAAAAAAGTTCAATTGAACTCATGACAAAAAAAAAAAAAAAAAAAAAAAAAGTACGCGTAATTGTTATTTTATACCGTATGTTACCAGTAAATCAATTGGTCGGTCGTATTCTACAACTAGCTAGCTTCGCATCTGATGGCATAACACCAAGTCTCCAAAATAGCGGTTTTGGATTCGACCTTGTAACACACTTGATAGTAGGTATTTGGATGACTTGAAAATATAAGAGAAAATGTCAAGGAAATAGTCTGATTCGAGGTTGACTTTAATCTCCAATAGAAGAGAGGTTGAGGGTAAAATAAAAAACAATTGTATTCAAATTTTGGATCACCATGTTCAGTAGCTACAATACCCTTTTGTGCTAAAATGCAACACTGGATAGAAAGGCCTCAGCCTTGCTCCAACATGACCCACAGCTACTAAGCAACTTAACAAAAGAAAACAAACCAACTAAGGCCCAGTTACTCTGTGGCCCACTCCCTAACCTGATAACAATTAAGTAAATCAGGCCCTATTAGACTTGGCCTAAGCCCGGCCCAAGCATTCCATTTGTGGACTGTGACAAACTATCCCTAATAGAAGTACCTTGTCCTCAAGGTGCGGTTTAGCTTTAATCCTTCTCTTGCAGTTGAGGCAAGCTTCTTCCTCATCATGAACTTATTTTTAAGTTGTCTGGAAAAGGGTAGAGACTGCGCATCGAAACCTTTTGAGGTGAAGTTTTTCAAACTCAAACTGCCTTCTTTGACCATATATTGCAAGTTCTCAAGTAATCTTTGATGACACATGCAATTCCTTGTAATAGTTCCAAAGCAAGAGAAGATGACACGTTAACTCTTATTGTAGCAACAATTAACAATCCAGCAACCTTGACATGGAAGTATTTAACACCATCCCCAACATCAAACAGATCTCTAATATTAAACCCATGCTCACTTCCTTTATCAAATGGCTTAAAAACAACATTAAGTAGCGAAAAATCAAGTAGTTGAGGCGCACATTTCTTCTCCCCTAAAACTTGCAAACCCAAGAATATTTTCCCTCCACCATAGATTACAAGCAAAGTAGATAGGACTTCATATACCTCATCTCTAGATTGATGCAATTTAGCATGAGAAGTATGTAAAGGCCGTGTACGTGGATTACTGAATGGAATCGATTTTGCAAATGCATCAGCAAACTGGTGAAGCTTAGGTAATCCAGCCATGGACAACACTCCTTGCAAACCATCTGAAGTTCCAGAAATTATTGAGTTCCCATCACTAGATCCCGAAGCATTCTTATCACCATCATCAAAATTAACATGTATTTCACCATTCTTTTTAAGATCAAAATCTAAATAAAAAAGGTGAAAAACATTATTCAAAGTTTTGTTTAGACACTGATTCCCACAATCTCTTTTCTCTTTCCTCTATCAAATGGCTCAAAAACGCCTCTCAGAAGCATTATATCAAGCATAAAGGAAACAAAAAACTTCTTACCTCTACTAGGGAAAATTGGTTTTGATGAGGAAGTACTGTAATTGCTTGAATATTCACGAATTGTAGTGGCAATTTTCTGAATCAAACCACTTAAAATTTGGCCTTGTTTAGAAACCCGATACTCTTTGGATACGGTACATGCTATCTTCTCAAGCTTTTGAAGTTCATGATCAACCAAACGATTTACGAAAATAACTTCATAGTCAACATTATCTGAAATGGATATTGCTTGAAGATCTACCGACAAAGGCATCTTCCCTTGTGTGTCCAGCTTTGAGGTAATGCCATACACATCATAAAACCCATCCATCACTTTTTCATGATAACTTACTACATTATAGTTCCAATATCGAAGCGATGAAAACTTGATGATGGCTTGACTATCAGATAATTCATGAGGCATTTCATCAAACATCTCCTGGGCAATATATACTCTAGCTAATTTATTCACACCGGCATCTAGTGACTTGCAATCTTCCATGAGTATTGAATGTACCCCATTGAGAAAGGCTTCTCGAGCACCATCAATTGTGCCAGAGTAAATCACGATGAACCCTTTCTCTCTGCCTACCATGAAGGCCATGTTCCTCTGTACAACACGGATCACTTCTTCAAGCATGGAGACTCGATTGTGGAGCTTTTCAACGGCCACGTTAATTTCGATAGTATACCAGTTCGTGGTCGAGCACCCAACCGCTGTCATTATCGTCCAAGAGAGGGCCATCGAAAATTGGTGCAGCTGTTGATTCCATATGGCTTCGTTCAATTTGTGGATGATGCCGTCGAATGAGCTATCTTCGTCAATCTCGCAGCCCAATCCAGAGTACCACTCATACAAGACACTATAATTTTTCCTTTTTGCTTTCACACCACTTGCAAGGACTATGGCGAGGGTTTTAGATAAGGTGTAATCCAAATATGAGGGCGAAAACAGAGTTGGAGATTGGGTTTTTGGAAGATGGGTGGGTGATGGTGGAGTGGAGGCACTTGGAAATAACCCTGGGGTGATGGAGTGAAGTGAAGTACAAAGCTCATGCTAGGGTTAGAGTCATCACCTTTGTTTTGGAAAAGGGAGAGATCTGTAGATTGGAATATTGTGTGGCTGGGTTTTTGAACACGAAGTGAAGGTAGAGTGTCGCAGACGAGTTTGTGGTCATGGGAGAGAAGTGAGGGTGCAAAGACGCAAAACTAGAAATCACGTCCTCCAGGGTAAAAAATCCACAACCCAGATCGTGAAACCTGAGTGATGTCCTCAAAAATCTCCACATAAACAATTCGAGTGTACTCTCTATCTCGATGAATATCATCCCTGGAAATGTTGAGTTCATATTTGATAATTTCACCATCTGGAAACGATCGCACTGCTTGTTCTTCGTCTTGTAATTCGCAATTTGGGGGCTCGAGATAGTTCAAGTTTACATTAAAGTTGTTCCGGTGTTCCTTTAATTTATTTTCTTCTTGCACCGTTGCTGTGTATTTTTCCTCTCCTGTAGAGGATAGAGCTGACTTTTCAGATTTGAGAATTCTTTATTGAAGTTGTTTAGAAAATTTTTTAGATTGTTCTTGATATCTTTAAATGTGTGGAAAATAGTATCCAAACGTTGTTGTGATTGTTTTATTTTCTCTTTGATATTGAGTAAGGATGAAATAATTTTTTTTATTTTTACGAGTTGATGAAGCTGATGTCAATAAAAGACACTGAATACCACTATAGAAGAGAGGTCGAGAGAAAAATAGAAAATAATTGTATTCAGATTCTGGATGACCATATTCAGTAGCTACAATACCCTTTTATGTTAAAATGCAACACTGGATAAAAAGGCCTCGGCCTTGCTCCACAACTACTAAGCAACTTAACAAAAGAAAACAAACTAAGGCCAGCTACTCTGCGGCCCACTCCCTAACCTGATAACAATTAAGTAAATCAAGTTCTATTAGACTTGGCCTAAGCCCTGCTCAAGCATTCCTTTTGTGGATTGTGACACCCCCTCTCCCAATGTCATAAAAAAAAAAAGAAAAAAGAAAAAAAAAGGGGGTAACTTCGCATCTGGATTGCATGAGCTTAATTAGCCTGCTGCACCTTATGCTGCTGCCGATATCTCCTCTAAGCCCAGCCATCAAGGCCTGATAATGGGCCTTAAAGTTCTCTTTTCTCAGGCCCAATCTAAAGCTCACAATTTCAAGTTAGGGGTATGTTAGCTTTATATCCACGCTGTCTCTCCGACTCAAAAGTGCCATGGCAGCCACGTAATGACGAAAAAACCTTTCAATACATGAATTACCTCCCCCATCGTAATATCATATCCGGTATATTAACGTAAATTGTGTTCCTTGTCAGGTGCTGTATAAAGTAAAGGCCGAAAGGGCGTTTCCCTCCCCCAATTTTAAACCCCCCCCCGTCTTTGCTCTCCAGGCCCCAAAAAGAAAGCGAAGAAAGGTGAAAGGAAAAAGAAATTATTAACGAAAGCAGAAACAGATCGGAGAAGAACTGAGGGGAAGCTTACGATGATGAGGCTTTTCAGAGGGAGAGACAACTCCTCCTCCGATGACTCTCCCCAACCCTTCTCTCCCTCTCCCTCCCTAGCTCCGCCGGTGACCTGCCCTGCGAGGCCGATCCGACTCGTCTACTGCGACGAGAAGGGGAAGTTTCGAATGGATCCCGAGGCCGTCGCCGCGCTTCAGCTCGTGAAGGGGCCAGTTGGCGTTGTCTCCGTCTGCGGCCGTGCTCGCCAGGGCAAGAGTTTTATTCTTAACCAGGTGCCTTTTTTTGGTGTTGTGAAACTTAGGTTTGTGGCGTTAGGTATAGCTTGGTTAGTGCTTTGATCTCCTTGGTTTGTAAAGTGTGAATTGAGAAGGTTTCTTAGGGTTTCTAGGGCAAGAGAACTGTCTCATTTGTCAACTGGGGAGTAGTTTTACGTTTCTGAGCAATTTCGAGGAGCTTTTAGTTAGGGCATTGCTTCTCTGGGGATGTCGAAATCCTCGTTTCAAAGCAGGGATTTGGCATGCTAATTTAAGAATGCACTTGTGATTTCACGCAATGCTGGAGATTTTATTAGTTAGTTATCATTGCCAGTAAAATACCTTTCAACAGCAATTTCAAGAGTATCACTGCCTCACTTTTTCTTTTTTTGGGGGGAGGGGGAGATTATAACGCTGCTCTGTAGCTTTTAGTGTACTGACTGAACACGTAGCTTACCAAAAATTGTGAATCGTTTTAGCTGCGCTTAAAATTGAACTTTCACTTTGTGGTAGGTTCTTCTTGCTACTTTAGCCATGGAGAGTGAGTTATGACAAGAAGTCTGGACAAAAGAAGCAGCAGTACAGCAGAAACTAATCTTAGTCATAGGAGTATGATGGCATAAGGGGCTGATATAAACAATTATTGGCATAAATAGTTATTAATTCTCATGTGTTGGAAGCCTGAATATTTCTCCGCCTTCTTTAAGCTGAACCCCACCCCCCCCCCCTCTCCCCCCCAAAAGAAACAAAAAAAAAAAAAAAAAAAAAGCTCTGCTTCTTTCCTTTCATACTATCAACGGTTCTGAAAAGATAGAAAACAAAGTTACAATACCATAATCAACGATCAAAAACTCCTAGGGGTTGGCTCAAGTGGTAAAGGCCTTGGGCTTGGGGGTATGCTCCTTCTAGTTCTAAGGTTCAAATCCGCTTGGCTGCAAACAATCTCTAGAGGCCATCGGGTTGGAGAATTTTTTCCTTGAAATACCCGAGGTACACTTGTGGAAAACTCCTTGCCGAGGGCTTATGCACCCTCGGGATTAGTTGGGACGCTGTTCCTGAACACGCAGTGGCAATAAAAAAAATAAAAATCAATGATCAAATCATGGATCATAATCAAATCCTTAAATGATTCATGATTGTTATAATTATTTTGTTTGTGTATTACCTTGATAAATGATCAAATTTTTCGAGTCGCAATTTAACCAAGTATCATGCTTGAAATTTCTGTGTTGTAGCTTCTTGGGAGGAGTAGTGGATTTCAAGTAGCATCGACTCATCGTCCATGCACAAAGGGACTTTGGTTGTGGAGTACACCCTTGAAGAGAGTTGCTCTAGATGGAACCGAGTTTAATCTCTTACTATTAGATAGTGAAGGAATAGATGCTTATGATCAGACGGTCAGCCTTCACTCCTGTACACTGCATAACTACTACTTAAGACATTGCTTCTGAAGCTCCTTTTAACTCTGATATTTTTCATCCTACTTTTCTCACAGGGAACATACAGCACCCAAATATTCTCCTTGGCTGTCCTCTTATCTAGCATGTTTATCTACAACCAGGTTGGGCAGCTTATGTGGAGACCTTGATTCTTCTGGAAGATATCTCATGCATACTATAGTTGAAGATGTCTTATTCTTCTTTTGATTGATTAAATGTGATCTGATACAGTTTTTTTACCTCTAGTTAGAGTCTACTATAACGTCCCGGGCTACACCTATTCCTTTATTGATATTAATAAAGTTTTTACCTATAAAGAATGTAGTATAGTGTTCATAAGAGTATGTTTATTTTTACTCCTTTGTGGGACATTATTTTTTTTGTTGGATTTATTGCTAGATCTGCCAATTGATGTCATTCCTCTTAATTAGATGGGCGGTATAGATGAGGCTGCACTTGATCGTCTCTCTCTTGTCACCCAAATGACAAAACATATTCGTGTTAGAGCATCTGGAGGAAGGACTTCGGCTTCTGAACTTGGGCAATTCTCCCCAATCTTTGTTTGGCTTCTAAGGGTAACTTGTTATGTGCGATAGTGTTTTCCTATGCCAGACAAAAACATACATGGGTGTGTGTAAAATGGTTTTTGATGTCATAAAGTTGCTTTTTGTTACTTAGTGGCTTATATTTTGCTTCTTTTTCTTCTTTTTTAGGAAGTTGAATGGTTATTTTGTGTAATAATTAACTTCTCCCTTGCAGGATTTCTATTTGGATTTAGTAGAGGAAAATAGAAGAATAACACCTCGCGATTACCTGGAGCTTGCTTTAAGGCCTGTTCAAGGTGGTGGAAAAGATATAGCTTCAAAAAATGAGGTATTATCTGGTTCTTATTTTAGTTATTCTGACGATTTTACGAGGGGATTTACTTATAAAAAAAAAAAAGAATACTAGGGGATAATGTGAGAAATCTTGTGTTCATTCTATGCTCGTTATTGGCTGTTAAGTGTACCTTGAGGGATGCTCTGCTCTCATCTAGGTAACCTATACACTCTTGAAAAGGGCTGGGTTTATGTTCATCATGTGGTGAACACCAACAATCTGTTTGTTTCAGAAGATCTATCATATATGGATCAACCTTTTAAGCCAAATATAGATCAAGCTTTCATGTTTTGAATTTTGCAACATGCAGTGGACACAAAGTGGATGTGTCTACATTTGAAGATGTAGAAATGAAGTGCTCCCTTTGTCCAAATTTACATGTCTCGGTTTCCTTTTTTGAGATGTCCCAATATTTTTGTTGCTCCAACTTCTCAAGAATTTCCCGTCATGGGATCGTCCAATTCTTGCTTAGTTTGTTCTGTGTATGTGTCTATTTAATGGTTTCAATAGACCTTTCATGGGCTCTTATAAAATGATGTGGAGGTTAACAGAGGATTTGAATCTTTCTTCTTTTCTTCTTTCCCTTTCCCAGATGTGCTAATTTTCTAACTATATTTATCAATAGATTCGGGACTCTATTAGAGCTCTTTTTCCTGATAGAGAATGCTTCACACTTGTCCGACCTTTGAACAACGAAAGTGATCTTCAGAGACTTGATCAAATATCGGTTAGTACCTTATGGTTCCCATATATTCTATTATTCTTCTTTTTGGTGGTCATCTTGTTTGTTGGCTTTATTGTCTTCTCATTCTATTATATTGCTTATTTAACCCCTAAGGGTTGACTCAAGTGGTAAAGGCCTTGGACTTGGGGGTATGCTCCCCTAGGTCTAAGGTTCAAATCCCCTTGGGTATAAACAATCTCTAGGGGCCATCGGACTGGAGCATTTTTCTCTTGAATTACCTGAGGTGTACTTGCGGGAAACTCCTTGCCGAGAGCTTGTGCATCCTCGGGATTAGTCGGGGCGTTGTTCCCGAACACCTGGTGTAAAAAAAAAATAATAAAAAAAAATTGCTTGTTTACTCAAGTCTTGTTTTGCATGCAGTTGGACAAACTAAGGCCTGAATTTAGATCTGGACTGGATGCATTGACAAAGTTTGTTTTTGAGAGAACAAGGCCAAAACAAGTTGGGGCAACAGTAATGACAGGTCCTATACTGGTTGGAATTACGGAATCTTATCTAGAGGCTCTCAATAATGGTGCAGTCCCTACAATATCCTCCTCATGGCAGGTTAGTATTGCTTCCAAAAGGTCCTCTTCCCTTCCGTTGCCTTTACAAATGCAATGCATTCTTCTTCAAAAAGCTGTGCATTCATAATTGTGCAACTTTTTTCTCTTAATGCGGTTCAACTGTTACAAAATAATTGTTTTCCCTCTGTTGCATAACATTGAATATTCAGTTGTGGCATTTTTCTTTACATAAATTCTATGGTAGTGTTTACACGAGAAGAAAATTACCATTGTGCAGACCATATGTAAAATCTTGGGTGAGAAGGATCGCGATACTTAATGAAAACTATCCCATATATCATATGATTCACTGATATGCTTCCCCCCTCTTTAATATAGTTTATTATTTTTTCCTCAGAGTGTTGAAGAAGCTGAGTGTAGAAGAGCCTTTGATTCTGCTACTGAGGTTTATAAGTCGTCTTTTGACCGTTCAAAGCCAGCTGAGGAAGTAAGTGTTATTTTGACTTCTCATTCTTAATTGCTTCTATTATTTTCTAATTCCAGCATTTCAGGCTGCATTAAGGGAATCGCATGAAGAAGCTGTTCAAAAATCTCTGGCTATGTTTAATGCTGGTGCTGTAGGAGCTGGTTCCACTAGGAAGAAATATGAGGAGTTTCTCCAGAAGTTTTTCAGAAAAGAATTTGAGGTAACTGTTTTCTGAAAAATACCATTATAAAATGCTCAAAACATGGTTTGAAAAATGGTGTAGACCTCAGTCAGTTAGTTTATCACATGCATGCAGATGTGCTTGCACACAGGTGTGTTTATTGTTCTTACGTAACCCAACTTCCCCCCGTACAATAGTATAGACTTGTGAGCAATGGAATCTGTGCAGGTGTTTTTTCTTCCTAATTGGTTATTTGTACACATAGATGTTATTAATCTGCATTTGCATCTACCTGGCAATGGTGTGTTTGCACCTGATTTCATTAATGTCAATTTGTCCATTGATGCAGGATTATAAGAGGAATGCATATATGGAGGCTGACTTGCAATGTTCAAATGCTATACAAAGCATGGAAAAAAGGCTGAGAGCAGCTTGCCACGCTTCTGATGCAAATATAGATAATGTTGTGAAGGTATTTTGATTTCTTGCTACAATTTCTTTCTCACTGGCTTTTGTTAGAAACACAATTTCGTGGTGCTTCTATGAAGCCAATACAATAGGATAGGCACGTACTGTGAATTCTTTCTTGGATTGCTTGTTGTTTGTGTCTATATCCAAGTGAATAACCTCTGTACTCATTAGAAAGACGCAAGTTC
Source organism: Juglans microcarpa x Juglans regia (assembly GCF_004785595.1). NCBI lineage: Eukaryota > Viridiplantae > Streptophyta > Magnoliopsida > Fagales > Juglandaceae > Juglans > Juglans microcarpa x Juglans regia. The sequence goes on along the minus strand of NC_054602.1, from coordinate 5,899,508 downwards.
TCTTTTATGATACTTTTGTATACATCTATATCAAAGTTGATAACTTTGGATACAATATATTTATGTGTATATGACTCACTTTGGTATGTGAAAATTCAGACTATTAAATTAATCTTCTTTTTCTTGTATTGCATGTACATTTGTGTGTGTAGATATGTGTGCATACTGTGTGTTTGTCTTGAGTGGTGAATGAGTAATTTGGCCGGAAGCCCCCAAGTAAAATTTCATGGTTCCACTCCAACTTTGGTTTGTATTTCTTGCATAGGAGTTAGATGTCTTGTGTGAATTGAAGAGGAACAAAACTTGCTATTTGAGCTAATTCAATCTTGACATGTCACTCTTACGCAGGATTGAGTTTTTCTAATGCTTGATCTAAATTATCTAAATTTTTCCACCTCAAGCGTTAGCTGCCTAAGACTCCTTACTGGCTAGAAATTCCCTTTTGGCTTGGCTTAACCCAGGTCAGTTAGTTTTACAAGTGGCACAATCACCATGTTCATTGGAGTGCTGTTTCTCGATTCATCCAGTTATCACTGTCAATTGTCAATATTTAAATGGCTAGTTAGCTACTGTAATTGTTACTAGCTCAAAATATTGTTGACTTCTGTCAACTAGACACATCACAGCATTGGGTGAGGGTTAGGCAAATTGCAAGGTGAGCTGATTAATTGATCTTAGTGGAGAAAGAGGTGTACTTCCATGAAATACACATCCTATATCTTGGACGAGTGTACAGAAACTGTCTTTTCATTTAGAAGATGAGAAGTGGGACAATCTAACCAGCCATGAAACCTTGCTTTCATCAGTGCTTTCTCATGAACTTTTCCCAGGCGCTTGTATCACCTTACGCATCTGTCTAGCATATATTTGAAATTATTGGTCTTTATTCAAGACAAACTAGCACAAATCTTCCAATTTTCGGGCAAGGGCTACTACCATCTGTAGTTGTCTCTGTAAAGCATGTATCTGTTACAGGTTAGATCATTGAGCTTTACATTCTTAGGTCCTGTGAATTTAACGATTTTTTAATATCTACTCCTTTTTCACTTCATTTGTGTTAGCAGCTAAATTTTTCATCCTGTTTTAATCGTGCCTTTAGTTTGTCTAGAAGTATCTCTAGAGCAAATAACACTTATGATTCTGTGTGATATATAACACATGCTGTCTTTATTACCTTAATGCATGGTCTATGCCATGAAAGTTCTCACTGAATACATCTTCTCCCATTGAGTTTAGTCGTAAATATGTTATGCAGGTTCTTGATGCTCTTCTATCTGAGTATGAAGCATCATCTCATGGCCCAGGAAAATGGCAGAAACTGGCTGTGTTTTTGCAACAGAGGTTTGTAGCAATGTTCTTTTGTTCTGTTTTTGCTGTTGGCAGTCTTTACACAGTTCTGTATTGGGTTTTATATCTATCTAACGCTGTAGAACTCCCCAGTTTGGAAGGTCAAGTGCTCGACCTTTCCAAGAAGTTAATAGATCAGGTCAGATCAGAGAAGAGTTCACTTGTGCTTAAATGCCGCTCCATTGAAGATAGGATGGGGTTGCTTAACAAGCAGCTGGAAGCTAGCGAGAAGTATAAATCTGAATATCTGAGGCGTTATGAAGATGCTATCATTGACAAGAAGAAGCTTGCTGATGAATATATGAGTCGCATAACTAATTTGCAGGGAAATTGCAGTTCATTGGAGGAAAGAAGTTCAAGCTTAATGAAAGCTTTGGATTCTGCCAAACAAGAATCCTTGGACTGGAGAAGAAAATATGACCAGATCATATCGAAACAGAAAGCTGGAGAAGATCAAGCCAGTTCAGAAATTGCAGTTCTCAAGTCCCGAAGTAGTGCTGCTGAAGCTAGGCTTGCAGCTGCTCGGGAACAAGCTCAATCTGCTCAAGAGGAGGCAGAGGAGTGGAAAAGGAAGTATGATATTGCTGTGAGAGAAGCAAAAGCTGCTCTCGAGAAGGCAGCAGTTGTGCAAGAACGCACAAATAAACAAACACAACAGAGGGAAGATGATATAAGAGAAGAATTTTCTAGCAGTTTGGCTGAAAAGGTCAGTTCTCTCTCTCTCTCTGTCACACACACACCCTTCACATATGCACACGTGTTCTACATGTTTTCAATCAATTCATTAACATGGTGCTTGATAATTGAAAAAAAAGAAAAGATGACATGTTTGCTTTATCAATAAAAATATCCAGGACGAGGAAGTAAAGGACAAGGCAGCAAAGCTTGAGTATGCTGAGCAGTGTTTGACAACTCTAAAATTAGAGTTGAAGGTGAGTTTTCTTGGATCTTTACTGAAAAGGCTCTTGAATGATGCCTCTCTCTCATTTAGATGTACACATGCCCTCACAAACACATTCATTTCATGCAGTCCATTTCTGTAAGTACGATATTGAGTGGTACTTGACTGGCAATTCCTTTGCAGGTTGCAGAGTCGAAAGTGGAGAGTTATGATGCAGAATTATCATCGCTCAGGTTTGAACTGAAAGAGTTGAACGAGAAGTTAGATGGTGTAAATGATGAGGCCAAATCATTTGAGAGAGAGGCAAGGATACTAGAACAGGAGAAGATACATTTGGAGCAGAAATACATATCTGAGTTCAAACGGTTTGATGAGGTGCAGGAAAGGTGCAAAATTGCCGAAAGAGAAGCTAAGAGAGCAATTGAAGTAGCTGATAAAGCTAGGGCTGAAGCAGGTACTGCCCAAAAAGATAAGAATGAGATGCAGAGATTGGCAATGGAGAGATTGGCCCAAATTGAGAGGGCTGAGAGGCAAATTGAAAATTTGGATAGACAGAAGAATGACTTGGCACATGAAATAGAGAGAACACGCATATCAGAGATGGATGCCCTTTCGAAAGTCGCACTATTAGAGGCAAGAGTTGAAGCAAGGGAGAAAGAAATAGAGTCACTACTTACATCAAATAATGAGCAAAGGTCCACTACAGTGCAAGCCCTTCAGAGTCTTCTGGACTCGGAACGGGCAGCACATGTAGAGGCTAGCAACAGGGCAGAAGCCCTCTCTCTTCAGTTACAAGCCGCACAGGCAAAAATTGATATGCTCCAGCAAGAGTTTACCAAGGTTCGTCTAAATGAAACAGCATTGGATAGCAGGCTCAAGACTGTTTCCCACGGAAAACGTCCCAGGGTAGAGGATTTTGAAATGGGTGTGGAGTCTGTTCAAGACATGGAAACAAGTGACAAAATCTTGAGAGAAAATAAGAAGTCCAGGAGCACAACTAGCCCACTGAAGTATGTGCACCCAGAAGACGGTGGTTCAGTCTTCAGGGGCAATGAGGATAACGATAGCCAGCAAACCAATCAGGAGGATTATATGAAGTTCACCATTCAGAAACTTAAGCAGGAACTAACAAAGCATAACTTTGGTGCTGAACTGCTGCAATTGAGGAATCCCAACAAGAAAGACATTCTTGCTCTGTACGAGAAATGTGTTCTCCAGAAGTCATGACAAACCATTCAAAAGACTAGTAAAGGAAGGTTGTAATCTACAGAAGTTCACTTGATAAATTAGCATAGTCCCAGAGCAATAAGTTGTCGAGGGGTTGGTTTCCTAAAATCCTATCAACGTGTTTATATAGGCATAATTAGGAAGATGGTATTTTTAAGGTCAGGGCATGTTAGCTTATCCTCATTGGCCTATGGATTGAAGCTTTCAAATGTGGCTTCACTGGTAGTGGTGCATCCTGTGCAATTCGCCATTTAGCACCATCAGGCACTAGCGTGTGCAGAATAGGTTAGATTTGCAAGTTTTGTTTTTCTTTTGTTTTCCCAGCCAATTTATTCTCGTTTAAGGGCTTTTTTTTTTCTTTTTTTTCCTGGTTATTTTTGGGGCGGGGTGGTTGCTTTCTCATTTACTTGTGTGGGCATGTACTTTTGATGGCTTGGCCATTGAACTCATTTGACAGTCTGATCTGTGTGGCTGAAGTGCCGAATAGACGATATGCGTAGGCCTAGTAGTGTTGGGCCAGCATCGTTTAATTAAATTCCCATCTGGAGGGAAAACGAACAGTATGCAACACCCTTGTTTATTTTTGTTTTTATTTTCATTTTTAATTGCTTCTGTTTATATGTGCCACCTTTACCATTCTCATGATATTTTCTGTGTTGGTTTGGAAACTCATCAAATGGTTTTGTGTTTAGGTTTTAAGAAAACTAAACTGCAAGTCAATTCCATAGAAAGAAGATCCCAGACGAAATGGGTATATATATTGCTCTTTTAGGCTTCTTTTAGTTGTTGGACTTTAGTGAGATCAATTCGGTTCAGTCTAATTATAAACTGAGTTTAATATTTAAATATTCAACTTTCAAATTTTAAATTCATTTCAATTCAAAACTTCTTTACACGTAGGATGCATATTCTTTTTCAATTTAATATCTCTTTATACGTGGGACTTATAATTTTTTTAAAATTTTTATAAATATATCTAAATTTATTTTAACATTCACACACATCTAAATTTATTTTAAATAGACTTTACAAAACTTATTTCATCATCTCAGAGCTCAACAATCAAACCATCCTAGCACTTTTAATATGGCTTCAGGGATAGTTCGTGCGTTAAAATAATTGGTCCTGCCTAAACGATGTGTATGCTAATGCCATTTCAGCCTAATAGAAACTCCAATGGGCCTCTCGTGTCTCAAAGTCTCGTTATTTTCAAACCTCCCTAAAGGAAAAAGAAAAACTGATATTTTCATTCTATGACGTCTTTGAAGTGTGTATTTTTTGTCTCTGAATACAGAGTCTAAACGTTAAAAAAGAAGTCACGTATTGACAAGTTTCTAGGACTATCGGAGGATAATAAATTATGCAACGAGTTTTTTCTTGGTTGACAAGTTTAAACTTGTATTTCTCCCTTGGTTGCTTGGAAGCCACGTCTTGACTCCGTACGCCCTCAAGCATAATAAGTTTCCTGCCTTAAATAATAGGATGATGCTACATCAATTTTTTTTTTCAAATATTTTTTATAAAATATTTTTTAAACCCTTTTAAATATTTTTTTTCTTTGAAAAAATACAAACTCATTAAAAAACACTTCCTTCACTATTAAATAAAAACAAAAAAAAACAAAAAACAAATCGGTACAAAAAATTGGTGGACATCCTCGGTAGGAGTAGTGTTTTCCTAAATAATAAAGTGCGAGGTTGGTAATAAGAAAAAAAAAAAAAAAAAAAGAAAAAAAAGAAAGACCAAATTAGTCTAATTCGTAAAAATGGAATGCTCAAATTAAGTTTGTTTGAAGAGTGTGCAGTTTAACGCTCTGTTTGAAAAGTGAGATGAGACGAGATGTTTTTTAATAAAAATTGAAAGTTGAATAAAATATTGTTAAAATATTATCTTTTAATATTATTATTCTTTTGAGATTTAAAAAAATTATAATGATGAGATGAGAGAAGATGAGATGAAACCGTTTTTATATCCAAACGGAATCTAAATGATTCACAATTAAGGTCACATAATCCGTATATGTATATAAACGTAAGTATACGTAATTGCGCTTGTGTTTTGATATATATGCATATATAAAAGTAGTACTTGTCTAATTTTCATTCAAACGATTTTCATTTATTAAACAAACAAAACTTAAATCAAGCTCAAGTTGTTATGGAAGACATGCTTTTGTGATGATACGATTAAAAAGGTGCAAATTTTTTTCATTTTTAATCCTCAAAAAATCGAAGACCAAAAAGAACAATCAAAATATTTATATTTCATGAACATGGAATGTTGTGTACAAGCAAAACTTGGAAGAGTTCTAAATGTAAAATTATTCACAATTCAGCCGACCTCTCAATTCATCTATTTTTTTCCTAGAGCATCATATCATTTGTAATTAATGATGAAACAAGTTAGAGCTCTCGCTTAAACAATAAAAATTATAAGAATTAGATTACGTTTAGATAGTGAGGTGATCTCAAATGATTTGTAAATAATAATAAAAAATGTGTAAAAAAATAATGATAAAATATTAAGTAGTAATAAAAAATAGTAAAAAATAATAATATATTGAATAGTAGTTCGCCCTTAATCATTTTTCTAGAAAATCATTGCATATTATAATGATGAAACTGAAAGTTATCACAAAACATCATACATGTATAAAATTGACAATGAAAATACTCTTATCGTATAAAAAGGTACGACATGGAGAGCTTGTACAATACCAAAGGTAGAACGTCGAGAGCGTTATCAATTCAGTCAAAAGTTTCTCGAAGGAACAAAGCGTAGACGGACATGATGACAGTGATGAAACTAGAACAAGTAAATACTAACGTATGGATGTTTGTACGAATCACCTCTGTACAGTTCTAAAGACAACGTACGTCACTGTCCCGACATCTTCCATCCCTGCACAAAAGAACTTCGAGAACGGTACTGCTATTTATGGCGGAATCTTCTATATATACCCAATTCGGAAGCCACTTATCATATTCCCTTACCACTTTTACCCATTAAAAATCTCAATCTAATAACTTATTCGCGGATTACACGGTAATGATAGCAACATTAACGTCCGAAGGAGTAGCTGTCATTATCATCGATACCCTACCAAAAGCTCTCCAATCACTATTTAATTTCTCTCATATTTTCCTCTTGCTTGCATCTGCAGTTAATCGAATAAACGAAGACCCATCACCTTGGACAACCAAATTCGGGATTAGTTGTGGTGGGATTTCCCTATTATGGCCCCCCTGGTCGACGTAGCTGATAAAAGGATCATAGTACTCCACGAAAGCAGCGTTCTTAGGTAAAGGACTATTATCATGGGCGCTGGGGATGCTCTTCAATCTTGGATCAAACGAATCCTTAATGCTTGAACCACATTGTCTAGGCTGGGTTTGGTAGAAAACCTTCGAAACCACAATTTCTCCGTCTTTCTCTTCTTCATTGTTGCCAAGATGGTATTGGTGCATTACCCAATTTGTTTTCTCAGGTTTCCTTTGCCTGCCATAGTTGGTATAGAGAACCAAGATCTTTTTGAACCCTTTAATTGCTCCCCCAGCAAAGACTGGCCTAGTTTTACCGGTTTTGTGCCATCTGGTCTCGCTCCCATCTTCATCAGTGTGGACCTTCCTGCGTTTCCTAGTCCCAGTCGTGTATGCCTTTGAAGGTCGATGAAAGAAGTGGCGGATTTGGCCATCTTTGCCGACTCCTGCATCGACAAAAATGAGCAAAGAAAACAGGTGGTACTTACTAAAACTACATTGGTTAATTCTTGATGAGAGAGAGAGGATTAATCTCTACTCGGAATAACTTCGAATAAGTACAGAAAAGTGGATACCATGCATACATGGAATTAAAAATACTCGGGGGTACTGGTAAATTAAGGTGAGCGAAGCTGGTATCAATTTAATTATAAATGGAAACGAGAAAAGGTTAAAGGAGAGTGATTCCTGACATACATGGAATATTATGATTGCGCTTGCGTTTAAAGAGTCTTGAAAGTATACAGAAGTTTGGAGAAATACAGCTCATTCATGCATGCTAATTTAGCAGTCTACTGCGACCAGATCGAGCATGTGAATCAGATCTTTATCTCATGCATGCTTATAAGTTATTAATTACTACTTGGTGTCATTAATGCAAGGAGGCCTTGACGTTTCTTTATATCATTCATGAAGCTACTAGATCTCGGAAATCCACCCTAATGATATTGATTAGGCCAGCCAGAACAAGCCATCAGCATTGCCTTTTCAATTCAGATATTAGTAGTTTGGGTAGAAATGCTTGTGGTTTATTTGAAGTTGATGGAAACCTCTAGAAAATCCTTCTATATATGGGTACTGCTTCATGCTATTTGAAATTCTAATGGTCAGCGAAAGTGTGATATGATGCCTCACTCGTTAGACCATAATTTTTTTTTTTTTTTTTTTTGGTCAAATAAGTGTCAGTACTCCACCTATCAATAATTTTGCCTTACAGATAGACACATTCAAGTCTTTTAAATATTAGATATATAGAGTATTTGAATGCTTATTCGTAAATTATTTACATAAAATGATATTCCATTTCAACAATTATTTTTCTCAAAATTATGATATTCTAGAATCCAGATTAAGATCTTATTACTCCTTTTTTTTTTTTTTTTTTTATAAGGGGGTGGGATTCGAATCCAGATTATCCATTTGAAAAATCGGACTATACGACCTCACATATGTGTTTGTAAAGATACCATAGGGAATAGTATTATGGATCCCAACATATTGCAGATGATCACCAAATCATGAGGAATGAATGCTTTATCTGTAATTCATGCAGTCATAAGTAAAATGATCACATCTATGAATGAAGACGACGTATGATCCTACAGGGAAGAAAATATCCATATTTTCAAATATAACATTAAAGTAGTACTACAACTCGATCCATTGCATGATTTAATAATTTTCTTAATTGGGCGAAATTTTTTTATTTTAATTTAATTTGTCATTTGTGTGCCTAACTAGTAATTTGTTCCACATGTACCACAAACAATATTAAACTCTACAGCTAATTCCTACGTACGTACGTACTCTCTATTATTAAAGGAAATGGCAATCTTCTTGTAATTAATTTTTCCTTTTCGAAGAAATCATGTGGCAATACATGCATGATTCCTGATCCTTCTAATTAATTAACTCATTTTGCTCTTAGCTTAATCACTTTTAGAAAAAAAATCTTAAGTTAACAGTGTAACCGAGTTGTCTTAATATCTATTTTCATTTAAGAGATGAAAGAAACACATGATAAAAAAAGAAAAAAAAAACGCATGATAAATATATAGCTAGGGTACCGAAAATCATCACCTGGCAACTTTTCTGGGTGAGTATAGCAAATTCCATTCTCTCCCTCGAGCGTGGGAATGAATTCATCAATAAGGGGATGAAGCTTCCGAGTATCAGACAGCACCTTTGCCTCTAAATGTTCAAGAATTTCATGGTCTGTCGGATCAAATTTAACTCCCGCTGGCAAGCCCGGCAAATCATGAATCCCCGTCTAATTCACAAGAAACATAAATATAATACCAATATTTTTTTAAAAAAAGAAAAAAGGGACATAAAAACAAATTAATTAGAAACAACAAAGGAAAGGAAGAAGAGATTTGCTGAACTGAAACATAAATAATTAATTAACATATTATATGATATCTACCTGATCTTGGAATTCTATGTCATGGCCACATGATGGGCAAGTTATAGTCCGAAGTTCATCGGTTTTCGGATCGAGAACACTTGTTTCTTTTGGAGTGGACGAGATTATCTGAAGAGCCCTCTCATCGTCTGAGTCATTGCACCATGTCATGATCTCTTTGGTTTTGCTCTCATGCCCATTCCAAAGCTGGATTTCCCCTCTTGTTTCTTCCACTTCTTCTAAATACAGACGACTCTAACAAAATACCCACATAGCTAGCTAGGTTAACTACTAATGAAAATGGAGAAGAAAAAAAGGAGAAGTAAAGCAAGATTGTCAATTTTAAACACGTTTTCCATGACCACCTTCTTCTTGATGTCAGCAGGGAAGGAATTTAGTTCTTCCTGATCACTTTTTTTTTTCTTCACACCTTCCTATGATTGATTTAGGTCCTTGATCTTAAGCTGATCTTGTGCGGCATCCTCAGAGACACAGAGACAGGGAGCCCCAGATAGGAGAACAAAGGCTATAAAAGAAGGGAAAAGAAGAGATAAAATTCTTGAAATAGTGCAAGGATGCTTGCACGTTAAGTTTTGGATATGCTAGTGTACAATATACATACGCTAGTACTTGTACGCAATAAATATTAGAGAGGACGAATGCAGTCTTCGGTCGTTTAATTCTCTCTCTCTCTCTCTCTCTCTCTTCTTTTTTTCTTTTGTATTTTGCTATGTGTCTAAAGAATGTTGAGCTTACTTAAAAGCTTACTTAGGAAAGTGAAACCTAATGTGAAAAAGGGTAGCTAGAGTGGAGATGAGGCAACCTGATTCTTCTGGCATGGGGACGTTTCACCTCTTCAGAGACATCTAGGGGAGAGATAGTTGGGAGATTCAGCTGCAGTGTCAACCTAGAGTACACTTAAAGCTGTTGTAAACAAAAAAAATAAATGAAAAATGTACGTAGGAACGTACCAACAAATATGAAAATAACAAGGCATAATATTACATTACATGACCAACAGCGTACCTGTGAATTCTTGTCTTCTTGATCTTAATCCCTTTCTTTACGTAGACTTCTCATGCCAAGAAAGGAATCATCTTTACTCTCCTTTTCTCTGTCTCTGCGAGTTTTTGGCTGGAATTTACTGCGAAATCAGGAATTTGCCGTGTACGTAATTCGACCAGCGACCGTTTTATTTATCCATTACTTACAATTATATATGTACGAGTCGACCACACCTAATAACAATGACAACATTTTTCATAACTTATTGTATATATATTTTTGCGATGTCCGGAATCAGTTAACTACACTCGAAAACTATATGATCAGATAAAAACAAAAAAACAAAAACTATATGATCAATCATTTTATAATTCTAAATTTTTTTATCTATAATTTGCACAATTAATCTTACTGATTTACCAATAAAAAAAACAATTGTGAAATAATTGTGAAAAATAGATAAAAATAATAATAATAAAATAAGAAATAATAGTGATGTATTTTTAGAATATTCTTAGTTACTATTATAGTCCTTATAAATAAGAAAAATATTACTTAATTTATCCATTCTATTTGCCCCTCATTTTGACACTTCATATTTTTTATTTTTGTTATTTTACTTAATAATTAAGAAAGTAACTATTAGTGTATTAATTATTTTTTATATTTTTTAATAATATTTAAAAATAATAAAAAATAAAAACAACATTTTAAACTAGCGGCTAGTTCAAAATGAGCGGTGCACCGCTCTATAAATAATCGCCGGGTGTTCTGAACCAAATTGTTTGCATCAGCAAATAAGTTGGCCAATCAATATGCGCCACATCACCGTTTGTACATCTACAACCCAGTCAAATCAGCAGAAATACAGGGTCAGTAGCTACGGGACCACTGAAAGAGTACTACGCGGTCGGAGATTACACTTCTAAACTAAGCAACGTGGCACTTACACATCCCAATTTTTTTTTTATTTCACAAAATTTTCGAAGATATGGCTTTTCGGCCAAGTTTGACATCCCCCCTTTTTTTTATTATTATTGTAATTAATTCTAAATTTAATTTTATTTTATTCTGTCTCTCACCAGGACTTTTTTATTATTATTACTATTATTCTGAGCTGAATGCAGTTAGAAATGATTTATGACTCGTGGAAAATTAGCGATTACAAGGCATTGGAAGGAACATGATTGTGGAGAAAAACACCTTTCCTCGTTAATCATATTTTATTGCTTGTACTAGCCGACATATCATGGACTTGGAGCGTCTCAAACAAGCCACGCAATGAGAAGCTTACGCTATAAGCTTTGTGTTTTAAAACTTTAACGTATGGATTAGGGTTTTGGGACACTGTCCAAAGTTGTTTGTTTCCCTTAAATAGAAAAGGAGGCCATGCATGTTTCTGATCAGGTTCTCTATTTGTCTGTTGCTAATCTTGGCTTTATATAATCATCTCTCTCTCTCTCTCTCTCTCTCTCTCTCTCTCTCATCTGAGTTTTGTTGAAGAGTCTATATTAATTAGATCGTGTATATATATTCCGATAGAGTTATCTTCTGGTTTGGTACTTATCCTAATAATTTAAATTTGTAACTTAACGATCTAGTAATGTCACTGTACGTTCAATCTCATCAGTATAATTAGGTATTGTGTTTTGATCAAGATTTTGACAAATTCATAGAAATTTCAAATATATAGCATATTTTTTATATTTCTGTTAATTGGTCGCAAAACACCTAGCTAGTACTCCATTAATCTAAACAACGAATATATCAATGTTGAATATTTCTAAGTTAAAAGCATGTTTAGATGCTTAAAGTATTTCAAATTTTTAGTAGTGAAATAGTTTAAATAAAGATATATTTGATTAAATTTTGAAAAATAAGAGAAAAAACTAAATAAAAATATATTTTAAAACAAGTATTATATTAGGCTCGGTTTGGATAGCAAAGTCCTGTCATCTCATTTTATCCTTTTCAAATCTCAACTTTTTCAAATATAAAAAATAATATTAAAAAATTCAACCTTTTCAAAACATAAAAAATATTTTATAACAAAAATATTTTATTAAAACAAAAATATTCAACTTTTTCAAATCTCAAAACAAAAATTATATTAAAAAATAATATTCTAATAATATTTTAACTTTATAATATTTTTATTCAACTTTTTCTCTCTTATTTCTTAAAATCTCACTACTATTCACAAACTTTTCACTACTATTTACGGATCATCTCATCATCTCTTCTCACTATATAAACGAGGCCTTAAAGCTTGTGAAAATGAATAGATAAAATTAAAAAATTGTTCGATTACTATTAAGCTCAAAATCTCTCATTTGATTACTATTCATCCAAATCATAGCTTTGGTCTAATATACTAATATACCGAAGTTTTGATGTAGATTATATTTCATTGATTACATGAAGAATTATAATTCATCAGTTAGGCTAGGAGAATCATGTATAAGGTCTGATTTTTCACAAATCATCTCATCCCAAAACTTCCAAACATTATAATCATTACAAAAGACAAGAATTATAATCATTACAATTTTTTCAAACTCTCAAACAAAATACAATAAACGATTCAATTTTTTCAAATTACAAAACAAAAATTATATTAAAAAATTATATTCTAATAATATTTTTATTCAATTTTCAACTTTCATCTCATCTCATCTCATCTGTATAACCAAACGAGGTCTAAGACTTCGGGTCTCTATTCTTTCATAGTATTAAAGCGCTAAAATGTAAAAAGTAATTTAACTTTGGAGAAGGCTGGTTGTGCATATTTGAGGTGCAAATGGAAAGGTTTTTGTATTGTTTTGGGTTTTGCTCATGCTGTGATCAGTGTAGCATAAGGGTATTTATTGATACAATCTATCGTAGAGGGTGCAGCTCCCACCATATATAATGTGAGCTAGCTTTGATATGAAATTCTTTGTTTTTTAAAAAAATTAAAATAAAAACATTAAGACTTGTTTGGGAGGTAAGATGAGATTATAATTTCGTAAATAATAGTGAAATAGTTTGTAAATAATAGTGAACTAATTTGGGTTAAGATGTTTTATTGGGTTTTGAAAAATGAGAGTGAAAAAGTTGAATAAAAATACTATAAAGTTAAAAATATTGTCATAATATAATTTTTTAAGATTATCTTTGTTTTGAAACTTGAAAATTTGTATTATTTTTTGTATTTTATTTGAAAGTTTGAAAAAGTTGTAATGATTAGATCATACAAAAGTTGAAGATTTGAAATTGAAAAGCTTATGTATTTGAGTGATATTAATTAGGAAGGAAATTATGAAAAGTTTTGAGATCATGAGATCATCTCACTTCTCAAACAAACCCTAACGTATCGTTTATTTTTTCTACCATTCTCATCTCATCTCATTTAATCGTTACAAATTTTTCAATTTTTCACACAAAATAAAATAAACAATTCAATTTTTTCAAATTCCAAAACAAAAATAATATTAAGAAAATATATTCTAATAATATTTTATTCACCTTTCAACGTTTATCTTAATTCATCTCATCTACATAAACTAATTTCGAGGAAAATAAACATGCCAAAATAAAAATTAATCTGTCCTTAGGGAAACTGAAAGACAAATTGCAGGACGCTTTCCTATATCGTGCTAATTACTAAGGATTAAATCCATTGAATATTTGACTAGTTCTTATCAAAGGATCGTAGGTAGACCACATCTATCATTGAATGAGACCGATCCCTTTTGTACCTTTGTGGCTTAGATACTTGTCAAAGTTTTGAGAGCTGGAAAAAAAAAAAGGAAAGAAAAAAGAGAAATACTTCATCTTTGTATGAGATAACATACGAGTAGTGAATTTATAAGCCGATCACAAGGTTTGATGTGTTACATCAAATTGTAAAATTATTTTTACAATAAGATAAAATTTAGCATATTACATGAAATATGCCAATTTGTAATTAACTTGCTCTTGTGAGAACTTTTTGTGGGCATTCTAAAAAAGAAAAGAACATCTATAACCATACGAAGTTAAAGAGGCAAAATCAAAGACTTTTTGCTCCCAGGATTACTTTTATCGAACAATTGTAGGTAGCTAACGTGCCATGCATGGTCAAAATCCATACCAAAAACAATCAACCTAGGTATGTTAAATCGAGGACACTTTTCAATCAAGTATTATTCACTATGCCTAGCTAAAAAGTCTTTGCAATTGGGGCGCCAAGGCCTGGGTCTTGAAATTGAAGGTTGAATGTGAGATACTGCATCATGTTACTTCTGTCCTGTTATGAGACATGCGCGCCATGTGTCATAAAAAAAACTGTCATGAGTACATAGAAAGGGGGTAAAAGTCTTTACAAAATCATTCTCCAAAATAGTAGACGTCTTACGAGACCAATATATTTCAGATTTTTAAAAAATTCAAAAAATTGAAAATTCGAATCTTAAGGAGTGTTATGTCGTAATTTCTCATTATTTTTTTGTTATCAATCGGATGTTTATATTCATATATAGCATGAATGGTTTGTACTTGATACAAGAAAAAGCCTGCCCTCCATAACTGAATGGCCAATGGGTATTAAAAAACAGTGACAAAAAAAAGCCAAGCGACGAAAATATATACAAGGTTAATTAGGAGCTTGACATGATTAGGCTTGGCCTACGAACGTCGACGTCGGAGTAGGCCGAGAGCTTGAGCTCAACGATCGATCGATCTCCAAAAGCAGTACAGTGCTTGACATCAGCCCAGATCAGCAAGGGTACGGCCACTTTCAGCCGCGAGAGAGGGTGGGTGGGATGATATGCAGGGTGACGATGAACATGACCATGCTTGGAGGAACAAATTAAGGGGGTTCAGCTGTAAAGCAAGACGTTTCAAATAGAGTAAAAGTGAAAGGGTCGTTTTCGAACCTTTCTTCTCAACCATGTCAACCCGATAAAGCGGAACTAAGAGAGTTAGTTTTCAAAAGGTTAGCCAAATTCCAAAAATATACAGAGTCAATTTAGATGCGAATCAACCAACTTTTGCTCCGCGGATCACTTTTGTTTTGTTTTGTTTTATTGTTCTTTTAAATGTCATGGCTCATCGTAATTCAATGACAGTAGCATGTGGATCAACAGTTGGGATACTCCATTAATGCCAGGGTTGATTGATAGATATGTATAAATAATGATCGAATCACCATTTGAATAGGACTTGGTGTAAAATATCGACTAACACCACCGAAATTCAATTTTAAAATGAGTGTGTGTTGCTGAAGATAGTAGTCCATGATCAGTTAAACAACAAATCGGTGTCTTCTTCACTTGTGTTCGATCGATTTGGACTGTTGAGACATGGAACAATCCTTAGCTGCCATTGCTGATAGCTTGCTTTGCCGCCACTCCATCAATGTTCAGCTTCGTTTCTTTCTCCCTATAGTCTCTTTTGTTGCCACCCATTGTAACAGCAATCGCCTCATGATCTCTGTCATGACCAACCCCGCTCCGCTCAAGGTGAGGCAGTTAACAAGTCCATTTTTGGTGTATTGTTGGCAGGATTTCTAATGAGTATTTTGTCATCCATTTTGATTTTCCTTAACATCCACTATGATTTGACTTTACCCAAATACAAAAGGAAAAAATGTATATGAAAACTTGAGACTTTCAAGACATATGGCATCTTCGTAAAGTTAGGTTCTAGCCAATTCTTGTTCAAGGCATTAGTTGTTTGGGGTCTATTTTTTTGCTAGGATTTAGGACTTGAACAGCACTTAATGATATTAATGCGCGCTTGATGATTGATGACAAGGGTGTATGGTTAATTAGTGCATAATTTTCTTTGGGTTTCATCTCTATGCTGACGATGACACAGGGTTCAGAAAACACAGGTTGGATGTGCTCGACCGATTTTGGAGAGACACAAGCTGGATGCTAGCTAGACTAATTGGAGAGAAACGTGTTCTATCCCTGCAATAACGAGTTCAGCTCGAAAAACAATGGGAGCCCTGTCATCTTTTGTTTGAAGTTAAATTCTCATAAATATTCTATCATAGATCAAATGCTACCTCGGTAAAGAATACTGTAAAAAAATTATGAATTGATATGAATTGATCATGTGATATATAATTAAACCTACTGTATTAAAAATATATATATTCTACTTCACCGTCCACTATTCATACATCCTCCGCATACCAGCCCACATGGCTTTTTCTTCTTTTGTTTTTTTCTTTTTTAAACGTTGCCGTTTCTTACATTTGAAAGTTCAAATGTTTTCTCTCCCAAGAACACCCCCTCATTACGTCCCACGTCTTCTCCCTCTTTGCTCTCTCCCTCTCTGCAGTGAATCTAGGGCAAACTTAACCCATAGCAGTGAATCAAGTGGCAAGCTCGAATCGACGACAAACGCGACCCCCATGCTTCCGTCGATTTCAAAACCCCTTGTGTCTAGAAATAGTGTCGATTTGAGCACTGTTTGGAGGTTGTTTTCCATAATTTATATAGCCTATATAACAATTGGGCATTTTGCTTCCCTACTCTTCGACAATCTCTCATCTTGTTTTTCTAGGTCTAATACTTGCTTGTAAAATAATTTGATAAATATCAAATATACTGTGTAGAAGATGGGTACTGTAGAGCCCAACTTGGAAAAATTTTTTTATGAGAAGAAACGCATAAGGAACCCTCTTGTTCCTATTACGGGGGAAGGACGTGGGACTAGTAAGGGGGAGACGCGGGACAATATTGGGCTAGTGTGTGGAGTATGTATGAATAGTGGGCGGTTGAGTAAATAATTGCTCAAAAAAAAAACTTTACAATCTGATACATCATATCAAATCAATTATATTTATAAAATATTTTTTTTATTATTATTCTCTTGATAAGCCTCGCATTTCTCTATCAGTCATTAACCTAATGTTCTATGGTGAAATTTATATTTAATAGAAGAGAATTGATACAGACATAAAGAGATTATACAAAGCAAACCAATAAATTGATATGGTTTCATGAAATCTGTCTATTAGTTTTACTTTATAATAAAAGTAATTTTATAATCTGACATAATACATCAAGTTTATATATATCAAATTATATATTTACTTTTGTATAATCTCTTTATACGTAGCTAAAATATTTACCTTAACAAAAATCATGTTCGTGTCCATGTCAATAGAGAAGTGTTAAAGGTGAGTTGAAGGAGACTTTGGTCAAGGAATCTTTAAAAGGCCATGGACCCCATGGCGTAGAAAATGTTGGTCGATGATGTTGCCCCAATGCTGTTGTACGAATCCAACCCAAAATATATATATAGGGTGAGAAATGATAATTTAGAGTCGAGTTTAACGCGCAAAATTATGACAAATGGTCAATGTAAAATGATTTGATATTAGGTTCTCACCCAAAGCTTACTTTTTATCTCATTTTATTGCCATCTTTTCCTTGCATAAAGTCTTGATTACTTTACTTTAACTTAAAATTAAGTTTAAAGTCGCAAAGTTTGAAATCATCCTCTTATAATGAGAAGAGAGAATGGAATTTAGATTGACATTGATTGGGAGGCCTATCCCCTCATTTTACCGTTATTGTTAAGACTCTGCTATGTCAACCGAGAAAATCCACCGAAAATTTCTATTGATAGTGCAAAATATTTTTTTTTAAATATTTTTTAAACCCTTTAAATATTTAAAAAAAATCACAAACTCATTAAAAATATTTCCTTAACTATTAAATAAGAAAAACAATCAGTAAAAACCCTCAATAGAATTTGTAGGTGGGAATATTGCTTTCCTTATAATTGTTATCCTTTGTTGCCGATTGAGAACTTCGTTTGAAGGAAAATCCGCCAAGGGTAAGAGTTAGGTTTTAAATTGATAAATGGCGGATTATGAGATAGATGAGTACTCTCATATGGTAAATCCCACTATTATTTCATCAAAATTTTCCTAATTGTTTGGAATAGGAAATTGGATGGTATATATTTAATGTAAACTTGAGGTATTTTAATAGTTGTGTTTAAGAAAAATTAAATTGATAAGTGAAATTATCCAAATAACCCATAATTTTATATTGAATGAATACTATCTATTTCAAGTACAATGTAAAATATCGTTGTTCTATTTTTTCGCGGTGGGTTTTTTTTTAAGATTGATAAATCTTAAAATCTGATGATATTTGCCTCTTCTCTCATCATATCTTTTATCATCATTCTCTCATTATTTAATGATATAATATTAAATCATTAAAAATTATTTATTGTGTTTTACTTATAAGCATATTATTTAATATCATGTTAAAAGATATTGAAAATATATATAATGATAAAAAAATAAGAGTCGAGCTACTTTACCGTCTAGAGTAGCCCGCTCAAAGTTACCACACGTTGTTTTGGATTTTTTTTCATTTTTTAATATTTTTAAATATTTTTAACAAATAAAAAAAATATTTCAATACACTTAAAATCACTTCATTAATCACTAAGAAAAAAAATTACTCAAGTGGTCAACTTGAGCGGTAAATGTAGGAGGCAAAGTAGTTTTATTCAAAAAATAATAAATAGATTTTTCCAAAAGGAATTGCTACGCACACAGAAGATTCTTTCAAAAAATCCTCACCGAAAGGACAAATGTCTTTTTTTTTTTTCCCTTTTCTTTTTCATTGTTTTCAATCATTTTTTTAAACATTCTAAATATTTTAAAAAAAATATAAAAAAATCACAAATTCATTTAAAAAATACTTACTTAATCATTAAGTAAAAAAAATTAAAAAAAATAAAATGCAATTCGGTGGAAATTTTCGATAAAAAATTTCTGTACGAATAGTATTTTCCTTTTCCAAAAGCAACATCCGACAATTAATACTTTAAAGCATCCCCTTTCAAGTAATCTGTTCAGAGTTTTTCCTTGCAAAAGTCTATCAGCCCAAAAGCACCACTACTCGGGCTTAACCTCGTTCTTGGATAGACCAAACCAAATTTCGAAAGACACAAAATATGGCCCAAGTCCATGGGATTTGAGCTGGATTATCAGCGCGCTTGGTTCAATGATTAACAGACATATTTTTGCAAATAAAAGTGTTTTTTTTTTTCATTTACCAAATTCCTCGTCAACCATGGAAATCGATACTATTTTCCTAAAAAAAACTCTCGAAGCTATAATTAACTTAACGAACTAACTTTAGGCAAGATAAAATTTTGTGCGCACGATCAACCAATTACGTCCTCACAATTCACAAATAATAAGTTACACCCACCGTCCCCGTGGTTAGATCTAATGAATTCTTAACAATTTATTATTACTTAATGTGTAACTAGCATTGATATTACACTTGTAAGTTGTGTTTAGCAGTTAAGACCATCTCAAACTATCTCACTATTATTCACAAATAATATATTAATATCTGTGTTTGTTTCAATGTTTGAAAATAAAATGAGGTTAGATAAAATAAGATGAGATGAGATGAGTTGAAAATTATTTCCAAACATCCCCTTAAACTTTGGCTCAAGTGGTAAGAAATTTGGTCTTTAAGGGTATGCAACAATTTCGAGGGGTCACAAACTAACATCTTATCGGTGAATAATTTACTTAATACATGTAATGAAAGCACGTTATACGGCTTTGAAATTTAACCGAGTAAAATACATATTGCATTTATATTGTCTTTGAAACTCCTTGTCATTAAAAAAAATATCATTGAGAATGAGAGGACTGATTTTGTTGTGTCAAACTTACAAGTCTTATAATTAGCAACAATCTCTAAAAGACTTCAACT
This sequence comes from Juglans microcarpa x Juglans regia, assembly GCF_004785595.1. Taxonomy (NCBI): domain Eukaryota; kingdom Viridiplantae; phylum Streptophyta; class Magnoliopsida; order Fagales; family Juglandaceae; genus Juglans; species Juglans microcarpa x Juglans regia. Next base: position 5,879,627 of record NC_054602.1, on the reverse strand, counting down.
TATTCTCCATGGCCACTAGTAGGGGTGTAATTAGTCTGGCTTAGTTTGAAAAAAATTTAGAACTGAATTGGTATACACCAATTTTGAGAATTTAATAATCGATATGAACCAGTTTATCATCAAAATCGAAACTTTCAGTTTTTCCGATTATGATCAGTCTCGTCCAGTTTTTTTTGTTTACATGCATGACAGTACATAAGTTTAGTATTATAACTTTTCAACAATAAATTTAATCGTTATAATTTAGTATTGATTATTAATAATTATTAATTCATTAGTGTCTAATTATACCAATATAGTATAAGTAGTGTTCAACTTATTAATGAGATTAATAGATTTGAATAATAAGATTAAAATAGTATAATTAATGTCTAATTATATTAATATAATATAAGTAGTGTATAACTTATATTAAATGTTATATTAATTTTATGTTATAATATTAATAAACTTGATTAATAAGATTAAGATTTTATATTATATTAATTAGAAATTTAGCATGTAATATAATATAAAAAAATTAAAATATATATATATACTAGTCCAGATCGGTTCAAGCTGGTTTTCAAAAAAAAAAATCAGAATCAAACCGATTTCGATTGTTAAAAATCAGTACCAAACCGGATTAAATCCATCAGTTCAGTTGGTTTAATCAATTTTTACACCCTGGCCACCAAAGACAGAAACGCAAAATTCTAATAATAATTAGATCAATAGGAAGTGACAACAAAAAGGATACCCTTCTGCCAAATAATAAAATGTGGATACCTTGTCCTTGTTAGTCATACTATCCATCATGTGAATTTATTCTAGAATTTGGCTAAAAGACGAAAAATAAAACACAAATCCTTTGTAGCCGATGGCCTTGTTTATAATTGTACATTAACGATATACAGATGATGTTTAATCAAATCAAGCCAAAAAAGTACTGCACAAAATAAGAGGGCTAGAGAGACCCCACCCACCCCCCCCCCCCCCCCCCCCTTTCTTTTCACCCACACGAAAAGAAAAGATTAACACGTCCAAAATATGGAGGCACCATCCCACCTTTGCATTCCAAGAGCTCCCCCGAGTAATTCTCAAAGACGGGACAAAAAAAAACATGGCAAAGACGTTTCAAACCTACAACATTAAGATGGCATTTGATCAGAGTCAAATACTCCCATTTTTCCTATTTCTTCATTTTCCTCTTGACAATTCTCTGCAAATGATATTAGCAGCAACCATTTTAGACCAGTAGTACTTGACTTCTGCTCGTGACTTAAAGGGGCACCAATTTGTTCAAAATCTCACTCTGAATTGTGCTGAATATTGTAACTCAACTGAATCATTAGCTCGTTTTGGAGAGACCTGTGAATCAAAGACATACCTCCGTCTCTAAATTGTTCAAAATTGATGCCACTTGACCCATGGAAGGCCTGCTCTTCCTTGAGTTACCAACACAAGCTGAAGCAACTTTGGCCAGTCTAACAAGAGGTTTTATATCAGAAGGAATTACTATTCTTGGGTCCAAAAGTTCATAAAATCTCATGTCCTTGATCAATGGCAATGCCCACTTAACAAGTAGCATTTCTTCACTTCCTCTCCCACTCAGAATTTCTAGCAGAAGCACCCCAAAGCCATAAACATCACTCTCCTTGCAAGCACCACCTCCTCTGTCCCCCAAGTACTCATCATCCACATACCCTTCAAAGCCTTTCTCCCCGGGGGGTGCCATAAAAGATAGCCCATAATCACAAACTCTAGCACAAAATTTCTCGTCAATCAAAATATTTGAGGCCTTGATACAACCATGGACTATATTCGGTGCGATGCCTTCGTGCAGATATTCGAGTCCCCGAGCAGCCCCGGCAGCAATTCTCAAACGGTGGCCCCAATCCAACAGAGACGCCCCATCTGGGTTTTGATGTAAATAGAAATCCAAACTCGCCATGCCAACAAACTCCATTAATATAATTCTCTCACCAGGAGCTTCCGAAAAGCCTATAATCGGAACTACATGGGGGTGTTGGGCAAAAGAAAGTGATTTGATCACCTTTGAAAACCCAAATCCCGCATTGCTCAGAACAAGCCGTGGATGAATCCGCTTAATAGCTACTAGTTCTCCTTGCTCAAGTATGGCTGCATATACAGTTCCTAGGCAGCCACGGCCGACAATTCTGCGGTGGTTGAAGCCATCAGTGGCAGTATCAATATCCGTCAATGAGTATGCACGAGCACAAGGCTTGATGGAAAGTGGTTCTTCGGATTCAACAGATCTCTTTTTGCAAATAAAGTAGAGAACAATACCAAGAACGATGAGAGAGATGGATAGGCAAACCATGACAACGTGATAAGCAATATGCTTGATTGGATTCATCTTCGTTCTGTTTGCAGGGTTTAACTAGGTAGAGAGCTTTGGATATGGAAAGAGGAAAGGGGTTGGCTGGTCAATGTAACGGTGTTGGAATCGGCTTATATACATGGGATTCAAAGTTGGTAAGGAACCAAATCACCAATCAATGACAGATATGATCGGGAAGAAAATAGAGGGTATCGGTTTGAATATTGGGGGGGTTAGATGGGTGAGAAGGTTGGAAACTTTCCATGGTTTTTAGTTGTGTCTTTCGTTTGTTCACGGTTGGCCGCCTCCTTAATGAAACATGACGTATGCTTAGGTTGCTCTTGATTTGGGATTGGGCTTCTGATTTTTCTACGTAAGAGAGAAGTTTAACAGGTCAGGAAGTGAAACCATATTATATCTCAACTTGATTAGGAAGTAGGTGTGATTGCTATTCGTCCTTCCACACTTTAGGCCGCATGCATCTCCTACTACATGTGTCTTGTGTGGCACAAATAAACCATGAAAAAGACTAATGATCAAGTGAAAGTTATCGATCGAGCACATGTGGAGTAGTTTGGCATGGCTGGATATTAGGAATATTGATACATCCTTTTACCATTTTAGTTAGAACCACCAAAATGCATAGTTTTGGAGCTCATCTGCAAATAGCTTAAACAAACTCAAAGATCATAATCTTATTGGCCCCATCAAAATTTGTGTAGTCAAATGTTCCCATCTCGTTATCGTTAGAAATTAAATTAAACGAGTACTTGTACGCAGTATCGTTTGCTTTGGTGTCCGATCCATCCAACGTCTTAAAACTCTTCAGCACCGAAACTTACAGACCAAAATGGCCGTGTGGAGTATATAACAATTTGAGAAAACACGTTCTCAAATTGTCCGATTTCAAGACTTCAAAGTGAGAGAGAGATACATAGAGTGATCCATTTTTTATTTTATGTTTTTCTATTTTTCTACATTTTATACTAACGTGCACTGTTTATATTTAAAAGTATATGGAGCTTGAAAGAATGGATCTCCCAAGGATTTGTTTAAAAAATTTTAAATTATAACTTATAGTTTGGAAAATAAAAAGTCAAAACTCCAAACACGAACGTAATTTTTTAAGCTTGTGAGAATCATGCAAAAAGCCATATATGTGGCGCACCACTAGAATAAACTGACAATAGCATGCGTATGAACAAGTAACATGAAATTGCTTATTAAAAAAGAGCATGAGATTGCCTAAAATTGTCCTATGCGGCCGAATTAATCATAAAAATCCATCCCAACCATAACGAACAAAGTGAAATAAAAGATGCTCCTTAATTCTTGATCTTGTTTATTTTCGCAAATGAGATGAGTTAAAATTAAGATTAAAAGTTGAATAAAATATTGTTAGAATATATTTTTTTAATATTATTTTTATTTTGATATTTGAAAATTTTGAATTGCTTATTTTATTTTGTGTAAAAATTCAAGAAAGTTGTAATGATTAAATGAGATGAGATGAGTTAAAAGGAATTGTGAAAACAAACGAGGCTAAAGGTGTTGTTACTCAGTTTCATCATCTTGCTCCCTCAAAATTATCACTAGTTCAAATTAGTTTTTTGTGTGTTTTATTTTTTTATTTTTTAAAATATTAAAGAAAAAATATACAAATATACTAGTGGTAATTTTTAACTATTTAAAAAAAATTAAACAAGATTATTGTCTCATGCAATAATCTTATTCATTCATTATTAAGTACTCTGAAACCCACAACTACAAGTACTACTACTCCCTATTCGCTTCGTGGGCTCATGCACTGCATATTTTGATGGGCTCATCTTTCCAGACAGAGATCGAAATGTGGACTTATCCGCTGGACAGTCCAACAAAAGTGGATTTCAAGTTCGAGACTCAAACTCAAACAGGCCATTTCCCAGTGACGAAGTAAAAGCAAGAAACGGATGAAATTAAACGGGAGGATAACACTGTTATGTAGCTGAGAATTATTGCTACTGTCGTGACATGTCAATTTATATGAGCACAGCAGAGACGTGAGTTGGACCTTCGTTGATTTGTTACAAATGGTATTAAGAGTGCGAGATTTGAGCCGTCCATCCTGTTAAGACGTATTTATCTGACACATCACTGGCTGTCACTCTCATATAGTGTGCAAGGCAGCCCCGTTGGACCCAAAAAAATACATAATTGAGTGTCTAAGAAATATGTAAGTGAAGAAGAAAGCAGACAAATGCTACATTATTCTTAGCCAAATATCTCTGATGAAGAAGGATAAGGGCGTTCTGCGTCATCATCTAAGCAGAATCTCATACCTTTCTTCTACGGAGGCGACTCGTCAAAGTCAGAATTCTTTTAAACATTCATGAATATAGTTGGACCGAAGACGAAACTCTGAAGCTTTTAAAGTCGGTACTAATCTTTGAAATCAAGCCAAGAAACAAAATGTGCATTAATTGGGTATATAGAGTTTGAAAGCGAAAAGTACGTAAAGTTTTATTGGGGAATTGCATAACTCCTGCCCTCTTCACGGGACTACGTATGCTCTTATAGCTGCCCAACTGAGTTGAGTAAATGGGGTGTGCCAAAATTGTACCTCTGGAAATTAGAGCCACAACAGACAGAAGGCTCTCAACGCAGGCTTGCAGTAGTAATTGCGCTTTTTCTAGACTAGCTTTTGCCCACCCCTTGCAGGACTTACCTGACAATCATTAGGCGGGATAAAAAGAGAACAATCTCTAATATTTTCATTGGAACCATAGCAAATAAGAAGAAGTTGCTTATTGGGAAATTTGATTTTTTGACACTTGAATGTGGGTAGGACCAGCCCCAAATTACAAGTGAGACGTCCTAGTCATTTCCAGTAAGTAGGATGTATATCTGGACTGCACAAAGTATAGCTATAAAAGCAGCCCAAAGAGAGGGAGCTATTTCACTTAAATGGGAGGGACCCTTTCTGTATCAACCTTACTAACTACCTTCTTAATTGAATTTGATGTATAGGCTTCTGCCCTCCTCCCCATATGCCCCTCCTCACTAAACAGTAGCATAAACCGCTGTGCATTCTCAGAGAGAGGATAGTAAAAAGCTCAAATTAAGCACCAACACCACCACACCAACACCATGACTTTTGAGAGATTCCCCATACATGGATTTTCTCATCATAACAGAAGTAAAAAATTAGTAGCATGATTCTTGACAATGAAGCCAAAGGTTTACATTTTCAAAATCGCCTGAGTGATGATGCCAGGGAGAAAGTCCACCATCAAGAAACAGTGCTAAACATCATTCTCAAGAAGGTGTTAATGCAAGCAGCTACGCAATCTCTTGGATAAATCCATCAAGGATATATTACTTTACACTTAAAAAATCCACTCCCTCTTTCCCTTTTGAACTCCCTCTTTTACTTTTCCCCACTCTTTGAAGCAAAACACAAACTGGATCTAATTATGTGGAGTTAGCTTAAGAAAATGTAAAAGAAAAGAAAAGCTACCACTCCCCCATCCATGGATATAATATATTTTGTAAACCAATAAAAGTATAAAACTTGAATCCAAGCTCTTAAGCCACACTTCCATGATCTGAGGTATCTTCGTAATAATAAGGAGACAATTTTCCATCTTTCTTGGGCATCTTGGACTGGTTCTCAGGACACACATCTTGCAACATTTTCACCACCCGTCTCATGGAAGGACGATTGATTGGGAGAGGGCTGGTGCAGAGAAGGCCAATGTTGAGCACCTTGCACATGTCTACCTTGTAACAAGAATCAAGTTTGGGATCAAGAACGTGGTCCACGCCTTTCTGATCCAATGTGGTACAGACCCACTTCACCAAATCCTTCTCCCCAAACTCGGGGTCAACCGGGAGTTTCCCTGTGACCAACTCAAGAACCACAACGCCAAAACTGTATATGTCGCTCTTCTCGTTCACTCTAAGCGTGTACGCATATTCTGAAACAAGTTTAAGCAAAAGGGCACTTAAGTTTTGAGCTAAAAAAAACACTTTATACATTGAAACCATATCTGTTATGGAATCCAAGTAACACTAATCATAAATAGGAATAATTAATGACAGTAACTTGAACATGAAGATGAAATTTGATCGAGATCAAATTGAAAATGCATACAAACCAACCAAAGCCAGCTACCAGAAGTTAAAGTGGCTAACCTGGAGCAATGTACCCACAGGATCCGGCAATGACTGACATGGATTTAGGTCCCTTTCCGGTGGAATCAACAACCTTAGCCACTCCAAAATCTGCCACACGAGCTCCGAAATCCCCATCCAACAAAATATTGTTCGATTTCACATCTCGGTGGACAATTGGGGGAACACAATCGTGATGCAAATAAGAAAGTCCCTCAGCCGCATCCAAAGCAATCTTGTACCTCGTTGGCCAATCCAGCAACCCTCCTTTACTACTATGCAGCAAATCACCCAAACTGCCATTAGGCATGTACTCATAAACCAATAGCTTGCAGTCCCTCGTGGTACAGCAACACCATAGCTTTACGATGTTCTTGTGCCTAATCTTTCCCAAAGTCTCAACCTCTGCATCAAAGACATTGTCGCGAACATGACCTTTCTCAACATCGACACTCTCACACTCTTTCCTCAGCCCGACCCAAAGCTTCTTCACCGCAACAACCTCGCCACAGCTTAGCACAACCTTATACACCTTCCCGGAAGATCCACTACCAATCACACTATCTTCGTCGAGGCAATCTAATATCTCGTATTCACTAAAGCCCAGTTTATGAAACGACATTAACGTCCATTTCGACTTGTCGATTTCTCTCTTCGCCATCTTGAAGTTCCTGTACTTTAAGTAAAACCAAACCACGCCCACAACAAACACTAGCCCAGCAACGACAAAAATTGTCCGAAGCAACCAAACATAACCATTCCTCTTAGCTTCCTCTTTCCCGTCGCACAAACCCTCCAAATCTCCACACAAACCAGGATTACCCACAAAGCTATTCATATACGTTTCCTTGGAAAACAACGGGGGAAGCTCACCCGATAATCGATTGTAAGATAAATTGAGCTGATTGAGCTTCAAATTCTGTAATCCAAGTGGGATTTTCCCAGAAAATTGATTTCTTGAAAGATCAAGGTAATTAAGCACAGACAACCTCCCAATCTCCTCGGGTATCTTCCCTGTAAACTTGTTATTCGCTAGATTCAGCTCGTTAAGCTTCTTCCAAGATTTAACTCCACTTGGAAGCTCTCCAGAAAGCTCATTGCTGTGAAGATCAAGAATCCCAAGCTGCTCAAGATTCACAATACTCCCAGGCAATGACCCGCTGAAACTATTATTGTAACCCGAAAACTCAACCAGATTACCCAACCATCCAATCTCATCTGGTATCGGACCAGAAAACTTGTTCGTAGACAAGAGTAAACTGGAAAGATTTGCCGCACCAACAACTGTCTTCGCTATTTGGCCCGAGAAAGAGTTCCCAACGAGTTCGAGCAGAGACACGCGTGGGAGACCCCAAAAGCCAGCCGGTACTTCGCCGGAAAACCGATTGAAACCCAAACGGACACGGGTCAAACTCTGGCACTCGCCAAGACTCGCCGGGATTGGACCCGACAATTGGTTGTATATCATCAAAAGCTCTTCCAACACCCCCTTCTGACACAAAGCAGCCGGAAGTTCGCCGGAAAACTGGTTGCTCGAAATGTCGAGCCATTTAAGTGGCGAATTCCTGCCGAGATTTTTGGGTAACTCGCCGGTGAGTCCATTCCGAAACAGTCTGAGCTCGTATAAGCCCGTCGAGTTGGCAATACTCTCAGGCAAGCTTCCCTCTAATCGGTTCTCGTAAAGATTGAGGCTTTTGAGAGGTAACCGACACAACTCATCCGGAATCGTCCCCGTCAACTCGTTCATCGACACGTCGAGCAGCCTCAATGCAGTCAAGTTGGACATCCCGGGAGGAAACCCGCCTGAAAATGAGTTATTGTAGAGCTCAATCTGGACCACGCTGCTCAACTCAGTGAGGGACCTGGGGATCGGACCGTGCAAAGCATTCAGCGCCAGGTCCAAATCGGTGAGTTTCTTGAGTCGGCCCAGTGAGTCAGGAATCTCACCCACCAAGTTACAATCCGTAAGCCACATCACCTCGAGATTCGTCAAGTTCCCAAGCTCCGGCGGGATCCCACCGGGGACAAACGGGTTATAAGAAAGGTTAAGCATTTTGAGAGTACTTATGTTTCCCAAGAATGCCGGAATGGTCCCGTCCAAAAGATTATAAACCAGGGAGAGAACCTCGAGTTCTTGAAACCGCCCAAAGGTGTCTGGTATATATCCCGAGAAATTATTGCCGGTTAAGTCTAAGTACCGGAGACTGGGCAGGTCAGCTAGGGTGTGGGGGAGCTCACCGGTGAGAAGATTCTGGGAGAGGTCGAGGTGTTGGAGACTTCGACAAGTGGACACGTCGGGAGGAAGGGTGGAGTTGATGGAGTTGTTGAAGAAGGAGATGAAAGCGAGGTTGGGGAGACGGCAGAGGAGGGAAGGGAAAGGGCCGGCGAGGTTGGTGTTGGAGAGGTCGAGGGAGTGAACGGAGTGGGAGATGGGGTCACAAGTAACCCCAGGCCAGTTGCATGGGGTGCCGTCGCGTTCGTTCCAGGCAGAGAGGGCGGAGTCCGGGTCTTCGAGGGAGTTCTTGAGGCTTTGGAGGTAAAGGCCCTCTTGGTTGAGAGAGACGATGAGAGGCGGACCAGAAAGGAGGAAGAGAAGGAGGAGAAGCATTGTTGTTAATGGATGGGTAACCAGAGAGGGAAGTGAGTTTGAGTTTTCACGAGGAGAAACGTGTACTGGTTGGGCGTAATATATGCGGGACAAAAGAGGAGAAACGAGAAAGAAGAAGTGAGGATCAGGATGTGCATTTGATTGTGCTAATGAAGGCTGTAGGAGAGAGAGTCACAGAGAGGAAGACAGCACAGAGATGAATGTGTGCGCGCGTGTAGAGAGAGAGAGAACATTGGTATGAGTGTGATAGAGTAAAAAGTTTGAAGTAGGCTAGTTCTTCTACTTGCTCTATTTCGCATGCCTTAATTATTTTTGCTTTGTTTACACAGATCTAATTAAAAAGAGGAGAGAGAGAGAGACCCCCGCCGCCCGCCGGGGGGGGGGGGGTGGTGGGGGAGGGTGGATCGAATGGTTCAAGTTGGTACGTAAGGTGGTGAATATGAAGCTATATATATATATATATTGTACTTTGAGTTTCAGATGCCAATTTTACTGCTGATACACAATTTCTTTAACTTCCACATACTAATTTTTTTTAATTTTTAAATTTTTTAATATTTTTTTTAAATATTTTTTAAATTTATTCTTTTTAAACTAATTCAATTCTTTTATTCATTATTCATATATTAAATATTTGATAAAAAAATAATAATAATAAAAATTAAAAAAAATATAGTGTGTAGAGATTGTGTGAATAATAAGAAGTTATTTAGATTTTTTCTTTACTATATCATGAGCCTCCTTAAAGAAAGAAATTTATAGGTCACCTTTGTTTGCGAGATCGAGAGATGCTTCTAATTGTATTGAGTCTCCTATTTTACCTAAAAACAACAGAGGAGGCAACTATAATGAGTAGCACAGCACTCTCAATATCTTTTGTATTATATAAAAAATAAAAATTATTAAAGAATTGTTTCAAAAAGAAATTTTATCCGATTATATAAAAGAAATTTTAAAATATAATTAGCTATAGTAATCTGTACATGTAGTAGGTACTGTTTATCTTGTAAATTTTTTTTTTATTATTGATATTTCATTTACTTCCTCATTTTCTTTTATTTTGATTTTTATCATATAAGGAGATTTTTTTTATTGTTCATCATTTAAAACACATATATTTCATTTTCGTCTAACAAATATTTTTAAACCAGTTTTTCGTATTTTGATTTTATTTTTAATTTTTATTTAGCTTCTATATTTTTGTTTTACACTGAATTAGTTTATATTGTATATAAAAAAATTGCAAATATAAAAAAAAAATAGATATTGTAAATTTATTAGTAGAAATTAAATATTTAAAAAAATTAAAAAAATATTTAAATGATATAGAGGAAAAATAAATAACCTTATAGATGACATATTGTAAAAGTCAATATATAAAATAAATAAATAAATGAATTTTGGTTATATATTTTAAAAAATAAGATAAAAAAATCTATTGTAAGTGCTCTTGTTAGGTACCATTTATGTAAAATATTGTGTAGTGATCCTTCACAGTGAAACCAAGGAGAACAAGTGAAGCATTTCTGGAAATGACCTTCTTACGGCACTACCAGTTCATGTAAAAAGGAGGAACATTTGAGTATAGATCTCTGTGCTTTGAAGCATTTCTGTCCCCCAATATGTCATATGACACAAATGTAAGTCTGTCTGGTACATACAAAACCTACAAACCACAAGAAATTTATACATTGCTCAATCTATGTGCTAGAGATATACGATCTAATCCAAACTCTTCAACAAGAGCCGGTATAAGTCATACGAATTACATGCGACAAAACAGTAAAGTTCTTTATAGATAAAAATTAACCAAGAAATTCAAATACTAGTGCGCCATTTGAGTGATGAGAAAATGCTAAACTATAATCTTTAAGAATAAAACATCATTTTCCTTCATTTTCTTTTCATCTCGTTTTTTCAGCAACCAAGTGAAAAGTTCATGAAAACCATTCCACATGTAGAAGAATATTCCAGGGAGACCTTTATTACATATACCTGGAGACGCAAGTGGTTGATCAGCTTCGATGCAGTCACGAACATCATCCACATCCTGATTGAAGACAACGACAGAGGAGGTGCGAAATGAGAAGACTCTCGAACAATAATTAAGGCTGAGAGGAGAGACAATCTCATCTACATGTGAGGGCTAAGAGCCTACGAGCGTGTGTGTAAGTGAACTCGGTCCAATGCGTTTAGTGAATCCAGTCCACACGTTAGATGTGTTGCGACTACAACCAACAATAGGCTGATTTAAATATTTATTCTGTAGGAAATACATCTTCAAGAGTAACATTTTGCTTTTCTTATGATCGGCCAAATCAAGTCATGTCATGCGGCTGCAACAAACACGCCGTAAGTGAATTAAGAATTGGTTTCCACAATTCATTTAAATAGATTTAGCATGCAAGAAATTTGAAAATATATTCAGGACAAATTCAGCACCTGGCAAACATATACAAATACATAAAACTACATTAGCTACAAATGAATTCTATTAAAATAAACTTACAAACTAATATAATTTAATGTGATACGTTAAATTGTAAAACTATTTATATTGTTAGATAGATTTAACGTATCATATTAAACTATTTCAATTTATAATTTTTTTTTACGCAATTTTTTTTTTTTTATAATTGTAGCACTTATCACGCTTATATATATATATATATATATATATATATAAGATGGTTAATTTTGTGGAGGCAAACGTATGTCCTTTAGAAAGAAATTAATCAAAATAATTATAAGAAAAATTATACTCATCACACACTATATATAATTTTTTTTTTATTAAATGTATGGTATATAAATGATGAAAAAAAAAATTATTAATTTAATAAAAATAAAATAAAAAATAGTAAAAAAATTAAAATAAATATGATGCATAAGAATGAAGAGAGAAAATACAAATAATAAATACTCCCTAAATTTTAGGGCTCATAGACTCAAGCATAGCGGATAACTTTCCTTCCCTAGGACGACTTTCCTACTCAGAAGTCCCAGCCACCCGTGACCCATGGCAGATCGAATCTAAAAATGGGATAATTTCACTTATTCCAAGGTGGACACTTCATATATAATTGATATCTATAACAGAAACAATATGAGTAATGTAGAATCATATTCGACCTGAAATATTAATTAACATAACTCTATTGTGGAAATGTCATGGATAATCGTATTCAAAATGCAGCATAATTACAGAGTTAATAATCACACGATTCAATTCCCACGCTTTTAGTACGCTTGTAGAAAGTGCACGTAATTGGTGAAGAGCCGTGCTTCTCCGCCTCCCAGTGCATGGCTCAAGCTTACACTAGGGTAAAAATATTTTTTTTATTTTTTATTATAATTTTAAAATATTTTAATATCTTATATTTTTTAATTTTGTTCTTTATTAATATAAGATATTCAATTGGAGAAAGATAAGAGAGTAGCAAGGGAATCAAAGTAGAGTCCCAATAAAAGAAGAGGACAAGATGTCCTTCGCGTCGGTCGCATCGTTGAGCCGATGGATGATGAGACGGAGACATCAACGAGGAGTACTGGATCGTAGGCTACTATTGCTACCTATTGATACATGAGAAGTTACTTTTATAACATATTTTATAAAATTAATCTTCGTTTTAAGATATAGTTGCGTGAAGTGTTTTATTATTATTATTTTTTATAAAGTGGATCAAGATATATATATATATATATATAGATACACTAAATCACGCACGATTAATTGCATGCATAAAAGTGAAAAGCGTGCATGCACTGTTGTGTGCGCTGGCTCATGAATAGGCTGAAGCAGCTTGAATACTTCGGCATGTCCGACGGTTATATTTCGAGCAGGCTGATGCGAGCGGCTGTGGCAGACACTTTCGGTGAAGCTAGGAAACGGTACCATAGGTACTGTTGAATAGGGATTCGAAGCCGAAGCACTGCATGTCACTTCGAAGGTGGGAGATTTGGTGCAAGCTAAAGCCATGCATGCATAACGGATAAATTAAGATTTGAACTGATTTCCACCAAATCTGGCCGGCAGATATTACGTTTTGCATACTTACATATGCTGGCTTTTAAGCTATATTTTTTCACGAAAAAGGTTGTCTTTTGGTATATTTAAATTGAAAATGCTATTTCTTTCATTGCTTCTCATCTTGACTATTTATGTATTTTTATTTTTTATTTAATGATTAAAAAAATAATCATTAGTGAATTGTTATATTTTTTAAAATATTTTAATTAGTGAATTGTTATATTTTTTAAAATATTTTAATTAGTGAATTGTTATATTTTTTAAAATATTTTTAAAAAATAAAAATATACTAGAAGCACACCCAACAATACATGCTAACCGTGAGTAGCTAGCATTGTCCTGTTTAAATTAATTTTACTACGTGCAGTGCTACTAGTGCAAGTAATCTACAGTAACTCATGGAAAAAGTGTGTTGAAGCATTGGAATTAGCTTCTATTTTGAACTCAATACGTACGCAAGAATAGGTTTAAAAAAATATTATAGCAGCAAAGAAAATGTGACATCTTCATGAAATGCATGCTTGTGATCGCACCAAGCGTTCAGTGTTGAGACTGATCAAAAGCGTGATCTCTGCTTGTTTCTGTCAACTCACATGGATAGGCATGTATAATTGGAGTACGTCATGGCTTAAAAAACAGAGTGCCTTTAACGTATGCCTAAGTTGAATGGATATAACATGAATTAGTATGAACGGGAATATATATAGATATTGCAATCAATGGCCAAAATAAAATCTAAAATCACTTACATTTAAGTATTGTTAGTTGTATACAGAAGTTTATAAGTAAGTGTGCTGTTTATTATTTCAAAAAAATATAGCAGGATATAATATTATTTCTCATTAAAGTCAACCGGTTAATATTCTATCATTTAATTAATTATAATAATGAAACTTGATCCGTTTAAATTCAGATATGAATTGAATAAAATATTATTAGAATATTATTTTTTAATATTATTATTATTTTAGAATTTGAAAAAGTTAAATTTATTATATTTATTTTTTAAAATTTAATAAAGTTTTATTAATGAGATAATATGATTTTTCAATCTTAGAGTAGCAAATCGTGAACAAAAATATAGTTAATCGAATGAACCAATTAAGAAGATAATTGATTGAACTAGAAGTTGAAAGTCAGGTTGAGTAAAAAAGTCTTGTTGTTTTTATATATTACAACTAAAATATAAATATTTTTTTATCAAATTTTGGCCATTTTAATTCGAGATAAAATATCTAATGTCTCGTTCACTTTTATAAATATTTTCATCTCATCTTATCATTACAATTATTTTAAATTTTCATATAAAATAAAATAAATAATTTAATTTTTTCAAATCTTAAAATAAAAATAATTTTAAAAAATATATTTTAATAATATTTTATTTAACTTTTATCTTAATTCATCTTATCTGCGAAAACAATCGAGTCCTAATTTAGTAACATGTAAAACCCTCTTGTTGAAAAGCCGATTTCTGTTTTATTCGTTGTTATCCGAAGTTTATAACATTTGACCGTGCTTAAAGATCAGAGTCCTCCTTGGCATAAGATATCAATTGGTGATCAAAGATTCAAGTTCCAAATAATAAAAACTATATTATTAAATTTTTTTTTTTTAATTTAAGATGTATATTTTAAAAGTAATGTTAAGTATAAATTTTAAATAGATAAATTCTAGGTAAGTCCGTTATAGAAAGATGGCTCTCACTAAAAAAATATTTTTTTATTTATAATTTACTTTTTTACAAAAGCCTGATCAAAATTTATTTATTTAAAATTTGTATAAATGATTTCTCATATTTTAAAGTATTCGGCCCATTTCTAACCCTAGTTAATCTTTCAATCTCTTTAGGTTATGTTTGAATATTGAATTGAATTGAATTGAACTGAATTTTTTATTAATAGTAGTGAGTTGAGTAGATGGAATTAATTATGTAAAGTTCATCTAAAATAAGTTTAGATGTTAAAATGAATTTAATACTATTTATGAAAAATTGAAAAAGGTTAGGGATCCTACATATAAAGATGTGTTGAGTTGAAAAAATATTGTAGGTCTCACGTATAAAGATGTTTTGAATTAAGACGAATTAATAATCTGAGAGTTGGATATTTAAATGTTAAACTCAAGTTAAAATTAAACTGAATTGAGTTGATACTAGCCGAGTCTTGCAACCAAAAGGAAAAGACCTTATTTACTTTCAAGATTAAAACTTAAAACGTTGAAAATATCTTATATAATTATTATAATTTTTTTAAATTTAAAAAAAAACAATTCACTTTTTTAAATTTTAAAATAAAAATAATATTAAAAAATATATTTTAATAATATTTTATTAAACTTTTTAAATTTGATGTGAATTAATCTCACCTCATCTGGCCTAATCAATCAGCTACACTGTATAGGGATCGGTGTAATCCAACAGCATTCGGAAATTAGATGTATCACTATCGCGTGTATGCTGCCATTTTATCCCATTACGTGGAATCATTTTCATTATTTATTAAGGTTCGGAACGAGTTATAAATAAACAAACTCTGTTGATTTTTTTGAAAAAAAAAATAAATTTTTTTATATTTATTTTAGGGTAATGTCTATTTATTTTTTATAAAGATTTGTGTAAAATTTATCTGGTTAGAATTTGTAGAAATTATTTCTTTTATTTATTTAGTTAAACTAGTGAGAGATTTTGAGGGACAGATTTCTGTTGTAGTGCGTAGGCCACAGGAAGTTGCAGAGGAGACATGGACAGTTTTGTAGTACTGGCTTATGGTGACAACTTTATTTTGGACGGATTTCACTGCTATTCTTTGACTATCTTTCGGCAACCATCCACGAGATCTATCTTTATGCTTATATATCCTTCCCCTCCAAATCCAACGCCCTTTTCTGTTCCCAACGAAGTCTTCCTCTGCAACTGTCAGACTGAACCCAAATATATATATATTTTTTGATCTGTTAGTTCGATGGGTACGAATCCGACACCAAACTCCACGACCGAGTTTGTTTGTTTGTATGTTAATCCAGACATTTTATTAGTTTAACCCAAAAATAGTTGGGTTTTCAGGCCACAGAGAACCCCACGCCCAGACACGAGCCACAGCAAACTGGTCAGGAGTCAGGACTCAGGATTTTGTTTGGTGTGTTGATGGGTTACGTTACGCCTAGTCAATCGCTGCCACTCCAGTACACACTCCCCCCCTCTTTCGACATTTCAAAATGATAACCAGCTTGTTTCTTTCCCCCCCCCTCTCTCTCTCTCTCTCTCTCTCTCTCTCTAGCCCCGGAGTACGATTTGGATGTAATAGTTTTTCTATTTTAAGTTTAATTATATCATCTTTATTGATTAGTTTAGTAGATTTTATAATTGCATAGATATTGTATATTTTAATTAATAAGAAATAACAACTAGATAATCTCCTAGACCGCACCAATATAAAGATGAGAATATTGCATCTTTAAATAGAAATTTAGTTTATATATAGTGCACCATTTATTGTATCTATCATATTTAAATTTGACTGAAGAAATCTATCCATAAGCATCACAATCAACGTCGTCCAAATTTTTATGGGCAATCAATATTGTCCATTCATTTGCACAAGAGACACGATATTTATAATTAGTAAAATGATAATTGTAGTTGTGAGTACGCAAGCACCATACAATCACTTTAAAAAAAATAAATATATTCGAGATCTATATAAAAAATTAATTTTTTAATAGTGAACCTCACTCTTTTTCAAACTGATTGTACGGTACTTGCACATTCTACGATTGTATGTAGCATTACTCTTATAATTATCGAGTAGTATAAAAGAATCGCGCATTCTTTTTAAAAAATGTGACTAAATATAAGATCCACTTAAAAAAAAAATTTAATGATGGATATCATTTTTTTTAAAATGAGTGTGTTGTACTTGTATAATCTATGACTATATATAACATTACTTCAATTATAAAATAAAATAATAAGTATAAAATAGAGTTATGATACATACAGTTACTTTTACGTATTCTTTATACATTTTACTGATGTGATTTATCAAAATAATTATTCTATATTAAAAAAAGTAATACAACTAATCATATTAGTGAAATAGGTAAAGAGTAGAACATTATTGTAAGGGGAATGACCTGTATCATTACGAGTAGTTTGTATTTAGAAATGAATTGAAATTAATTGAGATAGTTTGTAAGTTGTAGAATAAAAATTGAATTGTTTATTATATTTTGTGTGAAAATTTAAAAAAATTATTTTAAGATTTAAAAAAATTGAATTATTTATTATATTTTATATAAAAATTTAAAAAAATTATAATAATAAAATGAGATAAATTAAAATAAAATAATATAAATTTTGAATTCAAACGACATTAAATATTACTAGAAATGGGTTAAACCAACCCAATGTGGCTACACTTTATTCAGTGTACTATGGTTAAAATTTTAAATAGAGGTAGGTAGGTGGGTGAATTGAAGGGACTCAAACAGAAGAGAAAACAGGGCAACAACAAAAAAGCTTACTCTAGCTGGCCTCGATAAATCCCCCGACGTGTTGGCAAAGTCAGGCCATCGATGATCATCAGGTGCGTTTATGTTAAGCTATCAATACACGTGAGTATTTATTTATGTTATCATCCGTCAGGGGAAAAGAAAAAAAAAAAAAAAAGTAGCTTGTATCTGTTACAAAACTCGACGAGGAGAGATGAATCTTTAATTTATACAGAAATTAATATTAGAAAAATAATTCTATAATTATAAATTGCTTAACTATCATGTATTTATTTAAAAAAAAAAAGAGAAAATATCGGATTCGTATAAAAAAAATTAATTTTTAATAATAAAAATTTATTATTATTTTTTAAAATGCATAATATTTACGTAACCCATTAATGGTGCCAACGCACTCTGAGGTATTAAAAACTGCAGAAATACTTGTACCATATTCTTTCCACCGCCCAGATTCGAATCTCAGATTTTTGTTTTTATTTTTACTTGTAATAAATCCTCCAGTAAATTTTTGTTTTCTTAAAAAAAGAAAAGGTAATAAAAGGGTCAGCATTATCTCAGCTTATATATATATATATATATATATATATGCGCGCGCGCGCAAAAGTTATGCTGAGATAGAAGGGTCCATGAACGATTCTGCCAACTTTTAGAAGCGAAATTCCTAGGAGGATCAGTGGAACCTACAAAAGGATTAGGACTCGTTTGTATTTGTTTTTATTGATTAGTTGAGATTAAAATTAAAAAATTAAATAAAATATTTTTATGATATATTTTTTAATATTATTTTTATTTTAATATTTAATAAAATTAAATTATTTATTTTATTATGTATAAAAATTTAAAAAAATTATAATGATAAAACAAAAATTTTTTAAAATTTTAAGTTAATCTCGAAAACAAACACCGACTTGGCACAGACTATTGGATGCTTAAATGATTGATCGAAATGGTGCTGCTCAGAATTTTTTTCTTTTGCATGTTGGCTGGCCGCTACCTTCTGCCACGCACACGTTACATGTTACTTGGCCTCGTACGTCGAAACTTTTGGATATGTATGCCAACATATATGCTACTCTCTTCATGGCTACAAATGGAAGACCACCAACTCTTCCACTAATTAATCTGTCTATCTTAAAAGCCAATTTCGTTATCAAGTGCAACAAAACGATCATGGTATATACTTCAAGTCCAAGTATAATGATTTCTGAGAATGATAGATGGAAACCACTCATCTTTTTATTTAGAAAATAAAAAAATTATTTGTAAGTCTTGATCTCGATCGTTAACACATGATCAACACATTATTAATTAGAGATTTGTCACATTATACTAAAACAAATACCTATTTTTCCCGCAAAGGATTGGAGTGGCAAAAATCTTAATTTCTTGAGCAAAACTCTTTTTTCACAAATTTTAGTGGTGAGATGCTCGTGACATAAAATTGGTAACATAAAATATTTTTCTCCACGAAAAGCTCAACCTGTGAAAAATATGTTGGCCTTTGCTAGTAAATCATGGGAAAAAAAATATTTCCCATAAAATACTTTCATGGCAAATAAATAAGTTTTAAAAGCAAAAACTTTATTCTTGATTGAAATAAATAATTTTTTTATCATAAAATAAAATTATGAGTTTTTATAAATATTTTTAAGAGAAGTAAATTCATTTAAATAAATGGAGTTTTTGACATAAAATAAATAATTAATCATAGTAAACATCTCTAATAGAAATAAAATCATTCAAATAAACCGATTTTGTTAAACTATAACATTTTCAGGGCACTAAACATTAAAGAGGCTGACTTAAAAATCTTAGCTTGGTCTCATAACACGGCTTCGTTTGGAAGTTAAACTCCTCTCAACTCATTATCACAATTTTTTCAAATTTTAACATAAAATATAATAAATAATTTAACTTTTTCAAATCTCAAAATAATAATAATATTAAAAAATAATATTATAACAATATTTTATCATCTCAACTCAACTCAACTCAACTCGGTTCAACATCCAAACGTAGTCTAAAAATATCCAATTTAAATAATTTTAACTTTTAAAATATTTGAAAGATTTTAAAACACTTGGCTTAATTTAAAATCATCTGTTTGATTTAAAACGATGTTGGGATAGGAGAGAAGAAATATAAGTCTAATTTTAAAAATTTTAAATCGTGACCTTTTGCGGTGCCAATTATCGCCGTAAAAGATAATATATAGCTGCAATAAGATTTGCCCAATGCTTCTTGAACTTTTCCGACAAAAGGCGATAAAAAAATTAATTTTATTGACAACTTTAGATCGTCGGATGTAATCTTGCCGTAATAGCTTGATTCATTTTTTACGGACCTCCTTTGTGTGATCAACCCTATATTTTTCATGATGATGTGCCGTGGAAAAAAAATTCGGGGGAAAAGATCAAATTTGTTTTAGTGTTAATTAAACGGTATGAAAAATTATTTACATTTGCTTTGGTTTCGTTAATATGCCACCTCGCAAATCATCATGTTATACGTATCAGCCATCTACCACCATTTAACTCTGATGTCTAATCATGTAATTAAGATGCATTAAATACAAAGCACAACATTATTAATCATAAATCCAAAAAAGAAAAAGATGACCTCCTTACTTATATGAGATAGCTTTAATCCTAATATCTTGCAGAAAAGACGTTTCTAAAGTGATATATATGTACTTGGACCTTTCGCGTGGATTATTATTAATCACCCCAAATTTTTAAGGCGGTCCCTAGATCAAGATCATTATTGCACAAATAAAAGTTGGAACTCTTTAAATTACATTGTATGTTCATCTTAAATCAAGATCATTAAATGTTGACGATGCGGATTGATGTCCTTAATTCTAGACCTGGGCATCCTTTTGATGAAGCTGCTGGTCCCTAGACGTGAATTTAAGGTGTAGAAAACAGCATTAATCCAACGGTCAAAACGGGTTGGTGTTCCAATTCAAGACAGTCATAGGACTCATCGCACGTCGCATGGCCCACAATCAGGTCCCACACAACCCAATTAGTAGTACTGATCTACCTCTGCGTGCCGAGCCATGATCAATACAAATGGGAAACATGCACGCTGAGAAAACAGAGACCGAGGCGGTTTTTAACCTTTTTTATGTGCGGCTGAGGGTCATGTAAACTCGATCGAGAGGTTAGGTGGAACTATTGAAGATCATGACCTCGTGAATGTCAGTCAGCTTGCATGCGAAGAGAGGGCGCTCAAATGCGCAGATTTGCCTCTAACCAGACCTAGTGCATGCAATGCATGCACACCGGGTGGCAATAGAGGCTTGGTTTTCAACATGGATTGCTTGGTCTTGCCTAGTGCAGCCTCTCTATCATAGAAGCAGATGAATGTGTCTGCCTATGAGTGAGTGCGACTTTGGAGTATGCTACTTTTGACTCGTGACTTTAATACCAGGAGGTAATTATTGATGGTGAAAATCTATGGTAGCCTTTTCGGGTAGTAGAGAGCATAGGGAGCAAGGGGTACACTATAATTGTTGTTGTTGTTGTTTTATTTATTTATTATTATTGTTGGTAAACAATAGCTAGCTAGGTACATTATGATCAATAAGAAATTCAACAGATCCTTGATTCACGACGTGCATGAAAGACAAGCTGGGATTGACCGTTCGCGATTCTAAAATCAAATCAACTCGTACGTGGTTAATTTGTTTGGACTATTTTGAACACTGCCTATAGAAAGATGCAGCCCGTTGCATGTCAACTATAATTTAATATATATATATATATATATATATATATCAATAAATGTACGTAGCAAGCATCGAATGTATGATCCAACGACTTGCTTATAAACCTCATGAAAACTTGAAATACTTTGAATATTTAGAAATCATCTTACTGAGAAAACACTTTGAAATCAAAACTTGGATTAATTGATGAGGTTGAATTAATGATAGTGTCGTGTAAACTACCATTAATGCACAATGCTGAGAATTTCTTTAGTGGTATCTAAATGCATGTCCGGAAAGCATAAAGGAAAAGTAGTACTGGAGCTAGAGGATTCCTAGCTTTTGGTTAAATTTTCTCGACTTTTTGTCTAAATTAATCGCAATCAAACGCATACTAACTTATTTTTTCTAGTCTAATGGTTAGACGTAGCTCGTGGTCCAAACGAAAAATTAAAGACCAAGCTGATCAAGATGGAGCGAGCGATCCCTCCAAGTCAATGATGATGATCTAATTAATTAAACCGGCCATATGAATTCTGGTCTAAAAGATGAAACTAGCTAGCTATTATATATAGTGGCCCATTCAACAAAGACCCCCACCCACCTTAGCATTTCCTAATCAGTGATGAATTATCTTTATGACAATTGAAAATACTTCCGTGCATGAGCTAATTTCTTACTCTATAGCATGCAGATGCCCATGATTCTTTAAAGATCATTGGGTGCTATATATTTTGCGCAACACATGGGAAGATCGGTGGGGTTGTACGTAGTCGAGGCTTTTATAAAATTTTAATATATCCATTATATAAAAACGTTGATAAAGATGAAAAAAGGTCTGTAGAGGCGACGGTGGCTCCAACCCATTAGACTCTGTTCCTAACTATAATGATCATGATTGTACTGGTATGCCTCCACTCTGCCTTTCTCCTACGCCCGCCACTTACTCCCACTTTTCACAAACCTTTTTTCGTGTGAAAGAGAAACTTTGCAACTGTTGTGGGATTTTTTTATTTTCCTGATTATCTTTGGATATGTTACTTTCTCTTCTTTTTTCACAAGATCCCTCCTTTCTTTCCTGGTATTCTTAATGATTAGTGGTGGTAGCTAGTCGATCTGGTAGAATTGGGAAGATCCCAGAAGATCATTTGTTCCAAAATATTCGCTTTTAGCATTAGGATGTGCATGGAGTTCTTACATTTGACCATTAATGTTTTTGTACCTAATTTCTATCTCATGTGTCTGAATTTCATATAAGATAGAAGGGTCGACATACAGAGAACATGCAATAGATGTGAAAAATTAGATATAGGTTTTTGAAGTATTTTAAATAACTGCCAATGTATGGTCCAACAATTTCTAGTGAATAATAGCTTTGAAATTTAAGATATCATTTGTATTCGAAAATGAATTGAGATGGATTGTGAATAGTAATGAGATGAATTATAAATAATAGTAAAATTTATGAATTAAAATTAATAAATAATAATAAATAATAATTAAATAAATTAAAATAAATTAAAATAACTTACTAATACAAACTAAACTTTAAATGTTGAGAGCACATAGTCAAAAAGCCTAAATAAAGTATGTTAGTAGGGTTCTTTAACCGAGAAAAAAAAGTCGAAAAGAGCCAAAAACCCAATATATAGACAAGTACTGATTGATGGATGGCTACTCTTGCGGTGAGTTTTGTTGCTCGGGGCCTTTACTCGTTCATGATCTGGCGAACTAATCATAGAAGGCGCGCTCCAATTACGGATGTCAAATCACGGATTAAGTTTGTATAGTGTTAAAATATGTATATTATATTTAATAAATTAATCTAGACCCGACTAATTAATAATTTTGTATAAAAATTTTAAACACTAATACAATCTATTAAAATAACAAATTGATATAATACGATTTGTTTTGACCCGTTACTAAAAATAAAATAAAATAATATAATACAATACTATACGACCATACCAATTTTAATCCGTTTACGTTAATAGATTGAAGATATCTATTTAACTTGATTGATTTTATATAAATATTAAAATATAAATAATATATATAAAAAATAAAAAACTAGCTATAAGTCTAAAATTACAATCTAAATAATAAAAATACTGACATTAAAATTCTTCCAATACCAAATATGATAAATATACAATTAAATAAATATGATAAACACACATTGTAATAATATTAAAGTTATAATCTCATATATGATAAACACACATTGTAAAATATTAATGTTATAATTTTAGGTCTAAGGTTACTTATAAATGTAAATTTAACTTTTTTAACAGATCATAACGGATTAATCCGTTAGTGATTTGTTAAGTAATCGTATTTTAACAAATCAATTTATTTTAATTCGAACATGTTAAGATAAAATTTAAAATTACTTTTATGATATTATATTCGTATTAAATTAACAAATGGTTCACATATTTACACCGCTAGTGCCAATACATGCATGCAGGATGAATCTAATGGCTAAAAACAAGGAGCTACACTGATAACTTCTGTCCCAAGTTTTTGGCATATACGGCCAGAAAGTGTTTTCTTTTTTTAAGAGTGAAAAATATAATTATAGACAGTGATAAAAATAAGAAAGAGACGAGTGGTATTCATGAGAATACCCATGCAAGAGAAGCAGAGTGTGTCTGGTATGCACAAGAACTTCAGTGCTACAAGCTGGCTAGCTACATATGGACCCTACCCCGCCAAATTCACATTATCTTTCATTTTTCAAGGAAATGAGTTGTTGTTCAAGCAAACAAGGAAAAAGACAAGAAAGCCATGTCACATTGTCATGTCATGTACAAAATACATATGAGAATAAATTGGTTAATAATTAATTCTTCTAAAGACCATATAATTGTATGACAATAATGCCATTTTTTCTTCAATAATAAGATATGAAAATTTAGTTTTAAGATATGCTAGGAATTGAAGAAGAGAAGAAAAAGGCAATTAATATTGGTGTAAAAAACGAAAGCGTGATCATGGCTGATGGCTGTGTCATCATCACCACTTTCCCCACTGGTCCTCAAATTGAGGGAAACTCAGGCAACAGATCGATTGGTACTTGAAACCAGAAGGGAACTAATTGAATACAAAGGTACAGGCTCTCAATTATTAGTGAAGAGAGGGTGAAAAGATCTGATCCCTCTCCCTCGATCGTTATATATATATATATATGTTCTTAAAGATATAGAACAATATACATACATTTCCCCATCAACATGCTTGTCTGTGCAGATGGGCTCTACATGAGCTGTACGCAAAAGCGTGGCTTCTCCTTATTGCAATTGAGGCCATTCATCATCACTCCACCATGCTCACCCTCTCTCTCATATGATTGCTAATTGAATCCGATTAGCTTTTTTGTTTTGTAGGAAATATTTGTAGATGTGGGTCAACTATAACTTCCTCGCTGGAATTTAAAAAATAAAGGAAGGAATTTTCACTTTTCTCATGTTTTATGACATGTAATAATTATTATATATTACCAAAATTTAAAGCTGCTTAGTTAGAGATAAAAACATAAATTTAAGCTCTTTTTAAGAGACAAGGATCTATTGCCAGGGTCCATTTTGATGCTCTTAATAATCAATCTTGGCAACCTAGCTAATTATTTATAAGTAACTACTACGGTTTATACTCATAATGTCTCTCAAAATTCAGCGTCAAATCAACTGATGAAAAAAATAAAAACAAATACATCATCGAACAACAACATTAATTATAGCTCACCACCGAGACCAACAGCAATAACAACAATGGCGTCAAGGATTGTAGAAGAAGAGATCGATCGACGAGAGTATGCGTTCATGAATTTACAGCACCGTAACTTCCAAGAACAAACGTATCAGATCATCCAGATGGTGGATGGTAATAATTTTTACCTAGGGGATCAGCTTCGAGGAGGCCAAGAGGCTGATCTTGATCTGATAGCTAGCTAGCTAGCTAGATTATTATTGAATTTGATTAGGTTGATTAAGTTACCCATTAATGATTGCTTGGTGGCCCAAATAAATTATATATAATTTTATGTACGTAGCTATATCATGACTAGAAATTAATTTGGTGCACAATTTTTCGTCTAAATTAACAGAAGAATCTTGGCATCATCGCCATATAGCAGACAGCTACCTAACCCTTTAGACCAGCTTCTGCATTCTAATATTCGATGAAGTTCCAAATTTTAGGATTTTTAAACAGACAAAACCGATTGCATATTCAGAATATATATGACGCTCATCATGAGAACATCACTAGTCTAGTATTTGGACCTACTTGCATCTAGTTTTGTTGTTGATCAACATCTTTAGAGGCCGGAATCAGTGTCATGATTCTAAATTAATTCTGGAATTAATTATCACAAGCAATGATGATTAATTGCTCAGACCCATATACGCTATCACAAGCAACCCAACTAATTGTAGAAGTACCTCGCTTGCTTGACTATTAAGAGCACTACAACGATCAGGAACTTACACTTGAGAGTGATTCACTTCTGATGGTAACTCATCAGCTGCTGGAGAATAATCATAAAGGAAACCAAACTACTCATGGCTAGATTCCGATGCTGCACAATTCAACATGTTGGACGTATAGGAAATGAAGCAGCTCATCGGTTAGCTAGACACGCTTGGCATGTAGATGATATTTCAATTTGGTGCGAATCTTGCCCAGAGGTCGTTCAACAAATTGTATGGGTGGACAAATCTTTGCAACAGCTTGTCTAATTTCAATGAAGCTTATTCAGTTATCAAAAAAAAGAAAAAAAGAAAAAGAGCACTACAACGAAGAAAACTCTTGCACCTGAATATTATATACTTGATATATATACGTGTGTGTGTATTCTTTGTCTCTACTAGATTTGGGTACTAAGAATATCAAGTATTTTCGGAATACTTCACGACTATTTATTATTTTATTATTACTTTTCATCAATTTTTTACTACTATTTATTCATTTTCATTATTATTTAATATTTTATTATTACTTTTGTACTATTATTTACAAATATTCTCAACACTTCTCATATGTTCTTAATACCTGATTAATTCGGAAAAAATGATAGGGTTATTACTTTCTTATTACTAATTTACTGCTCATTTTATATTTAATTTTTTTATTAATTTTTTATTTTATTTAATAGTTAAGAAATTGACTATTAATAAAATTATATATTTTTTAATTTTTTCGTAATAGTTAAAGATGTTAAAAAATTATTTAAAAAAATGATAAAAAAAAAAAAAAAAAACTTAAAATGAACTATGACTTTTATCACTACCCTTAATTCGGCCTTTAACTTTTTTTTTTTTTTTTTTACCTGCCATTGTTTTCAGTTTTGGGAAAAGATAAATCATGTGCTGTTGTTGGCGCAAATCATGAAATACTGCTGATCTCTCTCATTTTCAGCCTAAGCTTTTTTTTTTTTTTTTTTTACCTGCCATTGTTTTCAGTTTTGGGAAAAGATAAATCATGTGATGTTGTTGGTGCAAATCATGAAAGACTGCTGATCTCTCTCATTTTCAGCCTAAGCTAGCTCTGGCTTTAAGCACATATTGATCTATCTACTCTGTAAAGATTCTGCATGCATGTGCATGCTATTCCGAGTATATTCAATCAGGGCTAGCTGGTTGAAGTGGTTGGATAGATTCGATTGACTTTTTTTTTTTTTTCACGGTATCCAAGTTCATGTGAAGACAAGAACAACATATATAGTTTAAGGGAATTCGGGATCTAAAAAATGTTTCGAATGAGATTTTAGTTTTTTATCAAATGATTAAAAATATATTTTTTAATAATATTATGAATTTTTTATTTTTTTTAAATATTTATGATAATTAAAAAAATACATAAAAAAAAAGAAAAAAAATTATACTATTCGGAATATTTTTTAAATATCAAATTCGAAACCTATAGTAGTATTCATAGTTTAAATTGCTCACGTTAACAGTACTATAATTATTAATCAAAAGTCAAAAGAAAATATTCACTGCTTAATTTTATATTTATGTACTATATATATATATTTTTTTTAGGTGGGTTGGGGCGTAATTAAGTTAAATTTTTTTTAAGGTCAACACTAAACATGTCATAGATGATCTGTTCGATGAATCGATCGATCGATGCTGAAAACCTTGATCTAGACCCAGGAATAATTGCCTTGGACACAAAACTACCGTTTGGGAAGGGACAGAACAACAGCATGTTTGGAATTTCAACAACTTGAAAGCATAATTACCTAAAAAAAAAATGACCTAACAACTTCTGAAATGGCGCCCGTTTACCCACTTTGATATTACACGTTGGTGGGTACGTACTACAGAATAAACGAGATTAATGATTCCATGAGTAAATAAGCATATTAATGAAACGTCACCGAATCAAACTGATATATATATATATATATATAGTCTATCCTAGCTAGCCACGCCTAGGTCTTTCAGCAATCTGTTGCCTACAATAATCCAATATTTTGTCCCATATTTGCGGCTTTACAAATCTTTTTGGTGAGTCAACTGAAAGTCGTTGACTCGTTAGGCTGGTTCGGTTTCTTATATGTACTCACTCCAGATGAATTCGATTTAGGTTTAAATATTTTCTAATATTCAAATATTTAAATATTTAATTTTTAAATTATTAAATTTATTTCAATTCAAAATTTCTTTATATGTGAAATTTATAACTTTTTTCAACTCAACACCTATTTAGACATGAGACTCTCAACTTTTTTCAACTTCTCATAGATATATCTAAACTCATCTTAGATAAATTTCACATAACTCACTTTATTATCTCAACTCACTATTTTTTATAATGAATTCAACTCAACTCAATATCTAAATACAAGAAAAGCGACAAAAAGATTCTCATATATATAGCACTTTATGTAATGAAAGCAAGTGAAGTCTTCCAGGTAATTAATTATATGTAGTTTGCAATAAACCCACGTTTTTTTTATAGTCCAAATCAAACTAATTCTTACGTTCAAAGAGATAGTCTAGTCACATTTCGACCCGATATCCATCGATCAACTAAAGATCAATTTTACTTTGCCCATTTAGCAAGAGAATGAGCATTCCATTTGTTACTTTGCAAACCCCTTTAAACGTTTGAAATGACATCTATGTTCTACAATTTTGAAACGTCATAATAACTTTGTGATCACATCATGATACGATAACTCATAATTAATGCTTATTAGTAACATTAATATATATATATAAGTACTAATTAAATTCTTTAGGAATTGAATTTTTTCACTATAAAAGATGTGTACTCAACGGCAACTTACATGTATAATTTTTTATTTAAAAAATTGGAAAATAAATAGAACCACCTAACAGGACAAAGAGCCCATGCCAACTCTATCAACATGGGCCCCACTATGCGAAGTTACTTATTCTATAGAAGAAAATTACCATGTATATAATACTATCTTTATAGAATGGGATCGGAAAATAGTATAATGTTTGCAGTTTTTTTTTTTTTTTTTTTTTTTTTTTTTTTTTTTTTTTCCTTTAAGAAATAAAGGCAAAGGAATAAATAATGGTTCATAAGATGGCTCAAAAGGGGTTTATGTGTTGTTTAGCTTGGAATTTTAGAATTATCAAATGATCAACTATTCTAAAAACTTAAGGAGATAGAAAATGATGAATAATTATTTAATTATTTTCTCTTTAACATTTTTCCTCACATGCAAGACCAAAAATCAAGTGGATCCCATCTATTAGGAAAGAAACTTGAGATTTTAAGCTAGAAAATATGCACAAAATTAGGATCATTTGAATCCAAGACTATCACTTGATACCGTGCTAAAATCATTGATTATCTCAAAAACTGAACAAACTGATAAGAAAAATACTAATTAAATCAATTAAATTACATTCTCCATACTCCATAGGGAATGTCGTTGGACTAGACATTGGAGGATGGTTCATGCTCTTCCAGAGAACAAATGCTGCAATGAAATACAGAACATTAATGAAATGAACATAAACTACCTTAAGCTACTGTTCGTACGTAAGATGGCTCAAAACTCAAAAGGGTAGAACAATTGTGTGTGAAATTCCCCAGCAGTATAACTGGATCGGCATAAAGGCCCAAAAGGGCCCTAAACGGTAAGCGGCGGTGGATTGGGTTTGAGCGTACATGATGCGCATTCGGTAAGGGTTATACCAAGCCCAAACCACCACCTTCGTAGTATAATTTTTCGGTGCTTTATCCAAAGAAAATGAAGTATTAATTTACGTAGAATTTTATTTAATTTAATTTTCCAAATTTCTTGGATTAGAGACGCTTATAAATCCACATCAACAGTTAAGGAATTAGTATTAGGACTAAAAAGAAAAGGAAATGAAGTCTTTTGTTGTACACGTACGATGTATTAATAATACCTTCCATTTTTTTTTTTTTATTAATGTAGGTTTTTTTATTAATTTACAGAGACAATTTCCGTTTAAAATAATCTATTAAATAAATCTGTCGAAAATATTTCCAGCCATATATATATTTCTGGCTCCGTAAATCACCACAAATAATTCATTGTTGAAATCATGAGTACGTGCAAGGGATGGATTATACGTACGTACGTATGATCCACATCTAATGCATGTGTTGGACAATCATCGATCCGCTTTTCCCAATACTACCAAGCATAGTTGTTTACTTAGGCATCCAAAAAAAAAAAAAAATTGTTTAAAAAAGAAAAATGATAAAAGAAAGAAGAAATCAAATGCAGTCTAGGTGACGAGTATTAATGATTGTACTGCCTCCAAAAATTACTGAGAAAGCAAAGTTCTTCGGAGAGTACGAGTTTGTGAAGCTCACAGAAGTTTCATAGTGGTAATGACCAAATCTTTGTGGATTTGGCAGTCTTTAGATGAAACGTCCAAATGAAAGGCTCTCGTTATATAAAAATGATATTTATAGTTGTGAGTGTACAAGCGCCGTATAGTTACTTTGAGAAAAATGAATAAATATGGGATCAATATGAAAAGAAATTAATTTTTTAATAGTGGACCCTACTTTTTTTCAAAGTGACTACATAGCGTTTGCATATTCTACGACTGTATGTAGCATTACTACTCATCATATGACCTATAGTCACATTAAAACATTGTAAAAATTAAGAATTTTTAATTTTCAAGTTCTTAAGCAAGGGCCAATCCACATACGGATCAAGTTTCACATTTTTTGTGAATATAAGTTTTGATATCGTTTGTAACACGTCAATAGAAAGTCTATATATCACGTGGTTTATATTTCAAAAGGTCTAGTTAATGATACAATAAAACTCCATTAAACCATTATAAAGGGTAAAAAATTTGTCATTTCCAAATAATATGCAGAATCACATACACTTTCTATCCTTCTCATAATTTTTTTAACTACATTTCAACGTTTCCCACGAAACAATGCTCTCCGGAATTTTGGAAGCTTGCTTTATCGTTTATCTCAGCTTTTGCTGTTTTGCTTTTATGTTTCTTGCAAGGCATGCCTAACCAACCTACCCATCCTTTGCCTCCACTCAGCTACCTTTCTTTCACTCACTCCTAAGAAAGCAGTATTGCCCTGCAAGACTAGATAATGTGTTAATATAAATTTACAAGAGGAAATAAAAACAAAGGGAAAAGATAATTGATCTAGGTTCTGTGGCATGGAGATTAAGGTCATGCAATCTGATTCCCAGAATAATCAGGATGAATCAAAACATCCCCTCTTGAGAGATGGAGTTGAAACAGAGGAGAAAACACCTACACAGAAGGCCATTAGCCAGACATTTCAGAGCACAGCTCATTTGGCCAATCTCTTACCTACAGGATCAGTCATGGCTTTCCAACTTCTATCACCCATTTTCACAAACCAAGGTAAATGTGACCCAGTTGGCCGGTTCATGACTGCTGCACTCTTGACCCTCTGTGGAGTATCATGTTTCCTGCTAAGCTTTACCGATAGCTTCAGGGACAACAAGGGAAGTGTTTGTTATGGTTTTGCCACATTCCGGGGCCTCTGGGTCATTGATGGGTCTGCAAATCTTTCACCTGAGGTTGCTGCAAATTTTCGGCTGCGCTTCATAGATCTCATGCATGCCTTCATGTCGATACTGGTATTTGTAGCAGTTGCATTGTTTGATAAGAATGTGGTGAGTTGCTTCTTCCCGACACCATCGCATACGACCAAAGAGTTTCTTACAAGATTACCAGTCGGAATTGGTGTCGTTTGCAGTATGATGTTTGTTGTGTTTCCCACGAAGCGCCATGGAATTGGCTTCCCCTCTCTCAAAATTAACAAAAGTAGGTTCACCGCGTCCAGAAGTTCTGCCTCCACCCTGCATGCAGCAGTGCCAGGAATAAAATAATAACCAATATTGATTCATGATGCAAGCTGCCATGGAAAGACAGCTTTGTTTGCTTTCTGTATGTACCTCTCTGCCTTCAAAAGTTATATCACTCTGTGAGCTAGTTTCAGTGTTGATATCTTTTCATTTAAATTTCTGGAACGAGTGTTATCTTCTCTTTGATGTATATCAATGTTAACCGATTCCATGCGATAATTGAACCGTTACTTAGCGGAAATATGTTGCCTTGTCCATACTTGTGAATATGCAGGATGTGCTACTATTGGTAGTGAAAGGTGATTGTGACTCGGCATAAAAATAAAAAATGTAGTTCAGCGCGAGGAAAGTGGTGGGATGTATGTCTGCGTGGGCGTCAACGTCAATCACTTTTGAATCATGGATATTGGATAATATATAGCACTTTATCGAGTAAGGCTTAGATAGATGCTCTAAATAGACAAGTTTCTTATAATATTTTTGTGAAAATATAAGTTTTATTAATAAGAATAACTTTTTTTAATATTTTTGTAAGGTGGGATCTACTTTTTTACAAGAACTTACATCAGATTTATCTATTTGAAACTTAATACAAATCATTTCTCTTATAAAAAATATCGAGTAGATCAACAACTGCATGCGAAGAATATACCAAATTTTAGTTTTAATAATAAGATTGACTGAGTTTTAATAGTGTAAGTCAAAATCCACATGATATGTACATATTTTTGCAAAGGTTAGGAAGGCTTTTATACACATTTGGCGGCTTCCAAAGCTTTACCTTATCCTTGTCCTTTTTCTAGTTTTACTCTATGTTTCTTCTCCTCCTTGTTTCACTTTATAATAAAAGTATTAATTTGGATTTAATTTTGTCTAATTTCTATTGAAATTGCACTCGTTGGATGGAAAACACGTACGTATGGCATAATAAGAAATAGAAAAGAAATACTTATCTCATATATGATTGGTTGACCAGGATTGTGTTGAATATTTTAAGATTTTTCTTTGTTTTCCTTACCAAATATAACAGGTACCAAGTCAATTTTTTTGTTTAATTTGAGGTGTCCTAATAAAGAAAGAAAAGATAAAGGTAAGATGTCCGTGATAACAGTTGCCAAACAATAATAATACTAGAGTAACTCCTACCTCTCCACCTCTCATGATATAGGAAGAGGGAAATAGAAACGATAAGGCAATAAAAAAACAGCCAACCACGAATGGATAAGACGCCCTCACTCCCAGGCCTTTCGCTTGCGATAAGACGGGCCCGCACTATATCATCCTCCTCCTCCTCCTCCTCCGTATCCACATCCACTTTCTTAATCCCTTAACCACTCCTCTGTTGGGACCGCATACAACCACCTACCTCATCTGACCGTCCATCTATCTATCGGCTGATCAACTTGTGGATCTAACTTATTACTGTGTTCCGCGATGCATGGGATTGTTAATCCAAGTACTAGGAATTCGAGAAGTGATGAACCGCTCGTGCTCGGCTTCGCTTCGCACTGCTCACCCGTGTACAAGTTATCGTGAATAAGAGCCCAGCGTAGCTTATAGCTACCACATTTCCCCTCGCTCTCTCTCTCTCTCTCTCTCCTCCCCCTCTTTCTCTCTCTCTCTGTCAGGTCATGGAGTCGAGAATACTGTCACGCACCGCCACCTTCGGTTCCCTCTCCAACCTCCGGAAGCTACCGAGAGAGAGCGGCAGCAGCTGCAACACCACTAGCGTCAGCTTCGTCTCGGCGAGGCCGATAGGAGCCGTGGGAGAAGGAGGGAACCTGATATGGGGGAGGCAGCTCCGACCGGCTCTGCTGCTTGAGAGCTCGAGCCTCGGCGGGAAGCCGCGAGAGACTCTAAGGGCTGGCCACGTGGGCGCCGCTGCCTCTTCATCGCCCGCCGAAGGGAGCGATTCCGCCGGGTGAGGTCCGTCTCCTACGTCCTGACTCGGCCGAACCGGCCGCGTCAGTCTCCCCTACTAATAGTCTTCAATCTGACACCTTTTTATTTCAGGGAAGCGAAGGTTGCTCCGCTAGGGTTCATCGATAAGTACCCGGCTCTCGTCACGGGGTTCTTCTTCTTCATGTGGTAGGTTAACCGTTAACGTGCTTCCACTAATTTGCGCCGGTTGCGCACCCAAGCGACCGAGGCGCCACTTGGCGTCGATACGGTCTCTCCTGGTCTATATGCTGGTGTATGTGAAATTACTAGATTGTCCCTGTGCAGGTACTTCCTGAACGTGATTTTCAACATAATCAACAAAAAGATCTACAATTACTTCCCGTATCCTTAGTAAGTACTTACAGCTGAGCTAATGACATGTTAAATATTAATTAACTAATGCATAAAAATCACGTGTGCTTTTACAAAAGTGCGCATGACTGTAAATACGACCAACTTTAGGGGTACATTATCGTGAAAGCCGGTTTGTTGTGGTGTTTCCAACTTTTGCAGTTTTGTGTCGGTTGTGCACTTGTTCGTCGGGGTGGTTTACTGTTTGGTGAGCTGGGCCGTGGGCCTTCCCAAGCGCGCTGTAAGTGAAACCCTTCCCTTCCGGCTTCAAGTCCATTTACTTCGTAACAGTTAATTTAGTTATTTATTTTTAATATTTTCGGATGTGTTTTGTCAGATTGTTTCTTGCTTATTAGGCCTATAATTGTCTTTTTTCTGTATATTAAAAAAATAGCTAGCTTATATGCTTTTTTTTTGCCATTTAAATTTAAGGAGAAAAATAAAAGTCGTTTGGCTTCATTCATTCAAGTAAAATTGGAATGCGTTTGTTTTCATTGTTTAAAAGTAAAGAAACTTGCATGTACACAACCACTAAACTTTCATGCGAATATCTATTAAAATGAGAATTATGTAAAAGTTGTATATTGGGTGTGTACTCCATTTGAAAAAAAGGTGTAATCCATAATTAAAAAAATAATCTTTTTATGCGGGTCTCAAATTTATCCACTTTTTTTTTTTAAAAAAATGAGTGCGTTGGTCTTACATATCTTAAGACTACAAATATCATTTCTCTATTTTCTTATATGTGAATCATCGATCATGAGGCCAAGGACCAAGGAAGGAATTTAATCTAGAAGGGGGTCCCGAGGCATTTTCAACTAAATGCTAACTTGCATTTTCTCTTTTTAGGTTTGTACGGAGAAATATGAGATTCTAATACATTCGCAGTCCTTGGCCTTATGATCGATGATTCATGGTCCTCTCATTGTTTTTCTACCATTGCTGTCAAGTCTCTACGCATGTCCTGGAATTTAAATCAACATCAAAGTCAATGATGAATGTGGCATGAAGAATTAGTAGTTTAAATTACAGATTTAGTAATTTGAAGTTGTTTAAAAAAGGGTGGAATATTACCCGTCCTTGAGATCGGAGAGTGTATAATTTCATGCTTCTCCCCTGTGATGTATAATCTGGTTACTGTTTTGGAAGTCTCGGGACAGGGCTTATTCCTATGAGCAGAATCTCTATATCGTACAATTTTTTTTTTCTTTTTTGGTACTTGAAACCCCTTCTTTCTCTCTGTAGCCTATGGACTCAAACCTCCTAAAGCTGTTGATCCCTGTTGCTGTGTGTCACGCACTTGGCCACGTGACCAGTAATGTCTCTTTTGCAGCTGTTGCTGTCTCCTTCACTCATACAATCAAAGGTGATAGAAAATTTGATGCTCTTCAGGGATTCTAGCTTTGTGTTGTTATTACATGACCAACACCGGTTGAGTCAAAAGTTTCTTCATCTAAAATTCTATTTATTTGTTTCAGCTCTTGAGCCCTTCTTTAATGCTGCTGCCTCTCAGTTCATTCTTGGGCAATCAATACCCATCACTTTATGGCTGTCCCTGGCTCCCGTTGTTCTTGGTAAGATCTTACTTCTGTTTACTTGCTTGTTTCAGTTATATATGCAGGTTGAAATGTTCTTAATCTCAGCAGACCAAACCACTTGACTGCAGGCAGGCTGATTTATGAAATTATGTATCTGTTAAGATTGCATGTCATGAAATTATATTATCTACAAAGTGTGCTTATCTTTAACTTGACATGCAGGTGTGTCCATGGCATCGTTGACCGAGCTGTCATTCAACTGGACTGGCTTCATTAGTGCCATGATTTCCAATATATCCTTTACTTACAGGAGTATTTATTCAAAGAAAGCCATGGTTATCTTCTATGCAACTCTTATTAACCCCTTTACTGGAGTTGAACATGCAAAGCCGTTAAATGAGTTTAGAAAGTTGTTAACTTCCATAAATCAAAAGCTTTTCTACTGATCTTTTTGTTTTTAAATGTTAATTTGCAGACTGACATGGATAGTACTAATATCTATGCTTATATTTCGATCATTGCCCTCTTCGTCTGTATTCCACCTGCCATCATTGTAAGTGAACTTATCTTGCAACCCCTAGATTTGGATGTATGTACTGACCTGTATAATGCATCTGATAAGTTTATGTTCTAAAGTCTCTAATTGTTTTTTTGTCCTTGTTTTATTTTACAGTTGGAGGGACCTCAACTACTTAAGCATGGTTTTAATGATGCAATTGCAAAAGTAGGTCTAACCAAGTTCATCACAGACCTTTTTTGGGTGGGGATGTTTTACCACCTTTACAATCAGGTAAATTTGTTTTCTGCATATTCTTTGGTAACCGATGCTTTCTTGCAATTATGTGAGTCCTCTCTTCTGTGGATTATCGTCAACAGTCTCAAAATTTGCATTCCGTACAAAGCCAACTGCTGGATTCATTTCTACTGGGTCCCTGAATTTCAGAGATTGATAATTTTTGCATACTATCACGTTAAGAGCTAATAAAAACTTACACATGCAGTTGGCCACCAACACCCTGGAGAGGGTGGCACCTCTTACACATGCAGTAGGCAACGTGTTGAAACGAGTATTTGTGATTGGATTCTCAATCCTGATCTTCGGTAAGTTTTTATCGTCTGCTATTTCCTTTCTTCCACTCTTAGTCTTTACTTGCCTCTAGAAGTTTATTTATGGAATGATGTCTAACATATGATTCCTTGCAGGTAATAAGATTTCAACACAAACTGGTGTTGGAACAGCCATTGCAATTGCTGGTGTAGCAATCTACTCTTACATCAAGGCCAAGATGGAAGAAGAGAAACGAGTGAGTTTCTTAGCTTAGAATATTAAAGAAAAAAGAAAAGAAAAGAAAGGATAGCCTTATGGAGGAGCCAAATTTTACACCAATCCTAGGTTACTAGTATTGAAGCATTCAATCCAAAACCTTAAACTAGTAGAAAGACAGCTCTAACTACCTAGCAATGAGCAGCAATTATACTTCAGAAAATATTTTTATCAACTTAAGTTGAGTATACTGCTGATATTTCGACATTTTGGTATGTTTGCGCCACCCATTAAACTGGTCCATGCTGTGCTTGCCTTTTGATTGCCATTTAGGTGGATCCTCTGATATTCCGGTAAATTAGGATTCTCCAGAAACCAGAAAAACCCGACATATTTTTGTTCAGCATGCAATTTGATGTGATTTTATTTGTCCCATGCATAAATGAATCCAGAGAAAGTGGTAAAAGAGGCATTTCCTTGTGGTTTCCTGATGGATCTCAGATAGCTTTGCTGCTCTACCTATTATGCTATGTTTTGATGTACCTTTGGTATTTAAGCTGAATTTTTTCGATCTGATTTTCCTTTTGGCAGCAAGCGAAAGCAGCATGAGAAGAAAAGAGGTCTGAACATGGGGAAGAAAATAATCATGCGATGTAAATTTTTAAATGTTTCCTTCATTAAAAGAAAAAAGGATGACAATTTGAGTATCCGAAAAAAAAAGGTGGTGTATCCTATTATCTTAATATCTTTGATTCATTGTGGTAGCTCTTAATTTCTTGATCAATCTTCATTGATTCAGAGTAAAGACAATTGCTAATTTGCAATCATCTGGTGTTGAGATGAGCTTAACATTATGAATCACCTTGTCTGTTACAATTCATAATGAGCCTTAAAGGACATGAATTTCTTGATTATCTTCTTCCTTTTCTAACGCATGCTAAATTGCAGATATTGGAATTAATGTAAATAATAAAGAAATTAATAAAAGTACTCCAAATGTCTTGGGGTAATTTATGGTATGAGTTTCTGCGATTTTAATACTCTGTTTTGAATAAATACCATCACAGTAGGTTACTTCTCTTCTTTTCTCAGGCATTTTAATTTATTAAATAGAACTTATTCGGTTTCAAATAAATAAATAGAATTTATTCGTGGGCAAGTCCATTTAAAACAGAAACAAAACCAGCTAAAAAAAAAAAAAAAATTAAAAAATGATAATGCCCGGAACTAAAATAAAGAAATGGTATTTTAATATGCAGTGCCTGATTGAATTTTGTGTTATTGTTTGAGAAAAAAAAAAAAACTATGAACAACATGCTGATTAGACGTAATTCGGTAATCGTCCAGTTATTTTTATGTATTTTACTGATGTGATTGATTGTATTAATTTTTTAATATAAAATAATTACTTTAATCAATTACATACGTAAAAAAATATATAAAAATAAATACACGTAGCATAACTCATTCGAGTGAGTTTATTTTTTTTGTCATACTTTTACATCTGCAAAATATTTATTGCCGGATTCGAATCTACGCAAACGATTCTACTTTTAAGTATTTGGAAACTTTTTCTTTTTTTAAAAGAGCCTCTGTTTTAAGTGTTCTATGGAAGAGCTTTAGTATGATGCATTTTTCTAGTATAAAATGTTGAAATTACAATATTTCCAAAATGATAAGTATTAAAATTAATTTGGAAGATCTGGTTTAATTTGTATTTGATGTAAGACTAATGGTAAATTTGGCTAGTAATTACTATTAATTAGTGCCACGATCTTCTTTTTCAAGCATGTTTATTATTTAATAGTATATTTATTTTCTTTTTTTAAAGTAAAATTATTTTCAATTACTACCAGATTTCCTCCACATATAAATTATGTTTGAAAAATATGAATTTAGTAAAAGATGAGTAAAGACACCCGCCACCTCACCCTGCTCAATGTTTTGGATCATCAACCCATTAAATGTCACCGTACAATTTGCGGTAGTTGGCGATAGAAATTAGGTTGACTGTAATAAGATATGAGCAGCACCATGAGTATAAATAAATTTTTTAAGAAATTTATAGATTGATATGATTTTATATAATATGATAGATTTATTTTATAATAAAATTAATTTTTTAATTAAACGTAATATATCAAATAATTTATAAATTTATTTTTATAAAAAAATTTTTATGGCCAAAATATTTCTCACAATATAAGGAAAAAAGAATATTCTCAGAGAATGTTTGGATACTAAGTTGAGATGAGATGAAAATTAAATAAAATATTATTAAAATATTATTTTTTAATATTATTCTTATTTTGAGATTTGAAAAAAATTGAATTATTTATTATATTTCATTTGAAATTCAAAAAAGTTATAATGTTCGAATGAGATAAGATGAGTTGAGATATTTTTAAATGGATAGTGATAGGGTTACTACCCATCTACTATTCAAGTGTATTTCAATTTTTTTATATTATTTTTTTAAAATATTTTTTTAACATCCTTAATCATTGAGAAAAAATTTAAAAAATATATAAATTTACTAATATTCAATTCCTTAATCATTGAGTAAAATAAAAAAATAAAAATAATAGTAGATAGATAATAATAGAATAGTAACCCTATCATTATTCTTTTTGAATACAAACAAGGCGAACATCAATTTCATGTTTTTCTCCATCTAGGGTATTATTTTCTCTATCTATTTTTAGATTAAGCTATTTTCTTTTTTTTTTTTGACATGACATTGTAACAATTCAAGTGAGTTTGTTAGATGATATGGTATTGGATTGTTGTAAAATGTGGTCGACAAAAACCTAGTTGAGGTAATTGTTATACAATACGAACACATAATGCAGACGAATTGCTGCGTAGCTTGACCTCATAGAAAAGGGATTCAAGACTCAAGTCCTTATATAATAACTAACCGGATTATGAGGTAACTTGTGTCGATCAAATAACTTTCCATTGACCTTGTAAGTTACTAATTGGTGGTGCTCTCTAAACCTCATTTTTAAAGAGAAATAATTTATACAAATTTTAAATAGACAAGTCTTACGTTAATTTTTATAAAAAAAGTGAATTTAAATATAAAAAAATAAATAAATCTTTTCGATAGAATTCACTTTTACACAGCATTATCTCTCCCAAGTTCAAAAGTATGATATGCTTTGATGCCTTTGTTCTGGGTAAAGCCCACGCACACGGAACACGCGAGCGGGCCGAATTATGTACAAATGTAGGGGCTAAAGCCGAAAACTGAAACCGGGTGGGTCCCACAAAAACACAAACCGCAAACACCAGCTCGATCCTCGAACGCCGAAGATCCCAAGCAACCCGTACCACGAAACCGAAATTTTCCTATGACTCCGAAAATAAAAATAAAGATAAACAAAAAGATAAAGAAAGAACCAATAGAAATGGTTCATCAAAACAAAATTTAAAACACCAGAGAAAATGGCGTGTCGTTAAAACTTGAATAAATAAAAATCGTTCCTTTTGATAATGATTGTTAATAAGCGAACATTAAAGCCTCGTTTGACACAAACACACCCCCATTCATTAAAAAGAAGGACTGAAAAAAAGAGTTTGTTTTTTTTTTTTTTTTTGGGAAAGAATTAATAATAAGAATAAGAATTATGGAAGGTGGAATTAGGGGAGTCGTCAAGAAGGACTACTGTTGTTTGTTTGCTCCTGATTATTGTGCCTTTTCCTATTTTTCGTTTGTTTTATTATTATTTCTTCCTTCTTCTTCTTTCGTATCAATTCCTTTTGCCATTTGTTTTTATCGTTTTAGTCGATGACCATGATAATTCTTCTCGCCCTTTCCATTCTCTGACTTTTACTGAAGATAGCAAATCGTGTTTTTCTGGAGCCCCTTGTTCTTCTGGATCTTGGGATTTTTTCTAGGGTTTCCAAGGGGCCGTCTGTTCGATCTCTCGATCGTCTTCTTCTTCAATGGATGCCGCTTCGGAAGGAGATAATCACAACAACCAGAATGATGCCCACGATGACAATAGCAACAGCAAATTCGGTAATTCCAGCGAAGGGCTAAGCAAGCCCAAGCGCCAGATGAAGACCCCCTTTCAGCTCGAAACCCTCGAGAAAGCCTATTCCTGTACGTGCTCGTCTTCCCCTTCCCCTTCGATTTCTATTTTTTTTTTCTAAACAAAAGCAAAATTTTTGTGTTTGTGTTTTTTCTTGGATGATTTTATTTTTTTTGTTGAGTTTATGTTGATTTTATTTATTTTTTGGATTATTAAATTTTATTTTTGGTGGTTTGATTCAGTGGAGACGTATCCGTCGGAGGCAACAAGGGTGGAACTGTCGGAGAAATTGGGGCTTTCGGATCGGCAGTTGCAGATGTGGTTTTGTCATAGAAGGTTGAAGGACAAAAAGGAAGTTCCAGCAAAGAGGCCGCGGAAAACGGCGGCAGCAATGGCTTTGCCGGAGTCTCCTGTGGATGAGTTGAGGGCAGGGGGTGAACCGGGTAGTGATTACGGGTCAGGCTCGGGGTCAAGCCCGTTTGGCCGTTTGGAGTTTCGGAATGCTATGACAAGGAGTCTGGTGGATGATGTGCCAGTGGGGAGGAGGTATTATGAGTCGCGGCAGTCGATATTGGAGCTTAAAGCCATTGCCTGTGTTGAGGCGCAGTTGGGGGAGCCCTTGAGGGATGATGGGCCAATCCTTGGGATAGAATTTGATCCCTTGCCGCCAGATGCTTTTGGGGCACCTATAGGTATAGCTAATGTGTCTTTTCATTGCATTTGACGCACTTGTGGCATATTGTTTTTTACCACTTGACTCAGAGAATTCCTTTATACTATGTCTTGGATATTTATATGGGTATAATTGCATCTGCATTGATGAAATTGGCATTGTTGATTTTGTGAAATCTCAAAATTTTAATCAAGCAAATTACTTGGTGTTCAAAGGTGTCAAGTTAATCTGTGCCCCCAGCGTATGAATTTTTAACCATATCTATCCTTTATAATGGTTTCTCTGAGGTTTGGTAACGGCAAAGATTATTTTGTTCACTGAGCTGAGTGTTGTTGAATTGATGCATAATCATATTTAGCACCTTCTATATCACCAATTGGCCTTTTTTTTCGTGGCATGCAAGTGCTGCTTGTCTCATCAGTTGTCCCACGTTCTTTTATACCATGCATAGGTACTTGGATGGCCTTTGCTTCATGCAGTTTTAGCCAGCTTGTAATTCTGAGCCATTAGAGATTCCGTATACATGTCAATTGTGTCAAGACTTTTTTTAATAAGTTTGTATTTCTAAAGTCCAATTGTGTAAGACTCATGGGTTTTTTTAAAGTTCTTACCCGATGAGTTATAATATAAAGAAGAGAAAAACAGTTGAATTGTTGTTGTGGATAACCTTTTCTCTTTCAATTTCTTATAAAATATTTGATTTGAATCTACTAGCTTGTTATCAATTTTGGTAGATTAGTACAGAGTAATTTCATTTACTTAAACATGATTTTTTCTTGAAATGTTGTATGTAACTTTTTTTTTGGTGGTTTATTCTTGATGCCGACTCCAATTTAATTTGGATTGATGCTTGATAAGTTGAATTGTATGATCTCATGGCACTTAATTTATGGTTTTGGTGGTGGTTCAAGTTGTAAATGACGTACGAAGTTTGAATTTTTCTTTGTTCTGTTGCCAAATATTTCTAGTTAAATGACACTATGGGATGCTTATGTAGTTTACCAATCAAAAGATAACTTTTGGTGTGTTATGTCGTATATGTCCCATGTACTTGGCTTCACCCATTATCAATAAAATCCTTATTACTGATAAAAAAAACCTTTTGGTGTGTTTTGATTATAGAAGGTCAATAATGATTTTGATGTTCAAAATTAATGTGATAATTTCTATTTGCTAAAATGACTTAGAGTTAAGATCTATCTTTTATGCTACAAGAAGTTAGTAGCTGCAGCCTATGTATGTGGGGAGATCATCTCATCTGGCTGTTGCTAGTCTGTGTATAGAACGGATTTTATTGTCCTCTTTCAGTATGCCTTTTTGGTAAATCATTG
This sequence comes from Juglans microcarpa x Juglans regia, assembly GCF_004785595.1. Classification (NCBI taxonomy): domain Eukaryota; kingdom Viridiplantae; phylum Streptophyta; class Magnoliopsida; order Fagales; family Juglandaceae; genus Juglans; species Juglans microcarpa x Juglans regia. The sequence goes on along the minus strand of NC_054602.1, from coordinate 5,836,801 downwards.
GTTGCAGCATATTAATTGCATGTTCCAGCTTGTAAGTTGTTTTCCTGCTAAGCGTTTGGTATTGCATGTGAAGCAGCAGTTCCGGAGCAGCAGAAGCGGTCAGGGCAGTCTTATGAGGGAAAATTATATGAGCAACGTGATGTCAAGCCATATAAAGTTCGTCTCTTAATTCTCCAATGAAATAATCTGTTTAATGCATCATGCTTCGTTACTTTGGCTCACAGACTGATGGATGAGATTTATCTTGTCCCTTTTTGTTGTAAATCTGGATGCAGTTAAGATTCTTGATGCTTCATTAGGTGTTATACTGGCTCTGATTTTCACTTAAATATTATGCCTTATTTTATCCTAAATTTCCGAGTTGTAGTATTTTGAATTTCTTTGAAGGAAGAAACTATTCTTGTGGTGTCTAGTTTCTTGTCCTGCTTGCTACAAGCTTTTATGCTTCAGAATTTTAAACTAATTAGAAAATAGGACTTCTTGAAATAAAAAAGGCACTTGCATCTGTTTTCTAATGCTATGACCATGTGCAAAGCATCATGATCTTTTGGACCAACTGTAGTTGCTACTATATTTTTCCTCATTTTGATTTCTTCTTCCCTTCATGAAATAGAAATCTTGCTATTAATGAATTCATATATGAATCATTTATACTGTTGGTAGCTTGTCTTCATCCGATGTTTGCATTTAAAACTGAACATTGTTTTTGCTGGAAGCATATATTTCTGTACTACCCGATCTTCTGGATTAATATCTTGAAGTTGAATGAAATTTATCCCAGGCTCCAAGGGTGCTCCGTGAATATCCATTTCTCCAAGACCAGTCTGGTATTAGATCTGATGCATTTGGACAAGTTGCCCAATCTCATTTTCATGAACCAATGGTTGATGGTCCAACTGCCAGATCTTCATCATTGGTGCTTGGAAATGAACAATTGCCCAGAGTTCATGGTGTCCAAGGTCACGGATCTCGTGTTCGTCTTTTGTCTCAGCAAGATAGGCAGGGGCTTGCCTTATCATCACCTCCTAGGGATGATGATCGTGTCCCAGAAAGGGACTCCCTTACAAATGTTAGAACAAATGCTCAATTTAGTGATCATCTGGTTGTTGGACCAGATGATCCATTTGTACACTCTGATGCAAATTTTTTTCATAATGATCCTATTATACGGAAAGAGAGGAAACGCAAGGTATCCACTCTTAATCAATTTAGCTGGTGTTTTTTTTTTTTTTTTTTGGGCTAAGGGTTATTTTATACTTTTTCTCGCCTCATGTAGAGTGAAGAAGCTAGTGTTGCAAGAGAAGTTGAAGCCCATGAGATTCGAATAAGGAAAGAACTTGAGAAACAAGATATTCTGAGGCGAAAGGTTTGAGCTTATCATTCATGAATCTGTGTTCTCTGAAGTGAACTTGTTGTACCCTTCCCAGAAGGTACTTGCCTCTTTATTAGCTAATATTATGAACCTGTTTTGCCAGAGTGAAGAACGAATCAGGAAAGAAATGGAAAGACAAGATCGTGAAAGAAGAAAGGAAGAAGAGAGGCTGCTGCGTGAAAAGCAGCGAGAGGAGGAGAGGTCAAAGCGTGAGCAAAGACGTGAAATCGAACGAAGGGAAAAATTTGTGCAGAAAGAGTATTTAAGAGTAAGTTTCTGTGATGCAAGTTATTTGGAGCTAACCCTTTTTTACTTTTCGGGATAAATGACCAAATTTCACCTCATCTTTCCCTTCTAAATTTCCCTTTCCCCCTACCCTTGTTATCCTGAAGGCTGAGAAAAGGAGGCAAAAAGAAGAGCTCCGCAGGGAAAAAGAGGCGGTGAGACGCAAAGCTGCCATTGAGAAGGCTACTGCACGCAGAATAGCTAGAGAATCTATGGAGCTAATTGAGGATGAACAGCTGGAACTGATGGAATTAGCTGCTGCAAGCAAGGCTTATCCTCGATGATCCATCTTGATCATGACAGTTTGCAAAATCTTGAATTATTCAGAGGTAGGATCCCATCGAGAACTTTTGGTTCAGTCTTCATGCATTTACATGACTGCTTTTTTCTAAGCCTTCATCTGGTCTTTTAGGATGCTGAGGAAAAGGATAAATACTGGCTCTTCTTATTCATGTTATTTTGGTTCCCAGATTATGAAATCTTGCCTTAAATATAACTTTGTCACAGTCCATTGCACATCATTTTTTTCCTATAAAGTTATTTGAAAACACAGTCTCGTAAAATAAGCAGAGTAGGGTTCTGGCAATAATTAATAGAGCATCAGAATCTTGCCTTTCAATTAGTTAGTTCTCAGTCTAATCTTCCTAGACCATAGCAAATGAAGCTTAGGCCTATGTCTTCCTGTCTTTTTGTGGAGTTTTGACAAGGTTTTAGATAATGTGCCCCTTTTCTAGTGGTTTAAACTTGATCTGCATTCTATAAGAGAAATAAACCAGGATGATTATGATGGAGGTGTCAAATACGGCCATATAGAAATTAATGGAATTGAATTTCATTGAACTGAAATCTCTAATTTGAGAATGTACTTCAACATCGTATGATTAGTTCTGCTGATGATTAATGGAATTGAATTTCATTGAACCGAAATCTCTAATTTTGAGTGACCCTGACACTTTCTGTGTTATAGATTCTCTGAGTGCTTTCCCACCTAAGTCGGTGAAGTTGAAAAAGCCATTTGCGATTCAACCCTGGATCAATTCGGAGGAGAATATTGGCAACCTTTTGATGGTATGTCCTAATGGTCATTTTCATTGCGTCGTAGATGAGGAAAGATTCTAGTGCAACAGGAATTATATCATAATATACATTTTTACTGCTGTGCAAGAGGTATTTTAATGCTTTATATTGTGCTCACAGTATAGACTAATTGAGGGTTATGCATTATACCCTTGGTTTACGTTGAATATTGCAACTTTGTAGCTTTAAGAAAGAACGGAATAATTACATTGTTTAAGTGAATGTCAGTTTGTGAATTGGCGAGTTTGTGATTACAATTTGTCTTTTCTATGTTAATATTACTGCAGATAACCAATGAATGCACCCCTCTCTCTCTCTCTCATATATATCTGTTGTGTTAAAGGAGAGAATTTTCCCTTACAGATGAATTAGTCCATCTTATGTGTTTATCTTGGTTGTGTTCAGGTCTGGAGGTTTTTTATTACTTTTGCTGATGTTCTTAAGCTATGGCCGTTTACTCTAGATGAGTTCGTTCAAGCTTTCCATGACTATGTGAGTCATTCATATATGGTTTTTGCTTTCAAATTTTCTACATGTAATCACTTTTGCCTGGACACGGTATTCATACCATTTTGATCTCAGGATTCAAGGTTGTTGGGTGAGATACATGTTGCTCTTCTTAAGTTGATAATAAAAGATATTGAAGATGTTGCGAGGATGCCTTCTAATGGATTAGGAATGAATCAAAATGGTGCTGCTAATCCAGGAGGTGGACATCCACAGATTGTTGAAGGGGTAACCTCTGCTCTATGCATACTTGAATTAGTTTATTTGTTTTCCATACTACTTTTCCCTGATTTTTGTGGAACCTTTTTGATGTTGTTTCTGTATTAGGCATATGCATGGGGCTTTGACATATTCAACTGGCAGCAGCACTTAAATACACTGACATGGCCTGAAATATTTCGACAATTAGCCCTTTCTGCTGGATTTGGGCCACAATTGAGGAAAAGGAGTATCATGTGGTCATACTCACATGAGAATGATGAGGTTTTCACTGTTCTTTCTTTTGGCAATCATGTCCTTGTGCATTGGGTTTTTAAACTTCTAGTTCGGCACCCAGATGGTCATGCACACATGTAACGATGAGGTTCTCATATTTTCTCGTGTCCATTGTGGCATTCATTATTTTTGGGAAAGATTATGCGAGGCAAGGAAAGATCCTGCCTGGCATAATTTTAAAGAAGAGATGTGTGATAGTCATACAATTATGTTGTGTGTGCAAGGACAATGGGGAATCTGTAGATTTTCTTTTACTCCGCTGTGAGGTAGCTAGCTCATTATGGCAACTTGCTATTAGTCTTTTTGGGCTTTTCTATGTAGACAGGTGGTTGATCTGTTAGCGTGCTGAAAAGGGCAGTTTGATAGTCTTCATAGTGAGATCTTGAGGAAAATGATTCTGATTTGTTTGATGTGGTGCATGTGGAGGGAAAGAACTTACCTTAGTTTTGAAGATAATAGAAGGATCATGGAATTTTTCAACAGTTTCTTTATAAATTTCACTTTACCACCGGATGGCAGCCCACCTATGTCTTTCTAGTTTTAGCAGGATATTCTCTATCTCTTTCCTTTGTCTAATTAAATTTCTCTGATGCATGTTCACGTGTGCCTTGGTAACACCTGCGTTTGTCCTTTTTTTTTTTTTTTAATTTTTTTATCAATAAAACTTAAAAAAATGTAATGACACAATTTATATGTATTCACAGGGTAAAGGCTGTGAAGACATAATTTCTACTCTTCGTAATGGTTCAGCAGCTGAAAATGCATTTACAATAATGCAAGAAAAAGGTTTATTGCTTCCGCGAAGATCTAGGCATCGGTTGACTCCTGGAACTGTTAAATTTGCAGCCTTCCATGTTCTTTCACTCGAGGGAAGCGAGGGATTAACAGTTTTAGAACTTGCAGACAAGATTCAGGTGAGTTTAAATTGTTATCAACTAAAATTGTCAGTTACTGGCCCTTGTTGGGTTTTTTTTTTTTTTTAATTTTAATTTTTATGAATGATAGACCCCAGGTTCATGGTTTTAGGGATGGTGGAGAGAGGGGAGGGAGAGAGGGATTTATTTATTTATTTGTTCAATTTGTGACTCTTCCTAATATATTTGTGTGCCACTAGAAATCTGGACTTCGGGACCTGACAACAAGCAAGACACCGGAGGCTTCGATTTCCGTTGCTTTGACAAGGGATGCTAAGCTTTTTGAAAGAATAGCTCCTTCAACATATCGTGTGCGTGCTGCTTTCAGAAAGGATCCTGCTGATGCTGAGGCAATTCTTTCAGCTGCGAGAAAGAAAATTCAGATATTTGAAAATGGGTTTCTAGCTGAAGAAGATGCTGAAGATGTTGAAAGAGAAGATGCTGAGGATGTTGAAAGAGATGAAGATTCTGAATGTGATGATGTTGATGAGGATCCTGATGTAGATGATTTTGCTACTCTGTCAACTGAAAATAAAACCTCCATTCCCAGTAGCGAGGAAAAAAGTTGCTTGGGAATCCAAAACGTATGCAACAACGTTGCACTGAATCTGCAAAATAAGTTGGAGAAGGATTTTTTGTCCATCCCCCTGAGTGAATCCAAAGATGAAAACTGTCAAAGCACTGCCAGTGAACAATATGTTGCTGGTGAATATATTAGTGCCAATAATCTTGGTCAAGAAAACATGGAGATTGATGAAAGTAAATCAGGCGACTCATGGATTCAAGGACTTACAGAAGGGGAATACTCTGATCTAAGTGTAGAGGAGCGCCTTAATGCCCTTGTTACCCTGATTGGTGTTGCAAATGAGGGGAACTCTATTCGTGGTATACTCGAGGTAAACATGTCTTGCCAGTTTTGTAATCTAGAACTATTTCTATAATCTGAAAATGTGTTCTCTTTTCCTCTCTCTCTCTCGGGTCTTGAATTTGACATTGAGTGTTTTACAGGATCGTATGGAAGCAGCAAATGCTCTTAAGAAACAAATGTGGGCAGAAGCACAGCTAGATAAAAGTCGTTCGAAAGAAGAGATTATAAATAAAGCAGATTTTACGTCGCCTATTGTGGGGAGCAAAGTTGAAACACTACCTATGAGTTCTGTAGTTGGGGGCAACCAAAGCCCATTGCCTAATGTTGATGAGCAAAATATTGAGGCATCCCCCAGCACAGCTGAAAACCAAAACCTACTAGGTTTGCAGAGCATTCAGGATCACCTCAACAGTTTGCCTGCTGAAAGGACCCCTGTTGTTCAAGATTTCTCCATGGGTCCGGATAATTTCCTGATTCAGCAACTTGGATATGCTTCAAAAAGGTCACGCTCACAATTGAAATCTTATATCGCACACAGAGCTGAAGAGATGTATGTATACAGGTCCTTGCCTCTTGGGCAAGATCGTAGACGGAATCGATACTGGCAGTTTGTTGCATCTGCTTCTAGCAGTGATCCTGGTTCTGGCAGGATCTTTGTTGAATTGCATGATGGCAACTGGAGGCTTATTGATTCTGAAGAGGTAAACAGAGTCTTAACGTTATTATTATCTTTTTCACTGCTCCTGTATGACATGAATTTTATATCATGTGCCAAATCATTTTTTTTTTCTTTCTTTTTTTCCTGAGTCGATTTGTTTTCTGGGCCCGGTTTTTTTTTTTTTTTGGGGGTGGGGGCAATAACATTTATGCTGTTTTAGAATTTTGAGTGATCCTGATGCTGTTTCCCACCCTCTAATGGAGTCCTTTGTGTCACAAGTAGTAAAATTCTATCTTTATTTGCGGAAAATTCTACCTTTATAATAGGTCATGCATGATGCCAATAATAGTAGGAAAATTCTACCTTTATTGATGTACTTATATATAAAATGAAATAAAATATTTACTGATGAAATAGGCAGTCTTATATTTTAGATTAGGTAGAATTTTCTCTTCTTCGAGCTGGATGAATATGGGTAAATATCCTTGATGATTACTTTTGTCCATGTGTTTGTATATTCGAAATAATTATTATTGAGCCCTTCAGCCATTCAAAAATAAAGGGGATCCAAAACAGTAGAAGCTTGTTTTTGCTTCTTGGCACAAGGTGGGTACTTAAGGGTATGATAGCTAGAGTTGAAAGGTTATTTGAATATAATCCTTTTTAGGGTTGTCTTTGTTTTGGTTTGTGTTTTTACATTTCACTGAAAATCTAGGTAAATGATTGGGCAAAAGGTTGAAATAGATATTTTTCGGAGATTGAAAGATGTTTTGGATTGAAGTTGATTTTTTTTTTTTTTTAACTTTTAAAAGTTAATTAACTGAACATAGCCTAGGATTGGCCAGTCGACAATATGCTTATGAGACTGTGGAAGGTTCCTGGGACTTTGTGCCTTGCATCTTAACATATTGGTGGCATGCCTTCTTTGCTTAAATTTCTATTGTCTTGGGTTTTTGTTTTCTTGCTTGTGAATAATGAGAGTTAGAAATTGACTTATTGTTTAGATAATTTTTGAGTTTTTTGTTAGTAAGCAATCGTGTTAAAAGTGCAAAGGGGTATAACCCAACTACAAAAGTATACTGGAGAGAACGCTTCTAGAGAGAGGAAGAAAAAGAACGGGAATTAAAAAATTATAGAAAGCTGGACAAGGGAGCTATTATGAGCAGCCCTCCAAACAATTAGGGGATTGAATAATGTTTGAAAAGTAGAACTTTTAGCATTATAATCTTGATAAACTTGTTATTGTTGTGACAATACTTTGCATCACTTAACTGCAATAATCCATTTTCTATGTAGGCCTTTGATGCTATTTTGATGTCATTGGATGCACGTGGGATAAGGGAATCCCATTTGCGCTTAATGCTGCAAAAGATTGAGACCTCCTTCAAAGAAAATCTTAGAAGGAATACGCAGTGTGCTAATGTTGTGGCCAAGAGTGGAATCAGTATGAAAAATGAAACTGATGAAATGAATTATAGTCCAGATTGCCCGGCTGCATTTGACAGTCCTAGCAGTACTGTTTGTGGTATAAATTTGGATATATTGGAGACCTCATCTTCTTTCAAGATTGAGCTTGGGAGAAATGAAGCTGAGAAGAGAGCTGCTCTGAATAGATATCAAGATTTTCAGAAGTGGATGTGGAAAGAGTGCTTCAATTCATTAACCTTATGCGCAATGAAGTATGGAAAAAAGAGGTGCGTACAGCTGTTGGGCGTTTGTGATTTCTGTCTTAATACTTATTACTCCGAAGAGTTCCACTGCCTTTCTTGCCACCGAAATTTTGGTACCGGTACTAATGGTTTTAGAGTTTCGGAGCATGCAATTCAATGTGAAGGGAAAAGGAAGTTAGATACTGGGGATTTCCATATATTAGAATCTTCTCTTCCCCTTGGAACCAGATTGCTCAAGGCTCTGTTAGCTTGCATTGAGGTTAGACGACAATGACCTTGAAACTTTTGTAGAAATTGTTTAGCCATTAGTTCCTAATATGGTAGTTAAATATTGATTACTCCTGGCATCTTATGTCATTTATGCGGATTGTCCTTAGACCAGTTGATAGTATATGTTGTATATCTATCTACCTGTAGAGGTAATTTTTTTCTTTTAATTATATAAAAAAAAAAAATCTATCTACCTGTAGAAAGTATTTACATCTTTTTTCATTGACAGGCGTCTGTCCCTCCAGAAGCTCTTCAATCATATTGGATGGAAGACCTTCGAAAAACTTGGGGTGTGAAATTGAATGCATCATCGACCGTTGAGGAACTTTTACAGGTTTTGTGTTACTTAATACCTTTGATGGAATTTTATGTAACTTGATCTGCTAAATCTGCTTTGCATTCAACTTCTCTTGTACTTGCACCATAGAATGGTGATGATTAGAGTCACTTGTTAGGACATTAGCGAAATTCTTCCACCAGGGACTAGGGAGTCATTGGTTGATTTAAATTGTAATTTCCATTGATTTGATTGTAATGCATTTTGTTTGTTTATGCTAGTGGAAGCACATTTAAAAGGATTTGAGTTGTCTACTGAACTTGATGTGCTCACTATTGAAGTTTATTTTTGCAAGTTGAGATGTCTTGTGCATGATCTATAATTATGGATGTGAAGACACAGGTCCAATCTTTTGTCTTAACAAGGAAGCATGCTAGCACCCTATACTCATCATAAGCAAGCATTAAGATATATCTGTTTCATGGGATTATGAGTGCAAAAATACACATGGTAAGACATGGAAGCAGCTCACATGCTTGAAATGGCCATTTTGTTCAGGCATGAATTGCTGAAATGTTTTTTTAATAAGTAAAATTGCTGTAAAATTTATATGAAAACACAGCAATTTTGTTTTTTGATAAGTACAATTGCTGGAAAATTTATATGAAAACATAAAACCATTATAACTCTGAAATTCAGTGTTAGAGAAAAGCAAAATAGATTTAAAAAAAATCATATTATTGCTTGATTTTGCATCTAGGCTAGAGAATTATCATGTATTATTTTTGCTTTTTTAATGGAGAAATTATTCCTAGACATTCTTTATATTTTGTTTTTATGCATCTATATGGAGGTAAATTGTGTGCGCATTTGGACCATTACCTGGATGTCATTTATTTATTTTAATGGTCTATTATATCTTCACTTTGCTCGTATCACAAGTGATGTTAGATACAACTTCATATTGCTTCTGTTGCTTTTTATTGATTAACGTATATAGTTCAGTCTTTTTCGTTTTTCGTTAAAGATAATTTGCTCAACTAGAAGAGCTTTGTTGCAGATATTGACGCTGTTTGAGAGAGTGCTGAAGCAAGACTTTCTTTCATCGAAGTTTGCAACAACAGAGGCGCTATTGGGGTTCTGTACTCACTCAGGAAGTGCTTTGCATGATTTTGCTGATCCAAAATCAGTTCCTCTACTTCCATGGGTACCACAAACCACTGCAGCTGTGGCTCTGAGACTTTTTGAGCTGGATGCATCGATTATATACACAAAGCAGGCCAAACCTGACCCTTGTGAGGACAAGGAGATAAGAGAATTCATAGTGAGTTCTATGCTTTCTTTTCTTTACCTTTTGTTTTTATAGGGTGTGGTTCTACAAGAGAAAATTTTCCTTTTGCATAGTGTCGCAGTGTCCTGCATCTTTATAGAGTTTCTGTTGGCCTCTCATTTGTGATAACCCATTGATTAGCCAACACATCTACAGGCTACTGTTTCCGACATTTCACAGGGTGGGAATTGTAGATGTGTGTAAATTGATGTCATTTGGGGTCAAAATCTTTCACCATCTTGTAAAAGAAATTATTACCTAACTCCTATTTTCTTATCCACAGAAGCTTCCTTCAAGATATGGCCCAGTCAATAATGTGAAGGAGGTTGAACTAACAGAACTAAACCATGTTGAAGACATGACAGAAAAGAACAGTGCCAAGCTGAAAAACACCCGAAACAGCTACAAGCGTGGGCGAGGGGCACGTGACCAAGGACGTGGTAGACGGTTGCAGAAAAAAGCTAGTGTTTCCAACTCTGATGTTAGCAGGCGAAACGTTAGGAGCAATGAGAATTTAATTCACGGACTAAGACAGCAAGGACAGAAAACATATGGACAAGGGAGTGCACGGGGTCGCCGAACAGTTAGGAGGAGGAGAGTAGAAAAGAGAGCTGTGGATGAGAGGTCACTGAGCCATAGGGCTGACACACGTAGCCCCAAGAGCATTGGTGAATCACCAAGAAACATGGGGGAGGAATGGGATGATGAAAGAATTAGTTTGCTCCATATGGAGGGTGGCGATAATATTAATAATGCAGAAGCAATGGAATCTGATGATAGTGCCCAGGCAGTGGAATATGATCAAGGAAATTGGGAGATAGGGTTTGCTAGTGCTTCGAATGGGTGGACAGGGGATCTAATGGAAGCGAGTGATGAAGATGTGGATGTTTCTGAAGACGATAATGGCGTTGAAGAGGGAGGAGATGAAGATTCAGAGGCAGATGTAGATGTAAGTGAGGGTTCAGATGGAATGGTGAAAGGGATTGGAAATGATGAAGGCACAGAATCCGCGGTTTCAGAGGACTATAGTGATTAAAGTTGTGATTTTCAAGTGATAAAAGTTACCAAAGATTGCTAACGCATTAGCAGCAAATGGATACAGGCTGCATAAAATTTTTGATGGTGCAGCTTCATTCGCGACAGAACTCGTGGATAGGGGGAAAAAGAACAGCACCGTCCCCTCCCACTCATTACTTCGTCTCATTTAAAGGTGGGGGAGAGTAATGAGATCTTTGAAAGAGGAATTCAGAACACATGAATGGATGAGTCACATGATTCGTTGGTGGAAATATTAGGCTCTGTATTGTAAGCATATTGGCAACAATGCTTTTTCTATGCCTATGTTCGTTTATAAATATATAAATATATGATTACGTGATTATTATGAATATTGAAATGTCATAGAATGTATTGATAGTTCTGTATTCGAATAGAATCAAATTCGACTAGATACCCAACATATTAATATGAACAGTTCCCTTAAAGTTTACTTGTAGCATCAATTGTGTTTTAACAACCATGACGCTGGCTACCACAATCACTGCATAGATCAGCAGCTGATAAAACTAAATTTTTATTTGGTGCTTTCTTTTCTTCGCCGGTCTAAATTTGCTAGAAGTTTTATATCGGGCAACAAATGTATAAAACATCCCAACATAAACTGGAGATACAAATCACAGCACTCAAGGGTCTTAATTCACCATCTCATTTAAGATGCCAAAAGTTTCTTGATTCCAGACTTCTGCTCAGCAGTCAACCTTGTTGGGAATTTGATGTTGAACTTGATTCTTAGGTTACCTCTCCTTGAGGGATCTTTTGGTATTGGCATACCTTCTTTTGGCACAACCTCTTCATAGCTTGGATGAATTACATTGTTGATGGGAATGGTCAAGCTCCTTCCATCAAGTGTTGTGAGATGGACTGTGTAACCTGTTAAAGCTTCTGCAAGCGTAATCTTCAGTGTGATGACCAGGTCGTTACCATCCCTTGTAAATGTGCTGTGCGGTTTCTCATCAACTATGAATACAAGATCCGCAGGAATGACATATGGCTGCTCGTTCCCTTTCTCTGGGAAGGTGATTTTTGTTCCCTTCTTCCACCCAGGCTTAATTTCGATGGTTAGAATTTCCTCCACAGGCAAGGTCTTCCTGTAAAACAAGATTTACAGTTACTTAACCAAAACTAGATAAAAGGTGGTTCCATTTCTAGAAACAGGGCAAGGCATGAGATAAAAGTGTATATAGCCATATGCCTGCTACAAATGCATCAGAGATGGTGGTGCATTGAGAGAACAAATATTCCCAATGCTCATCAAATAACCATTTTTTTTTTATAAAAATTACATAATTATTTAAACAGTCCAGGAACATCTGAAAATGGAATAAATTCGGACAACCTATCTGCAACCAATGGAAGCCATATCACGGCCTATAGCTTCATCATGAGCAAAAGGAACATCTCCAATAAGTAATGCTTGTTGGGATGGCATTGACTACCCTAGAAATTGCAGCCAGCAGCAATAACAATTGAGTGTCAGCAACAACAGTGGGATGGAGTGCAGTAATAACCACCCCCATGCCACCGCCACTGCAACCATCGCCATAGACACTATCCCTGATTCTCTGTCCTATTCGAACTGCAGTCATAAAACTGACATGCCACCACCAAATGACAAATTCATCCCATACAGTCAATTCAGAGCAAGATAAGCACCGTCAATGGTAGAGACCTTGATTCAATTCAATCCGCTCAAACTATGCATGTTTTTTGTGTTTATGTATATGTGCACAAGTTCACATTTGTCTGTGAGGACCAAGAACTTTTTTCAACAAGAGAAACACACCCACAAACTATAACAAGATATTTCATTTTCTGCTGTGGATTAGAACACGTTCCTTCGAACCAGAGTGTTAGAAAAAGCGTTACTTATGTTTTCCAGAGACTCCATTCCTATACTTGGAACTCCCTCGTCTCATCTTATTTGTTCATCTCCCCCAACCTTAGGAACTTCAACAAAGTAGAAACAACTTAATAAACTTAACAAATCACCTTTAATCTTCAACTATCAACAATTAAACTAGGCACACTTCAACAAAGTAGAAACAACTTAATAAACTTAGAAAGCAGTCTAAGGGAATTTCATAAACGAAAGAGAGAGAGGGAAAAAAAAAAAAAAAAACATAGGCATAAAATTATATACGGCAACTCTACAAATAGAATGCAACTGAATAAATTAACCAAGTGAGAAATACTCACCCACTGGCATCCGCAATTTCCCTTGAGATCTTCATCTTTTTGGTAGTCCCCTTATATAGCTCCTCGAGGCTACAGAGCAGCGTATTTTCAATAGGAGCAGCCTTTCGCGGACCCTGACTCATCGGTCTGCTCTCCCCAAATGAGCTAAAGATGTCATCCCCATACATCCCGCCGAAGGACCTTGAACTACTCCTCATGCCACTGCCTCCCATACCTCCGAAAGGGCTTGAAAAGCCAAAAAATTCGGCAAAAATGTCATTCGCATTTCTGGGGTTGAATCTGAATGTCGTTGGGCCATCCCCAGATTGGAAGAAGGAAGCGCCAGCAGGTCCCCCAGCATCAGGTGGAGGCACTTGACCTTTAAGCCCTTCTTCGCCATACTGATCATAGATTGCTCTCTTTTGGGGATCACTTAGAACCTACCTTAAACCAAAACATAAGGAGTGATTAAAAATCGGTGTTTTACAAAAAAGGGTGGAATAAAGACTTGGTAATCTTGTAAAGCCTTTATAACATGTAGAATACACATAGATCATAAAGTGTGATTTGGATTTCAGGTACACCAAAAAAATAGCAAAGAAAAAAAGTTCATCCATGCTAGGTATCGAGGGTTTACATATGTAGAAAGAGCGTTAGATAAAGTCTATACGATTAATTTTCCACTGCCCATCAGCTTAGGATTCGGGACAAACGGTGATATATTAATTGAAGACAATGATGATTTGATCATGAGTAACATTCTATCAGAGCATGAAAGAGAATACATGCTGAGAGGGAGTAAATGCAGGAGAAAGCGAATAACAAGATAAGCATAATACCTCATACGCCTCAGAGATCTGTTTGAATTTGGACTCTGCTTCTTTCTTATTGTTTGGGTTCTTATCAGGGTGCCATTTCATGGCAAGCTTCCTGTAAGCTTTCTTCAAATCATCATCCTTGGCGCTCTTGTCTACCTGCAATACCTTGTAGTAATCCACACCCATATCCTTGTTCTTCCTATTCAGCTAAAAATTGGAACTTTGAGTTAACTCGATAGTCTATAAAATAGAAAAAAAAAGAAAAAGAAAAAAAAAACTCGATCTTTGGCAATGGGTCTGTTAGTGTTAATGTTGTCTTCGTTGTTGTCGGCTCAAACCCAAGGGTGATGTCGAATTTGAAGGAGAAGAGAGAGGCAGAGAGAGAGAGATAGAAAGATTTGTATGGAAGGAGCATGTGATTACGCGAAGGGTGTAGAACTATCCAGATGCGAATGGCAAAGCAAAGCTAAGTGGGACACCTTCTCCGCTGTCAAACTACGAACGTAGTTTGAATGATACGAAAAGCCGGTTACGGTAACTATGGCATGGATCGTGCTCAAACGACCTGCCGCTTTGAGTAAACTACATGACGTTTTCATGATGAGGCAGAACGTTAAAGGCCTCTTTTAAGTATTTTTGTAAAGATGAAGAAAATATAAAATTAAATGAGATAAGATAAAAATTAAAAATTAAAAATTAAATAAAATATTATTATAATATTAGTTTTTAATATTGTTTTTATTTTACCAACCACACAGATCAGGATGACTTGGTCAAATCAATGAATGCCGCCTCATCAATCAATGTTGGTTGCTCCACTGCAATGTTCAACTAACGCAATTATTCGTACATTTCCACCAACCAAAAACGTCACCACCGCCAACAAATTCTCACCATCACTCCGGAAAGGGTTTTACTAGATATAAACGAGTTCGTACACCATATCGCATATCAATAATTTTTTTTATTTAAAAAAAATAAAAAAATTTTTTTAGGAGAAGAAAAAAATCTCCTATATCATAAAAATTATTTTTATCTTTAATTCATATCGTTTCGTTAAACATATGTATTATATATCAATATTGGTGCACGAATTGGTACACAAACTTGCTTGCAATCAGATTTTTCCCTCCAGAAATGCAACGTTTCAAATATCTTACCGGTCAAAATATTGAAATAAAATATTTTGATATTAATATTGTTTCGAAATAACGTTTCAGGATAATCGATCTATAAATAAATTATATATAAAAATATATATAAAAATTATATTTCAAAATAATAATCTATATATAAATAAATTATATATAAATACATATATATAAATTATAAATAGTTTAGTCTAAATTGGAAATTAAAAAATAAACTTGTAGTTTAAAAAAAAATACAGGCAGAAATATCGATCAGTATCGGTCGAAATATAAGCCGGTACAGGCCGAAATTGAGACCGATATTTTGGCCGGTACAGAACAGATATAGTACATGTACCGGCCGGACGGCCGAAACGAAAAATTTCTACCATACCGACCGGTACGGTACGAAATTTAAAACACTGCCAAAATGTTTCTATAAATTAATATAATTTAATGTAACACGTTATTATAAAATTATTTTTATTATAAATTAAATATAAGGTATTATATTAAACTATATTAATTTATATAATTAATAAATTATATGAAGTTTTGTTTCAGGGTACGTTTGGTTACTAAACTCCTCTTAACTCATTTCAACTCATCATTACAACTTTTTCAAATTTTAATACAAAATATAATAAACAATTTAATTTTTTCAAATTTTAAAATAATAATAATATTAAAAAATAATATTCTAATAATATTTTATCATCTCAACTCAACTCAATTTAACTCACTTCAACATTCAAACACTGAAATCTCAGATGTTTTGATTTACTTGATATTTTATTTTTGCATATTTTTTTGAAATGATTCCATTTACTTGATGTAATATGTGCGAGTCTCTCCATTAACAATTTTGTCACCACCATAAGTAAAAAGAAAAAACGTGACAGTGAGAAGTTTGACACGTGGTAATTATGAGGTGGTGACATACTTATTTTTCTAAAATTATTTTTTATTGCAAAAATATTTTTAAATAGTTTTTTTTTTTATTTTCAAATTCCACATGGTAATTATACTGATTAGCACATATTTTATAGATTTGGAAACTATATATTAAAAGAAGAAGGAAATGAAAAGACCAACGCCTAAGCCCTAGTCGTCGCCCCGTCGGAATTTATGCAGAACGAGTGCTCTGTATCGCGTCATCAATACGACGCCGTCGAGTGTCCATTAAGGCAATAACGGCATTTTCCGCGAGTAGAGAGAGAGAGAGAGAGAGATGTTTCCTCAGTTCTCACTTCTCAAAGCTTAGAAAAGCGAGAAGAAAAAAAAGAAAAAAGAAAAATGGCGGGTCATCTACTTCCATTTCTGTCTCTGGTTTCCGGTCGATACCAAATGCTCAGCTTCACACGGCCACCACTTAATGTGCGAATTTTTCCAACTCAAGCCCAACAGCTCTCGATTAGGTATCAATATAACTTCATTGTATCATCCTAAAAGAAGTCATTTTTAATTTTATTTTTTATGCTTACATTGTATTAATTTGTTTCACACCCTTGTATTCATCTTCTCATTTTTTTTTTTCCAAAAATAAAAATTATGGCAATTGAAATCGAATAAAATAGAATCGATTCTTCGATAATAATAATAATAATAAAAATAAAGGATTCGTTCTCTGCAGCAGAGTCAGTTGGGCGCTTATGTAAGAATCCAATTGGTTCGAGACGTTCATATGGGGGTGCTCAATCAGGTTCGGCGTTCTTTGGGCTGTGTCAAGAAATTAGAACAACTTTGATAAGTCAAATGCATATGATGCTGAGGAGGGTCTGGAAATATAACCTCAGTACAAGCTGAAAATGTCAGTACGTACTCCAACTTGTTCCATTTGTTTAATTCTCTTGTTTGCGTAAGTGAGTGAGTTATAGACACCAACGGATTCTTCTTTGAATGGCTATGCTGATGCTTTTCTTCCATGTATACTCTCGTTTTGGTATGTAATGAAGAACTGTGTTTACTTGAAAATGATACAACACCAGTAGCGTTTCTGGAAGATGGATTATTTGTCTTTATTGGAGACCCTTAGTAGATATGACTGATTCTTGTAAATCGTCTGAATAAGGTAGCCTGCTTTATTGGTAATAAAAGAGAATGTCTTGAAGACATGGAGCTCCTTGAAGCAACTAACGAATTGTTAATGTTGTTTCTTACTAGCCTTTGTTAAAAGAGTTTCTACTACATTAACAGGCTTCAGGACTATGCAGCAAAAGAAATATCGTACAAATTAGAAATAAGAGGCAACTTGCGATCGTGTCATTTTGGCTGTCTGTCATTTTTATCATGAGCTGAGTGTGTGCCATGCGTTTGCAATCGGTGATTCTGCATGAAGATTGAAAGATTGAGAATTTCCTTATTGATTGATTGTATTGCATTGATTTGCTGTGTGCTAGAACGAAGACAGATTCAAGCAAAAACAAAAGTAGTGAAATCTTTTAAAGAACCAACTAACTCAATGCAGCATCAGTGACAAGGATATCAAAACCTGCATATGGTATTATTTTTATCAATGGCCCTGCTGAAATATCAAGTCCTTAGATGCAGTGCCCCAAACAAGTATCATACATATTAACTAGCTTTGATTGTCCCCTTGAAGAAGCAAAGCATACGCTGTCTGCGAAGATTTGTTGGATCTCCTTTTCTTGTTTTTTCTGAGTGTTTTTGTCTCGTAATTTCATCTGCTTCTATGCTTTGCATTAGATGACTGACTTTGTTACAGAGCATGGATTTGAATTCAGCAGCTTGTGCAGGCTCTTCAAATTACAAGGTATATTCCACCAAAAGTGACGTTAGTTATATGATAAATTTGAGTTTTTGAGAAAGCCAAATTTATATGGAGATGTTTTGTCTGCTTCCCAAACCTTTTTGTGTTCAAACTTCGCTCTTTATTGATGGATTCACGTTTTGAAATTGCTTGAGATGGAATTGAAACTTCAAATGCGTACTCGTATAATATTAGCAGCAACAGCATCAAACATTCTCAATGACCTGAGGTATTTGCATGTATCTTTGCACATCTTGGTCTGAATTAAATTTTTATGAGTCTCTTAGTTCATTAACAACCGTGCACATCTTGGTTATCATTATCAAAAGGCGTTTGGAATGCTGGATACTTATTTATTTGGCGAAATGCCTACCTTGAGTCCGCAAAAGGAAATGTCGTAATGTTTTCCCATACATGTGCTTTTATATTCATGCTATTTCAATGCTTGCTTTTCCATCTCAATATACTAAAATTTTATTGTCCTTGATGCGAAGGATCGAGAAAAAATTATTTTCTATACCCTGAAGGTACAAACCATTTGACTTTAGCATTAATAGGAATTAGGTCTCATACAGTCATACTCTCATCTAAATCAATGCTAGGTGGAACAGCTCTGTGATACCGAGGTCATAAGATTGCAAAGTTTGTCCTGTATTTTCTCTCATGCCATGGGTTTTCACACCATGAGTTCATGGTGAGAACTCGTAATGGACATTTTCCACTAGTATTTCAGATCTAACTTTCAAAATGGGTAGTCAAACACTTTAAATATATCATATATGGTTAACCCTTTACTGTGCTGTTTGATCTTCTTCTCCTGGATTGTACACCATGACTCCATGACTGATGGATGTATTAGGCATGCCTCAAGTTTGGAATTACTGCATCATAGAGTGAGCGCTGGTTTGTTTGTTTATTTTTTATTTTTTAGGAAGAGGGACGGTATCTCCAATTTTATTAATAGCTCTCACTTTCGGCAGAGGAATACCATGTACAAAGAAAGAACTTGGGGGTTACAAAAATCCCAAACCAAGTCCTATACAAACTAAAACTATATTATCTATCTATTCAGCATTAAAATGTAATCTACAATATCCAATGTACCAAACAGTCGCATGAGAAAACTATATTAACAGCTATAATACAAGACACTAAAATGTAAACTGAATTAACCACCATCAAAAAGTAAAGCACATGAAAAAAATAGTAACAACTACAATCTATGTCTAAACTTTGGCAAATCAATTAAATCCAATTTTAATTTGTCCCATGCTAATCTAGGCAAAAAAGAAGACAAGAAAAAAGTTTCAAACAAACCTTTATCACTAGCTTTTGCTAGCTGATCCGCAACTGAGTTACCTTCCCTATATATGTGCTGCAATGAGAAAGGTAAAGATTGACCAAAAGTAATTATATCCATCCCAAATCTCCAAAAACTTCCAAAGTGGAGAGGAGACTTGATTGAACCCATGTACAAACTCTGCAGAGTCAAATTCAAATATAACATCATTAAACCTAAGCTCTAAACAATATAGCAAACATTGCTAAGCTTGCTTCAATGCCATTAATTGAAGAGAAAAACCGAAAACAAAACCTCCACCATCATCTCTCAGGACACCTCCACAACCAGCAAGGCCTGATTGTTTGTTTATTGTTAAACTTATTCTCTTCATCTTATTTTGAGTTTTTTTCTTCAACTCATCTTATTCGGAGTATTTTATTCTCAATAGTAACCATAACCTAGAAGGTAACCCTGTTTCAGGTAAATGAATAGCATGAATACTGTATGTGAAAAAATGGCAGAAACATTGGGTTTCCTCATATGAATTTAACTTGTTACTGTTTTTAAGGGCAGTGATTAAGACATGACATGGTTTTAGCCTGCTTAACGGAATGCTCTGTTACATTTTCTACCAGAACATTTGTTGAATTAATAGAAAAGTACCATACTTATGAAATGAAAAACAGTAAAAT
Source organism: Juglans microcarpa x Juglans regia (assembly GCF_004785595.1). Taxonomy (NCBI): domain Eukaryota; kingdom Viridiplantae; phylum Streptophyta; class Magnoliopsida; order Fagales; family Juglandaceae; genus Juglans; species Juglans microcarpa x Juglans regia. The sequence continues at coordinate 5,817,152 of NC_054602.1, read as the reverse complement.
CATCAATATCAATGGAAGAAGACACCAACACATGTGAGCAAAGACTTCAAGCCTCGACCCACATCCTAACAAGCCTCACGCCACACTTTCTCTCTACTCCCAGTTCTTTATCTCCATCCAAATCCCTTGCTACTTCAACAGGGACTATCCTCCTATTCTCTGCACTCTCCACCTTTGATTTGGGCTTCCTCTCTTTTCCTTAATAGGCTCTCCAGATTTGGGTTCCCTCAGACCTTGTGGAGGTCCAAGTGCCCATTCCAACAGCCCCAACCCTTGATTCTTGCAATTTTGCAGAGGGAGCGCATGAAACTCAGTGGGAGGAACGACAAAGGGGAGAGTAGGGGTGAAAACTGACCTCGGCGCGGTTTTGGGGTAAAACCGACGCCGACCGATACTTCATTTTTGGGGGAGGAAACCGGCTGAAACCGATCGATGGGGAGAAGAAACACCGGCTGTCTCGACACCAGCAGTTCTTTGGCGGTTCACAGTCGATTCATCGACGAGTTTCGTCTGAGAGAGTAGAGAGAGAGAGAGTGTCGCAGAGGAGAGAGAGAGGGGATGAGATATGAGATCGCGTCACTGGGAATAAGACGCCCGAGGAAGAAGACGACCTAATTTCAAAACGACGTCGTTCTACTTAATTTTTTTTTAATACGTTATGAATAAAACGAGTTGTGTTAAAAACACAACTACAGACTTAAAACGACGAGTTTAAGTGGAACGGCGTCGTTTTGAGTATATAATATATAAAAAAAATAACATTTCTGTAATCGGCCGGTTCAGCGTTTGAACCAGGTTCGAACCGACACCGAACTGGCCAATATCGGTTTACACTATTTTTTGCCGCACGCCGACCGGTTCTCCACCGGTTCTGAGCTTCGACGGCCAGTTTGAATCGGTCTAGATCGATTTCTCGATTTCTTGTACAAGCCCTAGGGGAGAGTACGTCAAGAAAAGGCCCACAAGGAAACGCATTGGAAGTGTTGTTCACCCGTCTACTCCTACTTTGGTTCCAAATCTTTTGATGTGATCTTCTGCTTTGGAATCCTTTTTCTGACACAGATTCCTAAAAACCTTGAAGCAACATTGTAACATCTGTACTTGTAAATGTAAATCTTATTAATGAGAAAAATATCTCTTTAAATTCTCAACAAAAGGGGAGGAAGGGGCAACCAGTGTAACAATCCTCTTTGCCTCGATCATATGAGCTACTCTCCGCTGTTGAATATTTGGTTTGAGTCATAGCTACTGTCTTAAGGGTGAAACTCGTCACCACAACACCCTCAAAATATCCAGCTGGTCAAAAGCCCATCCACATTGTCCAAAGGTCAAACTTTACTACTACAAGTAATTTTAACTTATGTCTTGACTCGAACTATTGACCTTGAGCCATGGAATACCCGTTCATACCAATTGGGCTACCACCTTGGTGGTATATCTCTATAAATTCAAAATAGATAAGTTTTTTGCATGTTTTAAAAAATAGACCCCAAATTAAAAAATATAAAAAAAAAATTATTTTATAGTGAGACTCATTTTTTTACAAATGGTCTATGCAGAACTCATCTATTTGAGATTTGTATCTAACATTACTCTATTAACAATTTGCCCATAAATTAAAAAAAAAAATAAAAAAGTTTTACTATTCATCATCTCACACACCACACTTGTTTTTATTTTTTTTATTTCTTTTGTTTTATTCCTGCTAAACTAATTGATTTTTTATACTCATCATCCTTAAACTACATACTTGCTAAAGAAAAAAATAAAAAATAAAAGGATAAAAAATGATATGTGGTGTGTGGTGTAAGGATATATGATGAGTATAATTTGTTTTTTTTTTTTTTTTAAATATCATCAATTATATGCAATAACGGGAACATAGGGATTGCTTCGAATTTCCATTGTGTAATAAATCCTCCTAATTTTGTATACCAGCTCTCCTGTTGAATCCGAATCTGATACTGATAGTGTCTGCGAGAATGAGGGAGAGCTGGCTCTAGTGGAAAGATCTAAGGCCCCTGAATACAATTTTGTCTAGTAATGTCATTATGTTTGTACACGTCGGTTGCCATTCTAGTAATGAGATAATAGTACTCGTCTATTTTTTCCCATATATATTCAACAAAGATAAAAATAAAAAATAAAAAAGAAGAAGATGTTATTAATAATTCTTCTTCCACTTCATGATTTTCCTAAAGTTTTAAATGAACAAAATAAAATTAAAATCAAAAGGAAAAAGCTGCTTGATTGGTCGATCCCTAGACGTAGAGGACCCCAAGTTCACGAATACGCGACAATTTGAAAAGGAACTGAGGGCAATCAAAGAAAATAAGAAGACCGGCATGGTACGTACGTAGATTTACACATCTTCCCCGCGGCAAACATGGAGTTAACCAGCAAAGACTTTGGATGCTGTATATGAAACAACTTTGTCTTCTTTATCATCTTCTTTTCCTTTCCCTTTGGTTTTAGGACACAACAACTAATTGCCCAAAACCAGCTATGAAAGGTTGAAAATTCCCCTTCCGCTAATCACGCGAAAGTCTGTCTTGAACCAATGCAAGGAATAAAGACTTGAAAAAAAAAAAAAAAAAAAAGATAAAGAAAAAGCAAGAAAGTTTTAGGTTGATTGGTAAATCAAAAACGTTGACAATAAAGCATTTCTCACATGCCCTTTTTTTTTTAATATATATATATATATATATATATATATATATATATTTATATATAACTAATGAACTGCACAGAGCTTATGTATTAATTAGTACTTCCAAATGATCGAAATATATACATGATCGGTCATAAGATTTTATAATTATTTTAAAATTCAAGACCTCTTGTATATATACGAGGTCTTGAATTTTCATGGCCGGCGCTGCATGCATGCCTTGAATCAGTAGTCAAATAATAGGCATATATATATATGCTTATTTAGGATTAATTAGGAGGACTTGGGATATTAATCGAGTTTCATGTACGTACCTAGCTATTTTCCTTGATCAGTTTGCAATTAATTTGTAGGTAAGTTTTAGGTGGGAGGACAGTGGGGACATGCATGCACGACTCGAGGCATGGAAGATTCTTCTTTTTACAACACCTTAGCCTTTAAATGGTTCATGAGCACTAGTCAGGCTCTCATGTAATCATGAAGAAAAATATATGGGTGTATGTGGGGGATTCCAGTCGAGCTTTTTGGAATTCCATCTCATTTCTTACTATTTTTTTCTTCTTATATATAATAATAACTTCTTCTTCTTTTAAGTTCACCGATCAATTTATTTAATTATTTAAATTATATTAATTCAAATACCATGACAAACTAGACATGAGTGAAAAGTTAATTAATTTGTTGATCAATATAAAACTATATTACAAATTAGATGACTCCCCGGCCAGTAGCTAGTTGGATGACAGCTAGCTACCTCATCCAAATTATAACCTAAAATTGGTGACAAAACCAATTACCCATCCAACGTACCAGATCATGATGAGATTATTAAGAAGCCTGGCTGGCTACATTTTCTATGTACGTACACACCTGCAATTATCCTAATGCATGTATGCTGTATACATGATGGTTGCTGCATGCATTAATGATGCTTAAGATCTAGCAAACAGTAGTTATTCATTTAATATTAGACCTTAAATAGCACATGTGCATGGGAAAGTCATGGGTTGTATCAATTAATTAATTACAGACATACAAAAAGACGTATATCATGTTTGGTACTGTTAAATGAGTAATTAGTCATGTCTTTCCCATATCCTGCTTAATTAGCAACTTCATTCATGCTGCACTGCTTTGATCAGCTGTAAAATGGGCACTGGCAGCTTTAAAGTCATTCTTGAGAAAGCCTTGGCTTTTGACTGACTTTGCTTATTTCTTGTGCTAGCTAGCTAGATTGAGATCATGAATTGGATATTTGAATACCATTTTACCAAATCGATCTTGCGCCAATGGATGGAGTGACGTCGTGAATCTTAAATTAAAGATTAATTGACATTTTAGCTACAATTCCCTTCCCGCCTAGCTAGGAGGAGTTTATCAGTCCTCAACAACTCTTTTTAATGTACGTAAAAGCATTATATTTTATTTTAGATAGTCTATTCATTTTTTGATTAAATTAATTATTCCTTTAAATGATTGACTTACCGAGTTACGCTATTATCTACATATTTAATTTGAGATATCTAAATTTAAAATAAAGAATATGATTGTTTTGTAATCATTGTCCAAGCAGCATTATTTTTATTTAGAGTTTTGTCATGTACAAATAAATTTACATATCAATCTGTATATTAATATTATTATTTTTATATTTTAAATTTAAATTAATATTATTTTTAATAAAATATAATTTTTAATCAATTATATTGAATAAATACGTATATTAATACGTAGAATCCGTTATAATAACTATTAAATTAAACTTTATCAACTCTGCACTTGCCGCACGCGTCAAGAAATTGGGTAGGCATGTTGTCTGGGTCCCATGGAAGAATTCATGCGTTTTCTGAGAGGTGGGGGCCCAGGGGACCATCGTTCGTAAAGATTAGGTGTGTCCTCAGGCAAAGCTAGCTAAGAGGGGCACATGCTGTGCGTAATAATACCATTATATGCATGTCCCACCCACTCCACTATCCACGCGTTGTTGGTTTTCAAATTAGCTGGTTAAATTCATTTTTCCAATTTTAAATTACATGATGTACTATCTAAATTAATATTAATAATATATATAACAAATATAAATAATTTTTTTTTTTTAAAAAAAAATGATCGCATGAACCCTAGCTAATTGGGTGATCCGGGATCCCAATGAGTGACCCAAATCAAACCAATTTTCACTTAAGTCTCTAGCTAGCTAATTTTTCCCGGATTATCTTAATTAGAGCTAGCTGCTAAATCATGTACACTTGTTTTCCCGAGAAAATAATGTTAAGAACAAGAGATTGTGACCATAACGATGGTCGACAGTAAGTCGGGCGAGTGGGATCCAGCTCGGTCGATAATCGGTAGATCATGCATGTATATTATATGTTCGATCGTGTGTGCTTTCTATTGATCTGCATAAATTGTTGTACTCCACACAGCAAATTAATGTATCCTATCCTTTAAGAGCATTTCCAATGATTTCTTGATACTATCCTTTAAAATATATCATCAAAACTCACTTTTTTTATTTTACATATTTATTTTTACAATATATCACATACCTTAGCTTATTTATTTTTTTTATATTATTTAAATATTATATTTTTTAATATATTTTATTAATTTCAAATAGAGTAGAAATGTGTAGAAAGTAGAGAGAAAAATGAATAAAGTGTACTTAGTGAAGAAAAAAATAGAAAATAGAGAAAGAAATGAACCAAGTATTTATACAAGTCATGTACAATGTCCCGTGATATAAGTGGAGGTGGTACTGTAGCAAATTAGATATTAGTAATAAAATATATAATCCGTTAGACGGACTATTTTGAGCTATTTCTTTCAAATTTTATAAAAGTATGGATTTTACATAATCTATTGGAAATGCTCTTAATTCATCACCATAATCCAAATATATATATATATATATATATATATATATATATATATAAGTGATCGATAGTAATGAGTTTTGTTATAACTCATTTAATGTTGGTTTGCTTACAAGATACGAAATTATATACACATGATGTCAAGAAGCCGAATAAATAGTTAGCAGTACTCATTGGACATTCTGAGTAAAAACAGTACATAATTCTGTTTTTTTTCATAATGTTCTGCCAAAACAAGTTGTAATGGTATTTTTCTGTTTTTGTTAATTTTCTCTGATGAGACATAGTCAATTGGTAGGAAAGAGCTTGGTGCTAAAGTTCACCCGTTCAAGGGACCACAATGATCACAATTCCTCCGTCCATTTGCACCAAATGAGTGGAAAAAATTGGAGGGAGAGAGAGAGAGAAGTCTCTATATATTGGACCATGACAAGCTCTTACTCATGACTTGCTCACTATACACTACTTGATCAGTTCATACAACACTTGCCTTTTTTTCTCTCTCTCTTGCCTGCCATGGCAGCTTCCTCTGCAAAACTCTTCTCTTTTCTCTTCCTCATCACACTCTCCTTCTCTGTGCAAATTTATGCTAGAGAAAGCCAGTTCTTCAGCAAAGTCACAAATGTCAACATCCCTGCCAAGGAAAGAACAGCACCCCCCAAAAAAGAAGAAACTACTTCTAGCGAACAAGAAGATCAAGATCAGCCCGCCTTCATTCCAGACGCCCAAGGTGGCTACGGCCTCTACGGCCACGAATCTACGGAGCTCTCTCACGCCTCCACCACCCTAACCAATGTCAATGCCGCACCCTACACCACCACCCCCACCAATGTCCCCTACAAAACCCAGTTTACCAGTAACCCCACCAATGTCCCATACAAAAACGAGTTTGAGGACGAGGAATCCTTGAACAAGTACCTCAACGCCAACGACAACAACGACAACAAGAACAACTACTACAACGGTGCCAACCAGTACTACAACAACAACAACTATTACAACAACAAGATCAACAGAAACAGAGCCAACCAAAATGACTTGGTTAACACAAGGCTAACGGAGAAAGAGTACACCACCACCACCACCCCCACGGCCAACGAGAACAACTACTACAGCGGTGCCAACCAGTACAGGCAAGGGATGAGCGACACGAGGTTTTTGGAGAATGGCAAATACTATTACGACCTCAACAATGAGAATCTCAATTACAATCCTAACCAGTATGCAGGGAACTCAAGAGCTGTGAACCCAAGAAACGGGTACGGAAACAAGGTCTATTATGGCAACAGGGAGAACTCCTTTGAGAACAATAAATCCATGGAAGGGTACCAAAATGAGGAAGAGTTCCAAGAGGAGCAAGGCGAGTTCGTGCCGTGAGCTTGCCTAGCTGCCTCGACATAATTAAGTGCAAGGACCGAGATTGGAATTTGGTTCTAGGCATATATCTTCACTCTGCATGCAGTGGTGTTTTATACTACTTAATTATATATGGTTTGGTTGAAGAAAAAAAAAATTAGGTTAATTTACGCAGGGTTCTTAATGTTGATTTGTTGTCATGTTTCTGGGTTTGGATAGTACTCTTCATGCTTTGAAAAGCAAAAGTATGAAAGCATAATTTTTCTTTTGCATGGTTATGATCAAGAACTAAATAATATGTATATTGCAATATTAGTCACTCTTAATAATTAATTTGTCGCTTCTCCTGATCTCCTAGACAGCTAAACGTATCAATCCCCCCAAAAAGAGGCCAGGCAAGATATAAGAGAGAAAGCATGATGAGGGTGCGTCGTAGTTTCCAAATTGTGGTGGTCCCATAACCCAAACTTGCCTTCCATGCATAATCTAGCAAAAAACCATTTTGGTGAATGAAACATCTAGGCCGGGATGGTACATTTCTTGGGCTTGAGACCAATTAGATTAGAGTTAAACCCAAGGTCGAGGGCAGTATGTAAGTATCATATATGCACTTATTAAGAAATTAAATATCAACTACAAACAAGGAAATTTCCTCCAGATCTTACACACTTATCATGATGTGACCCATTGCTGTCAGCTATATATATAACCTTCATGTTCGAGACAAGAGTGTTTCATGTAGAAGTACTCCAAGTTCAGAGTTTTTCTCGCTTTTGCCCATCCGACGCCTAGAACTAGGTATTCTTTCTTTAGGTGAGGCCAGTAAAGGTACTCTCCATTGTAGTCTACTGATGATGACATGCACCAAAATTTTTGGTGAGAGCCACGCGTATAGTTGGCTATTCCTCTAAATAATCAGAGATGACGATGTATACCACGTACGTCGCGGCTATTGAATTAGAATGAACACTAAGCCAAACTTTGTCGAAAGCGGGGAAGAAAAGAAAAGGTAAAGTGAGAGACGAATATAGAAAAGCAGATTGTATCGGCAGCGTTGAAAGGAAACTAGCTAGTACTTTAGAAAGTTAATTAACGATAAGGTAAATGGCCACCGGATTAAGAAATTAATTAAAAAGGGAAACATTGAAGGCTGGTTCATTTAAGTGGTAGCTAATTCATCTACTTGTTTTAGTTAATTCATTTAAAAAAAATGCTCACATACTTCAATTCATCAAAGTTATGATCAGAGCTCCTTGAAACGACATGTTATTTTCCGATCGATTCCACCGCCTTACCTTAAGAACATACGAAAACCGGCCTCCTCGATCGATGATCGATCGTCTCTCTGATCTGATAATCTTCTACATATATATCCATTTAATTATATTTTTCCTCTTTTTAATCTTTGCCATCTCCTTTTTCCCTGATAAGGACAAATGAAGAAACCCTATTCCCACTTTTGGCTGTACCCTACTTTTAATTAGAGGCAAATTTATTAATTAATCTCCATCGTCCACCCATATTCTCCCAGTACTGTTCTTAATTAGCCAGAACCCCCGGCCACTTCCACTAATTCAATGGCCGGGTTGATGGTTGGTTAACTACTAATACTGGCACTAGGCTATATCGGGTAGGCCAGGACATTAATCAAGAAATCATGAATATTCAAGGTATAATAAAAATTATGATCATAAACTCTGACAATGATCAGCAATGCGGACTTCACTAATTGGGATTGTTTTCCCCGTGACTGACGGACTCATGACTTAATTAATATTTGATATGTTTGTTCAAGTTGCTAGGCTAACATCGATCCAAGGTATTGGCCAGCTTTTTTAATAGAAAAATCCTAGTCCAGAAACTAAACTCTTGGACTTTCTTGCTTGGTTTTATTGTCGTATAGGGTATTTTTAGGGATAGAGTCCATGCATCACATCAACCGTACGTAAAACTATACATAAAACTATACATACATACACAAGTATATATATATATATATATATATATATATATAATATAGACGACACCATTTTCTTTCCCCGCCGAATGTTGAATATATAGTCAAAGGCTAGCTCTACGCTATTTAGCACCGCGTAGGGTCGTTGTATTTCGAGTTAATTATAAGGTCCATGAAATTGGACACGCATTATAAATACAGTAATGATCGCATATAATTGTATGCAGAAGCGCACAGTACTACTCATGATGCTGGGGATAGATATATAGAATGGGCAATAAGACGAAGAGGCATCTCTAGCGGCTAGGAGATATAATAGTAACTCGTAATCACTACTATTCCCACCTACTTCTGTCCCCCTTCACTTTTCGTCATCTATCATATCTATTCATGTCCACTTCATAAACTTAATTAATCCATCACTTTTTCCTTAATGCTCGGGGGGAAAAAAGCTGGGGCGGGGTCTCTAACGCGTATTTACTACCTTTTGGGTCGTCCACTACCACTTTCGGTGTGAATATTAAAGATTCATATTTTCTAGGATCAGTGATGTACGTACGAGATATTTTGGAAGGAAAAATAAACCCTACAGATCAGTATATAGGAGAGAGAGATACTTGGCCAGAGGGAGAGAAGGAGTGTGCAACGATGATGATCTGACGGTACTTTATATCACAGAGAGGAGACAAACTGAGAGAGGAAATAGAGATAGAGACGCGAGAGAAACGAAAGGGTTTTAAAACAGAACCTTATATCAAAACGAACCCTCTAACCTTATATCATCGTTTTACTTAAAAATTTTATTTTTTTAATATATATATTGGGGTGAGCAGGCTTGGACCAGCTCCAGTCCTGTCCCTCGACACCCAAATGCGTGCGGGGAGCCGTCTCAGGCCAGATGCGGAGGTCCGCCGCCTATCCCTACTACATAGAAATTAAACTATTCTTGAGGAGAAGTGTGCAAAATGAGTTTTTTCCATTAATTTTGAGGGTTCAAGTCCCTTAATTTTCTAGAGATAGTCCAATATTGAACAACGTCCTTGGATGCTCAACATAGGTACGTACATGTAACTGGTTAATTTGTAGCTTTTTTATTTTAAATTATACGAACATCTTAAAATCCCATTTGATCATAGGTATTATAATATTCGACAAATAAATTTCATTTAAATTTTATTAAATGAAAATTTATTTTTTATTGATGGTTGTCGAATATGATTATTTGGTTTTATTCCATCCAATGATGGGGGTTATATATATATATATAGATATGGATATAGATATATATATTCACGATATGACAGCAGTACTACATGATTGTAAATGAATATGATTGAGGATCTAGCTGGTGGGTTTAGACTTACAAATGAAGCGTTATAGATGAGCTGCATGCAGCATCTCAACCCATTGAGTGCACCTTACCGAACATTAATAATTAGACAAATGATCAGATCAGCCTTTTTGACTATTCAAGCCTATGACGCTAAGCCGTGTTTCAACACTAGCTAGCTGAATTGCCTACAACTTTGCTGATCTGATATGCAAACAAGGCAGAGTCTCCAGGACCACGTCGGAGAATGGCTTCCATCTAATACTTGACAGCCAGTCTGTTGGGAATAAGTGTAGCTAAGACTAACACGAAGTATAGTAATAGAACTAAACGAAAGAAATTAATAACAATCACACAGAAAGAACACCAAGAATTAAGTGGTTCGACTCAAAATGAGCCTACGTCCACTGGTGGGGTCGGTATCGAAGATTTCACTATCAACAGAGATGGAGTACAAATCAATACAACAAAACTTCACAAGGAAGTTATCTCTCAAACTCACTCTAGACTTCTCTCTCAAGAAAACACTCAAAAAACAAGCCAAATGAATTCTGAAGAAGTTAGAAGAGAAATAGGCGCCGTTTGATATTTATAGGAAAAGTGAGAATTCACTTTTGTAAACATTGGCTCGAGCGAGTGTCGAACGAACGTAGATATTCTGCACTTCGCTCAAGCCAACAGTTGTGCGAGAGTCGAGCGAAACTCTCTGCCTGAACTCGCTCGAGCTGGGTGTCGAGCGAGGGTCGAGCGAAACTCTCTGACTTGGATATTGCTCGAGCTGAATGTCGAGCGATACTTGAGCGAAACTCTCTGTCTGAATTCGCTCGAGCTGAGTGTCGAGCGAATGTTGAGCGAAGCTCTCTGTCTGACTTCGCTCGAGCTGAGTGAACCTCCGCTCGAGCGAACCTACGACACTTGCACTGTTCAATCAGAATTCAAGCCACCTCATAACAAATCTCCACCTTGGCTTGAACTCTGCCAAAACACAAAAAACCTCCGACCACAAAACCAATCCCCACCACCAAATCCCTTACGGGAATAACAAAATGCGAACACCAATCAAGTCCAAACAAAGTTTGAACTTGTATACTGCAACTGGCTTAGTCATCATATCTGCTGGATTCTCTGTACTAGCAATCTTCAGAATCTGTATAGCACCCTTTATAACAATCTCTCTGAGAAAATGGTACCTGACATCAATGTGCTTCGTTCTTTCATGATACATTTGATTTTTGGTCAAATGTATTGCACTCTGACTGTCACAGAATACTGAGATCCCATCTTGTTGTAAACCCAAGTCATTGACCAAGCCTTTCAACCAAATGGCCTCCTTAACAGCCTCTGCTGCTGTCATGTACTCTGCCTCGGTAGTTGATAAAACAACAGTGGATTGCAGTGTTGCTTGCCAACTGATAGCTGACCCACACAGAGTGAAAACATAACCTGTCAATGATCTTCTTTTATCTAAGTCTCCAGCATAATCTGAATCAACAAAACCAGTAACTTTGGAACTGAGATCGACATCTCTATCAAATATTAACCCAAAGTTCAGGGTTCCCCTCAGATACCTGAGTATCCATTTCACAGTTTGCCAATGAGTCTTACCTAGGTTAGCCATATACCTTCTAACTACGCTCACTGCCTGTGAAATGTCTGGGCGGGTGCAAACCATTGCATACATGATGCTGCCAACTACACTTGAATAAGGAACACTAGCCATGAACTGTTCCTCTTCAGTTGTCTGAGGAGATAGGCAAGCTGAAAGTTTAAAGTGCGTAGCAAGTGGTGTACTTACTGGTTTGGAATCAAACATTCCAAATCTCTGAAGCACTTTTTCAATGTACTTTTCCTGGGACAAGTACAACTTTCCAGCTTTCCTATCTCTGAAGATTTCCATTCCCAAAATCTTCTTCGCAGCACCTAAGTTTTTCATTTCAAACTCATTTCTGAGTTGGGTTTTTAACAAACCTATGTCAGATATGCTTCTAGCAGCAATAAGCATATCATCAACATATAATAGCAAATAAATGAAAGACTTATCAGATAATTCTTTATGATAAACACAACTATCATAGTTACTTCTCAAATAACCATGATCAATCATAAAGGAATCAAACCGCTTATACCATTGCCTTGGCGACTGCTTCAAACCATATAAAGACTTCTTCAATCTGCACACATGATCTTCTTTGTTTTCAACAATGAATCCCTCTGGCTGATGCATGTAAATGGTCTCTTCAAGTTCACCATGTAGGAACGCTGTTTTAACATCAAGTTGCTGTAGCTCTAAGTCATACAATGCTACTAAAGCTAGTAGTAATCTGATCGAACTGTGTTTCACCACTGGAGAGAAGACTTCAGTGAAGTCGATGCCTTCTCTCTGACTGAAGCCCTTAGCAACTAAGCGTACCTTGTATCTTGCATCTGTATCACCCTGGATTCCCTCTTTTCTTTTGAAAACCCATTTGCAGCCAACAGTCCTTACCTTCTTTGGCAACAGAACCAAATCCCATGTTTGGTTTTTGTGAAGAGACTCAATCTCTTCAGTCATAGCTGCGCACCACTGTGCAGATTCTACGCTCTTGACAGCTTCTGAATAACTGGAAGGTTCCTGACCAACAATATTCTCTGCCGTAGTAAGAGCATACATAACCATATCTGCATGAGCATACCTCTGAGGTGGTCTAATCTGCCTCCTCTGTCTACCAGTCGCTATACTGTAGTCTTGCTCACCTTGTGCGCCGCTACTTGAATCAGAATCATGCTCATCTTCAATAGCATGATCTTGGGTGCCGTTGGGCAGCCCTTGTGATGCTTCCACCTGGAACTCCACCTGCTTTCTAACATCCTGTTCTTGTCCTGTAGACTCAGAATTCTCCTTCCTCGGACTAAGCATGGACTTTTCATCAAAAGTGACATCCCTACTGATCACAAACTTGGGTGATTTAGGATCAGTACACCACAACCTGAATCCCTTCACCCCACTGGCATACCCAATGAATATGCCCTTCTTTGCCCTTGGCTCAAGTTTTCCATCATTAACATGGAAATATGCAGGACAACCAAAAATTTTCAAATTTGAATAATCAGCAGGAGTATCAGACCATACCTCATTCGGAGTTTTCAAACCAATCGTTGTGGCTGGAGAGCGATTGACCAAGTAACAGGCCGTGTTGATTGCTTCAGCCCAGAAATCCTTAGCCAAGCCTGCATTAGAAAGCATGTTGCGAGCTCTCTCCAAGAGGGTCCTATTAATCCGTTCAGCTACCCCATTTTGCTGTGGAGTATGTCTAACTGTACGATGTCTGGCAATACCCTCATTTCTGCAGAATTCATCAAACTCACCTCCGCAGAACTCCATACCACTGTCAGTGCGAAGTCGCTTGATTTTCTTGCCCGTCTGATGTTCAATCAAAGCTTTCCACTGTTTGAAGTTGACAAATACATCACTTTTCTGCTTCAAAAAGTAGACCCAAACCTTCCGTGAGAAATCATCAATAAACGTAAGCAAATATTGAGCTCCACCTTTTGACGGGACGGAAGATGGGCTCCAAAGATCAGAATGAATGTAGTCCACAGAACTTTTGGTTCTGTGAACCCCTGTAGAGAACTGAACACTGCGTGTTTGGCAGAACCCTGCACTGTTTGCCAAACACGCAGTGTTCACAGAAATCCAGTTTCCCTATCTTCTGATTACAAACCCTGCTTACTCAGAATTGACATTCCCTTTTCACTCATATGACCCAAACGCATATGCCACAAATGAGTGACATCTGAATCTGGATCATCTGAAACTGACACTGCAGCTGCACCTGTCACTGTAGAGCCCTAAAGGAAATAAAGACCATTTGTCTTATCTCCTTTCATCACAACCATAGAGCCCTTACTGACTCTGATAGCTCCACCTTCACCAGTGTACTTGTAGTCCAGAGAATCAAGAGTACCCAAAGAAATAAGATTCTTTTTCAATTCTGGAATGTGTCGAACATTAGACAATGTCCGGATAATTCCATCAAACATCTTGATTCTGACTGAACCAATTTCAGCAATTTTGCAACCCATATCATTCCCTAACAAAACAGAACCTCCGTTGACCGATTCATAGTTAGTGAACCAGTCCCTCTTGGGACACATATGGAAAGTGCAAGCTGAGTCCAAGACCCACTTGTCACTAAAGCGACTATTGGAGTCGCTTATTGCTAGAACAAGATCTAGGTCGTTAGACCTATCATCAGCAACACTAACGGCATTAGATGAACTAGTGCTGTCCTCTCTGTTTTTCAATTTTGGACACTCGTTCTTGTAGTGACCAAACTTATGGCAGTAATGACATTTGACGTTTTTCTTACTAAACGTTGTTTGTGAACTGCCCCTGGATTTCTCCTTATTCTTCTCTGAACCCCTGTCATTTGATCTACCCCTGCTTGAGGACCCTTTAACAAACAAGCCACTAGCTTGTTCATTAGTGTTCTTCACACTCAATTTATTCCTCAACTCCTTAGAATTCAAAGCAGACTTTACATCTACCAAGGAAATTGTATTTCTACCATACAACATGGAATTTACAAAGTTCTCAAAAGATGTGGGTAATGAACATAAAATAATTAGCGCTTGATCTTCTTCTTCAAGCTTAATATCTATGTTCCTCAAATCCATAATGATTTTATTAAATTCATCTAGGTGTTCAGAAATAAGAGTACTTTCCTTCATTTTGAGAGTGTATAACCGTTGTTTCAAATACAACCGGTTAGTGAGAGATCTCTTCATGTACAGATTCTCAAGTGCCGACCAGAGACCAGTTGCAGTCTCCTCATCAGCAACCTCTCTTAGAACTCCATCAGATAGTGACAAAAGAATAGTACTGTGTACCTTTTCTTCTTCTTCTTTCGAAGGAGCCGGAGAATCTTCAGATACCGAGACTTCTAATACTTTTGACAAGCCCTGTTGTCGCAGTAAAGCCTTCATCTTGATGCGCCATAGACTGAAACTGTTCTGACCGTCAAATTTCTCCACTTCGAACTTAGCCATAGCCATCCCTCCAGATCCTGAGCCAAGCTCTGATACCAGTTTGTTGGGAATAAGTGTAGCTAAGACTAACACGAAGTATAGTAGCGGAACTAAACGAAAGAAATTGATGACAATCACACAGAAAGAACACCAAGAATTAAGTGGTTCGACTCAAAATGAGCCTACGTCCACTGGTGGGGTCGGTATCGAAGATTTCACTATCAACAGAGATAGAGTACAAATCAATACAACAAAACTTCACAAGGAAGTTATCTCTAAAACTCACTCTAGACTTCTCTCTCAAGAAAACACTTAAAAAACAAGCCAAATGAATTCTGAAGAAGTTAGAAGAGAAATGGGCGCCGTTTGATATTTATAGGAAAAGTGAGAATTCACTTTTGTGAACATTGGCTCGAGCGAACGTCGAGCGAGTGGCGAGCGAACGTAGATATTCTGCACTTCGCTCAAGCCAACAGTTGTGCGAGAGTCGAGCGAAGCTCTCTGCCTGAACTCGCTCGAGCTCGGTGTCGAGCGAGGGTCGAGCGAAGCTCTCTGACTTGGATATTGCTCGAGCTGAATGTCGAGCGATACTTGAGCGAAGCTCTCTGTCTGAATTCGCTCGAGCTGAATGTCGAGCGAATGTCGAGCGAAGCTCTCTGTCTGAATTCGCTCGAGCTGAGTGTCGAGCGAATGTTGAGCGAAACTCTCTGTCTGACTTCGCTCGAGTTGAGTGAACCTCCGCTCGAGCGAACCTACGACACTTGTACTGTTCAATCAGAATTCAAGCCACCTCATAACACAGCCGGCCATGATGCAGATATCTAACGAAGTTGAGCTTCACATAATTACTCTTGCCCATGAATACAACACATGATAAACACGTATTGTGGCGGACTTGTTTCGTAGTTCTCATAACAATTTTCAGTAACCTGCAATAGAAAGTGCTGGGTGTGTCTAGGGAATCTCCAATATCTAAGTCAGTATATATTTTGAAGAGTATTTCAAGTATATGGAATTCATAAGTTATCTCAAACGTGTCTTTTGACCTCTATTTATACGAACTAGTCGTCACAGTGACGAGAGAGCTTGACTCGTGGCTTGACCTCCTTTAATCCTCATTGGGATGCGGATTATTAGGGCCCCAAATGAGCCATTATGCCGGTATTAATATCCAGGGTGTGTATTGTGCTAGCCTATCTATTACATCATTAATTAATGACAGTTGAAATTGAATTCCGCATTGACGTGTTGTGGCTGGTGATCCCTTCTTTATGGATCGCGGCTCTTGGGCTCTCTATCCCGTGGGCCCATATCAACTGTGGGTTCGGCCCATTTTTTTATGAGGGTCCACCTCCACGTATATAGGACAAAGATGTACCGAGTCAAATTTGGGATAAAGTTAGGGGACTTTTTTCCCCTTTTTTTTTTTTTTTTAATCTTCTTTCCCCTTTTTTTTCTTCTCTTTCTTTTGTTTTGCATAGTCTCGGGGGTTAACGAATTTCTACAACGCAACCAGCCCTATATATATAGCTGCTTCAGTACGTAGGTGAGTCGTAATAACAACGAAACTGAGCCCTGCCATTGCGACTACTCAAGCCCAAGGATCTAGTAGCACTCCTCAAGCCCATTTTAGTGGCCCAAGCCAGACTGAAATGACACACTTCTGATTTTAACTACAGTTGAAGGACCCTCAATTCGATTCAAGTACACGTAGATTACTCATGTTTTTATGTTCTTAGAAGAACCTCGATTTATCAAATACACAACAATAATCAATGATGAGAAGGCTGTGAGTTGTCAGTTTCACATTCACTGCAGAAAACTGATTAAACTTTACAAATTAATGACCATCGATTATAAACCACTCATATATAACTTTTTTTTGGAATATCTGGAGGATATTTTGGAATTGTACTTATCTTCTTGAAAATGAAATAAACTTACTTTCATAACTATTTCCTAAATGTGGGTTGAACTGTCCATGTGTGGTCTTTGTCGAAAGATTCCTTTATTGATTGCTTGTGTGATCTTAACAAGTTTTATTTTTCATGAACTCCGGTCAGTTAAAGCTTTCATAAAAGTATTCCGTTTTTATTTTTTCTCTAAGGTTCTTGTGTGAACTTTTGTTTAAATAACAATTATTGGCTTTCTTTCACTGACAACATCGAATTTGGGCAGAAGAGAATATGGTTGCACCTTCCCAGCCTACAAGAATTGGCCTTAAAAAAAAAAAAAAAAAAAAAAAAAAAGATACCGGGTGAACCCGGATTTTTTTTCCGGGCCCGAATCCGGTTCCGGATAAACAGTCCTATTCCTATCTTGTGAAGTGAGCTAGTGGCCAGCAGCGCGCATTGGATCGTTCAGTGACTTTAGTCAGCCTAGCCTAAGTTTCAAGTACTACAACATACGACACAGAGTTTACAGTGTGTCAAAAGAGACATAAATATGTGTACTTGTACATTTGTCGTGGGTATTTGTTCAGTGTTCCTGCTTTAATCAAACACATCATCATGTTTTTATGTGAAAATCCAGATTCAGAGTACTTGCTCTATGTTTTCCGGCCTGTTCACATGTTATAAAATTCTATCATCATATTTTTATTGAATAACTAAGGTTGCCGTTAACCATTGTTTTGAACGTGAGGTGCGAGGAGCTTCGACAATTGATGGTGCTGGGATTCCCAAAATTTTGTAGCTTTTGTTGAAAAACATGTAATTGTTTTTGTCTAACAACTAATGCTTTGCATGCCAACTGAAATTCAAAGACACGAAAATGATTACATGTCAATGAGGTACCGTTCTGAAGTGAGTGAGGAAGAGCCTAAATTTGGATCAATGACAACCCATAAACTCCATTTGTTAAGCATTTTGGTATTGCTGACCGCTATAATTACCGATGCAGTCAGGACTGCTAGCACCATTGCCTTTGGGGTGCATACTAAAATTCCACATTTTAGGCTCATTTTGTTCCCAGGCAGGCAGGCAGGCAGGCATAAGGGAAGATTCCATTGCAAGAAAACTTGGTGAAAACCACACCTTATCCTCTCAAATCATCCAATATTTTGTAATTTGATCACCAAACTATTTAAATTGTTACTTAAAATTTGATGGGTGCAGCTTAAAATTGTTCCAAAAGCAACAACAAGCGGTGCCACGTCACAGTTGAATTAAACCTGATCACCAATTAGTAATTATAAGTAAGATGTAGAAGGAATACCTGAACACTCCCATCACCCTTCATGTTCCTAATAAATATTCACTCGTAGTGGTCTTTTAGGACTCGTTTGTTTTCAGAGATGAGATGAGATGAGATGAGATTAGATTTAAAAAGTTAAATAAAATATTGTTAGAATATATTTTTTAATATTTTTTTTGTTTTGGAATTTGAAAAAGTTGAATTATTTATTTTATTTTGTGTGGGGATTTGAAAAAATTGTAATGATAAAGTGAGATGAGATGAGATGGTTCTTGAAAACAAACGAGGTAGGATCCCCACCTATTAATTGGTTTCTACACAGTTCTGAATGCCCAAGATCTAATCCCGCCAGCTGCATATAATGAAATATTGTAAATAATCCACTTGATAGCCATTGATGTATGTGTCCAATGTCCATAATTAGATTTGAAATATGGCGGTAAACTAACGGTTAAACTGTTAATGTTGTATGTCTGAACGATTGTAATTGTCAGTTGCTAATAAGATAACGTTTTCAGAAGTTCTAAATGATATTTAAGGGTGAACATCCGGGTGGGACCCAAGCTCATAAAATGGTGTCCTACTTCACGAATCACGAAGGATATGAAAGTCTCCTAATTCTTCAATGTTGGTGTCTCTTAAACGACATTTTCTTGCTTTTTCTTGTGGAAGCCATGGTCGCAGAGGTGATGTTCATTCTTAATTGGTACTCTTTTATGTTCAGAACAAGTAAATTTGGTGGTTTCTTGAATTTTCTATTTCGTCTGTTTTACATTTTTATTGGGGAGAATCAAAGATCATTTCCTTCAGGGTTTGCTTCCTTTTTCTCTTCTGGGTATTATCATACACATTCGATTTTCATTGTTTGGATTGGATCGGAAGCGCAAGCTCTGTGCCTCTTTTTGTCCTGGTTTTACTCGATTGTATTGTCCTGTTGGATTGTATTCCAAATGAAAGGCTACCCTGATTCTGAAGTCTTTTTTTATCGGGGAGGATTTCAAGTAGTTTTTGGTTGCGAATATGTTTTCTTTGCTGATGGGAATTACGAAATTGAAATGTGATTGTTGTACTAAATTTTGTATGTTTTGGAGATGTCTGCTCAGTAAGTGATCGAGTGAAATGTATATATATACTTGGCATGTATATATACTTCAAGACCACCAAAAAGCAATCATGTCAGTACTTCACTACTTCCTCTCTTTCATAATTTGCTGATCATTAATCCTCTGGTCAGTTCGCTTTTCCCTTATTTTTTTCTAGTAATAACTTTCTATGGGTTGACCGATCAATACTGCAAAACATTGATTTTTTGCACATGATGCAACCTTGTTATCCTTTTATAGTATTCTCAGGTGATTAGAAGATAATTTATGCTTTTGGCTAATTTCCGTTCACAAAACGAGTGGAACTCTGATCGTCTTTGAACTTTTCTTGAAAATCCAACCCAACATAATGTGAGTAGCTGTAAGGGAGTTTGATTTCAGGCTTCAGCACCATGGCAACAAGCGGTCCTCTTGTGACAAACCAAAAACTGTGTTTTGACATTGTTTTCCTTTCATCCTGCAATATGCATGTATCTTTCATCCCTTGAAAAAGGAATGTGTGAAAAAAAGGCTTTGGCCCGAGCATCTTTCTTTTTCGGATCTGCCATTTTAAGAGCAGTTTGCGATTAAAAACATTGGATTTTGTGAACCAAAAGTGCTTTGGTTTTTGCTCTCAAAAAGGAAGGAAAGGACTTCTTGCTTGTTTTGACAGCATTGGCTTATGTTTCAGAACTGAAGTTTGTCTTTTAAGAAAACTAAAAAGTAGACCAAATCAAAGAAGGAGAAAGATGACCGATTTTTCCACATTTCCCTAAAATCAGAGATACAAATTCTCTGTCCATCATCTGACCTGCTAATTTCTTATTTTCATCAAATTTTATTGACGATTGTTCTGAAACTTGTATGAACCGATCATCACTGTTTATCAGGACCATAATATACCCAATGGATGGCCTCTCGGGCTTGGGATTGTGAACATTAGACTTAGAGTCGTGCAGAGCTTACCGGCTGCTGGAATAGAGCCTCACTCTTTGCACATGCAATCATCCAGTTTCTCTTCATTCTCATCCTCCAACCTTGATACTGAGGTAACCCAAACTCTTTAACCAGCTTTTTTCTTACATATGCTTGTGCATTCATGTGTGAATACTTTGTTTTAACTCTTATCCAAACTAAAGTTTTCTATTGAAATTTAATAATGAATGTTCAACCAACCTGATCAGTAGAAGAGTTTACAGAAAATTGTAGAAATTGATGAAGAATAATTCTCTTTGATTCATACATGGGGAGAACCTTGCTTTTTCTTCAAGGAGGGATATCACTGTCATCACCAGAGCTGGAGTTTCGGCCTCTATGGCGGTTCGCATCTTCATTGGGCATGTAACATTAGGATTGTGAAAGCAACTAAAACATCCCTGATAAGAACATAAATTATCTTTCCAGAACTATCTCAAATTAAAGCAGTCATATGTAAAATGTATAATGTTGATTCCTAAGGCACCATAGGCATTTCAGATATATATATACAAGCTTCTCCCACTTCCCTAATAATACTGTGTTGGTGCTGCATGCTTCTTCTACTGCGAGATAAACCAGTCCACAGCATCCTTCTTTCAAGATCGTAGTGTGTCGCTGGGTCGGCTAATTGGACTTAGACCAGGTGAAAGAAGAAGGTTATACATGCCAAAATCAATCCCTTTCCAAGGCCATGATACGATATCCAAAAGGGATGCACCATCTGATGTCTCTAGAGGAGGAGGACAAAGAGTGCTGGATATTTTACAAGGAATTTGCATACCTCTACTAACTGGTGCGCTAGAAAAGATTAGCCGAAGTAAGAGCAAGTCAAGAAAGTCATGATGATGTTGTGGATGGCAGGGCCAATTATCACATGTTTGTTTGTGACATGCAAGGGAAATAAACTTCCACGACATGGATCAGTGTTGCTGTTGATTTGTATCTAGAAATGCGCTCTCATTTTAATTAATTTTACAAAGGAAAATTGCTTTTCATTAATTTTTTTAGTATTATCGTTTCATCATCTCTTCTAATGTAGCAGCATCAAGTAATTGATAGATAAATTAAAGATAACAAACTTAAGACAGATTGGACTTCCTAAGCAAATGCTCATTTATTCTGCGAAGATATTTGAATTTGGCTTGTTGAAATAAGAGGTAAGATTAAATTTAGCATATTTAATTCTTTCCTATTTTTCTTTTAAACTCAAAAAGTTCTAATGCTTGAGTTGTAGTTAATTTTTTTTTTTTTTTTAAAAATAGCATCTAGATATAATTTAATGGTAATGACATTGTAATTACTCTCAATATCTAATAAATTCATCGGGATAACTTTTAGGCACTCATATACAAATTTAATGACAAATAAAAAGTATAGTCTAAATTATAGAAGAAAAATATTATTTGCTATACTTTCATCTTACTCTTATCTTACAGTAATTATATAATATATGATTCACAAATTTGTAAATTTGTTATTTTATAAAATAAAAATTAATTTAATGATCAATGTACCATATTCATTTCAGTACCATAAAAGTAAGGATTAATGTTAGGTACAAATCTTAAATAAACAAGTCTCATACAAACTTTTTATAAAAAAATAGATCTCATTAATAAAAAATAATTTTTTTTACACTTTTTTGTACAAGCCTTAAATTAACAATCTTCATACAAGCTTTTATAAAAGAAAAAGTAGATCATACTTAATAAAAGAGTAAAAAAATTATGTTTTATTAATATAATCTATTTTTTTATAAAAAATTTGTATAAAAGTTATCTATTTGAAACACTCAGCATTACTCTAAAAAGTAAATGAGAGGAAAAAAATAGTTGACCGCATGACTAATCACAAAACAGTAATACTACATACAATCGTGAAATACGTAAATATCGTACAGTCATTTTAAAAAAGAGTGAGGTCTATTATTAAAAAATTAATTTCTTTTCATGTGAATCTCATATTTATTTATTTTTTTTAAAATAACTGTGCAGCGCTTACACACTCACAACTGCAAGTATCATTTCTCATCACAAAATGCCACATTCTCGTACGAGCATATACACACAAACACCTTTCTCAAACCTCGTAGTCGTAGGAGAGATCTTACGTCTAAAACCCCGAACGAAACGCAAAACCCTCGTGAGAAAACGAAGCCCCTCCTCATACTCACTGGCCAACCCAAAACCCAAAGTCAAGTCATGTCATTCGCCGCCGCCACAGCCGCCAGGTCCGTCCTCCGCTCCACATCGGCACGAACCGCCTCGGCGGCGAGGCTTACGGCCGGAGCCGGAGCCGGAGCTAGGGCCAGACCCGCAAGTTCACCATTTCGTATCCCCAAACAAAACCCTATCGCACATCGCATTTTCAGGTACATACATTAAATACACTAGCCTTCTCTGTTAAATGAATGATTTCATTTTCCAATAAATACGCTGATAAAGATAGATATTTATCTGAGATAATTAGTATGCATTTTTGTTGGGATAAAGGTCTCCTGTGGAGATGAGCTGCTGTGTGGAAACGCTGCTTCCGTATCACACTGCCACTGCTTCCGCATTGCTCAACTCCATGCTCTCCGCCTCTCTTCGCAGCTACTGTTGGACTCCAGAAGGTAATTTTTTTTTTTTTTTTTTTTTTTTTGCAATGAATTGGACTTGATAATTCACCATAAAGTTCTATTCGATTGTCTATTATGTGGTGCTGGAACTGCTTTTTTGAGTTATCATTGGTGAACCGCTTGTTGTTCTAGTGGCGTGGTTACTGCTTTTTCAATTTTTCAAATGTGAATGCGGAAACTACGCCATAATATAGGATTTTGGCTATTAAGTTTTGGTTTGATCCCCTCTATTCGAATTTGCCAAGTTTATAGTTGTAGATCCGTGTATTGCGTTGGAATTGTGTATGGAGATTTATATAAGGTTTGACCTTGAATCCCATCATTAATTCAACTAGGAGAGAAATTAAACTTGCACTCGCAACTTATACATCGGCTTTGGGTTCAAATTTGGTCCTAATCATGGAATTTACCTTTTAAGTCTGCTTATTCCTAGCTTTCATTTGCAGATTCTCCTTTTGCTTCTCTTTAACCCCTCATTTTGTATGCAAATCAGTACTTTCTTCTCTTTTTAATATGTTGGTGTGTAGATTCTTGAGGGAAGAAAGGTGGAGAAAGAAGAAGACAGAGAGAGAGAATTTGTTTTTAATAAAGTTTGTTGTAATGGTGCAGACAGCTGAACTTCAGAGGCCACCACTGTACTCTTCATTGTCAAAGTGACATTCTAATTTACACTAGACAAGATTTTAGTTTTTTGGACGATTTTGGAATTGTAAATGTGTTAATTACGTTTGCATTAATTTATGATTTGTGGATTCAACCAAAGTTTGGCTTGACAAAATTAAATAATCATATTGAAAGGGTCTCAGGTCTTTGTGGTTGATTTTAAGCATCACTGTTTTCTGTTGTCATTCAAGTGAAATCGGGGATCCTTTGGCTTTCATTAACTCAGAACTTTCCTACATTTCACCTAATTTGTTATGTTCATATCACCTAGATTGGAAATAGATCACTTTAGAATATCTAAATAATTTATCAGGAAGATGGTTTTTAACATTTATGGGGTACACTAATGATTCTTTCTTTTACTTATAAAGAAACATTTATGAGGTACTAAAGATAGGGGGACTTTTGTTTAGCAAGTGAAGTGTCTGCCGTCCCCATTTTCTTTTTTTGATAAGTAATAAGAGATTTTATTTAGGCAAGAAAATAGGGATAGCCCAAGTACACATGGAGTATACAAGCGGAAACACCTAGATACAAGCTGAAGACTAGGATCTAGGAAATGCTAAAAGAAAATAATTTAGATTATCCCCATTCAATACAAGAACTTTCACCCAAAGACATAGTTTGAAAGAAAAACTCTCTAACTTCTCCTGACGTGTTCTCTATCATCAAAACACCGCCCATTCCTTTCCAGGCATAGGCACCACATCAAATATAAAGGAATCATCTTCTAAATAGCAGCAATGCAATGACTGCCCGCATTTTCAATTGAATGATAGTCAGGTAGTGATACAAAGTTTCAAAAGCTGAAAGTTCTTTACCAGAGCTCAAACAGTAAGTAATTACCAGTTGAAAACTCAGCATCTATACTTCATGGTCTCGTAATATTTGCTTATATGGGGCATTATGTGGTGTTGATGTAAATTAGTTGCAAAACAATACATTAAATGGTCATATGGTTTGGTCATAGCTATTATTGGCTATGTTCAGGTGAATTGTCACTACAGTACATCAGTATTTTTTGCATTGACCTGCTATATTTATGTTATTAAGTATTATTTTTGCATAAGGTGAATGGAGAAATGGGGAAATTTGTGGGCACAAAGATGTCCAATCTATTGGCAATTATTAGATGGCCGCATGTAATGTGTGTTTTTTTCAAGGGAGTGGGATGCATTTTATGTACTTTTGGATTGGGATTTGGGGTTTGAAATTAAGCAATTTTTCTTCGTCATTAGTTTCCCCACTTTTTTTAGGTACTCCCATTTTTCTTTCTTTCTGTCTCTCAATGAAAGAATGGCTACCCTCTTTCCTTTTGTAGGGCAAGAGAAGACTAGATGAAGATCAAGCATCAAATTCAGATTTCCTCGGATTTGTTGTTGTTGTGTGCTTTGAAAGCATTGGTGAATGTTCTCGGATGGTTTGGTGATTGGGATTGGGATTTGGGGTTTGGAAGTATTGTTGTGTGTGCTTTTGAAAACTCGCCTAGAGAGATGAGAGATTGCACACTTAATATCACAATGTTATGACGTTAGAAAAAAGTTATGAGAACTTCTAGCTAGATCTCCTAAATGATCTTGATTAGTTCATTGAACTTGAAACAAATTATGAGTTACTTCCTCATTTCCTTCTCATTCTAACCAGTAGAGAAAGTGTTTATCCCTTTATTTTCTCCCCTAAAGAATTCCATCATGGATGTGGAAGGATCAAAAAGCCCCAAATAATACATTATCTTGTAGAAATGGTTGCTGTTATGCACAAAAATGCTAGTCATTTTTGTTCAGATGTTGCTTGTGTATGTGTCATGTATGTGATTTTCATTGATTATTTGGTAAGTTAAAACTTGGATGTTTATGGCTGGTATAAACGCTAGAGTGATGAATTTGAATAGAAAGGTGTTTCCTCATATTTAATTAGGTTGAACTATTTTGTTTCATTGATATTAATGTCACTATGGTCATATGAGGATCATACTGATTTGTGGTGTATTCGCTCAGCTTGCAATGATGATGTGTGATGAATGGCAGAAGATTCGAGCAAAGTTTTATGTACATGCACTCTAAGACAAGGTGGTGAAATAAAGCTTTTTTTTTTAGTAGGGATTCTAGATGTTTCTTGCCTGTTTACAAAGCCAGCCAAGTTGGTGAAAGAAAAGTTTAATAGCTCAAGCTGGAAGTAACTGAGGTTATAAATGGTTGCTTACTTAATGGTATTTCAATAGAAAGAAGCTAGATATGTAGTTGGGTATGATAATGATGATAACAATGTTCCCTCGTTAAGTAGTTTGTTTGTCTTCACTTTTAATTGATGGGTATGTAATATACTTCCACGGCTTTAAAGAACATGTTTTCTGATAATGATAATAATCCAGTAGCGTTACTGGAGAGCAGTGGCATTGGGTTTGACTTTAATAAATTTTAAACCACTTCAGCCGTCTACTAAAATTTCAAAGGGCCTAATGGAGTAACATACAGAATTCAACAGTCTCAGGGTGTATATGGCCATCATGGCCTGAATATGGAAATTGATATTTGCTGTTAATAGTCTGGATTCTATAGTTTGAGTTGACATGTGAAAGACGGAAAGGACAAGGAGAAGAGACACAAGAGTACTGTCTTTAGGTGGTGAGAAATACATTGTGAATGTTCAATGCATCATTTCAGCCAACTTTATTATATATGCCATTTAGGTAGGTACTTTTGTTATGCGAAGTGTACTTTACTGTTGTTTGCGTAAACTAGTCATTTTTAGTGCAAGTTTCTAAGATAAAGATTATACAAGAATGTGCTGCTTGACAAAGTTTGCTTTGAGGATGACGTGATTTTGTTTCCACCTCTGCCTCATCTTGAACCCACCATTCTGAACCTAGATAGTGAAGTTTTTCTTTCTGGTCATACCACCACACCTTCAGCTTCTACAGTTTCTACATCATTTCTTCTTCTTGACTTCAGTTGTTTCTTATTTTGGGGCTGTAAGAGTTGCTAATGGCTTTCAGCCTTGTGTCTCGCCACGTCCCCTGTGTCTATTTGGTTTGCCTTAGAAGTTCATCTCTGGATTTTTACTCCTGGAAACTCCAAAAAGAAATATACTATGTTTTAATGTTAATCGTCTTTATTTTTTTCTTTTTGGTTGATTACAAGTAAAGTGACTAAGCATTTGTTCTGCCCTTGATTAGTACTCTTCTTGTTCTTTGTTGTAGATGGATGATTGTTGTTGGGGTGCCGTACCTTGATCATAATTTCCATGGATTTCAATGGACTTTGTAAGACTTGCTTGAGGCATTATTCTCAATGATCGGATATGAAAGTCAAAAGATTAATAGTCGTTCTACAGGCACTGAAGAAGTAGGTATCATAATGAGACTAGATTGTTCTTATCTTTTCAAATATTGCATAACGGTGCGAGATCAACTCTCTTCAAGAAATGTTTGCATTACTTCACGTACGTTGTAGATTCTATAGACTAGCTGTGATTTAGAATATCAAGTTGCATTTGATGATCGTGTATAGGCTAGGTGGCATGCCAGTCTCAGATTCATTGGATGAGGCATACATTCATAAACATAACCCAAAACGCTCAGAAATTCAGCATGATTTGGTGTGTTAGTGGTGATAGACCTAAGAAGGCATTAGTGCCATGTCCCCATGTATGGCAAGATTTCCTCTTTCTTTTTTCTCCTTTCCTGGGGAAGAAACATTAGATGAAAAAAAGGAGCACCTGGTTTCTGATAGGATCTTTGAAAACTTGTAAATCAGAACCCCTGAACACCTTAGAGTGTCGATGGTAAAGAGGGCAATCAAATTTGACTGCACGCAATCTCTAAATAAGCTTCAACCTGGAGTTTTATGCTCTACTGTAGGAGCAGCTTTGGGGACTAGAGTCTTTTGGTTCAGTCCTGAGGGCTCTTTTCTTCTTGGTTGCCCATTTCCATGCTATGGGATGGAACAATATTTGGTTAAGTTGGTCCCCCATAATCATCACAATATACATCAATATTTTTGCTGCCAACTACGAAGCCTGTTGCACAAATTCTCACCTTTAAAGAGGAAAATGAAAACGAAAACCGAAACAGAAACAGAAAGAAAGAGCTTCATTGCGAGGAGAGTGTTTGATACAGGCATGTTTACCAAATTATAATAAGAGAATCCTCAAGCTTGTTGATGGGTTAGACCGGGCATGGTTTCCAGAATCCAAAATGTATACCGTGGAGTGTGGATTGAAGCAAAGCAATATCAAGAAAAAGGTTCTATTTTTCCCCTTTGTTTATAGGCAACCGGGTGGATCATTACGGTGTCAATGACTCAATGAGGCCGAAGGCTACCGAATATCATGTGCTCATTTTGGACGATGTGAAAAAGAAAATTGCTTTCTTGTTCTTGTTTCGGCCACGCCAAGGCGACTCAGGTGAGTCTACCTGAAGTTCATCTTCTTCTTTTTTTCCATTTTTCCTTTGGCAAGTGAGTCTACCTAAAGTTCATCACAGGATAACATAGAAGTACCAGAAAAGTAACCAATCTAGCACAACCTAATCTTTCATTTGGGTGCCACGTCACATTGCTTAATGACTGGCCACCAACAAAATCCTGATTCAGCCAAAAGAGAATATACAAAGCATCTACTCGTATCCTTGTAATATATTGTTATTTTTGGGAGGTGAAACCCTAGTTCTTGTCAACATGCCACGAACCATTCAAGATCTATAAAATAACTCATAACGAACTATAAACCGTTAACTTCCAGTCAACTGTTTCTAGACCTCACTAAAACGATATAAAAAGAATCATGACAAACCATCATCTCATAAATCTAGAGCCAAAATGCAGAACATAAATTATAAGATTCCAAAGGAACTAATTCTCAACAGTTAAAATAGCTTACCATTCCACGATATGAAAGGAGCTTACCACTCATAAATCTTGTTGACACACCTTAACCGTTCACAAGCATTAGACTAATCCTAGTAGATGTTAATACATGTAAAGGAAACACTCTATTTTGACTGATATTTGTATACCAAACCCAACTGTCACAAAGAAAATGTAACCCCCATGCCACAGGAATATGGGCAAAAATTATGGGACTTCCAACCTATAAAGCACTCTTTTAGTATCACACGGCTCATTTCACAACACTCACTCTTCGACTACATTCACCAACTCATATTCAACCAGGGAGAGATTGTTATCCTCTTGAACTGCGAACTTAGCAGGTTCAGTAACTTCAATGCGGCCCCATTTGTCAACAGCAAGCCTCATAGACCCCTTAAACATGTCAATCTTTGCGTTACGAAGAATTACAGTGGCGCCCGGCTTCATCAAGTCAACTGCAAAAAAGATACAACCATTATCATCACAAACAGGTAAAGAAATTGATGCACCATACTTTTTCAATGGAGTGGGGGTCCAGTGGAGATACCACATCAAGATTACAATTATATGGACTTTTTTAAAATGTTTAGCTTTTTGAGATTGACACCAAATTTTGGTTTATTTTGGCAGAGAGCTTTTAATCATTTTTCACCATATTTATTAACTGCAACTAAAACATACGACAAAACCCGTAATTACTTTGAAACATTTAAAAAAATAAAGGAAAAACCAATGGGATTCAACATTAAATGTTCAATCGTTAAAAAAGATGACCCCAAGCAATAAAGCCACTCTCATAACCCTTCTACCAGTTCACAACAAATTGGGATGGAAAATCACTTTGATCGTTTTCTTTGCAATATATGTATCTCCATTACCTAATTCAAGTGTCAGGTAGTGGATATACATGCATGGAACTAACGCTCAATATCATGCTATTATCTTTCTTGATAAAATCATTAGTAAGAGCCAAGCATTGTAACCATTGGACTAATGCATGTACTAGACAACTTCAATTGCTAAAGTGGAATCAATATTCCAACTATACACACTTGTATGCATACATACACTCCAAGACCCTCTACATGCCAGGATACTCGAAAGCGTCTCGCACACACTTGCTCAGAGAAATCGGATAATCTTAAATCTCCAAATAGGAATTCTGAAGAATAATAACTGCAACAATCATAATCAATTTAAGATAAGCCAACTTTGGATACTAATGGCAAAAATTTCAATATTACAGGTTCAAAAACAGCAAGAGCTAAAGAATTGATATATTCTCCAGCATGTAGTTCTAGATATGCTTCCTACACTGGTGTGGAAGAGTGTGTAGTAATTACTTTTCACAGAACTAAAAATATGAAACGTGACGGTATGGCTAAGAAAACTATGGACAACGAGATTCTATTTCATACCCACATTGCAAGGAAAACAATGTAAAAGAGGATACATCCTATAAAGCTCCCATAAAGTTCGTACAATTTTTTATTTTTTTATTTTATTTTAACGATAAAGTTCGTACACATTATCCCGAGCTTCATCCTAGATAAGCTCAAACATAGCATTTCAAGATATCATACAAAAAAACAATCCCTTTTTCAAATTATTAGTCACATAAATGCGGTTTGGACACATACACGAGACAAAAAAAGGTGCTAAGGATCCGTTTATTTATCTAAATTTATAAAAGAAAACGGACAACCAATCACTCCCAGCTTCTGATTAAAGTCCGGAGACCGAAATCAAAAGAATACAGAGAACCAAACTCAAATTTTAGGCCAAGAAAATATACATAGAGCAAATCCCTCCACACCCCCAAACCACCAGAACAACAAAACTTGAGTCCTAAGAGCAAATTACCAAGCACATTGAAACCAAATCATTTCAATTTTCATACACATATATGTATGTACAAAAGCACAGAGAGAGAGAGAGAGAGAGAGAGAGAGAGAGAGTTAGTGTTAGGGACCTTGATCGTTGCGAGCGGTGAAAAGGATGGTGGCGGTGTCGTCACCGATAAGGCACTCGGCGATGCGAGTCTGGCGGAGGTGCTGAGAGGCAGCGCGGCCCTTCTGCAAGACCTTGTTGGAGGTCAAGACCTTGGCGATCAGTGTGTGACCGCTCGTTCCTGGTTTCAGCTGATCCACTTTCACGAACACCGGCTTTCTCTTTTCCGATCTGCTCGCGCTCCCTTGTTCTTGTTGCTGAGGCTGAATCGTCTCCATAATAGACTCCATTGATAGAATCCGAAGGTTTGGTTACTTTCCTGCTAAGGTTCAGAGAGAGAGAGGGAGAAAACCCTAGCCGAAGATTGTTGGGGAGTTTCTTCTCACATATTTCAACAGCTAGTACTGCACGACTGTAGAATCAGATTCTGCGCTTGAGTCTCACGTTCTTTGTTGACGAAGGTCCGTCGTCGTTTCCTTGTGAAGGTGAGGGCGACGTCGTTTTAAAAGTCGTTCTTTTTCTCTCCTTGTCGGTAATCTCTTGGTTTCCTATACCTAATTCAATCCTTTCCATATTAGTTGTAACTTTAATTGTGTTCTTTTAATAATAAAGTGAGATATTTAATTTTTTTTATAATTGCTTCCTCATCTTGGATTGATAAAATGAGAGAGCTCGTACATTTAATTAATGTATTTAGGCAAGTAGCCAGGACCCACTGTTCCCCCCCCCCCCCCCCCCCCCCCCCCCCCCCCCCCCCTCCCCCCCGGGCGTCAAAATTTCAACCTATTTATACCCTTCACATCCTCCACTTGGATCATTTTAAAATTTATCATTTTAAAATTTGTTTAGTTATAGAAACGATTTGATCTCATCTCATTTTATTATTATAATTTTTTTAAATTTTTATATAAAATATAATAAATAATTTAATTTTTTTAATTTTAAAACGATAATAATATTAAAAAATAATATTTTATTTAACTCATCTAAAATCATCTTATCTCATCTTAATATCTAAATGAGCTATTAGTTTCTTTGATGAGTGCATTTCAAATACTTCAAAATTAAATTATATCGAACAAAATTTTAAGTATATTATAATAAAATTATAAATTACTCTTCTTGATATAGTAAAAAATATGATAAAATAAATCAAATCAAATATATTGGAGATTTTGAAGTTTTTTTACTTAATAAATAAGTAAATAGAAAAGATAATTAGGGTGTTCTTTTTGATATATTAGTGGCCAACTTTTCGAATATTTTTTTTTTTTAAGAAAAGAAAAACAAACAAAGAACAACGATCTTCACCACACAATGTCACAAGAGAAAGTCTATTTTGTTTCTCCAATTTGACATCTCTATTTGACTTCTAGTCAAAATTTATTTTTTATTTTATTTTTTTTTTTACTTAGCAGATAAGAAAGTAATTTTAAGTGTATTGATATATTTTTTATTTTTAAAATATATTTAAATATGTTAAAAAATTATAAAAAAAAAAAATTTATGCTGACGATATGCCCGCGGTCAAAATGGGGCGGCATAGTAGCCGCCCCATGTCACAAACCTCTCTCTGTCTCTCACGCTGACGTTGCCCGCACGTATCCCCCTCCCACCCCCCTCCCCTCTCCCAACAAAACATCATTTTTAATAAATAAATATTTTTCTTTTACTACATGAATAAATTTGACTTTTTACATAATTTAAAAGAAAATAAATTCAGTAACTAACATAATCATATAGTTTAATTAAAAATAAATAAAAATTATAAAAATTGACTTAATAAGTAAAAGAATGTCAATTTTTATAAAATTAAATTTATTTTTAATTAAATTATATGATTACATTAATTAATTGAATTTATTTTCTTTTAAATTATACAAAAAATATCGTATTCTAACATTTTTAATTCAAATTTAAATAAAAAAGGAAAATATAAAAAATAAAAATAAATAAGAAGGAAGTGTAAGCTCTCGTTTGGTTATGCAATTCAAATGAGATGAGATGTTTTGTTGAAAATTAAATAAGATATTATTATAATATAATTTTTAATATTATTATTATTTTAAAATTTAAAAAAATTAAATTATTTATTATATTTTATATAAAATTTAAAAAAATTATAATAATAGAATGAAACCAAATAAATTTGTGCAACCAAACCGAACTAAATTACTAACTTAAAATACACTCAAACAAAATTGAAGCCCCAAAAAGTAACGGCATGCAAATTGCAGACAGACAGACAGACAGACCACTCAAGCAAAAGATGGAAAGAAATGAAAACGAAGAGTAACCCGACAATTGCTCCCACTGACTTTACGTCACCTCACCATACAAACCTCCCACCTCTCTCTCTCTCTCTCTCTCTGTTTATCTCTCCCCTTCACAGCCTAATCGTCATTTCTGAGGTCCTCACATTAATAAACGATTCTAAGAAATAGTCAAATTCATGAGATAATATCCATCAACCTTTAAAGAAAAAGAAAATAAAACAATCATACGTCGGCTGTCTCTCATTTTGTAAGATCTTCCCTGCGATCAACTTGGACAGGAATATCTAACCAAAAAGTTAAAATTTTCAGAAACGAAAAAGGCTCCCAAGAGGTTAAAGATCGGAGGCCAAGTTGAATTCTTTTTCCTCCCTGGAAGTATTTAGAATCAGAAGAAATTATCTTTTCGAGAAAAAAAAAAAAAAAAGCGAGCTTCATCTGATCCTTATATTCAATGGATTCCGACTTCTGGGCCTCTCGCCTCGCCGCCGCCAAGCGCCAATACACGCTCCAGCACCACCATCAGAGTTCCCACTTAGGTATCCGATCCCCCTCTCTCCCCATCTTGTTTTTCATTCTTAGTTTTAAATATGTTGTTTTTTGGATTAGATCGGTTGAGCATCGATGAGTTTGAGGTAGATGACGAGGTCCGACCCGATTTCCCATGCCCGTATTGCTACGAGGACTTCGACATCGTGTCTCTGTGCTCGCATCTCGAAGACGAGCACTCGTTCGAGTCCAAAGTCACCGTACGTATTTCTTTAGACACGCCCTCCGATTTGTTCTATTGTTGTGTTCTCTCTCTGAAGAACGACCTCTCTGATGGTATTCGGTCTATGAGACTAGATGGTTTCCTTATTCCGTTCATGTCGGAGGGTTACAATCTCTGTTGGTAAAGTTGTGTCTGCCCTTTTTTGATTTGTCGTCTGATATTTCTTGTTTCATCGAGTGCTTTGATTTTTTTTGTTTGTGCTTATGTCTGTGATAAAACGGATATGGTGCTTAGATCATATAAATAGGGGCAGAGGTCCTCAAAGTACATCTCTCCGTGTTGAGGGATATGTTCATCTTCCCAATTGGTCATTTGGGTTTTATAATCCTTTTTTTCCAACTATGAACTATGTATTTTCTGAAGAAGCTCATAGATTGGTGTCATTGGAATGGTTGGATGTTTAGTTGGCTACATAAAGGAGGAACCCAATAAAAGAAATAACATGAAAATTACAACTTGGTTGAATTGGGGCTGGCAAAAGTAAGAAGACTTTCAGTGTTAAATTAATTTGGTATCTGCCACCACCCACAAGCCTCATACCCTACGTCTGTGGGTGGTTCACTTTTTGATTTCGAATGAGTATGAAATCAACCGAGTCCATAAGTTCTTCAAAGCCAAGTTGTAACTTGTTACCCTCCTTTTATATCTGCTTCTGTTGGTTAATTCGTGTATTCCTTTACGATATTGTAATTTCATCATAGTATGGTAAGAAACGTGGAAGTAATACTGGTTCACGTGTGCAAAGTAAAGTTACAAAGAGGCAGCCACTGCAACTATGAACACAATTTTAGGACAGATACGAAAGCTAAGTCAAAGAGGAATGATATAATTCATCTTTCAGATGTTACATATCATGATCCAGACCCATGTTACTCTAGTTACTTAACTGTGAACAGAATTTTCTGAGTAAGGAATTATTGTATTTTCAATCTATTTATAGTTAGTATATAAAACACAATTTTCATGGTCAGTGTTGTGCAGTTTATATTGTTTCATTCATGGATTCAATATAGGAGATCTCCATTTTCGCATGTGAATGCTAGCACCTAAATCCAAAGATATAGTGCTGAAGACTTCAAATCTTGGATCATATATGTGGTTGATGCCTTTGATGTGAGGGAAATTTTAGAATTAATTTTGGTTTCTTTGATATAGTTCCAAGTCCAGCATGAATCAATGGAAAGAGGGGGGAAATGGAGAAAGAAAATTGAACAAAATGAAACTATTGTTTTATATAGTTATCTATTGTTGTTACCTTATTCCTTACAATTAAGGGCGGATGGTATGTTAAGTTGTTTAATTTCTAGTTTTGATGATGCTTTCTTGATAATATAGTCTCACTCTGCATCCACTTTTTCCTTGCAGGTTTGTCCTATTTGCTCTGTTAAAGTTGCGCGGGACATGTTGAGCCATATCACCCTCCAACATGGACATTTGTTCAAGATATCCTTCAAACTGAAAAATTCATCAGTCGTTTTCTCTTTGTATGACTTGTTGAATAAAATAATAATAAAAATGCTTGGTTATTTATCGATGACAAAACTGGACCATTATATAAGTTTCCCTTAACTAAGGAATACTTGCAGAGACGTCGCAGGTTACGCAGAGTAGCAATTCCTAACAGTCAGGCGCTGTCTCTACTGGGTCGGGATCTTCGTGAGGCTCATCTGCAAGTGCTTCTAGCGGGTGGTGGACATCGGTCAAACAGTGTTAACATGTCTACTGCAGCTACTGATCCATTCTTATCATCGCTCATTTTGAATTTTCCTGCATCTGAAGCGGAAGAAATATCAAAATCTGTGGCTGCCAGTGCTGAGGACGCTTCCGCAAAAAATGAGGCACCAGCACATATATGGAAATCAAGGTACTGGTTTGCATATATTTTCTTTCATGATCAGAGGAACCTATGATTTCCTTTGAATTATAGACCACTTGTTTAGTCATTTAATTGATTAGTTAAAATGCCTTAAGTAATTGTCATCATCTAACATCCCTTTTGTGCCCGCCCTTTTCCAGAAGTCTCTGGTGAGATGTAATAATACCTTCTTAGATATTTTTGTCCCTTGCTTTCAACATCCTCACTTCATAAAAATCTGTTTTGAGTTCCTTGTTCTATTTTATGCAAGATTTGAAACTTGGGACTCAACACTTTGCCAATGTAAGCCAAGGCTCATAAGCAATTTGTTCATGTTTTTTTAAGCTTCACATCTTAATCGTTTACCAATGTAGTCCATGGACAGGGTTTGGCTTGCTCATTTAATCCATAATATGTTGGCCAGCTTTCTCGATGAGAATGTTATGCATGTTTTGGTTTCCTAGACAAGACAATCCACGGTTTTTGTATCCATCAAGGAGCAGAGACTATCAGATAAATTAGAAGTAATGGAGTTACAGCCTTTGGTGGGGCGAGGCACTCACTGCATCTGTTTCAATCAAATTATTTATGCTTTATGGACACCTTCACACTCCTGTAAACACCCTTCTATGGATCCAACCGTTTAACATCTCTCCCTCTTGCAGTTTTGACCCTTCTTTGAGCTACGAAGAGCGGGAAAAAAGGATTCGACAAGCTGCCGGGAGAGCTGGTTTCTTGCAAGATGTCCTTTTCTCGACTCTGTTAGGTGATTAATAGAAGCAGTAAGTTGCATTATGAATAATTGAATGCTGAGTTATTAAAAGTCATGATAAGGGGGTACCTTTGGGTGGGATGCTTGTAGTTTACATTGTCTTGTAAAGGCAATGCGTGCCTCACATGGATATCGAAGCGGCACTCACTATGAGTGCCTCCTGATGATTGTATCCCGCCCACACCCCCCCCCCCCCCTTCTCTCTCTCTCTCTCTCTCTCTCTACCCGCCAGTGATGTACTCATTCTAAAGAAATGTTCCAAAATGATCTATCAGTTTATGGAAAACTTCAGCTAATGAATTCATTTCAAGTCAATGAGTAAATCTTATCTATCTTTGGCGCATGAAAAAAATCAACAAGCTCCTGCTCCATCGAGAAAAAGAATTCAGTCCACAAAAAGGGTCAGTTCCGGTAAACAGTAAAATAAACAACCTATGATCATCAAGGTCACTGTCTCCGTGCAAGTTCGCTCACGGGGCCGGTGCCGGACTACTTCTCCCGTCGCAATAACCATTCCCATGTACCCACGTGTAACAACATGCCAAAACCTTGTAATTTATTTGTGTAACGACTCGAAACCATTGTGGTTGGTAAGGCGGCGACGGTCGGCGCCGTTAAAATATTAAGACCTTAATGTCGGTACCCATACTGCCGATCAGCCGAGAACAAAAAATGGTGAAAAACACGTGCAGAGACCCTCTGACCTGCCGCTGTGAGATCCACCTCAGCTGCAGTGCAGTATATCAATCTCCATACCCCCGACGCCAACCACCTAATCCACCCGACTACTCATCATAATATCATTGCCGCACGAATCCAACGGCCAATCAAATTTAAGTCCTAGTAGAAACATGCAATCATATTATCATCCACGCCTGAAAGTGAAAGTGAGCACACAGTGAAGGCCCATCCAAGTCTGGAATAGTATATGAACAATGACGTCAACGCACCGCCTTTGATAAATTAATTAATATTATATTATATATACACACAGAGAGAGAGATAGAGAGACCCATCTTAAAACCTCTCTCGCTTTAACAAGTAAGTCCAAGGCTACGCCTCTGGTAGGATCCACCCTTGATTCCTTGAACAAAAGGACTTGGTCTTCGTTGCCGCAAACAGAGACTTCGTTTCATCTCTGCGTCGGCCGTTGCG
This sequence comes from Juglans microcarpa x Juglans regia, assembly GCF_004785595.1. NCBI lineage: Eukaryota > Viridiplantae > Streptophyta > Magnoliopsida > Fagales > Juglandaceae > Juglans > Juglans microcarpa x Juglans regia. The sequence continues at coordinate 5,779,775 of NC_054602.1, read as the reverse complement.
CAAACAGAGACTTCGTTGATTCGTTTGCGGAGAAAGAAAGAGCTCTTTGTGGTGGTAAAAACGATCGAGAGATGATGGTTGAGTTATTTCTTCTTGGATGTACTGGGATTGTATTGTTTCTCCACGGTGCTAATTTCATTTTTCATGTTCTTTCCAAACATGTCGCCGTCCGATCACTCAGGTTTTGAGCTCTCTTATCTTTCTTCCTTTTTTGTCGTTTGTTTCTCCTTGAACTCCAAGATGGATAGTAGTTTGAATTCTTCTTGTGGGAAAATGTTTCTTTTCCAGAACTTAGCGAGTTTGGTGCCTTATATCATGCTATAAGGATATGCTACTATGATGAATGGATCATACTCTGTTGATCGATTTTTGTGGACTTTTATTATTATTATTCCTTGTTATTTTCTGTTTCAGTTTCTTGGGATTTGTTGGATGGTAGAGCAAAGCGGGAATCAAGAATGAGGCGATTAATAATTCATCAAGCTACGTTTTTTAGTTTTTGAATAGCAAAAAAATTGGGATCTGCAGGGTCCTGATCTCCGTGACAGCGCCCAGATGGTTTAGCCTTGGCGTGAAGGATGGAGAACATTGCCTATCCAAAGCGCAACTTTTATTTACTTGTTTTTTTAAAATTTTGTTGAGATAGGAGTAGTTAGCAGCTTGGACATGCCGTGACGCGCGCATTGTATATATTATTACATTATGTTTCAGAAAGCTCAGGGGGAAATAAAGTTTGAAATAAATGGGAAGCTGGCTTTAGTTGAGCCAAACCATCTTGTAATCCCTGAATAATTACTTCTAATCTTCGAACATGAACGCTAGAATAGTTCAAACTTCAGTCCATTCTTCAATTCCATTCAGTATACTCTCTCTCTCTCTCTCTCGTGGTTTGGGAACAACAAACCATGTGAATCTCGTGATTCAGTTTTTCAACGGCATACCATTGCAAGTGAATGATTAGTTGGGATTCTTGGGAATGCATAAACATGTCTTGCAGGTAGGTACGATCCATGACTTCGGGAAGAATAAATCGACACTTCTACGTGCGTGCTTTCGTTGTCTACAAAAAAAAATAAGAGTTTAATCCAACTACCAAATGTATAAAGAACCATATTCTTCTCGTTGGGAGTGGGTCTCAAGTGAGTGACGAATACTGTAAAATTTTATTCCAAAAAGAGAAAAGTCGTGCTACACCGACAAAATGTCCGGCTCACTCCTCTGTCCATCGGTTTTTTTTCGGTATTTGTTTATTTTTCGTCCATAGCATCGAGATGTGCCGATCTACTACCTATCGTCCTCCTATAACCGCCACGCATCTCACCACTAGATTCGACAGCCGCTGATCCTTTAGACGGCAGAAAAAATCAACTAGAAGAGCAGCGCGTACGTTTCACGGGCAGCACCATCAAGATCAACAATTTCGGATCTCTTAGATTTGACCATTATCTTCTCTCTAAGAGTGGCGCATAGACTACACACGCTTCCACAGCCAGTGACAATCGTCTGTCGACAATTCGACTCATCTTCTAGTTGCTATTTTTCTATATTCCTATTTTTCTTAACCAATTATTAAAATAAAATGGTAGTGAAAGTCTCTTTCAGCCAATCCTACCCAACAAATTGAAGCACAACAATCTACTACGGCTTCCAGTCATAGTTTTACAATTTTTTTACTAGATTGTGTCAAAAGATTCAAAAAAATCACTTTAAGCGGCTCCCTTTTGTGAGAAATGAGTGGGAGCCAAGTCATTGATTTCAGATCATCTTTATTTTATTTTTCTTGTATTGTAATTATTAATTTGGGATGATTATTGAAGGCTCCCACCCTACCGAATCTTGTATTTTATTATTGTTTATTATATAGATGATATGCTTGTTTGAAAAAAAAAAGAGTTAAGCACGTGAATAGTAGCAACGGCTTTATATTCTAGAAGAACAATCAATCAAGCAAGAATCTCGATGAAAAAATAAGAATTTTTAGCTTTATTAATAATCCTTTTGGAGTTATGGCTAAAATTAATTTGATTTATAGTGGTAGGGACAGAATAAGATTGGTTACGAGAATGACATTGCGTTAAGATAGATCACGAGATTATATTCAAATAAAAGTAATAATACATGTATAATATTTTTTTAAAATTTTTTATATAATCATGTTTTAAAATGAGGGTATTTATGTAAAGCGATGTTATTTTATAAAAATGACACTCATTTAAAATATAGTTATATAAAAAGTTATAAAATAAGTTGTATATCTATCATTTTCCATCCAAATAAATATGGAAAATAATATTCCACTTTTTTTTTTATGAGTAAAATAATATTCCACTTACATGTATCGATTGTAGTTTTTTTTCCTTTTTTTTTACTTAATGATTAATGAAATGTTTTTTAATGAGTTTGTGCTTTTTTTTAAATATTTAAGGGAGTTTTAAAATATTTGAAAAAATAATAATATTTTTTTTTCCCCTCAGTATAAATTCTCAGTAGACGTAGCAGGGCCCAATGGTAAATATATAGTAATATGCATGGTCTTTTTTAATTTAAATAATAAAAAACCTTTTTTTTTAATTAGAAAAAGTGTCGAATTTATAATTTTTCAGTTAGTTATTCTGTCAATATTAGAGTATTATATATACTTTTTATCCTCTTAAATTTAAAAGTGTATATATATATACATATATATATATTTATCGATCCATATATAAAAAAACATTTATTGACAAAAACACAAAGGGGTTCGGCACAACGGCCGGGCCGGGGCTAGCATTGCCAACCAGTTTAAGCTCATGATCAGTGCCTTTCGCCTTTACAACATCCTCATTGGATTAATCAAATGGCAGTTGAGCTGTTAGTTTAGCTAATCTCATCATAAGTTGGAATATATTGGATTAGCCAAAGCAAAGCCATCCAACCCAGGAGCTACAATAAAGCCAAAGTCAAAGACAAGTATGACTTGCTATTGTAGCAAGGTAATATAATTTTATATCAATTTTCTCACAATCTCTATTTTCTAATTATATCGGTTGTTGGATTGTGAAAGTTAAAATAGAAATATTTGTTGAAGATTATGAAATAAAAATAAAAAATGCATTCAAAATATTTAAAAATAATTTTTTTTAAATAATATTTTATTATTATAGATAGTGAGATGATTAATTCAATGTAGAGTTCAAATTTTAAATGATTAGCTAAAAGTCAAAAAGTGACATATTAGCCAAACTTTAACTTTTGAAATTGCTAATTCTACGAGGATGCTGGCATCTCCATTGGCATAGTTAGAGCATTGGCAATAGCCTAGCCATTACCAAGTCTAAAATTTAGCTAGAATTTCAAGTTTTGGCTATAGGGTTAAACTTTGGCTAGGTGAATCCACATTGAACTAGACATGTTAAAGCCAAAATAGTAATATAATATTTTACAATTTTTTTATATTTTTCAAATACACTCCATATATTAATTAATAAATATAATGCATATAAATCAAAACCAAAAAGAAAAAAACATATAATAATTATCTCCTTACTCATTTTTCCTACATATTACAACTTTACGATCTAAATTAAGTACTACGTCATGCACAATAACTTTCATTTGAGCTAATGAAACTCTATAAATAACAAAGAAAAATAAAGGGCCTGAGCACTAGATCATACATAAAATGCACATCATCCAAGTTCTTCTTTAGTTCGAATTATACACATCTTTGGTATATGAAATAGAACAACATATATTCTTTGGTATATGAAATAGAACAACCACCCTTGCCACTGGAAACAGACTCTACAGACACAACCACCATTGCCAGTCCCCATTACAATATGCATTTTTCTCCACCTCACTCGCTGCATAGTTCATTACCTTGCCATAGTTCTCAATTTCCTGTCCAAACAAACAAATACAGAATGAATTCTATAAATGCAAGTCTTTGCAAATATGTAGATGTTATATCTGTCTGCCTCAAACTGACATGTAAAACCACATGTAAAAGTAGCACTCTTCAATGGAATGTTTAAATCAACTTGAATTATGAAAAAAAAACAAAAAACAAAAGACAAAAAAACCTCTTTGGCACTACATATAGAATCAGCATAATCTTTGGACAGAAGTCAGAACAAGCAAAAATAAAAGCAATAAGCTCCCATATATAATCACAGCCATCCAACACAATTTTTAGATTTTAACAAATTCCTTAAAATTTTAATCAATTTTCAGCAGACAAACAGTCCACAAATATGTAGAAAAACAGCAAAGAAATAAAAGTTATTTGTTGATCTGGCATGCAAAGAAATATGTAGAAAAATAGTAAAGAAATAAATTTTGTGTTCTGTTTTGCAGATCTAGTATGCAAAGAAGATAAACGGGTATGCATATGTTCTGTTTTGCAAAGAAGAACAGCAAAGATAGTTTTCAAAGACTTGTTTTGAATAAGGTAATCAACCTCAAATATATACAATGCTACTAAACCCCCTCTTAAACGTTACATTTTTTTTCATGTATCATGGAAAATCAATAAGTTAAATTAGAGTATCTTTCATTTAAGCCTGAAGAATGTTCATAATATTTCTGAATATTAAACCAAAAAACATAAATAAAACATTTACTATGGAGACTAGGATGCGCAAAAAAATATATCAAAAACAAAAGAAACAATTATGAATATGAAACGAACGAGCATCTACCCAATTTACAGATCAAAAGAGTTCCTATACCTAACAAACCAAAAATAAAAAATAAAAAAGGTGAAAATAGAACACATAAAAGGGTGAACAAGAGAAAGGCGAGACACACCTATAGGGCCTGCTTGTATGACCTATATAAGAATCAACTAAGAACCATAATAAGAAAATTTCATAAACTTAGATACGAAATCCAAGTCTGGCATGGAGCATGGAGAAGAAAAATAAAAGAAAAGAACACCAAAAATGAAATGAAACAAAACAAAAGATTCTCTGGGTCTATAGAGTCAAATTCTCAAAATCAGTCGCACAAAAATATAATTTCCTAAATCAATCTCACAAAGTTCATACTGTGGGGGTATTCTGAATGTTCTTGAGCCAAGCCGAGAGAGATAGAGAGGAAATCGCATAGACGACGCGAACCAGCAAGGAAAGAGACTCAAGAATTTTTGACCTAAAAACGGAGAGACAATCAATCAAAGAAGATTGAGAAAGAGAAAAAACGGAGAGAAGAGAGAGAGAAGAGCGATGGCCTTCTAAAAGAAGCATAACAAAAATACAAGGGAAAAGGGAGGGAATAATAAAATATTCCTTTGATTCTTCAACAGTATATCGCCAGACATGGCTAGGAGGAGAAATTTACCGTAGCTCATAATTACGAAATATGGCTTTAGCTAGTTCAATGTAGGGATTTTAATTCAAAAACAGGTAAAATTTGGACTTTGATTTAGCAATGGCCATTGCCAATGCTCTTAAATGCCCTTTCGGTTCATAACTTTTGCTTAAAAGTGAGCTGCATTAGCTTAGCTATTGAGGAGTCAAAATGTCTTTTTGCTACAATTACTCAACAAATTAGATGACCATCCATGTAGCTTTATGAGTAGCGCTACATATACTTGCAATTTTATTTACAATTATACAAAGAACCATTTTATCACTTTTTTTCTTTTTTAATTCGAATCTTAAATTTCAAGTTTTATAATTTTTAGCATATCAATAGTTGACATGTGAGCATATATTATTATATTAGTAAACAATGTAAGTATAAATAACATTTTTCAAAGTATATTTTATTTTATTTTTCTCTACCCGAGTGTTAAAAAGGGTAACATTTGCATTTTCATTTCTCTCACCAACATAAGTATTTTGATGTATAAATTATTAGAAAATAAAAATAAAAAAGTATTTAAAAAAATATATTAAAAAATAGATAAAAATTAAAATAATAATATTTAATTATTATAAAGAGTGAGATAGTTAATAATTCAAATTTTGAGTGATCAGCAAAAAGCTAAAAAATGTTGGGGTGATACCCTGATGGTGCCCGGCCCCGCACTATGAGGGGTAAGGGTTTTCAGCCCGCCCCTCGCCCACAGACATTACTTAAGTATGCCTATTGTATTGTATTGACCACCTATATAAAGGTTAGCATAAGAGGCATGACAATCTATATACAACATATTTATTGAATAAATATTTAAAATTTAATTTTTTATATATAGGGGAGGCGGGACAAGGTCCCGCTAGGATCAACCAGCCCCTCGCCCCGCTACCCACCCCTAAACTTGAGCTAAAATTCTACCTAAATCAAGGCTAGTACTCAGGCCTGGGAAGAAAAACCATAGACTCGTCCCGTCCGAATGATCTGAACTGACCAACAGATAAAATGCAGGCTAAAGGTATTTTTCGGTCGAACCAGTCAAATGTCGATTGCCTAAATTGCATGCTTCGGATGCTATCTAGCTATTTGGTCAACGGTCATGAATCAACCCTTTCTTTCTAACACTTAGCCAAATGCCATTTGTACTTGCAGTTCCTTCTTCGCAAGACATAACTCGAAACAACCATCTCTCAACCCAAACAGCCATCTTCTCTGCCTATCTTCATCTTCCTCGGCGATCTGTGATAGGGAGTCTTGCCCGAGAACCAGCTCGTTATTGTCAATAAAGGGTGTAAATTTACACCAAAAAACCGGTCCGAACCGGACCGATTTTTTCAGTTTTGAATGGGTCCGGGACCGGTTCGTGTATTAGGGAAACTGACCGGCACCGGTCTAGTTTCGATTTTACAATTTTCCAAACCAAACCGGTTGGAGAAATATATATATATATATAAATTAATATTTTATAGATGAATTTTATACAAAATTAATATTATACAAAATATTTTATATATAAGTTTTATATATAATATATAATTATATGTAAAGTTGTATATATAATATATATATAATTATATATCATATATGAAATAATTTCATATTATAATTTATAAATTATAAGCTATAACATAAAATGTTAATATTAAATATGAACATTTGTAATTTGTTTGATCATATGTTATTAATATAATTATATATAAGATAATGTTATATAATTTATAAATAAAAATTTAATCTTAAAGATGAAAATTTAATTGATCATATGCTTTAAACATAAAAATATATATTAAATTATATTATATATAGTCTAATATATTATATAGTTATACTAATATATAAGTTTATAACTAATACTAATATATAACTATACTAATAGTATAATATTAATACTATTATATAGCTATACTAAATCACTATAAGTTCATAACTAATACTAGAGTCCAATACTATATTACTATTAGTAATATACTTTAAATCTATGTATAAATTAGTATATAAATCACTATACTAAATAATAAATTACTATACTAATACTATCACTATAATACTATCAATAATATAGTTATAATAAATTAAATTCACTATAACAATTAACAATACTAATATATAGTCTAAATCACTATAACTAATACCAATATATAGCTAATTAGTTATGCGAAATTGCTAATACCTAATATTAATACTATTATATAGTCTAATATATTATATAACTACACTAATATATAACTAATCTTAATATATAGCTATACTAATAGTCTAATATAGACTATAGTTATACTTATACTAATCTATATTAAATCACTATAACTATTAACTAATACTATACTAATATAGTTATATATTATATGGTATTAAATTACTCTAAGAAACGGCGCCATTTCCCCCAAACCCTCAGATTTCGTTCCCCCAAACCCACCCCCCCTCCCCTCCCCCCGAGTTTTACTTTCAGTTTCAGTTTCCCACCCCCTCCCTTAAAAACCCTAGATCCCTCCCTCCAGCAATTGCGCCGCACGTAACAGGCTAATAGCCTTCGTCGCATCCTCCAGTCCCTCTGTCGGCACCCCTCTCTTCCTCACTCTCCGCCTCTCTGAGAGTCGCGGCCTCCATCTCTGCCCTCTCACGCCTCTCTGCATCGAACGTTCCCGGCCTCACCTCTCTTCCTCACTTTCTCAACGTCTCACGCAGCCGGCAGCCCCTCTCTCACGTCTCTCTGCTTCGGCGGTAATTTTTCTTGAGGATCTTTATTTTTCTAACGTCAATACTCAATAGTGAAGCACTGAAGCCCTGTTTGTTTAATCTACAATGATATGTTTGGGTTGCGGACTCCTAGTTTTTTTTTCTAAGGACCGCGTTAGCCTAAAGCTCTGTTTGTTTTGTTTGATTAAACATCTAAGATTCTGAGTTGAATGAAAGCTTTTAAGTGGCTTTGCTCCATTGCATATCATCTGTTTTAAATTGATTTTATCATCTGCATCTGTATATCATTATTATCGATTCATCTGCTAAGTAAAAAATCCCATTATTCTCTTGTATGTTCCAAAAAGATTTTATCATCTGCATCTGCATATTACAACATCTCATTTTTTTTTTAAATGTGAAGGCTCAACAAAAATAAATAAAAATAAAATCAGGAATAATAACATATAAGAAATTACTTTGAAATTAACATATGCATGCAGATAGGAGACTTTCATATATGGATCAGGTAAAGAAATTAATTGGAGCTTATAATATTAATATATATATATATATATATTCTAGCATATATAAACCCTCTATAGCAGATGGGTGTTTATAGTTAAAGGAATGGTTGTACTTGGTCTTTGACACTGAATAAAGCAAAATATAGTAGTTGGACAGGTTACCTGCATTAAGCTCCACCTTTGGTTTAGTTATTAATAATATATAGTTATAGTTGTTTTTATTACGATGTTTGTTTTTGTTACTACATATGTAAACCGGAACCGGACTGGATCTCGGTAAAATCGGAAGTACCGGTTTAGGAGGTAACTGGTGCGTAGTCGGTTTTGAAAAATGAAAAAACCGGTACATACCAGTTCAGCCCTAAATTTTGTCCAAAACCGGACTGGACCAATTACACCCCTAGTTGTCAAGGCCAAACTCGTCTTCTAGATTGCTGAGAATAAGATCAAGGAGGCCGGTTCTCACTGCTTAGGAGGTCATTGGATAATCTCGGATTTTGCAATTTGTGGGTTTAGATGCTTGTGGTTTTGTGTTTGATGGTTTGATTGATTCATATAAACTTGTTTTGTTTGTTCTTTTCTTTGGGTTTGTTCTTTGTTGCAGTTTTCGATTTTGTGGTCGCAGAAAAAAATTTTGTGGTCGATAACAAGTTAACAACGCAAGATTATCATAGATATTGATCAATCAAAGAAATTACAGGTGTGTAAATTCTGAAGTCTCGTTAAAAAGAAGAAATCTAGAGCCTACAATTTTTCTGTCTGATGATTTTTGACACTGCTATCTTTGACAAATAAGAACATCTAAAAAAAACACAGAGAGAGAGAGAGAGAGAGAGAGAGAGAGAGAGAGAGAGAGAGGTGCTTATTGGACCCGACTTTCAAAAGGTCGGATCGGTTGGACCAAGTTGATCTGCACTACGGGTTGGGTCGGCTCAGACATTGTGCGGTTTGGTCGGTTACATACTGTACTCTAAAAGTACGCTATAATTAACTGGTGACGGCTATGATCATCCTACCGAAACTGTGTACAAATACTGGAGGCACTCCAAGATCAAATGGACCATGAGGATTTGGAGCCTCCTTTCCCTCCAAAATCATCTTCGCCAACGACCTTACCTAACGTTTGAACCATTACTCTCCCGACCACTTTCCTCTTCCCTGCTAAATTTATCCAAACCTACGTTAAATTTGGCGGAGACCCACAAACTGCAACTATTCTAAGCTCAATCCATAAGGGGAGTTTAACACCCAGCACTATATCCTACTCCAAGCTCCTCTCACAATGCACTGCTTCCAAGTCTATAAGTTCAGGCATGGAAGTCCATGCCCATGTAGTTAGATTTGGATTATCTGAGGACCGGAATGTTAGGAACCATCTGGTAAATCTGTATTCAAAGTGTCGGTGTTTTGGGTATGCCCGGAAACTGGTTGAGGAAAGTACTGAACCGGATTTGGTTTCTTGGTCTGCTTTGATATCTGGGTATGCACAAAATGGGCTTGGTAAAGAAGCTATATTGGCCTTTCATCAGATGCACTTGTTGGGTGTGAAGTGCAACGAGTTTACGTTTCCAAGTGTTCTTAAGGCATGCTCTGTAACAAAGGATCTGGGGCTAGGGAAGCAGGTTCATGGGATTGTTGTGGTAACAGGGTTTGAATTCGATGTGTTTGTTGCAAATACTTTGATTGTATTGTACGCAAAATGTGGGGAGTTTGGGGATTCAAGGAGACTGTTTTATGCAATTCCAGAACGGGGTGTTGTTTCATGGAATGCATTGTTTTCTTCTTATGTGCAGAGCGGTTTTTGTGGGGAAGCATTAGATTTGTTTCAGGAGATGGTTTCGAATGGAATAAGCCCAAATGAGTTTAGTTTGTCAAGTATATTGAATGCTTGCTCGGGTTTGGGGAATGGTGGTCAAGGAAAGAAAATGCATGGGTATTTGGTAAAGCTCGGATATGATTATGATCCATTCTCAGCAAACGCACTTGTTGACATGTATGCAAAAGTAGGAGATATCGAAGATGCAATTATTGTTTTTGAGGAAATTGCACAACCTGATATTGTTTCCTGGAATGCTGTAATTGCTGGCTGCGTTCTTCATGGGAACCATGGCTGGGCTTTGAAGTTATTTGGGCAAATGAGAAGGTCAGAAACACGTCCAAATATGTTTACCTTATCAAGTGCTCTTAAAGCTTGTGCTGGAATGGGGCTTGAAGAATTGGGTAGACAGTTGCACTCTAGATTGATAAAAATGGACACAGAGTCAGATTTGTTTGTGGGTGTGGGACTGATAGATATGTACTCAAAGTGCCATATGATGGGTGAAGCAAGGATGGTTTTTAATTTGATGCCAAACGAGGACTTGATTGCTTATAATGCTGTTATCTCTGGACATTCACACAATGGGGAAGACATGGAAGCTGTATCACTTTTCGCTGAGATGCATAAGGAAGGAATAGGATTCAACCAGACTACTTTATGCACAGTCCTCAAATCCACAGCTAGCTTGGAGGCTATCAATGTTTCTAGACAACTTCATGCACTTTCAGTGAAATTTGGTTTTCATTCAGATATTTTTGTCATAAACAGCATTCTTGATGCATATGGAAAGTGTAGTCGTCTAGATGATGCAACCAGAACCTTTGAAGAATGCCCAATTGGAGATCTGGTGGCTTTCACATCCATGATCACTGCTTATTCTCAGTATGGTCAAGGTGAGGAAGCTCTAAAGCTCTATTTGCAAATGCATGACAGGGGGATCAAGCCAGACCCATTTGTTTGTAGTTCCCTTCTAAATGCTTGTGCAAATTTATCAGCATATGAACAAGGTAAACAGATACATGTTCATGCTCTGAAGTTTGGGTTCATGTCTGATGTCTTTGCTGGAAATTCTATAGTTAACATGTACGCAAAGTGTGGAAGCATAGATGATGCAGATCGTGCTTTCTCTGAGATACCCAAGAGAGGAATAGTATCATGGTCTGCAATGATTGGGGGACTTGCACAACACGGCCATGGGAAACAGGCCCTCCAATTGTTTAACCAGATGCTTAAAAATGATGTTTCTCCAAATCATATAACTTTAGTTAGTGTCCTTTGTGCATGCAATCATGCAGGTTTGGTAAGCGAAGCCAGAGAATATTTTGATTCAATGAAAGAGTTGTTTGGTATTGAACCAATGCAAGAGCATTATGCTTGTATGATTGATCTCCTTGGCCGTGCTGGGAAATTAGATGAAGCAATGGAACTTGTAAATACAATGCCTTTTCAAGCTAATGCTTCGGTTTGGGGTGCCCTTCTTGGTGCTGCAAGAATCCATAAAAATGTTCATCTCGGCCGACATGCTGCTGAGATGCTCCTAACACTTGAACCAGAGAAATCAGGTACCCATGTGCTTCTTGCAAACATTTATGCATCAGCTGGCATGTGGGAAAATGTTGCAAAGGTGAGAAGGCTTATGAAAGATAGCATGGTGAAGAAGGAACCTGGAATGAGTTGGATTGAGGTCAAAGACAAAGTATACACCTTTATAGTAGGAGATAGAAGCCATTCTAGAAGCAAGGAAATATATGCCAAACTTGATGAGCTCGCTGACTTGATGAATAAAGCTGGCTATGTTCCAATGGTAGAGATTGACCTTCATGATCTGGAACAGAGTGAAAAGGAGCGGCTTCTGTTCCACCACAGCGAAAAACTTGCAGTGGCTTTTGGTTTAATTGCTACTCCACCAGGAGTTCCCATTAGGGTGAAGAAGAATCTTCGAATCTGCATTGACTGCCACACTGCATTCAAGTTCATTTGTAAAATTGTCTCAAGGGAGATTATCGTGAGAGACATCAATAGATTCCACCATTTTAAAGGAGGTTTGTGTTCTTGTGGAGATTATTGGTGATCTCTGTGGAGTAGTGCTCCCTTTACCACTCATGTCCATCCTGTGGAGGTGAAGCGCTCTCCTTTTGCTACCAAAGTACACACCCTATGCAGACACTGCCCATTCATTATCTGACATAGAGAGGCATATTGGAGGCCTGTCATGAACCTACAGCTTTTACCCAACTAACCCAAAAATTAATTTGTATTCCTTGATATCTATTGATTTAAATGTAATATTACATTCTCCACAAGTGATTTTATTAATAGAAAACTACTTGCTTTATGTTGTGCTTACCATTTTCAGTGCAAAAAATTATCAGTGATCAACGTATGTACTTGAGGCAACCTGGGAAAGTGGAATGATTACTTTCCTGAGACTATTTTTTAATTTTCCTGACAAGATTATTCGACAATATATGATCTATCTTCTTCTACAGATGATGTTCAAAGTTTGCTCTTTTCTCTTGAAGGTCGAGACTGATTTCACTTCATCCGATTTAAAGAAAATAAGGTTCACTGGGGAAAAAGTTGTGTGCCACCAAGATTGAAAAAGATAAAGGTTGTTTCCTTGGAATGAATAGCATCGTCAAGCCAAAAAGGATTTGGGCCAAATAATAATATTGAAGCTGATTTAAATACAAAATCTACCCGATCCATTTACAACGGAAAAAATTGACTTTGCTCCCTGTTCGGTATTCTCACATTAATACTATTGACTCTTCTGACATTATGGTCAACAGTGAGTATTTCACTTTGATTGAGATTCTGCCACCAACTACACACAGCTTGGCTCCGGTGACCACCCAATATCCAGGCGGGTCCTCTGGGCCCCTCACCATTTCCTTCGTATTAACAAAAGTTGCCATTTTAGGGGCCCTTGGTGGTAAGGGTGGCCCACCTGGATAAACTGCTGAATTCATATCCACTTTGGCTGGCTTCTCAGGTGGGTTCAGTCCAGCACTAAATCTTGTGCTAATCATCATTGAGATGAAACCAGATTTTCGAGATGAAGTTGTGGATCCTTCCCATTCTGATCTACGTATCCTTGCAGATGCCACCATGGAGTATCCAAGCCTCAAGAACAAAACTTTCCTCATTCCAATAACCTTAACTTCAAACCGGGCCTTTGTCAAAATAGAAGCAGAGTCATCAATGTGAGAACCATTGTACTGCACTGGGGCAGTGCAGACATGTGAGAATATGCTCCACTTGACAGGTTCAAAGTAGGCTCGATCAGCTGGTTCCTCAATGGGCTCAAAACCGTGGTCATCTGAGAGTTGGAGAATCTTGGGAACAGTTGAGAGATGCTGAAGATGAATTGCAAGATGGTCACTTCTCTTGCCTTCCAAGTATAGACGGACCCCTGTCACTGGTCGATTTCCAGAGTTAACCTGCAAATTTCAAGATTATCAACCAGAATATAACTTGAAATACGGTGTAATGTAACAACATGCTTGAATACTGGAAAACAAATCCATCAATTTGTTTCAATAATGGCCGGCATCCAGTTCGTTATGAGGCAAATGCTGTAAAGATAGTACGTGTTTCGTTTGGTTTCTTCTATAGCCCAAATAAAAAAGTTTCGAAAAAATAGAACATATATTGAACTAAGTCACAAGTTTGTTTTGACTCTTTGGTTGAAAGAATTATATTTACATTTAAAGGAGTAATGAAGGGCATGCAGCAGTTACGTGAAAGTTCATTATATGAGTTTCTTCCTTAAGCTCAAAATCTACTTCATAAAAACAGCAAATGAAATTATGCCCAGACCTTGGCTATTTCAAATCCCTAATGCATAAAAAACAAGTACTAATCCTGACTAGAAGTGAAATGCACCTTTGGAGTTCAGATGGATTTGTCTATAAGTCTTATCAACTCAGAGAAATGATAGTCACTGTCTATAAGTCCATGTAATTCTAAATTGTCATTCTCTAAAACTGAGGAATCCACATAATGAGATCACGGGTAATTTGAGATCTTAAGCTTAATGGTATCAATATGAAACATAAGGACTTACCTGCATGGTGTTGACAAAAAGCCTGGGGCCCATTAAACTGAACTGAAGAGATGGAGAAACTTGTTTTCTGTGCCTAAGACTGAGCGGTAAATCACTATACATTGGAGCCCATTGACGAGGCAGTTGAAATTCGAGAAATTGATGGAGTTCCTCTATTGGTGGTTTATCTGCATGATTTAACAACCATCAGTCTCTCAGAGACCAATACAGGTGATAATTGATAGGAAAACACCACTGTGATTCCAGTAAATATGGTAAATTTATCAACTTGGAGATTGGTTTTTTTTTTTCAGACTTGCAGATTCACCCACAGGCTACAACGAATTAATCACAGCAACAAAAATGTAATAAAGCTAACTTATGTGTAATAGTCTCATAATATATGCAATACATGTACCAATCTACCTGATATAAAGTTGGATTCATAGCATCAAGGGGGATATGAAATGAAATCAGAGACAGACTTATACAGCGAATGAAGCAGAGAAAAATGCAGGGGCAAAAATTTAAGGTCTATACCGCGGGGAAGTGTCTTGCTCACACAATTCCTCCAGCAAAATGAAGAATTAGATGGTCACCTCCAGTGTGTCCAACATTGTTTCAAGCACCCATATATAGTAGTATGATCAATGATATTCCATTAAATAGTTGA
Source organism: Juglans microcarpa x Juglans regia (assembly GCF_004785595.1). Classification (NCBI taxonomy): domain Eukaryota; kingdom Viridiplantae; phylum Streptophyta; class Magnoliopsida; order Fagales; family Juglandaceae; genus Juglans; species Juglans microcarpa x Juglans regia. The sequence continues at coordinate 5,764,692 of NC_054602.1, read as the reverse complement.
CATAAAAATTCTTTTGAGTTATAATCTTTTTAAATCACATTTTGTGCTTGAGCAAATGCTATCTTGGTTGGTCCAGCAAGAGAAACTGCCACACCTCAGTTTGTGAACGATGCAGGAAAATTAATACCCATCGTCCTCATGAATTCAACAATCTCTCCATCTTATGAAATTGAAATATAACAGTGCTCACGCGAAACTTGGAAACATAGAGATTAAACTGACAGATTAGAGATACCCATACTCACATCTAAGGTAGAGATTCACAGCGTGAATTAGGAATCCATTGCCTTGGACACCACTCAAGAGTGAAGTTATGGCACAAACGACATTGATATGACATAAGGAGATTGTGATATGGTTGAGAGCCACTGGTTATGATCTTGACCGGTATCAACACCTCCCCTTCGGATATAGATGCACACTACATCCTGCATAAAAATATCAAATCTTGAACACCTTTCCAAAATAGCCTATTTCCCAACAAGAACAATAAGGAATGCAGCCACAGCAGAAAGTAAAAGGTTTACATCAATCTTCGAGTAAGTGACACCTGGTGGCCTAAGAGAGGCAGAAAAGGCTTTACGAAGATCCAAGGGATAGAATGTTCTTCCTGAGCAACAAATAGAAATATTAAAGTAGAACAAGGGAGGGAAAAAAAATCAATTTTTAAGGAAAGTGATGACAAAAGTGCCCTATATGCTATCTTAGGACTCAATAAATTAATGAAGAAGTTGACAATTGACATTGGTGCTATTGGAACTTCTGAGAATTCAGACAGCGGCAACAGTCCAGCATAAAAAATGGTTCGGAAAATAATTTTCCAGAGATTTCTTCTCTTTTGTTTTTTCTTTTAAGTATGTCGCATGTTCTGATTAATTTTGAGTCAGGATAAGCTAAAATGTAGAAACATCACATGTCCTGTGGCTGAAAACTTGCAGAAATTATAATTTAAAAAAATAAAAATGGAATTTCCATAGCAGCCAAACGTTATCATATGGTGATGATGTTATCGTCAATATCCTATGTACCTTCAGTTTTCCTGATATTTCAGCAGAGTTTAGTAAGAAACTTCCATTCCCATCTTCAGAAAATCTCTGATCAGCCAATTGCTTTAACAATTTCTGGACTTCAGTGGGCTGAATATTTGAAGTTTCCAACTGCTTTGTGTAAATTACATCCTTGCCTCCATCTTTACCCCAACAATAATATGAGTACCGTATTTTTCAATGAACCTGGGAAATCACATTATTAAACATTAACAATTGAGATACCGTAGGGAGAACCTTACAATTAAAACCTTAATTTCAACAGGACCATTATTCCAAAGACCACAGTGGATTTTCAGAAGTTACGGCATGCACAGGTTTCATTCTTTGAGCTCGGGATGACTTCCAAATCTTTTATTTTTTTGAAAAAAACATTCTGGGCACTTATATATTGAACATTCTCAATATACAAAATCTTACTCGGCAAGAGCAGCAGGGTCCCATGAAGAAGGGACATCTTGTTTGACTTGCTCGGAGAGTGTTATCTGGGATCTGTCCAACTCAATGTTATATAGAGCTATAAACCAACCATCCATTGCAACACTCCTTGTGGTAGCTGCATCCTTCTGCCAGCACCCCTTGAAGTCAAACATTGCATTGAATAGCCCAGATGGTATTTTGCCAGATAATGACATTTCGCGATTATGTTGCTCTGACATCTGGCATAAATTATCAGATAATTGTAAGAAATTTGATTTTATAAGATGTTCTAAAGGTTCCTGCAAAAAACTTAATTTGTGTATCTAACCATCATAAGATACTCTTAAGATCAAGTTGTTAGGCGGTGATTTTCTAATTTTCAAAACAATTCTCCAGAAATTATAATGGAGAGAGGTACATACTAGTAGGGTTGTAAATTGGTCCGGTTTGAGGATTTTCGGTTCATCATTTTTCCCGGACTGAACATCTCTAGGGACCGGAATGGACCGGTCCATTCGGTCCGACCCAATTATTTATTATTTTTTTTTAAAAATAATTAATTAATAAAAAAATATTATTTAAAATACTAAATTAAAATTAAGTTGATTATTAATGTAGATTATGTAACTAACTCAATAAAAAATTATTTTATATGATCAGTGATAATAAATTAGATGAAACTTAAATTCTTAACTTATATAATTATTGTATAATTAGTTAATTGATAGAATATAAATTTGTTAATAACATATTTAAAATTTTATATTTTAATGATGATAGATTAGATAAAAATGATTAGATAAAAATTTTATAATTAATTATACAATTATTATACGAATAATTTTTTTCTTTTAAATTCAGTCGTTCCAATCCGGTCCGGAGTGGGAAACTCCTGAACTGGGACCGTCAGTTTCTCCAGTCTAGACAGATCAACTTTCACCCCTACATACCAATCTCCTTTTTTTTTATAGATTTAATATCGCAAAGCATAAAGTTGATCCTTAGATTATAAAATCATGTTACTACCTCTACCGAATCTGATTGAAATCCTTTGTTTTTCTCTATTTTCTCGCAGTATTCAGTCATTATTTTCCAGAATATGAAATTTTACATGTGGGAAGACAGGGTAATGAAGCCGCACATCTGTTAGCACGGCATGCTCAAAACATTGATGATACCCTACAATGGTGGAATACTTGTCCAGATGTGATCTTTAATCGGGTTTTATTGGATGCTGCTCATTAATTGTCTTGTTGCATTTATTTGTACATCATTGGTTAGACAGTGGACTTTCTCTTGTAATTTGTAACTGTATTTCCAGTTTGAATGAAGTTTTACATGTTAAAAAAAAAAAAAAAATTATAAAGACATGGTTCCGAAACTCCAGGCAATCTGAATTTTCTTTAACTAGAATTCTATTTTCTTTTTTAATTTTTAACATAATTATAACAAAAAAAAAAAGGTACCTGGTGAAATGAAACGACATCGGAGCGAAACCTGGTGCGCTCACCTTTGTCGCACTTGATGGAGGTGGGCACTTGAGGGACGACCAACCCGCCGGGAAGAATGAGGTCTCGGGTCACGGTATGGTCCAGCTCGATCAACCTCGACCCGGAAGGACCCGATTTGCACGACAACAGGCGGATATCGTTGCAGAGATCGTAGCCGAGGCCGATCGCCGAGACTGCTTTCTCGGCCGCGAAATGGGGGTTCAAGCGAGGGCCGCTGCGAGCCATTGATGCCCAGTCGTAGGTTGGATGTTGTGCCCCTCTCTCGATGGGCTTCTAAGGTTTTCGTTGAACAAGGAAGATGAAGAAGAAGAAGACGACCCATTGAAGTTTGAGTAGTCTTCGGGTTTTTCAGTATCCACACAGCCTGCGAGGGACAGTTTTCTATTCAAACTTCAAAGCGTAGACTGCGGACAATGTACGCGAAGTGCGATAACGATTCGAACTAGAAGGAGGCTGGCGGCTGGCAGGTCATGCATGTCTGTGTATCAGGATCATGTGCAGGCTGCACTGCGCCGGTCGGATGTTCGGATGAGTTGTATTACTGTTTGGGTAATATACATGTATGGATTGGTAAGTATGATGGTTTTAAATACCGTACTAAATGTTGTACCGGTCAAGTTATTAGAACGAAATATTTTAATACTAGTATCGTTTTATGTACCATTTTAAAATAGTCAATACATGAATAAATTATATTTTAAAATAATAATCTATATATGAATAAATTATATATAAATACATATATATATAAATTATAAAAACTTAATGATCAAAAAATGAGCTTGTAGTGTAAAAAAATTAAAAATGAAATATCGGCCGATACAGGCCGATACACAGGACGAAATATTAGTCGGTACGGTCAGTATTTGAGCTGGTACGAAATATATATAGTACCTATACGGACTCAGTAGCCTGTACGGCAAATACTGGCCGTATCGGTCGGTACGGTACGGTATTAATAACAGTGGTAAGTATTATATAATCGTTTTAAAAAAAAATAAAATTTATTATTAAATTTTTTTTATATGAATGTCGTATATATTCACTTTTTCAAAATGATTACGTGGCGTTTGTGCATTCACAATTATAACTATTATTTCTCTTCTTAGTTAATAAAAAAAAATTAAGAAAATGATTCTCCGCCAGCCACCTATATTTTCGTACTAAGAAATTTTACTTATCATTCTTATAATACACACTGCACACAACTTTTTAATTTTTATTTTTTTCTCTTCTTAAATATGTAATACATGGATGATGAGTAGAAGAAACCAATTAATTTAGAAAGAATAAAAATAAAAAAGTGTAATGTATAGAAATGATAAGAAATAAATTTCATTTTTTAACAAAAAAAATTACACTGTCGAACCAAATTTAATATTAATACTATTCACTCGAGTTCCGAATAGGAATCTAGATATATCCGGACTAGAATCTGGAATTTCAAACCCGGGCCAAAACTTGGCCTAGATTAGCTTGGTTATGACCTGTGCTGAAACTTAGATGAATCTAAATTTTTAAAATTCGAAAATTCAGGTTCTGGATTGTGCCTAGTGTGTTTTTTTTTTTTTTTTTTTTTTTTTTTTTTTGAGAAAAATTCCGGGCTGTACCTCTATGTAAGATTATATACTGCTTGACCGAATATTATAATTCTGTTTGAAACGAAAACTTTTATTTGCACCCGACGTCCTCTTTCTATGAACTGGTAGCTGTTTTTTGGTTTTTGAGGTGATTGAGGATTGTGTGTACTTCACAGGAGCTGTTTCTTACGTGTTTTGTCCCTTTGATCTCGTTTAAGGTTTTCTTGCGTATTCATAGTCATAGATATTGCATGTATTCTTTCATTTCAAACTTGCCCGGTTTCTGGTTGCTTTTTTCAGCGATATAGAATAATAAAATGTTGGCGCATCTCGGTCCCAATCTCATACCATTCCCTCCAGGTCTATGTTGTCTTGCTCTAATAAATCGTCTTCATCTGATGATACGGTTGTAGCCCATTTTTTTTATTTCAGAATCTAAATTTATTTGCAGTTTTTCAGTGAGTTCCAAGCTTTCTTTTTTATTGTAATGTTAATTGCGCATGTTACTTCATAAAATATACCGCAACCTGTTTTCAAAAGATTCAAACCAAGAAGAAAAAATAAAAAGTTAAAAAAGTTTCAGGTTTTAAATCCGGTACCTAAACCGGGTGTACCATAATTTTTCTATGTAAGTACCAGCCAGAGTTATCCAGATTCCAGACCGGACTGGAAAAAAAATTTGTCCCGGATGAATAGACCTATTTAGTACTGATTATCGGTGGCTCTAGCAAAAAAAAAAGGACTTATGAGTTTCAAATTATAGTTAACAAAGCAATATCAACTTTGAAGAATGAGTAATACTACGTATAGTTGTAGAATGCGTAAGCGTCATGCAATCATTTTAAAAAAGAGTAAAGTCTACTATTAAAAAATTAGTTTTTTTTTATGTAGACCCTATATTTACTCATTTTTTTTAAAATAATTGTACAATATTTACGCATTCTACAACTTTAAATATCATTTCTTTTAAAAAATATAGACACGGCTTTTTCAAAAAATAAGATATTTTGATAAAGTAACTTATACAAATAATATTATTTTATAAAACTATTTTTATTTTAACACATGATTGAATAGTGAATAGAAATTGAGAGTAATGGAATTTTTGTGAAGTTCATTTGATTTGATTAACTTCTACAAAATTTGATGCTTTTCCATTTTTTTTTTTTTAAAGGAAACTGTCATAATTCATTCATCAAGACTTTACATCTATGAACGGATATATTCTAAGATTTCTCCATATCAAACATGATATTATAAACCAAAATAATGTATTTGGAGCTCCACCAGTACATTATTTTCTTTTGTGACCAGTCTGGTTTTCACTACTGTTGATACTCTTCACAGTCAAACGTTCAAGGACAGTTTAACCTAACTCTTCATAGAAGGAGAGGACTTAACCTCTACAAACAAAACTCCGACAGACGAACTTTTTTATTTTATTTTAATTAACAATAAGGAAACCAAAAACGAAAGCAGTAGGATAGATATAAAAAAATGATGGATTAGAGTTTGAACCAATTCCTGCAGACTTCAGAATCTATGATGGTGCGTGAAGGCAACACACTTGTCTATTTTCAATCACAAAGGTCAGATCTAAAAATTTTGATGGTGGCTAGTTCGATGATTTTGAGCTTGTGGCGATAAGAGCTGTCATAAGAGGTGGCGCGTGAAGACCACTCGCAAAACTGCCACTTTCCTCCAAATGATTTACAGCTTGGAAGTCTGTTTGTGCCGCGCGTGTCTCTTGGGAGTTGTCAGGAAGCTATAGATCTGTCTTTTTCAACCTTGAATGAAGAAAAAAAAACCAAGTGAAAAAAACTACCTTGAGAGAGAGAGAGAGAGAGAGAGAGTGAGGGCTTCTTATCTTTTTATGATTTTGAAACTAAAATTTTTAAAAACTTTTAATAGAACTTCCTTATTGGCCGAAAATCAGAAGAAAAATGAGGGTTAATTAAGGTGATAGTCTTTTAGTGTTGGAATGAATTCACATTCCTAATATTCTTGGATATATTGCCTGATCTAGGGAACTAATTTAATTGTTATTTCATTTTCTATAACCGGACATAAAGAAATTTGACTTTCAATTATTTGTCCCCGAAATGGCGTAAGGAATTCAAAAGACTCTGCATCTAATTTGCTAATTGTTTTATTTAATTACTAAAATAAAGGAAAATTTCATACCCAAATAAAAATACTTAAAGAGTGATTATCTTTATGGAGATTGGATGATCAAAGATCAATATCCCTAAAGTTTTGAAACATATTAAAATGCTTATTAAAAGTTGTAGAGTTGATTATCTTCATGTATTTATGATTATCTGAATCAGGGATTTTCCTTCATAAAATAATGGATTGGATCTCCTCCCCATAAATCAAACCAACTATTAACCGTCGGATCAGAGCTTAATTTTCTAAACTACGCATCAAATTAGAAACCCAGTAGAATGTGTCCCATTATCCCTAAGCCCAAGATATTAGATCCATTAGGATAGAGTTGAGGCCCAAAGTTGAGGGTGTTACAATGACTCTATTACCCTCACGCCGTCGCTTTTCCTTACCATGGTTTCACAGAATCACAATTCACACCCCGCACTCGTTAATTTGTCTTTCAAGTTGCCAATATTTCAACTCCATCGAAACACAGATTTGTTGATGTTTTCCTGTAACAGTACGTGGTTTTGTAAATGTTTTGGACCAATATTCTATCCATATTTTGTTTTTTCTTTAAAAATTAATACTAAGTACAATTTAAATAAACAAGCCTCGTCTAAATCTTTTATAAAAATGAGAGTTTAACTACAAAATAATAGTTTTTTTTATATTTTTTAAGTGAGATCTATTTTTTTTATTTTTACAAAATTGAAACTTATTTATTTTGAATTTGTATAAATTATTTTAAAAAAATTGATTACTGAATTAAACATGGAATAAATGTGCAAATAATCCTGACAAAGCGTCGTTATAACCGCGGAAACAATGACATTTTGTTGGCCCGGAATAGCACGTGGTTTCATTGATTTTTGGATGCTTTCTGCGAAACAACATCCAACTATTGTACTTTTGTACTACGATTGACTGCAGGTACATGTATAATTTAATAATATTTTATTTAATTTTTAAATCTTATTTCATTTCATCTCGATTTAATTTACTATTCAAGTCTCTCCTAAAGGTATATTTGAATGAATTCTTAGAGTATCAATATCTCATAATTTTATGAATAGTACTAAAATATAACTTGAGTGAATATAATTTATTAGATTTTAAGAAATAAGAGATGAAAAGTTAAATAAAATATTATTTTTATTTTAAACTGTGTAAAAATTGTATTAATTTTTATTTTTAAATAATTATTAAGTTAAAAATTTTAAATTTGAAATTAAAAAATATTTGAATTTAATGAGTGATTATGAATGAAAATTGTGAGAAGTTTTTAAGAAGAAATTCTTATAATCGCCAAGATTTCCAAAGATGTCCTAAAGATTCGACATCATTCACTTTTATAAAATTTTTCATCTTATCTTATCAGATTTCAACATTATAATTTTTTTAAATTTTTACATAAAATAAAATAAACAATTTAAAATTTTTAAATCTCAAAATAAAAATATTATAATAATATTTTATTCAACTTTTAATTTTTATCTTAAATTATTTCATTTTATCTCATCTATAAAAACAAACAACAAACGAGGACCATGAAATTGTTGAAGCGTGACATTTTATACGAAGAAGTGGACAAATTGAACCCATACACATGCACGTACTGGGTTTATTATAAAGCGGCAGAAATTGATTGATGACAATCATATATATTCGCTGCATCATATATTTACTAATCATCAAAAATAGGATCCTCTCCCATTTATAATTGCGTCGTCAACACGTAACGCAAGAGGAAACTCGTTTTATTTATTTTCAACGTGAGTCATGATTAATTACTGCTTAATTATTATATTGTTTCTCTTCCTGCCAAGATTCCATTTTCTACGGACTCTCCATCCACTCCTTTTTTGACACGTTTTGTAATTACATAGCTATTTTTGTTTCTCTTTTTCGAATGAATTATACATAACATTGCATAATATATTACACAATAATATTATAAAATAGAAATATTTTTAAAAATTAATGTTATTTTTATAATATATTTTACAAAAACACCCTTATTCAAAATATAATTATATAAATGATTATAAAAAATATTATGTATAAATTATTTTCCCTTTCGAATATGCATGCACTTGCGGCTTGCCAGTGTATATATGTATGTATTATAATCGTGTGGACCTCATGGATCACAACATATATCAAATACATATCCAGAGTCAATCAAATCAATATTCGTGGGGATTTGTGGCGTCCTTTTATACCAAACCTACGGCGGCCTACTCAAGAAAAGAAAACAACTTTACCAGATTTTCTCGCATCACAGAAATATGAAATCAAATGGTTGCAGTTTTAACCGTGTATACTATTCTTTTTAATTTTATGGGATATGTTAGTAGAAAAAGGCGGGGTCGGTTAGGCATCATTAGCAGTGACAAGGGGGCGAGGGGGCCTATGTAAAGTCTCAATTGATTGTTCAAACCACGATATCATGTATACTTTAAAATGATTTAAGTAATAATATAATCGAAGTTTTATTGAAATTTTATAAAAAATAATAATTTTTTCTTCTTAAATAATGTAAATTTTCGTACACTATCTTCCTTTATATTTATCATATAGGATATCACAACTTAAATATACTTATATATATATATATATATATATATAACTTAAAACTTTGTCCCATTGATATATCTCCCTTCATTTTAATACTTTTGTTCTTATTTTTGTCAACAATTAAAATAGAATAATTTTATTTGAAAATTTTTATACCGCACACCAATCACGTAGCATAAATTAATTTGAAAGAGAAATTTTAAAATTTGAATCTTATAAATCAAATATGACCTTAGTTAATGCTAATAAATGACTAATCTTGAGGGGTACCTTGCAAATTGTCAACAATTTTTTAATAAGTCTTTTTTATATATCATCATATATACTAATATATCAACCACAAGAATTAATATTCAATGCGTTAGGCTCAAGAGTCTATTCTACATGTGAGAGAGTGTCTTAAAATATAATATAAAAGAATAAATTTTATTTTTTTATCATTCAAAACTTTTAAAATAAATAATCAGGATATTCCAATGATTTGGTATTTGAAATTAAAACAAATGTAGACACTAGACTGTAGTACGTGTAGATTCGCCTAATATGGGTCTAAACGACAATGAGATTTTTTTTTTTTTTTTTTTTTAATTTTTTGCATACAGTTCGTTCGGAAGTACTTCTACCTTGGAATTCAATTTTTTTATGGTGGACCAACTAAGAGCAGACACGCGGCTTCTATGCGAGGTCGAGGGTACTCGTACGTCGTACGTGTTGTGCAACTGTCGGACCATTCATGGACGCTGAACATATATAGGTCAGGTCCACTTCCATTTTTGGAACTTGAATTTATATTCAAAACAAAAGTCCTTCTCGAGTAAAATAATTAAATAATTAAATGCATAATGTTAGACCCGTTTGTTTTTAAAAATAAGATAAAATAAGATAAATTAAAATTAAAATTAAAAAGTTGAATAAAATATTGTTAGAATATATTTTTTAATATTATTTTTATTTTAAAATTTTAAAAATTAAATTATTTATTTTATTTTATATTAAAAATTAAAAAAATTATAATGATAAAATGATATGAGATGTTTGTTAAAATTAAACTAGGTAAATTCGTGTTGTTGGCTGTAATCATAACATGCTTGACCGTACTTACGAAGGCAACTCTCAACCAACCTCTATCTATATGGCAAGCCAGGTCAAAACAACAATCATTGTACTGCTTATTTCTTCAGCATTCATATGATAAATGGATACAGAAGCATTGGCAATGATTTAATTATTGTCGAATCTAAAATTTAATTAGAATATTAATTTTTTATTATAGTATCATTTTTTGATTAAATAAATTTATATTAGATTAACTATTTTAAAGTTAAAATAATATTATTTTTTTATTTTTTATTTTTTTATTTTTTATTTACAAATACAATTTATATATTTCTTAAATCTTCATGCTTTGTAGAAATAATGTGTCTACTCTATCAATATTCGTAATCAGTAGAATAAATAAAAATTTTTACTAGTGCATGCCATGCATGTTTTACCATTCAAAGAGGGAGAAGTTATAAAATAATAAAATATTACTTTCTATTGTAAATAGTAGCTAGTCGTGTTTGGAGAGGACTTAAGATTTACTGTAGCTCAATTCTTAAGCTTTGGACCATTGGCTAGTCCAATATGGAGGATTTTTCTCACATATAGCTAAAGTTTGGACTTGCATTGGCATTTGGCTAGTTCATTGCCAATGCTCAAGTTCAACAGTTTTTTTCTAAAATAATAAATTTAATTAATCTTTTTACACAATGTATTATGGTTAATAATAAAATTTATATAATGAAATTTACTCTTTTTTATTGATTTAAAATTTTTAAACAAGTATTGATTTCACATAATTTCAAAGTAAATGTCCTGGTTTTAAATATTGACTCTATACTTTACTCTATGTAACTAAATATTACATGTGTTTCACATCTCATTGAGTGTGAGTATTAAGAGTATAATATAAATAATTAAATATGCATATTCACATAAACTTAAGTTTTTTAAACTAGTGATGAATTCACACGGTATAAGACCAGAGGTGCCTAATTTGAATGCTGACTTTACACCATATTCCATTTAATTATATATTTCATCATTAACTTAGACTTTCGAGACAAGTAATGATTTTACAATTATTAATATATAAATTTTCATGCCAACTATCATAAAAGATTATTAGTATTTTGATATTTTTAAAAATTATAATGAGTCACATAATAAATAAAGTACTTACATACTAGGCTACTAGCTTATGTAGTATAATTGTTTTCAAAAGAATAAAGTTATAAGAAATTGATTAACATCCTCCAATTTTCAGGTTGTAATGATTTTGTATCAATATTTCACTAGACAACACGACACCAAGACTAAAATAATATATTAATGGGGCTTATGCACTTTGTTATAAATGGCTAAATGGGTATTTCGCACGTTTGCATACACTTAAAAAATGGACACCCCAGCCGGTCGTTAATTATATAATTAAAGATTCGCAGGGAATCAATAGTGCTTGATTAATCGTATCCATATGGATCTGCCTTTATCTTATTTTATTTTAGATTGCACGTATTAATTCATTCATCCGACAGATATAATTAAAGCTATACAACTTATGCACACCTAACGCACATCAAATATTTTTCATGCAGAGTATTACAAATAGTTCAACATTTCAGTGTGATAAGTCAATGTCATTGTCATGTTTGTTCATAAGGAAATTATTTAAATAGCTAGAATTTTCTCCTACATTACTATTTTTTTTTACATTTCACATTTTCTCTCTTTAGGACATCATTAATAAATGGGACGTGCTACTCTCACCGCGAGGCTCCGTTGGTGGTTTTGAGATTTTTTTATTTTTATTTTTTTAATATTTTAAAATATTTTTTAAAAAAATAAAAAAATTTATAATATTATTAAAAAATATTTACTTAATCATTAAGTAAAAAATAATAAAAATAAAAAACTCATAACAGTGAAAACTAGTGGTAGAAACAAATAGTAAGAGTAGTAGTTTGCTTAATAAATATATGTGGAATAAATTTTCACAATCTCCTTACACTCCACACTTCACATTTTTTTTTATTATTTTTTTTCTTTTATCAAATATTTATTATATGAATAATGAATAGAAAATTTGAAATAATTTAAAAAGAATAAAGTCAAAAAAAATATTAAAAAAATATTAAAAAATTTAAAAATTTTAAAAAATATGGCGTATGGAATGTGATGAAAATTGTATAGTAAAACTCTTGTGAGGATGGGACGAGGGTCCATATATATATATATATATATATATATATGTGTGAGTTTAGCCAAGTACACTTATAGCAAATAAATTGCTATATTTAGCCTATATACATTAAAGTTTGAGCACACTGTCACATCATCCCAAATAACATGACAAATAGATTTGATACGAAAGTAATAAAAACCATCTACTGAGTTTCAAAATATAGTAAATGCAAGAGGAACTAAATCAACATGACCGTATAAATTTCACTTTAATGCCAGGATAACTTGGTAATTCAACATGCCGCATGGTAGACACATCAATTGGACAATCTAATTTGAGTAAACAGAAAAGATAAATATTTAGTAGTAAAGATATCCCACTAATGTAAATTTACAAATTTATGTAATTTAATATAGCGCGTTAGATTATAAAATAAATGAGAGATTTATTTATTTACAAAAATACGAAGCCATATTAATTTGTGTGTTTATTTTTATATGATTTTTTGTAACTAAAACATTCCTCTATATTAATAAATGATTGATATTTCGATTTTTCTAAAATTATATTAGGTTCCACTATAAGTTGCATGTTAATCCACCTGCTTATGTGTACCAAAATTCTTGAATACAAAAATTATATTTATAAGGTGGTGTATAAAACACACATAATAAAATATGTACATGATATTATTTGATTGGAAGGAAAGTTTTAAAATTTAAATATTATAAATCAAACCTTAACGTTGATGATATACTTTGTGCAATAATTCGAATAGAATAACTCAAAGATTAAAGAGGGTGTTGATCTAAAATTTAATGCATATTTAACTCATTAACATATTCCAGTCTTAATTTGGTCAGATTTTATAAGATCATCACATCGTTTTTTTTTTTTTTCTATTTATACCAAAACAGAAGATATCGCATTTAACACATTTTTAACATCCTAGCACGCGGGGACATTGAAAGCTAGGTATTCCTTCCCCACGAGAAGAAGAACTCAAAAGTAAAAACCGGAAAAGGATACCTAGCCAATCAGCGAGTAGGAAGACGCGCGGAGAGAGTGTGGATGGTAGGAGTTCCCCCGCACGCAAAGAACTGTGCGTCGTTTGCAGCCGTTTGATAAAGATAATGACGGTGGATACCCCCCACAAAAGAAATAGACAGGCCACATGCCACGTAATTCGGGGACAAGAAACACTAAAATTGCCAGCCGCCCCCTCCTTTCTTTTTTCTCAATTTATCAGTCAAATCCCTCGTTGACTGGACCTTTATCACTCTCTCTGCTCAATTCCTCGCCCATTCCTGTCTCGCCCTCTATAAAACCATCCTCCCCTCCCACGTCCCAGATTGATTTACCCGCCCTGCCCTTGCTTTCCCTCGTTTCATTATCTCCATTCCCGCTGCCAAAACACAGTTCCCCGAAAAAATAATAAGAATATGGCACCGAGGGCGAAGTCGGCCGTTGTTAAAGGTAACGGTAACGACAGGGAGGTGCATTTCAGGGGAGTGAGGAAGAGGCCATGGGAAGATATGCGGCCGAGATCAGAGACCCATGTAAGAAGAGCCGTGTCTGGCTTGGTACTTTCGACACGGCGGAGGAAGCTGCTCGGGCCTACGACGCCGCCGCCATAGAGTTCCGCGGCGCTAAGGCCAAGACCAACTTTCCGTTAGCATCGGAGGGTGTGGATAACAAGAAAGATAGTTATATTAATAACCAGAGTCCGAGCCAGAGCAGCACGGTGGAGTCCTCGAGCCGCGAGCCGGCTCTGATGGTCGATTCCTCGCCGCTGGATCTCAACCTTGCTCACGGTCATGGAGGCGGATCTGGCCCTGCCAACTTAATATTCCCCTTCCAGCAGCACCACCGCCAGGCCCCGGCTGTCCAAGTCTTCTCAGGCGGTATTCCGGCGGCGAACAACATGATCTTTTTCGACGCGATCTTTCGCCCCGGGATGGCGCAGGGTCAGCCCTATCAACGGCTGAGTTTCGATCGCGCTCCCGTGGCCAGCAATATTCATGCAGCGGCCTTGGCCCATGGGGTCCAGAGCGACTCGGATTCCTCCTCCATCGTTGATTTGAACCATCAGGATCTCAAGCCTCGGAGAGTCCTCGATCTCAACTTTCCTCCACAGCCGGAAGTTGCCTAAGTTTTTTGCCGTTAAAATGAAATGAAAATAATCGAGTTTTCCTTTCCTATCGTTGATATGGATTTTATTTTTAATTTCTCGAATTTAGGGAAGCTAGCAAAAACGAAAACCGAACTCCAAAATCAATGAGCAATAATCATAGCTCGATGTGAATACTGATCTCCTTTTTTGCAACATAGTCAAACCAATAGTTTCTTTCTGTTGTTCGAAATTTATTCAGTAGGCTCTTTTGTTTTTCAGTTGTAATCTCTCGTATTCGCAAGTTGGTCTTTTCTCAATGAAATTAACCTAAAATATGTTGTATTACTGCGTGCAATTTTAAGATTTGTATTTGCGTGATTATCGCCTGCCGGCGGTAGCCGGAAAATATGAATCGGCGGTAGGGGTTGAATGGTACGTGGGAATCGTGTAAGTACGGACTGCGCACGAGTCTTGTTGTTTGTACTATTTGATACAAAGGATAATTTTGATATAAATGCTGGAGGCATAGAATCGTGCCATGTGGTATTGTGTCCCTTTTGACTGACTAAAAGTTTGAAATGAGTTGAGTTGAGTTGAACTGAGTTGTGATGATAAAATATTATTAGAATATTATTTTTTAATAATATTATTATTTTAAAATTTGAAAAAGTTGAATTGTTTATTATATTTTGTATTGAAATTTAAAAAAATTATAATGATGAGTTAAGTTGAGTTATGATGATAAAATATTATTAGAATATTATTTTTTAATAATATTATTATTTTGAAATTTGAAAAAGTTGAATTGTTTATTATATTTTGTATTGAGATTTAAAAAAGTTGTAATAATGAGTTGAAATGAGTTGAGGTGAGTTTGGTAATTAAAGGAAGTCTAAATTCTTCTATTTGTAGAGGCGGGAGGACAGGTGTCAATCATCTACAAACAGTGCAGTTTTATTCTCTCTTTTCTCTCAGCCTGAATGCTTTTATCCGAAGATGCATAATTTTGTCTATGGGTGATCGAACCTTACTCCTCTTTTATTATATTTTTATTTTATTTTTATTTTCAAATTTAGATTAAAAATTTTAAAATATAATATTCCTATATAATTTTAAAAAAATAAATTCAATCAATGAATATATTCATATAAGGTACGTGAATGTTTCCTAGCAAAAATTCATATTCCCATGATAATGTTAAATTTAAGAGGTTTTTTTTTTTTTTTTTTAGAATAAAAACCTTCTCCATACTTTACAAATTATGTCCACAATTAAAGCACATTAAATTAACAGCGACGCTATTCCGCTTTTTTTGGTGGGCGGTTATAGGGAATGAATGCAAGTGACGATCACGCTTTTCTGAAAAAAAAAGAAGTTGCTTTTTTGACCAAAATAAATTGTACAATAAGTAGCCAATTGAACAAAGACCTGATCAAAGCACTCAAATACTAATTCATTTGGTGGATTGCGAGGAAGCATGCACCATGAATCCGTCCTTGCTAATTAGTGCTTTGTAACACTTCAAACTCGTTTTCTTGCCAACAATTATGGACCTAATATACGGTTACTATTCTACAATGTTATATCATTTGTATTATCTACAATTTTTTTTTTTTAATGATATCATGACTTTTACAAATTTAAGTTAGCATGCCTATATTTTGGAAATATTTGCATTGTGCACTAGATTTCCTCGTATAAAACATTGGATGAGTTATTTTTTTTTAAATAATAGTATTCGTTGTTCACTTTTAATTACAGGTAATGATATATCTATCATTATTTTATAGTTATTTCATAATCAACTAATATAATTATGACATTTTATTAAAATAATTTTATCTTTACGTAAAATTCATTCCTTTAAAATAGTATCGTACGTTTATTATCACTTTTATTAACTATTGATCTAATATGAGATGTAAAACAATTATTTATTATTTTCAATTTGTCTTTAATAATTTTATATCGTTGTTTTAAAAATAATAAAAAGTTAATGATTAAAATAATAATAATAATAATAAACAATATTTTTTTCCTTTTATAAAAATTAACGAATAATTTTAGATACAATTATATGTTATACAATCGTCGCATATTTATTTAAAAAAAATAGATTTATTATTAAAAATTTACTTTTTTTAAGAATCTAATATTTATTTATTTTTTATTAAAAAAATTGCATAATTGTAAGGTTTCGTTTGATTTTTTTAATATTATTTTTATTTTAAAATTAAAAAAAATTAAATTATTTATTTTATTTTATAAATAAATTTAAAATAATTATAAAGATTAGAAAAGATAAAATAAATAAACTGAGAAATTTCCTAGATTTCATTTGTCAAAACCAATGAGATTGACAAAAAAGTTGAAGGAAACAATGGAATGGCAATAGTGTAAAAGTACCTGATGGGATTATATAAGGATGTAAGGGCGCGTGGGATGGAGATAGAGTCCATTTCGTAGGGTCCAAGATAGACAATGTGTTGGCGTACCTCGAGATTCGAGTGGTAGTGCACGTGTCAAAAAGATAATATCGGGCGTATAAATGAGGAGAAACGGTGGGGACGGGAGACAGGGAAGGGACCCACGTGGACGCGGGTGCTGGGAGTGGGAACTTGGTGAAGGGGAAGGAAAGCGCGGCTGCCGCTCTAGGGTGGGACCCAGTCATTGGTCATCGATATCTACTACGCCCGTTTAAAAAAGTAGAAAAGATTTGCTTTCCATTTTTAAAAAATTAAAAAAAGTAGTCCTAAATTCCCAATATTATTATTATTTTTATTTTAGAGTACCTGGTTTAGTACCTTAAATAGTATATTATTTTGTCCTTTTGTCTGTCTTTTCTGTTCAGTCTCAAGCCTTTTCGTTTAATATTAAACCACTGTTGGCACGTAAGCACATTGAGCGTGATAAGCATGATTACCGGCACAAAGAGGGTGTTCTTCACGAGAATGGTTCCGCATTTGAAGATAAGATAGATAAAGAGGAGCATTGCTTAATAAATTTTAAATAAATTAGATTTAGTTTAGATGTTGAAGTAAATTAAATTAAATTAAATTAAGATAATAAAATATTAATAAAATATTATTATTATTTTAAAATTTAAAAAATTTGAATTATTTATTATATTTTATATTAAAATTTAAAAAAATTATAATAATAAATTGAGATAAATTAATCTTCCAAACGAAACTTTATGCATCGTTGCTAAAATATTGAATTAAAAAAAAAAAAAAAAGTAAAGAGCATGATACTTTATTGTTTTTTCTTTGTCGTAACTTAAGGGCATGATAAAAGGTATGGCGTGACAGAGTACATTGTAATAATAAAGTGAGCTGGGCCTTTAGACGTGAGGCAAAGGTGACGTGTTCGACTGGGACAGACAGTTACGCCGGCAGGTCGGCGTGTTGGCGTAAAAGATACATTTCGGTGGTGGGACCCAATCCAGTCCAGCCGACAGTGATTGAATTTAGATTCTCTGGTGATATGCCACGTTTATTTAGGAAAAGAAAAATTTGACAAAAAAACAAAACCAAAGGCAACCGCCGAATAAATAAAAATAAGTTTGCGTGTGGGGGCGGCTGCCTGTGCCGCTGCCATCTTTCTGTGGTTTTAAATGTCCCTGACCCCTGAGGTGACACCTCTTGTCTCTCTCTCTCTCAACCAACATGTTCATCCGTCCGTATTTCCTTCTCGTCTGGATAAACTCGTAGGGTACGTTTGGTCAACAAAACTTTACACATAATAGATCATTTTTTTTTATGAAATTTCAAGTTTCATTTTAACATAAAATATTATATATTCAAAAAACCAATTTTTATATGAGAAAATAAAAGGCATAACTAAAAATATTTTATATGTTATGCAAACCTGAAAAATAAAAATTTGAAGTAAATTTTTTTTTTTGAAAGATAATTTCCATTAATAGAATTTCAAAAACAATCCTCTGAATTGAAAGAATTTAACAATACATCTCTAGCAAGTTGATGAGCCTCTTGATTGTCTTCCCTCCTTACATGTATAACGGATTACTCTTCATAGTTCTTCAGTTGGTTCTTAACATCTTCTATGATCATTAGATCTTTTATGATCTTCAGTTGGTTCTTGACATTTTCAAATTTTTAAAAATTTGAAGTAATTAAAAATACACAATAGACCATTTACTTTGGACTATTGCTAATATACTATCATTCATAATTTCATATTAAAATCTAAAACTCCCATATCAACTAAAAACAATAAAATGAATGTTCAACCATATATACAAAATTTATTTATAGTGTCTAATTACATTTTATTATACTCTAGCATTAGATATTATTAACTTATTATATTAAATTTATTTTCATACTAGCGTCTAACTTATTCTTATACTAGATTTATTTCTAGTGTTTAATTACATATTATTAACTTAATATACTAGACTTATTTCTATAATAGTGTTTAATTTATTTCTATATTAAATTTATACTATAGTGTCTAGTTAGATGTTATTATATGTTACTATTATATGTTATTATAGTATTGTCTAATTTGTTTAAAACTTAATTTTATACTAAACTTATTTATATTATCTAATTACATGTTATTATATTATATTAGTATTGCACGTTATTAACTTATTATATTAGATTTTTAGTCTATTTATATTATTTTATAATAATTAATACATGCTAATATAATATTAAATTTAACTATATAAATTATAGACTTTGAGAATATGTAATGTATTTTTACAATATACATATAATATCGGACTTTGAGGATAAAATCATAATCGGGGTCGGAGCGGAGGGAGTTGGTCAGATAACATCTCCAACTCCAACTATGATTAAAAAGTAAAAGTAAAATTCAACTTCGATTCGATTCCAAAGATGCGACGTCTGAATTAGAAGAGAGAGATTCGAGTTTTCGAATTTTCGAATTTTTGCATATCCTACTTGTGAGTGAGATAAGATCAAAATATTATAAATAGTAATAAGATAATTTATTTTATGAGATTTTAAAAAATAAGAGATAAAAATTTTAATAAAAAAATATTTTAAAATTAAAATATTGTTAGGATATAATTTTTAATATTATTTTTTTGAAAATTTAAAAAAGTAAAATTGTTTTTTATTTGTTGTTTAAAAGTTTAGAAAAGTTGTAAAAATTTGAAAGTATTTGTGTTTAAGTGATGTAATGAGATGAAATGAAATGAAAATTTTAGGATAAAACTAGCCCTTAAGATTATTTGTAATGTAACTGAACTTGTTATTCTATTTCCAGTAGTGGAAACTTCAATTGCGAAACCTGTGAAGACTCATGGTGTCTGTTGATGTTGTGGTTCCGTTATCTGAGAGTTGAATTTTCGATGTTGAAGTTGGATTGTTGAATGACATAGTTGAGTTAGGGGGATGTATAAGCAGGTTATTTCCGGTGGACCCTTATGGCAGGGCTTACCGATACAGATTCTGCGAGAAGCGCCCTTGCTCTCGTCAACGACGTCCTGTCCAGGCGCTCTCTCTCTCTCCCAGATTGATATTGATTATTCAGTACACACTAGCACAAATGTTTGTCCATTTGATTTTGTGTTAATCTCTTGTAATGGATTAAAACCTGAAAGGAGGCATATCGTCTAATCTATCCAATTGGCTTTGTTTGGGGCATCTTAACTATAGGGTTTGTGGAGCTTTGTTTAAGGGTAATTGGGTCTTCAATATTTTATAGGAATTGCACCATTGTTATTACTAAGTTGTTGGGTGTTGACATCATGTTTCACGCACTTTTAGGTCGGGTTTCAGAAATTTGGATTTTCGGACCGTCACCCACAAACTTTAAACAAATACAGAGAATTGGGTATACAGAGAATGGGGCCCTAGTGGTGGTCGGGGAGACTCTGATCCTAAAGTCAGTATATCTCCTTAGTGATTTGTGTGAAAGTTTAAAGGAATCAGAGATAGTTTTTTCGTACCTGGAGATCGACTTTTATGTAAGGTTTTTCGAATGGGACAACTTATCCTTGACTTTAAGGGGCCCATGTCCTGTCTACTGTTTATTTGGTCAGAATCTATTAATGCGGCATGGCTCATGAGGCGGCGTCATTAATGCGACGTAGAGTCCAGGGAGTGCGCCATTAATGCGGCATGGCTCCCTGACTCATGTTACTCTGCGAATATTCATTGTCAGCCAGCCCTCTTCATGTCTATTGTTAGGAGATCAAAGGCTCCCCATATCTTCTGCCCACCTACCTGTGTAGGTTCCCGAGGGTTAAGTATCAACAGGGGTGTCAAAGCAGTGAGTCCATATGCCCTTTACCGTCCGTTCTTCTCACTTGTGGGTCGCTTCATGGGCAAATTTTGCTAATGGGCTTAGTGTTTTACAGAGGGCCCATTGACTCCCTTTAGCGGAGGGCCGTAGGGCTCGGTTGGGCCCTCGGACTAGCCTCCCTAGTGGTTCTTCGGGCCTATGGGGAAAACCTCCATTGGGCTGGACTAAGAGCCTTGTAACTGGGTGTTTGGTGCTTAGTGGAAACTGGGTATTGGTGGATTTATTGCATGGTTCATATTTTGGCTCGATTGTTAATTTTAAGTTTGGATTGTGACATTTTTGGGCTGGGAATTAAAAAAGACTGCCTGGAAAACGAGAAGAACAAGGGAGTGAGTCGCTTTTTGGAACTTTGGATGGAAGAGTACTTGGTTGAAAGTTAACTTTGAATTCTTGTATTTGAAGTCTCCGGTGCAAATCAGACGGAAACAAGCTCGTAATTGCTGGTCAGTATTTTGTATATAGTTGGTTCTCATCCTTCAGAGTACGAGTGCGTTTGTATCTGAGTTGGTCTTTCAACATCCCTCTTGCCCGGCCTATTTCCCCTTTCCCCCCTCACTGCATGCGGTAATTGAACCCTTGTTTGATTACCATTTACCTACCTCTCCACTAGTAACTGTTGTCGAGTTGTTAGTAATTCATAGTTTTGTATCATACATAGCTTTTCTGTTTAATCTTTACTTTGTCCTAACAAGCACTGAGTAGAAATAGCGGAGAGAATGAGGCTGTTAGGACTCTTCAGCAGATGGGTAGTTGGGACTGAGGGTGAAATAAGCTTGGTTTGAACATCCAAACTAGAAGGTCCAGAGTTTCTCTTTCATTTTGCTTCACAATGCATGAATTCTTTAAGGTCTATTCTTATGCATGTAGCTAAAAATGGAGAAACATATTTTATAGTAATTAAATTCACAGAACAGTGTGTTTCTGACCCTTTAAAGATGGTTAAGGTGACATTTTCAAACCTGCTTTGGGATTGGACTTGGTTTACGCAGCCTTGGACTTTAAGGTGACATTTGCTAGGTTTTCGCGATAGGCCATTAGTTTTATCGTTTATTGGCATTCATTTGCATCTCATCCTTGTAGGCACCCCCCCCCCCCCCCCCCCCCCCCCTTTTTCTCTCTACTTTTATCTGGAAATGAGATAAAAGAAAATAAAAATTTACAACTTTACAAGGCCTTGAGGATCGAAACAATAAAAAGTTGACACTCTGCCTATAGTATGGGGGCTAGAGGTTGAGAGTGTGGCCTGTTAGACATCTGGACCTAGAACAAGTGCTTGAAATTAATGTGCAAATGCTTTCTTTTTCTC
Source organism: Juglans microcarpa x Juglans regia (assembly GCF_004785595.1). Classification (NCBI taxonomy): domain Eukaryota; kingdom Viridiplantae; phylum Streptophyta; class Magnoliopsida; order Fagales; family Juglandaceae; genus Juglans; species Juglans microcarpa x Juglans regia. The sequence continues at coordinate 5,742,450 of NC_054602.1, read as the reverse complement.
TTTTTTATTTTTGGGCTGGAGGGAGAGAGAGAGAGGGAGAGCAGAGCAGAGGATTGATGGAATATGACCTTTTCTACCTTCGACTTTTACAGGACCTCTGTTTGAATTTATTTGTGGTCGTTTTGCATTTACAAACCTCCTAAATGTCCAATAAGAGGAGATAGAATGGATCTCTTTGAGGGTACATGAAGAAATCTGAATAGATGTTTTAGTCCATAATAATTTCTGAGCAATGGAAGCTTAATTCAGGGCAAATATAACGCTTGGACCTCAAAAAGAGAGGCTGATGTTCTCTGGTCTGCATACTGTAGAAGATATCTTCTGCTGATGTTCTCTAATAGTCTTGAAATGATATATTTTCTCACCATATAGACAAGTCACAAGCGTAGCTACCAATCCAGAAGGCCTTATTAAAGTCAACTACCAGCCATCATCAGCAGTCGCCCACTTGCAACATTCGGACTGTGTCGCGCACTCTTTGTACGTGTGTTCCTTATTTTTCATGTCATTCAATTCTAGTTTCTGAATTTCACAAGCTGAACATTACCTTTCTTTTAGGGCAGGTTTGGAGATGGGATGAGATACAAAATTTTTATTTCATCTCATTTCATCATTACATCTTTTTTAAATTCCATACAAAATATAATAAACAATTCAACTTTTTCAAATCCCAATTTATCTTTTTCAAATCTCAATACAATAATAATATTAAAATATAATATTTTAAACTCTCAAACAAAATACAAAATTCTCATCTCACTCTCCAAACCTACCCTTAGTATCCTAAAAGATTTCGTTTTACTCAATGCAAAATGGTGGGTGGATGCTGATGTTAAATTCCATAGGTGGGCAGCACATGACAAGAACCAATAGTACAAGGAAGGGAAGTTTATTCTTGAAAGGCAGAGCTTCTGAATTTCTTTGTATCTGTCAAATTCTAAATCTAAACTTTAAAATCTTATATTCCTGCACATACATATGTAACAGACGGCGGATAGTTTAGCGAGTAAATCAACTTGTCCGCACGCCTTGGTTCAAGTGATGCGGAAAATCCTTAGAAAGGTGCTGTTTTTCAATAAGAGAAAAACAAATATCAAACAGTAGAAAATAGACGTTTTAAAGTCATGGAATGCTCTTTCTATATTTTATTTCCTACTCCTAGTTAAGGTAACGAGATATTCTGAGATATTATGTGAATAATAGTGAAAATATAATTATAAAATATTGAACAATAGTGAATAGTAATAAAAAATATGTGAAAAATAATAATAAAATAATAAACAGTAATAGAATACCTGAGAATACCTTACACCCAAACTAAACTATCTTTGTGATTGGGGGCGTCTCTTTCGTTGTATCGCTTGTGTATTGGGTGCCATTGATAGTAGGAATTAAGTTAAAAAAGAAAGAAAAGCGCCTACCCTAATCTTTACTATTTTCTTGGTGAATCTAACATTTATGGCCCTCCATCTTGGTAATCTAAACTTGTCCCACCAAGTTAAATACCTTGTGGGTGTCCTCAAAATGCTGGAACTTTGAGACAGTTTCAGAATCTTCTATTGGATTGGAGAACAATGAGATGATATTTGATCATTTTTTATTTTTCATAATTCAAACTCTTATCAGTTGCAGCTGAATATGCTATTTATCGGAGGTTTGGACCAGTGTTTCTTTCACCATCAAAACCAAAAGATGGATATATATGCTCCAAAGAAGAATTCGCCTGGTTGTCTGGATTTATGTGTCTCAGTGGGTTAGAGCGGCTTCACACCCACGTGGCTCATTAACGAGTACAGGCTGCAAATCATCTCTTAAAGTGGGGTTAGCCCACTGTTTTGTAACGTAAGAGCACTTGCTAGTAATAGATAAAATTTAACAAAAATTTGCTAGCTATTCACTTTTCTATCCTTATTTTATTTTTGGGTTCCACCATCAACATCTGCATTAACGTTTGCATCAGACTTTTCATTTCGCATTTCGCACGACTTCATCTCTTCCGAAGCTTTACAAGAAAATCGAAAAGAACACCATTTTGATACAAACTTCAAATACTTGGTAAATAGCATCTATAAACTTTTTCCCCAACTTTTTCTCCAATATTTGCATAAGTTTTTTATATATATATATATATATATATATTTTCTTCACTTGGCAGCTCTGTTTTTTGTTAGAGTTTCCTACTTCGTTTTATTTTTTTTGCTAACTCATTCATCTTAACCGTCAGTTAAACAAAAGGTGCTATTTTGAGGTGCTAGTTTGTGAATTTTGATAGGAAATAAATTATCATAAGAATAAATAGGAAATAAATATTCTAATTACCATGAAATAAAAAAAGTAGAAATGAAGATTAAATATAAATATTTTAATGAAATGAAAATAGATTTAGAGAGTTTGTTATTTAATATCTATAAAAAGTAATTAGTTAAAGTGAAAAAAGTGAATGTTGAAGTCAAATTTTGATTAAAAAAATAGGTAGTTCACTGCTAAAGCCCTTTCCTTGCAAAAACAATACTTCAATTCCACTTTCCTGCTTCCAATCGATGCGGTGTAAATTGTTTGGATCTGTCCCCACCGAGTTTTTTCCTTTCCGAAAGATGCAAAAAAAAATAATAGGACATGCCCCATTAAAAAATTATTAGTGGATTGGAATCCGAAAGCCATGCAAAGGGTTGCTTTCTACATTCTTTCTAATAAATATATTATTAAAGAAAGGTGAAAAATATTTTTTTTTCCTTATAGAAGAAAAAAAAAAAATGAAAAAGGAGATGTTGACAGGCAAGAAAATGAGTTCAAGAGAGGCCATTCGATAATAAGACTGCTGTTTCTACCACCTCCAGAAGTTTCATAGCCACTCCGAACGTCCAAAAAGTGTCCCGCCGAATGATTTTTTTTTTTTTTTTTTATACGTAGTAAATAAAAAAAATACTTTAATAATATTGTGAATTTTTTTATTTTTTTAAAAATATTTATGATGATAAAAAAAATACATGACAAAAAATAAAAAAATAAAGTATATTTTTCGGGACACACATTCAGGACATATATGTGGCAAATGTAGTGCTGCTCTAACTGTATTTCAAACTGAAATATATTTTGTTAAAATATATTATAAAAATAACATCATTTTATAAAAGTATCATAATTTTAAAATATATATTGAAAAATATATTGTGCAAATAATATTATTTTGTTTTTTACTCCTTTCTTTACCTCCATTATGGATGATGGTCATCATGATGATGACGATGTTAATACATCCATGCCCATAACTTGTCATGATGATGATTCTCTCGACCACATTTCTTGTGTGAATACCAGTGTTTTGTTTTTTCCTCCTTCCTTACATCCATCATGGATGATGGCTCGATGTTAATACGTCCATGCCCATAACTTGTCATGATGATGATTCTCTCGACCACATTTCTCCATGCGACATAAGTCATATATTTTATATTTTATTCAGAAAAATGACTTGTAAAAATTTTAAATAAATAAATTTCATCTAAGTTTTTATATAAAAAAAGTATACCTCTATATAAAAAAAAATTATTCTTTATTAATTATTAGTATAATCTTTTATATAACACTTGTCAATTTCAGCTTCTACCCATCATTGTTATTTTATCTAATGTGTGTACGTGGCAGCCAACTTAACGGAGCGGGTTAATAAACCGTACCTGATTGGACAAGCACGACTCGGGAAACGACGTCGGACCGCCGCCTCCGTCACCGACAGAGTCACGGAGTTTCTGTACGACAAACGACACGCAACAACAACAAGAGAAAGCTCTCTTCTCCCCCTCTCTCTCTCTCTCTCTCTCTCTCTCTTCTCTATTTTAAAATAATTGTTTATACGTTATGTGGGTGCGTGAGGTAACGTTAGACCGCCGTGACGCCTCTGCCGCCGACAGGACAGATTTGCTCGTTGGTGGGTCCCACTTCAAAAGCTGACCAGCCGTGCGGTTTCGCCACGTGCATCTCGAGGACCCCACCTCGCATGACACACATAGAACCGAACTCCTACTCTCGTAAAATAATAATAATAATAATATTATTATTATACCGCTGTTTTTGAAGGAAGGAAATATAAAAAAAAAATAGAGAATAAAAAAAGGTATCGTGAGAGTGGGTACCACATGAGTCAAATCGATCGTTGTAAGAGGTGAAATGACGGCCGGCTCGTCGCAGGTGCAGGTGCAGGTGCAGGTGCAGCGGCCGTGATGATGCAGCAGCAGCAGCCTGCAGAGAGCTTCAAACTGAGCACTGCTGACGATAGTATTAGGTGAATCTGTAAGAAGAAAACAAAAAAATAAGAAAAAAAAGGTAGCCACTTTACGTGTGTTGGGTGTTCTTTCTGCTTCTGTTTTGTATTTTTTTTTTTTTTTTTTCAGTTTACTCAACAGGTTGCTATTTTCTACCTGCACTTTTCCAATCTTTCAATTTTATCCCCACGTTTTTCACATAATCACTCTAGGCAAGCTGTATGCCATTCTGCTCTTCAGAAAACTTTTAACGTATGTATATCTTCGTCCACGTGAGAAATTATTATCATCAATTATTATTTATTATTTTATATCTTATATCTTATAAAAAATATTAAATATATTTAAGAAAAATTTATAAAAAAAACTTATTTTTTTATATGTCAATTAATGATACATTGAAAATAATAAAATTTAAAATTAATTTAAATTTAAAAAAAAATAAATAAATCTTATAAATAATATTATGAATAAAAAAGTATAAGTATACGTAGAATTATTCTAAAAAAAAAAATAAAAATAAATTTCAATGTGACGTAAGTGGCAAACCTCAAATTATTATCTGTTTGATTTAAGAAACTTCGAATTAATAAAGTTGTGCTTCTGGAGTTTTTTTTTTTTTTTTTTAATTCAACAAAAGCTGAGTCCAAACTTTGGAATCAATGGCAGATTTGATTGACAACGCTTCGAATCTACGGTGGGACCCACAGGCAAGTAAATTAATATAAGTGGGTAGTAACGCTTGATGTCCTTTCATTTTTTATTTTATTTTATATAATATATATATATATATATATACACACATTATTTATTCAAACGTATCATTCTCCTCCTGAAATGAAAGATTATATTTTAAGTGAAGGAATTCAAAGGATTTGAGTATTTAATTAGTTTGTCATTTTTTAAAAGTCATAATAAGTTAAACGTCAAAATTTAATTTACTTGACAGCACGTAGCGTTATGATAAGAGTACTATAAGAATAAATAAATTTATATCAAAAGATTGTGCACTTTGTTTTGCTTTTGCTTTATCTGAAAACGACACCAAATTTTGATTTTGAAAAGGGATGCGATTGATTTTTAAAATATATATATATATAAAAAGAATTTTATATTTTGTAACTACCGCCGTCCTAAAAGGTAACGTTGACGAATATTATATATATTTCTAGCCGTCTCATCCACTTCTGGTTTAATATTTTGTTTATCCTAAGGTACTTTTGTTGTGATACATGCGGAACAAAAGTTAAGCAACAGGAAGACAAAGAGGTTTTATATTAAGATAATATTCTTAATTACATTTTATCTTTTTTTTTTGTTAGTAAGATTTTATTTTTCATTTTATTATTAATTATTTTCAATTATTCTAACTGATTTTGTACATTTTAATTGAATACCAACTACTTAAATAATAATAATAAGTTAAAATATGTCATGTTATTGTATAAAAAAGGAAAAGTGAAATGTTAAAAACACAAAAGGATTATATACGAAGTGGTGTGATTTAATGTAATCTGTTAGATTCATTTTATGATAAAAGTAATTTTACAATCTAACATATCATATTAAGTCATGTCATTTCATGAGTATACGTTATATAAAAAAATACATAGAAGAAGGGGATGGTGTTTTTGCCCCCATTGTAACCAGCTTATAGCTTTATTCCCTAACCAAACGGCTCCACTTATAATTAGAATATATGGAAGATAAGCCAAAATTATATATATTCGATCTCTGCGACCGTCATTGGACGTATAAGTAGTAATAGTAATAATTAAAACAAGTATGGATTAGGGTAGAATTGAATAGAAACATGTCATGATAGGTCAATATCAAATACAGGGATTAGGTATTGTCTTACAGTTGAAGTTACTGCGTCAAATTAAACAAAAGGGAACACGCAACTACAACACATTACCCTCAGTTTTCAGACTTGAGATTTTGAACTTTTGATTGGGAAGTTTCATAGCATCAAAACAACATTAATGTCTGTGGGGATGGTCGGAGGAAACATCATTTCCATTTATTCAGGAGATGTTAGGTTAATGCAATTAGATTGTTTGGTTATGAGAGAGAGAGAGATTATTGGATTTTCAGTTGAATGATTAAAATAGAGGTTTTTTTTTTTTTTTTTTTTGGGTCAATTTTGTGTAAGACGGTGGAATTGGACCACAGATTCCAAGAGGAGGTACGTAAAGGAGGGAGTAGAGAAAAAGAAACAAAACAGCCGGCAGTGCCTATCAACAACGCGCCCCCCATCTCCTAACAAAATAGTAGACTTTTAAAACCCCACTCGGTCCCCTCCTCCTCCATCGAGTTCGTCTCTTAACATGTTTCAACCCTTCTCAGGGACAATTACGTCATTGAAATTCTAGAACCACACGCGCCCAATGAAGAGCGGGTGGGGGTCCTAGATTCATTGAATTTATCCGATGCTGTTAAAAATTATGGGAACCGGATCTCTGTGTTACGGGGAACGCTATCATATGCATGCTTTGAGCGTGGGCAAAAGGACTGCTGCTGCTACTAGTTTCTTCTAGTTAGGAACGCCAGAAACAAAGAATCCATTGTTGTGTGTATCATCATGATTTGGGACAAAACGATCGTATCAACGGTCATAAGACCGACAAACATTTCGCCGATGATATTCAGCGTAAAAGCTCCAACTTTGTAGCGAGAAGAAGATGTGGATAAATTGAAACCATTATAAACTGGAACTGTCTTGTTTCATGGAAACAAAAACCAAAAACATACTAGTATTTACATATGGTTTTCATTTCTTAATGATTTTTTCCCGGTTACTCCCTCCCGATTAGTCTCAAAACAGAGAAAAAAAGGAAACTAGCTAGGCACTAGGCCATAGAATGGGAAAACAGAAGGAATAAAACAGGGAGATTTCTAAGTGATCAGGACGCAAAACGATCCCCTAAAAAAAGGGTAGACAGCTCTCATGCATACACATTCAAAGCCACAACGGAGGAGGCTCGTTCAGATCAACAGGTAGCCCGCGGCGCACGAGCCCCATAAATGACGCCGTGGCAGGGCTCCCCTGCACCTGGGACACACCAGAAGAGACAGCGACCGGAGCTTCTCGCTTAGGCGGCGATGACAAAGACTCGGACTGGGAGCCACAGCTCATGTCTTTTAGAACGCCGGTCTGTAAGAACTCACCGAGTACGAGACGGCCGGAGTGGGAGTTCCAGTGGCCGGTTGAGGGGAGGTTGAGGTCTAGGGGGAGACCGGCGGTGACCGGAGCTGGAAAGTTGGTCTTCGCCTTGGCTCCGCGGAGGTTGCGAGCGGCGCCGTCATAGGCGAGCGCAGCTTCTTCCGGAGTGTCAAATGTACCCAACCAAACCCTAGTCTTCTTCCAGGGATCACGTATCTCAGCGGCGTAGCGACCCCATGGCCTCTTTCGTACCCCCCGATAGTGTCCCTCTCGAGCGGAAGCCATGAGAGGAAACGGAGAAAAGTTTCGCACCTTGCACACGCACACGAGAAAGCAAGAGCCCTAGGAGAGCGAACGAGGAGAGAGAGAGAGAGAGAAGGAGTGGGGAGCAGAGGTGTGTGTATAAAAGGTGAGGGGACCCACTAAGTCACCCGTAATCGTCGGATGGACGGCATGACCTCTCGCTTGTATAAACGAATTTAAATCGGCCCACTTCCTATGTTCCTAGCACTGATAATCGACCAGTTATCCAGACCGTTGGATGGTCACTGACTGACGGCTGAGATTGTGGGAGAACGTACTCGTGAGAATCAGGGAGAGAAAGGATGGAGATAGAGGCTGGGAAAGGAAGTGGGACCCAGAAAAAGCACAGAGCCGCCGCCTGATAAGACGTGTGCGCTAGGATGGTAAGGTGTGGAGCTGTCAAAACATACATATGTGAGAGCGTTTGACGTAAGCCCTACCCATATTGTACGGCGCCTGCCTTTTGTTATTTATTTATTTTAATTATTTTGTTTGATTCGTTGAAGAATACACGATAATGATATTCGATCAGATTTTTTTGAGGGGTGGCGTGTCGAATAGTGAATGGAGGATAGGAGTTGTAATGGTTGTGATGGGGGAGTTGTCAGAGAGCCCCCACGTGGAAGGTACATAGATGGTGTCTGAGTTGCAGGGGACAGGCCGAGTTGGGAGGGAGCTGAGTTATGGTTGGCGTGTTTGACTCGGCTTTTTTGTGGGGTGGGGTGGGGTGGTGTCGAGGTGATGGAGGTGGTCCAATCCAAATGGGTGGATTTTGGGACCGAAAGGTAAAATGTGAAGGTCGTACGGTGATGTAGGTGAATGACTGAAGACTCTACTGCAGCTGCCACACCCAATGTTCACGTGAATGCTTTTTTTTTTTAATTTTTTTTTTCTCTTTTTAAGAATATTAGAAAAAGAGAGAAATTATTTTTTCTATCTTTTTTGGTTCCCTTTAAAGTACTATTTCTGGGGCACGTGTGCTCCTAAATGGTAATATTTCAACTTTTTCCTCTTTGGGTATTTTTTTGTTTTTCTCTTCTCATTTGTTTGTCTTTAAAAGTATTGACTCCCTTCGAATTAGGCTTTCCGTTTTTTTCTCTTTTGCTATCAAAAAATAAAAAATAAATAAAGCAATGAACATTTCCCAATATTTTTATTGTTTATTTATATTACTTTCATATGGCCAATTTGTGGAAGAGCAGCAGTAAGGATGATATGCTTCACAGTAATCTCTCCCGACGTTCTTCGTAGGACAAATGGTGAGAGTGATTACAGAACGACGAATGATAAAATAAAAGTTTACAGCGGCAGAGTACCCCCAAAGACGTAATAATTCAAAAAAAAAAAAAAAAAAAAAAAAGGCTAACACTTGTAAGCATTGTCAATTTCTACACGTGTCTATTCTCTATTTGTCACAACGTTTCTTTAACAAATTGGAACGAAAAGAAAAGAAAAAAGAATGGGAGCAATATACAAGAATTTTTATATTAGAGATTTTGGTGCCACACAGGTAAGATCTGGATGTGGTATTAGCTATCAAGAATTTGAAAGCACAAACAGACAGTATCATGAGCTGAACAAGATGATCTGCAAGGCCGAATCAACGAACCGGTCCCTCGACTTCTGAAGCAAAATGAAGTGTCCGTTCACAAAATAGGAGCATACCCAAGGTGATGGGTGTCTAATCATGATAGCAAAATAGGCCCGGTTTCAGCAGCAGTCCGAGAATGGCCATGGTTGTTGTGCCTTGTCATCTGGATATCGCGTGCTAAATGGGTCCTTGCCTTTGCGTAGGGAGCATCTCGTGCTGTACAAAAATGAAAGTAGGCACAATATGAATTTGAAGGAACGCAAAGTACCAACAAAAGCATGCTTGTATAGGCAACGCAAGGCTTGACAGATGTTATTTTCCATCTCAAACTGGGCACAAATAGAACAGGGGGATTCTAAGGGTGTTTTAATTTTCAATGTTCAATTCTTCTCATTTTTGTTAATTTGACCATTTAATATGAATTCGTTAATGACATGAAACATTATACAAACCAAAAGGCCTTGCAAATTATACAAATGCATCAACGTTGGCAGTCTATGTTCCATGGTAAACATGGCATGCCAACAGCGCTTCCATACTTTTTATGAATTTTTTGTACACAAAATGCATTACCAAGATTGTGTGTGTATATATGTTTCTGAAAAGCATTTTGCCAAAAATCTCATCTCAACTTCGAAATGAATGTCCTTACCCGCAAGCTGTCGTGCTCGGAGGATATTTTGCCGCCTTTTCCACCAACACACTGAACAGATAACAATGAGTAGCAATGACAACAATGCACCCAAAGCAATGCCAACCTTAGCACCTACAGAAAGGTGGGGTCCACAAGTAGGCAGTCCAGGTATGCCACAAAGCCCTGCATTATCGGTAAAACTGCAAATCTCTACAGTAAGTAGTTGTAGCAGACCTTGTAACAATACCACTACCCAAAATGTAACCGACAATACGTTTTCACAATCTTGAACACAAGAAAATTCCGTGTCTACATGTTATGGTAAGTATTTCTAAAAGCCCCAAAAACCTTAAAAGACTAAAAATAGTTGGAACATACTTGAAGCTAGCTCTATGTAAAAGCCTTCCTCCTAGTGCAGCTGGGACTCTTCCAGACAAAGAGTTGCCATTAAGATTCCTGCACCATCATCACTGAAATAAGAGTTTCTCTCGTGAATAAGTTCATGGGTTAACGAGATGCTTCAAGGATCTTACAGTATCCGCAATGATGTCAACTGTCCAAGGGTTTCAGAAATTGATCCATTAAAAAAGTTGTAGGACAGATCCCTGCCATGGAAGCATATGCATTCAGACGTTGTATTTAGGGGTTGTTTGGAAGATGGATAGTCTCATCTCATCTCATTTCCTTCCCAAACATACTCAAATCTAAATACTTTTCAATTTCAAATATTTAACTTTTTTATCTAATCATTACCTAATCATTACAACTTTTCTAAACTTTCAAACAGAACACAAAAAACAATTTAACTTTTTCAAATTCTAAAATAAAAATTATATTTTAACAATATTTAACTTTATAATATTTGTATTCAACTTTTTCTCTCATTTTTCAAAACTTCATAAAATATTATAACTCAAATTATTTCACTATTATTCATAAATTTCTCATTTCATCTCATTCCAAGCATCCCTTAGAGTTATGCAAATCCATTGCAGCACAAAACAGTAAGTGACTAGAATGATCCAAAAGCAAAATCGATGGAATTGGTTTGACTAGCTTCACGCCAGTGAGAAAAGCGACAAGATATCATCTCAAGACTGCCAAATCACTGTATATCATGGTTTCCAGATGTCAACAACATAGCAGCTCTTTGCACAGCAAATGATATCATTTACAAAGAGTTGTCTTTATCCTGTAGAAACTAAGGGCTCGTTTGAATATTAAGAATATTTTAAAATATATGTAAAGAAATGGTTTGTAAATAGTAATGAAATAGTTTGAGTTAAGATATTTTATTGGATTTTGAGAAAGGATAGAGAAAAAGTTGAATAAAATATTTATAAGGTTAAAACATTGTTTGAATATAAATTTTTAATTTTATTTTTTTTGGAAAGTTGTATAGGGTTTTGTGTTTTGTTTAAGAGTTTGGAAAAGTTGTAATGATTAGATGAAAAAGTTGAAGACTTGAAATTAAAAAATGTTTTGTGTTTGAGTGATGTTTGGAAAGGAAATATATGAAGAAGACCTGAGAACAGTTATATTCCCAAACGGGCCCTAAAACAGTAAGAAACATTTGACAAGAGAGAAGCAATGAACTCACAATATTTCTAAGCTAGATATTGTTCCAAGTGAGGATGGAATGATACCATGAACGTTGTTTCCACTCAAGTTTCTGCACACACACAAAGCAAACGAATATAAGAGGTAACATAAAACAAAGCTAATAAGTGTGGCTCACTACTTGTGCCATTGTAAGGTTTACGAAACAGAAATGTTGGACTAACAATCTGAGTGGTTATAACAAGGACCGTTTCACAAATATATGCCATTCTTATCACAGCATTTCAAATTGTTATGTGATCATGAATTTTCTTTGCACATTGCATCTTATCAGTGGTAAATATTAAGATTACAAATTTGAACCATTTGAAAATGATAAACAAAAGAAGCTTTGTGGGCCCAATTTATCATTGGAATTGAGGGAGGCCAACTTTCAGAAACTTACACGCTCTGTAGATGACGCAGACTGGATATTTCATCAGGCAAGAAACCCCTCAGACCTTGGTTGTCAAGTCCACTGATCAGGCAAAGGTAAAGCTCTAGTTAATTAACACGAGGCTGTAATATACTTGCAGAATGCATATGTGCACGAGTGAAAAGGCATGATTCTTAATCAGTCCATATTTCTAGTGAATTTATTCTTCAAATGGAAATTAAACTTTCTACTTTCTTGCTTGGAAAATGAAGCCAAATACCGAAAAGATAGTGCCAAAATCCAGCTTAATAATCATGGAAGCAATGTAAGTGGTCCAGTGCATTAAAGGTAAAAATCAACATATGACTCAATACCAAAATCTACACAAAGAGTACAGTTCAGTTACTTTTGAAACACATGCTATTTCCATGAGAGAACAAGAGATATACTCAGTAAAATATGGATCAAATGACTTCTTCCAATAGTTGATAATTAAAAACAAAAATAGACATTTCATGCAAAGGTCATGATTTTTGTTTCACCTGAACATATGGAATCATAGAAATAAGGTCCTATTCAATGGTGTCGAGCCCTATGTTATCCAGGTCATATCAGTTGATTGGACATTTGACTTGAACTCCATATGGTTAATGTCAATAGTTTGGTCAGAGAAACCAGAAACATGGTTAATAATTTGGGACTAGCATAAAAGCTTTTGATTGGTGCCTAATCCCAATTTAAAGGAACATACAACCAGTAGCAGGAGCAAGAATGCTCTTAGTTTTATAGATGACAGTGTTTCAACAATGGAATGGAAGGAACTGGCAATGGTGCAGACTTAAAGCTTAGTGTTGAAGGGGACAAAAAGAGTTGGTTCAGTTGCTGTATAGAATCTTAAAAGTTGTAAACAGGTAGTTTTCTCAGGCAGTTCAATGCACCAAACATGGTAAATATGAGCTAAAGATCAAGAACGTACAGTCCATCGATGACCCATTTCCCATTAGTACTGTCAAATTGGCAATCTGCCCCACTCCACGGATGTTGTTGGGGAACACATGGATCGCCATTCCATCCAAGCCGAATAGGTAGCCCCAATGCTTTCTTCAATGTTCGCAGAGCCGTAACTGGAATGGGACAAGGATAAATTAGTGACATCCTCTACAGATTCCAACTTCCAAAGAAACCACAAAATTTATCCATAAAGAGAATTTTTTTCCCTGTTCAAATTTTAGCCCCTTCTACAATTTTATTTCTCACATAAAAGTTCAAGACTTTTATTCTACCAAATTAGTTGAGCTAAATAATAATTTACAAGATTACTAACATTTTTTTTTATAAGAACATTACTTACATTTTGTTGAAGTTTAATTAAGAGTTTTGCTGTAAAACTGAAATTGAAACAAGTACTAAATGGGAAACATGTAAAGCCGAATGATTATAAAAAGAAAAGAGAGCAGAGGCTAAAAATAATTGCATTTGAATTTTTAACTTCATTCACTAATTTCCCTTTAGCAGTCTAGCATTGGATGTCATTAGGGAATGAATTACTATTATAACAAGCGGTGATCAGGATTATTAAGACAACCTCAACGGACCAAAAAACTGTTTCATGGACTGAAGCCACATAACAAGGACCATCTTGCCAAAGCGTGCATGGTTCTGAAATGTCATTTGTCATCCCGGCTTATTATTACTGGTCAAATGATAAACAGCATTATCGGCAAGATCTAAAGGGCTAAAGTTTTGTTTCATGGATTGAAAATTACTGATACTGACAACAAGGACCATGACCAGTTAGAAGCCATAAAATGTTTCTCTTACTTTCTCTGTCATTCCGGCATAACATCAACATGAGTTACTGAATCTTTTAGAGATAGGAGAGACTTTGATGGAATTTGTTTGGTCCATAAATAAGTTTTCTGGCAAGGTATTGTGGTATATGTTATTCATTAAAGGATTTAACCTGTGGTAGTTTTCCACAGTTTCGGTGGCTTTCAAAGGCATAAACATTTCTTTTCCAAATGTATCTTTTAAGCTTACATCAAGAGAGATTTCCGCAATCACCCAGGGAAGCAAGATATTTTGAAGTTGTGGACTGACTGAAAACTTTGACTTGGTTTGGCAGCATACATATTCTCCAGCCTTGTAGGCTGAAAGACATATTTCAATTGATGGTGATTTCAGTTAGAGGAACTCAACTTTGGTTATGGACAATGCAGCAAAACTACTCGTCTGTTTTTAAAAAACAGACGGTGATCTAACATGCTACGTAAGTATAAGTCCCATGGATAGTACACCATACATCAAGCAGCAGATGTGAAGTCACCAAATTATGAGATTTACGAGAGACTTGGTCATTGGGTGCAGCAAAAATATCAAACTTATGAAAGATTTCAACAGTTTAACTGAAGGCATGAATATTTTTCTGAAGTCGAGCTAGCATTCAACAATAACATACCAACATAATACAATATATCATATTGAAGTCATACATACATCAATAGAGCATGCAAGTACGTTTATCTATGCATGCATCCAAATGTATTTAGCTGGCCGCATCCTAGTTCTAGATTGGGAAATTTGAAGGAAACTAAACATACGATAGTAACAGAAAGAATATAGCATGCATACCTTCCTCTGGTAAAGTTTTGGACTCCTCTATAATAACCTCAAAGACCTCAATGGCATTAATAATCGCATGACCTTTTATAGGATGTAAGGTTATTGTCAAAGTTCTTCCATTAATAGCAACAGTCGTGTTAAGAACAAGAGCAGTATAACGACCCCCACTCATTTTGATAATGTCTACATTTTCAAATGCAACATCACCATTAATCAAAACGTCAAATACCCTTTGCCCTACATCGGTTACTGAAGAATCAATTTCTGCGAAGTGTAACCAAATTGAGTAGTTTCCATTGGGCTCCACATCAATAATATTTGTTAAATCAGGCTGATCATCAGTACTAACAAGAGCTGACTGATAAAGAGCTTCAGGATAAAAGTTTGGTGACTTTGAAGCCTGCTCAATGCTATTTTCAGTAGATCTAGGCCGATCAGAACTCTGACCAAAAGTTGATATGGCTTTCCAAAATCTATCCCCACCCCAGTGATCACCACTATAATCTACATCGAACTTTGACTTCCCAGTACCACAACTCAGTCTTGTGGCTGTTCTAAAAATTGTTCCTTGACCCCACTGTTGACTGGAATAGTATGCCTTACCGTCAACTTGAAGAATTTCAATGGAAAGGATTGCTGGATCTCCATGACCAGTACTATGAAAGCAGAGAGATGCCGTGTTATTCATAAGAAACACAAGGGCTTCAGCAAATGCTTGGTCATCCTGGGTGCTCCAGCCAGACTGCAAAGAAAATATCTGGGTGCCCTCGATAGAAACATCAAATAGAGGTTCATTATCAAAATTAGGCAGCTTAACCAATCCAAAGAACATCCGGACAGAATAGTGTCCTTTTGGCACTCCATTAATGCTGTAGCAATGTTCTGGACCTCCAGATAGGGGAAAGTAGCGAAGTGTTTGAAGAGGAGGAGAGATGAAGCTTGTACGTGTTGCATTAGTAGGTATCCCTCCTGTATATGCAAAATCCTTATACCAAAGCGTATTTGTTGGTGGTGTATGGACATTTTGACGAGCTCCACAGCTTATGCGCATAGCAAATGGTGCTGTAGTGAGAGAAAAGATTCCACAAATTCAAACACGACAGTTAAAATCAAGTGACAAGGAGAAGTAGCTAAGCAAAAGAATGATTATCTAAATTTTAAGCATACATTTCTAGTCAGGGAGGTTCATATATACTCAATTTCACCAAGAAATTAGTAATAATTGCATAAAGATGACCCACTTCCATATTTAACATGCAGCAGACATTCTGATTTACTAAAATGTCCAAGATGGTTCAATCTATACATCCCTTTAACTCATCATCACCTTGGTAATCACTTGATTCAATGAATTTTTAATAAATATCAAAGTACCAATAAGCAAGTGATGATAGCTTATAGCTATAGAATCTACAACACTATATTCATGCATATACATATTATAAGCGCACTGCCAAATGAGGAGGGGTGTAGTCAACCTTCATTGGGCCCCAGCCAAGAGAGAGGTGTTTAGTGTTTGTTTTTTCTATGGAGTCTTTACCCATAATGACAATTTGTTTCCTTGGAGGAGTATTTGGAGGACTAAGGTCCTTTGAGAGCTGCGTTTTTTTGCTTGGACAGCCTCTCTAGGAAAGATTCTTACTGCAGATAACCTAAGGAAACGACACATTGTGGTGCATGATTGGTGTTGCATGTGTAAGAGAAGTGGGGAGTCCATGGATCATCTTTTACTCTATTGCAAGATTGCTAATGTGCTTTGGAGTAATCTTTTCAGACGGGTTGGCTTGGCTTGGGTCATGCTCAGAAGAATAACGGACCTGTTTAATTCCCAGAGAGGGATAGGTAGCAGCCCACAAATAGTAGTTGAAAAATGGTTCATACTTGCCTAGCTTAATGGTGTATTTGGAGGGAAATGAACATAAAATTTTGAGGACTGTAAACAAACGTGGGAGAAGCTCAAAACTTTTTTCAACACTCTTTTCCGTTGGAAAGCTTTTACAGATTTTAATGGGCTTAACTTTCACAATTTACTTGTATATTGTTCTCTTTCTAAATAAGAGTGTTTCATGTTACATCCCTTGTACTTGGATTGCAACTTTCGGGCCATTAATGAAGGTATATTATATTATTACTTATCACAAATATAGGCACTGTAGTAACTCTTCATTAACCATAAGTTAAATGAGAAGAAGAAGAAGAATAAACAAAAAGAAAATCGAATTGTTTGCAGTTACTTTTTCATTTCCAGATTTGGAAATTCAACTCAGGAGCAGCTTAGTGATTTCTTGCTTGTGATATCTAAAATAGCGAAGATCCCTTCGTCTATATTCCTTTTCTTTACGAAAATCTTCACTGACAACCAAACGGTTTCAAACTGATTGTTTTTCAATCGAAAAAAGAATTAATAGTATTCGAGAAGAAATTGGATACTGATATTCAATTCTGTTCCCTGATTACTTCATTTCAATTAGATACCATATGAAGACAACTAAACGCAGAACAATGAAGATCTATCCCGAGCAATACTCCAAAACAGCCAAAAAGCTATTTAGGAGCATTGGTTCTTCCTCAAAACTAAAAATGCAACTATCATTAAATAGATCAAAATGCAATAAAAATTCACTTTCGAAGCCCTAATTCAAGTGCTTTATAGCGTTCCAGAACTCAAAATTTCGACTATAGTAAATAACAGAGCGAGATAGAGAGTAGTGGAAAGTGGAAACTCACGACGTCCAGCTGAAGAAGAAGAGAAAGCTGAGCAGAAAACGAGCAGGCATAGCAGGCGAAATCTGAGCATCGTAACTACGAAATGCATTGCCTTCTCTCTCTCTCTCTCTCTCTCTCTCGCTACCACCACTACAGCCTCATTCTCATAGTCTCTCTCCCCCCTTTGCAGCTTCCTTCCTTTTGAGAGAGAGAGAAAAAAGTGCTCGGACGTGTGAGCAATATAACGATGATAATATACAGTTGGAGATTATATAAATGAGATTCATTATATCTACACTGTCTACACACTTGACGTGGTATTATTTTTCTTTTTTTTCTTTTATTTTTTCTTTTTTTAACCTACAATATTCTTCTCAATTTAGTTGACCCGAGTGGGGAGTGGGGAGGATCATCATCAATGGTACCGGTGAGGTTCATCAAGTCTGATGTATTATTCTAATCGGACGGTGCACGTCAGCATTTAATAAGCATTGGGACGCACATTCGCACCATAATTGTTAGTTGTTAATTGCGGGCCCAAAATTGGACGGTCATGATGTAAGCTACATACAGTGACCTCCTGGGCCTGTTTTTTTGAAGGGAGCGGCATTTACTACATATCTATTTCCAATCGTCTCATTACAAGAACTTAATGAGCTATGTGACGTGAGAGCTTCATGAGGAAGAATCAAATTAATGGTTTGAAATTACGTAAATGACCTTTAGGATTGTGGATTGGATTAGAATATTGGATCGATAGTAAATCTGACGGTCGAGGAGAGTCTTTAGAATTCGGAAGAGGGGACTTTGAGGAACTTTTGACTTTTTTTTCTTTTTTTACGCTTGGATTGGTGCGCAATCATCGGACAGCAACCTGCGGCGAAGCAGCATGCCTCGAAAGTGGGCACTGTGTTGCACTGTTGCTGAAGTAAGATTTGGTTCATAAAAGACCATTTGTCATAGATTTTATTTTCCGAAAAGAGCAAAACATGGCTATATTTATTGCTCAACAATATTAACTAGGACCTAGGAAACTCATCTTGAAAAGATAGACGTTGAAACGTTGTTCAAACTTTACATAAAGTCAATCATTGTCCGTAAAAAAAAAAACCTCTTTTTGTTGTAGTAGGTCTATTCGACTAGACATGTGGATTGGTGGTTTGAAATATATCAGCTTGGTGCGCTGCGCACTGTTATATATGGAAAAGATATTTGGTTTTATGCGCATTTTTTTTAGAAGAATATATAAGACTTTACACACAACGATAATAAGGCAAATTTAGTTCTTCATAATCGTATTGGGAATTTGGGGACGTTTCCCTGTCAGACGAAGTACGTTCACGTAATTTATAATTTTGAATTTTAGACTGCGTTTAAATGTTAAACTAAATTCAATTCTTTTTAAATAGTAATAAGTTGAATAGTAAATAAAGTTATGTGGAGCTCATTTAAACTGAATTTAAAATATGTTTGAATATTTAGATGAGTTTAATACTTTTTATAAAAAGTTAAAAAAGATTATGTGTCACACGTATAAAGATGTGTTAAGTTGAAAAAAATTACGAATCTCATCTGTAAAAAAGTTTTAAATTGAGATAAGTTTAATAATTTGAGAGTTTGATATTTGGATGTTAGACTTAACTTAAAATTAGACTGAACTCAAAATTCAACTGAATCTTACAACTTAACACAGCCTTTAAACGCCAGCTTCAAGGATCGTCATGGTGAGCTGGTGCCGCGTCATTCGGGGTCCTAGCTATAGCACAGGCACACCCAATACCTTGGCGGAGACTTTAAAGGGTGAAAGCTGCTCAGCCAAAGCAAGCAACATGTGCTCACTCCCATTAATTGGAGCAGCTTTCCGGGGTTGAAGGCGACTCAATCAAATATGGCTTTAAATTCAAGCTAAGCAAAGATGTTTTTGAAATATACATGCAACAGATATGATGCGTGCACCAAACTGATAATTTGGGACCAAAAGGACTGTTTTTCAAGACCATATAATGTTATATTTATTATACGAAGGATGCCCAGTAGCAGCAACTAACAAGTCCGGCTGCTAGCTATTTGAACCAACCTAAATAAAATAATTAATTGATTTAACTTGCATCCGATAATTTATTCCGTTCTTCAAAAGCTAGATGGATGGATACTTTCATTCCTGCATTTGCTAATTCCAAACGATTACAGTTAAGATCCCTTTACAATAAACGTAGCTAATGGACAGTTATAAATTGTTTTAACTTGTTTTTGTTCAGACATGATTCTGGGCTCAACGATTTTATATATGGTTTTATTAAATTTGTTTTCGGTGGAGCATTGTGGATGTTGGGCTCTAGATTATTAGATTCTTGCATGATATTCTCTTTCGTTGTATAGTATTTTCATGTGATGTAACTGCAGCCAATCATGCATGCGACCCCATTGTTTTTTTCAGAATCTCGTATGCTCGAATCAAAGTCATACAATTTTATAGGCCCAGAAAAATAGAAATCAAGCATTTTACACGGGAAATATGGTGTAGCTTTAGCCCAACCTCTCTTAAGTCTTAAGTATCTCTAATGATTGAGCCCATCTAAACTTCGAAAAATGGGCTTCTACAAACTGGATGCCCAAGAAAGCCTAAAGACTGTTTCTATTTAACCAAAACAGTGGCCCAAATTGGCTAAGTCATATAATTTAACGAAAGGGCTCTCTAATTTTTCTTCCAAGTTTGGGGCTTTTACGGTGCCACCTTGCCCGGCCGGATCCCTCTCTTTCACAATCCCATGGAATAAAGGACAATGCTACAGCCCCGCTGGGAGCTCCCGGTGGATAGTATTGTTTTACATATATATTTTTTTAAGTTATTTTTTATATAATTTTTTTAATATTTTTAAAAAATAAAATAAATTTAAAATATCATTAAAAATATACTTTTTTAATCAGAAAATAAAAAAAAATCATAAAAAAATGTTTTGTTAATTAAGAAAATATTTTTTTATTTTATTTCATAATTAAGAAAATATTTTTGAATAATATTATGATTTTTTTTATTTTTTTAAAATATTTAAAATTGTTTAAAAAATTTATATAAAAAAAAAACTTAAAAAAACACGTAAAAATACACTACTAAACCCAGCGGGAGATAAAGCATTTTCCTAGAATAAAAGGACCAACCTGAACAAGACAACGGCTCTTCGTGGGACCCTCGGGTTCGTATCCAAAATAGTGGTCCCCCCCCCCCCCCCCCGGCGCCGTTGGCGTCCGCCCCTTCTCACCTTCAAAACTCTGCCCCAGCAATTGTACGAACCGAATCCACGTCGCCGCATCCAAGGGACTCTCACCATACGATGCATCCCCTGGACTCCCACGCCACGCGCTCCGACGAAGACGAGGACCACGAAGATCCTGTAGAAGCTTCAGATTCTGATATCGCGAACGACGGGCAAGAAGAACCGGAGTATGAAGAAGTGGAAGTGCAAGAGGCGGAAGAATACGGAAATGGGAACGTTGAAAAAGAAGAAGACGTAGTAGAGGAGGTGGAGGTGGAGGCGGATGGGGAGGACGAGTTGGATTTGTCAAATCCGCCAATTCAAGCCGATAAGGATCCCGACGGTTAGTTTGATCTGTACTTGATTTGTTTTCTTAGTGCATTATGCTAATGATTCTGATATTGTTGTTTATGCGCGGTCTTGTGGTGAGCGTTGTCTGTTTGATTTCTTTTTTCTCTTTTCAGATTTATGCTTTATTGTTCCCTCCTTACAGAATTGTGATTGATTTCGTTCCTTCTTTGCAGATATAAACTATAGTTTTTTTTAATATGCACTTTATTTTGTGAGAAATAATGTGGCGACAGAGAAATTTTCATCTTTACATAGTGGAAATTGTATGAGTTACAATTTACGTGTTTGATAGTCATAACTAACGGCTTGATAGTTGAAAAATAGCAAATTAAATTTTTAGCGGTTTGATAGTCATAATAGCTAGAACCAAATTGGGTACTGATGATACTGCCTATATTCTAATTATTTTCACTTAAGACTTTCTATTTAGTGGGACTGGTTTACTACTATTTTTTGAGTGGGAGGTTAACTACAAGGTACGATCTAATCTACACTGTGAATTTGTTATTGTTTCTTTCTTTTACTCTTTTGCTCCCATTGGTTTTCATGTGGAAGATCTAAGAGTGGCTGGCAAGCCGAAGATGGGAGAAATACGATGCTGGAATGCTATCATTACGTTTACATTGGAATGGCTGGACACTGGACAAGTTATTGAGATTGGATTAAGCGCCTTGCAAAATTCTGGTGCATCCTGACCCAACATCGGTCTCGTGAAATATTTGGAATTCCGCTAGACAAACATTTATCTTCCTGGCGTTTCAAAAACTTGTTCCACTATAGAAACATGACAAAAATGTTCCCACTTTGTTTAACTACCTTTCCCCATTCATGTGCGAACTGGCTTGCATCATCCTCCCCAAGGTGGAAAATTCATCCTTGAATCCAAATCATATTTGCTTCGATCTTTCAAATATGCAATCAATTCCCTCCATCTTGTTCCTATCAATAGCAAAAGATGAATCATCACACCTGTCATCGATCTTCTTTCTCCCAAACCACAGCATGACTCTTAACATCCCATTTAAAATTTTTTACATCAACTTGAGATAAAGTAATCTTCATCATACGCCTTTTATTCATTCTCTAAAATTCACTCTTCATAATATTTTTACAAGAAGGATTGATTATTTCTTGACTATAGAGAATCACATTGTCATCAACCGTACTGACACCTATAACAAGATGCTGGTTAGAAAACTTGACAAAAAACTCTCAAACCCATTAAAACCGACAATTTATTATCTTACTATCCTGTTGAGGACTTGCATCAAACACATAGTGTGCACTTTTCTCTCCAAGAATTTTTACCGTATTAAGTTATTAACCGAAACGCTTACCTCCTCTACTAGATCCTCCTCTTCATATAGATGTTGTAGGTCGATGAGAAGTCTCAATCTATTGTAGAGTCTATCTCCCCAGGGTTATCCTCCTCCCCTCGTGAGATGGATCTGGTAGATGTTTTTGAGGTTGATTACCAACGGCCAAGACAACTTATAATATGGTAAGTACATCAAGCCTCACCTTCAGTGCATCAAGGTTCATCTCCATCTGTTGAACACTCTCCTCTAATTACTCATCTTGTGTTGCCTTATCATGTTCATAAACTTCACCAATCCATGCATTCCATCCTCCACGTGCTTCTTTGCATGTCATGCTATGAAGAGCAAATGATTTGATACCAACCGATATGGCATAGTGTAGTGGAAGTTGAATTTGCAAACACAAAGATCTTACAACTCTTTTGCAAAACTTAAAGAAGTAATACTGGGATCACAAGAATATGAAGAAAAATCTCTCAAGAGAATTTATTAGTAAAAATGAGAAAAAATGACATAACTCCTTGGCCAAAATCAACCTTAAAGGTTTTGTAAGAGTTCAAATAGACATAAAATTCTATTAATCTAAAGTTATGAAAAATAAACCACATTTGCTCAGGTAAGATCTTACATGCTTCTAGTGACTTCAGTTTGACAACCTTCGCCATCCGTGTGCAAACTGGTCTAAGAATTAATTGCCCTGAGTTTCCTTTGCTTAAGATTTTGGAGGGTTATAGTTAGATCATTGGTGGATTTATTGGCTTGTCAAATTGATTGATTCAATGGGCACCAAAGCAGTGTGCCATGGCATGTTATACGTGTATCCCTTATATTTTGCATTTGGAAGGAGAGGTCTTCTAGTGGAATGGAGCTTTCAGTGGTCAATTTGAAGTCTTTTATTGGATGAGTGCGACTAGAGGTACTCTTCCTGGTCTTTTATGGAATTTTTGGATCTATATCATATTAGATCTTGACTTTCATTTTTCCCATGCCTATTAGTAGTAAGTTTTTCATGTGCTAGGGACAGAGCCCTTTTCATTTTATTTTTTTCTCATTGCATCCTTTCCAAATGGTCTTCGTATGCCCATTTTGTTTAAACTATCCCACTTTCTTTCAACACTGATAGCTTGACAGTAGTCCTTTAGGACTTAATATGGTATTTCATTCTTGCTCCAAGCTTTATTTTGAGGGGATGAATGTTTTCCTCTATTTCTTGATTTAATGTTTCTTCCATGTAGATGTTAGTCAAGATATGAAGTTTGAGGGGCATGGCGAGCTACTAAAACCAGGTTCTCCTGCTCTAGAAAAATATGGAGTGAAGATATCATCTGACACCCTTACAGTTGAAGAAAGTAGTGGTAATTTCAATTTTTCTCGTCCTTCAAATGAGCCATCAACAACACAAAAAGAGGAATCAGGCTTAAGCTATGAGAAATCAAAGTATATAAAATCAAGGAAAGTTCTGGTTCCAAAAGAGAGAGCGTCTAAAGATCAAAGTGCTGCACATCGTGAAAGCAACGGATATTTGTGCAATAAGGACAGTATAGATGCTAAAACCAACTTTCTTTCCAGCATCGCTGGAAATGTGATGGTTGATGCCATCTTGATTAAAGAACACTCAGGTGAGGAGGCCAATGGTGTCATGAATACCAATGAAGAAAGTAAGCAATTGGACTTGCAATCAGGACATGGCAAAAAGAGATTGGAATCAAGGTTAAGTGATGTTGGTGCAATTTATTTTTAAATTTAACCTTTCATACAGCCATGGTGTTTAAATTGCTCATGATCTCTTGTGGTGGGTTTTTCTTTTAGGAGATATAGGGAAACTGCATTTTTCTCACTCTAGAACTACCTTTTTTTCTTTTTTAAATTTGCACCATAAACTACCAATTTCTGGAAATTTGCATCATTGATCAAGATGTGATCGTTAAAATCAATGAAAAATAGGACAAGCTTTACAACTGCAACGGTCAGATCATAATCAAGGGTGCAAATTGCCAAAAATGAGGCAGTTTAGGGCAGAAATTGACAATTTTGGTAGTTCAGGGTGCAAATTGAAAAATAATGGCAGTTCAAATGAAGAAATATAATTTCCCTAGGAAACCCTTTGGTTTTCTGGTGTTTCACGTTAATACCCAAGCTTTTAATTTTGAAATATTGAGATATGAGTACTTGGGCTATGCCTATTCATATCAATATAATCGTTCACTTATAAACAAAAATATATTGAGATATGAAAAGTACTTGTTTTTAAAATTGTGATTCTGATCTAATTTTCATTAATTTTGGATGGAAGCTTCTGATACCTTTAACGCCATGTGTCTGATCCGTGCAACAAAAATTAAAAATACTTTAAAATTTTGGATGGCTTGGGGTGGTGGTGAAGGGCGTGGTGGGGGGAGTCACTCCTCTATTATGCGAAAGGGGAGATCCCTCTCCGCACGGTAGGGAGGGAAGATTCCCCTCCATCGCATAGTGGAGGAATCTCTCTACTCCATCATGCACGTGGATCTCCCCAACGTGCTCTAGGAGAGAGGGGGTGGGGATCTCCCCCTGTGTACTTCTGCTGCTCCTGGTGTGGCCACCCTTTTGGGCGGTGGAAGGTTCCTTTTTTTTCCTAGATTATTTTTTCGGTCTTTTATGTTTTTTTTTTTTTTTTGCAACACGCGACTTTAAATGGTCACATCTCCCATTTTCATTCAAAATTGATGGAAATTGAGGTTGGAGTCTTAAATTTCAAATGAAGTGAAACTTGGGTCTCAATGTTCCAATATAGAGAATGTAGGTCTTAGGGCAAAAACCATAAAAGCATAAGTGGGTGTTGCCAACATTTTTCTCTCTCTTTTTTTCACCATTTTCAAAATGTCACATGAGCCAATTCCAATTAAGTATTAGGTTTTCCAGAGTGGCCGCTCCTGATACAAGGATTAGAAGTCTGTCCCCTGATGCTGAGATTAAAGATGGAAACAAACGCGCAGCGGTTATTTGTGACTTTTTTGCACAAGGGTGGTGTGTCAGAGGTAGTTCATGTAGGTTTCTTCATATAAAAGATGCTTTGAATAATACTGCTCAAAAGCCCGAGGCAGATGCATCTACTTTGAATTGGAAAAAAGTTCAGGTTGATGAAGGTATACTATATATCCTTTGGTGTATGGATGTTCAAGATCCCTTTCTACTATGATGATCCTGATAAGTACCATTTCCTGTTACAGGTTTGAGAGACATTGCAGAGAGATCGAGGTCCCCTGGTTTTCCTGAGCCACAGGCATCTTCAGTTGGAAAGTGTCTGGAATTTTCTTCACAGTTGTCTTCAGAAAGATCAAGGTCCCCTGTCTTTGTCTCGTATAAGGATGTAGGTAGAGATGGTCAGAGGCATAATTGGCCTGCTGATGATTATGGTGACCATGCTTCATCTAACACTAGAGGCAGTTCTATAGTAAGGAACGGCTCACTTCTTGACTATAGGCTTTCTTCAAGTGGCTCTGTTCTGTTGTCTAGCAATTACCGCAGTGGGGTCTTCCCTTCTCTTTCAAGCAGTATGGCTGAAACGGGTAGTATTTGGAGCCAACATATACACAGTGACTTGAATTTACCACATAAGATCCGTTCTCTGAATTTGAGCTCAAATACTTCTTTTCTAAGTACTAGCATGTTGCCATCTCACCGTATCTCTTCCTGGAGAGCATCTTCATCACCATTTAGTTGTTCCTCTTCCTTGCTTCGTAGTTCTTCTCCCTTCTATGATTCTAAATCAGAAAATCTACCTCTAACCAATGTACTGCTGAAATCTACTGAACATAAAACGAAGTTTTCTTCAAATGATTGGGAGCCTTCAGTACCTTTCCAACCATCCTTTTTTATTCCTCCCATTGGTACACCATCTCAAGGACGCCAATATGATCCTCTTCTTGATAGTGTTGAGTTACCCAGGATAGGAAATCGATCCTTTGGAGTCTCTGTTTGTGGTCATGGGGTGTCCATCATGGATACATCACGTTCGAGGAAATATGATGGTTCTGTATTAATTGGGATGCTGGGCCCAGAATGCAACGATGAGACAACTTCGGTATCTTCTCATAATAAATTTCATGAGAATGTGTTGGAAAAAGAATCTCATGAAAGAGTTTCTCTTACAACTGGAGCAGAGACAGTAGGAACTTCTGCTGTTGTCTGCCAAAATGGGACAATGCCTAAAGAAGAGAATCCCATGGGCCACTCCTGTGTCAAAGACATGACAAAAATGAGCAACGAGGATCATGGTTCTAGTCATCAAAATGATGTGTCAATGCATCAAGAGGACTTAAAAGTAAGTAGGGCCAGACCAGACAACAAAATGGATGCCAGGCATAAGATGGATGGAAATATGCACAGAGAATCGAGAGCAGGGAGACATTTCCGTGCTGCTCTTATAGATTTAGTGAAAGAGTTGTTGAAACCAAATTGGCTTGATGGCCATCTCAACAAGGATGCACATAACATGATAGTTAAAAAAGTCGTTGACAAGGTTCTTAGAACCTTACAGTCCCATCAAGTTCCAACCACCTTGGAATCAGTGAAGCAATATCTCTCTTCATCCCGTCCAAAAATTGCAAAACTTGTCGAGGTGAGTGCCCTAATTCTGGAGAAAGTAGGTATTAGGAAAGAAATATTATAGGAACATAATTTGTTCTTGGAATTTGACAATCAATTTTTTATTTGCAGGGATATGTTGACAAATATGGCAAATCTTAAGACGCTAGGCTATGTGCTTTTTGTTTGTAAACTTTCATGCTCATGCAAAGAATCGAGAGTCATCATCGGTTTATCTGAGGCTATGTTTTATGTGATTCAAACTTAAGACAACATATGATTGTGATGGTTTTTTCCTTCGAGTGTTGCTTCATTAAGTATATTTATTTCCTGTTTCAATCCATTTTGAATTAAATTGTACATACTGTCTCTTTCTGTTTTGTACGAGTTATATTCTTATTGCCTTGGTACACAAGTATTGCCTTGATTTTAAAATTAGTTGGCTTCTAATAACCTGGCCTTACACAGTTTGCAACTTTCTTAAAATGTGTATTAGGTCCTTCCTAAACCCGTCTATTTTGAGTCACTTAACTGCTTTGTTCCGCTTTTAATTTCCTAGTGTCCTTGATTCTTTTTTCTTTTGCTAAAAGAAAAAATACTGGTCAGTTAGATAAGATTTGGACTCATAACCTGCTGTTTTTTTTTTTTCCTCCATGTGGGATGGAAGTTGACGAACCTGTTCCTTAAAATTCCTGTGGATGCCTGAAATTTATGGGCATTTTAACCTATGACTTCTTGATCAATTGTTTCGATACAGGGGCATTATATGGGAAGTTTAATTTTGTTTCATTATTGATTCTGGTTATCATAGTTTCTAGTTATCGACTTGTGTAGTTGGGCTACGCCTATTGTTATTATCAATAAAATTCACCTTTACTTATAAAAAAAAATCATAGTTTCTAGTTATGGTTTTCAGATTCCAGTGTTTATGGATGACATCGTTATGACGCTCATATCTGGAGATTGTTGTGGAGTGAGGTACTTGTCTCATCTGTAATTATGATATGCCTTTACTTTATTAAGTTTGATTGAATGCATGTTATCATAATATGTTTTCACATTATGGGCAATTGTTTAACTCTGTAATAGTATTATGGTGCTCATATTAAAGACTCTGTCAAACGGCCTTTTATTCAAAATCAAAAGTCAGCGATGATTTAGAACCTACTCTTGACTTGTATTACATATATGTGATCTCTCTCTCTCTCCTCACAGTCATCCAAGCCAAACCTCTCCCAACGAACAGCATCAAGCAACTGCCATAAGTTGTCACCCTCACTGGCACTTCATCCATTTCATCCTTCTGAACCATACCATCTCTTTCATTTTTCATACTATGTACTAAAATAGACCTTGGGATTTCATGTTTTTCCAAAGGACTCCATATGTTTTTAATTGTCAATAAACAATCAACAACCTCGTCACATGTTCTCGAATCCATGTGGCACCCAATGAAACTGCAACACGTTTCAAATGTTAGCTTTAAAACATAAGAAAAACCCCAACTTGAAAAATATAATTACAAATAACAACAAGACCCCCCTTGCGGAATGTCAGACAAAGGTCTTCCCTTCCCTCCCAATCCACTCCCCTTAAGTGGCCATTGGAGAGACCCCCCTTGTGGAATGTGATACCTCATACGATAAGAATAAGGGTAGGTGGTGTATGAGATCCCACATTGCTTAGGAAGGAGAAATTCTTGCTCTTTATAAGATTCCAATGGGGTTCCAATTGTATCATTGACTAGTCCTTTTGGAGTATAGGTCATGTGGTTTGGGCTTTCCATTAGGGCGTTGCAAAAGGTATCAGAGCTTATCCCAACTAGAAATGTGGGACTTGAGCCGTGTCACCTACAATGGACTGACTCGACGAGGATGTCGAGAATTTAAGGGGGGTAGATTGTGATACCCCATATGATAAGGATAAGGGTAAGTGGTGTATGTGATCTTACATTGCTTGAGAATGAGAAGTTCTTGCTCTTTATAAGGTTCCAATGGGGCTCCAATTGTATCATTGACTAGTCATTTTGTAGTATAGGCCATATGGTTTGGACCTTCCATTGGGGCATCACACGGAATGGCCTAAAAGGGTGGTTGATGAGCCACTTTATGAGAGGGTAGCCGGAGTCACACTGAGAATGGCAGGGCCGGAACTACTAAGGGGCTGCAGTGCCTTGGCCCTCCCAAAAGTTTCAAAATTTGATGAAAATTAAATTTTGAAATGTGTTTTTATAAAGTAGACTATGAAAATTAGCATTTGAACCCCCAAAATTTTTTTTTTTGTAACTTCCCCCCCCCCCCCCAAAACCAGATTTTCTGGTTCCGCCCCTGGTGAATGGGTATGGGTGGTTTGGCCACCACCCCTTCACAGGGTGGCTCTTTGACAGCCACTCTACCATTCCTTGCATGGAGAGGGATTCCTTTTTTGTCTCTTTTTTAATTATTTAGAGCTGATACATCAAAATCTGACAAGTGTCACACTCTCATTGCATGCCACATGGCTTCGGTGACATGTGACAATGCTATTGTTAGTCTATTTAACCAAATATGGATGGAAGAATGTAATTGTTAAATTTTATGAACTCATAAATTGGTAAAATTGAAAACCTAAGGAGTCTTGAAAAATGTGAAAACCTAGAGACTATTTTATTTTTTGGGAAAAAATATGTTTAGCCCTATACTTCACATGTTTTTGTATGTGCATGATAAACGGTCAAAATTGGCACATGTAGCCTTTAACCATATGTTAATTTTGGTAGTTTAAAGGGCAAATTGCAAAATGCATATTAGTTAGAGGATGGAAAGTTTATTTTCCTTTATTATTTGATTCTATTTTCTATTTTTTTTTTTCCATATGTCCCTTCTCTATCACTCCCTTCATTCCAGAAAACTCCTTTTTTATGCACATGACTGAACACTACTCGTGAGATATTTATTTTTTCAGATAATTACCTCAAAAAGAACATTTTCCAAAGAATCACCTCTCTAGTTTGCCCTAGAGAAGCCAAACAGGGCCTTTTAAACTTTGCTTTAAAGGTTGATTGAGCATATTCATGAGGAGGTCCCATCCCAAAACATCTTTTATTTGTCGATTGCATTATTTTTTTGTGGGAGACTGTTATGAGGGAAAGTGGCATGTTAAAGATGCCGGATAATTTATGATCAAGAGGTAAATAGATATTGGGTTTAGTTTCTGACCATTTGAATCAGGAGGATTGATTGCCTGAAATTGTGGAGGAGAATAGGTATTCCAAGGAGTTGTGCCACCTATTTTATCTCTTTTAGAACTAATCTGATAAGGTCTTATTAACTATAAGGCCCTGCATGCTTTTTAGTTCCCAGGTTTTGACTGCCACATTACATGTTTCATAAATTCATAGAATGAGAGTTAAATAGTATTATTGCACACGTGGTATCGCAGAAAAGAAGTGAAATTGTAATAAAAGAAGACAGTAAAGGAGATTTTTTGAAAGAGGAAAAAAAATTAAGAGTGGTTAGTGAAGGGAGTTGAATGGTGAATAATCTTGTGTTTTGGTGCTCACACACACACACATCTATAGTGTGGGAGTATTCTCAGTATATTGACTGTTGGGGCCATGTTTATTGAAAAATTCTATTCATCATCCCACACACCACACACCACATTTTTTTTTATTTTTTTCTCTTACTATGGTATATAGATGATGAGTAGAATAATTCAATAAGTTTAAGAAAAATAAAACCAAAATTAAAAAAATTATTATTATTTTTTTAAAGTTGTGGTGTGTGGTGTGTGGGGATGATGAGTAGCAAAACTCAAATAAATATTAAATGCAACTAAAATGATGTGAAGCTAAGGAGAAATTGAATCGCAAAATTGTGCAACTTCTAGGTAATTGATCATATAGTTCCATTGCCATTAGTGCCTAAGTTGTTCACTTTTAGGAAAGAAAATAAAAATCTGAAGTTTTATTGAGAGCTGCTGACGTAATACCTCAGGCTGAATTGCCTTACACAAGCCTAAACTCTCGAGGTTAAGATTTGAATTGAAGCCTATAGCCTCCTAAGCAAAATCTTTATTTAAACTAACGTGAAATAAATTCTCAATGAACTCAATGTGATAAAAATTGAAAAGAGACAGCCTTGGGTTAATGTATCTTCATATTTTTTCCTGGCGCTGTGCGGGCTTTCACAGTTGGTGTATCTGCTCGGCATTGCCTGCAAGGGGATAGAAATGACTGGAATAGTTTCTGGCCAAACGATGATGCAGCAGTGCGCTCTTTCTTTGCCTGGTTTCTCACTTTGTGATTTGGTTTATCAGAGATGCTCATGCCACCCTTGCTGTCACCTGATCTCCGGCTGCTGCGATTAGTTGCTGGTAACAGGCCTTGGGAAGACGGAGTAGCGGTCATCCGAGATTCATTGTGGCCATTGGAAATCAACAGATCAGCTTTGGAATATTTGATTGAATCAGTTGCAGTCACGCCTGGTCCAGTGTGACAAAATTCAAATTTCTGGGTCTTTTTTAATTGTTTGGCACTGATGGTAGGAGGTGATTTTGATTGCTGATCTTGAATACTTACGAAGCCAGCAAAGGAGAGTGAGTCAGCTGAACTGTTGTCTGCGGCAACATCCACAGATATCTTGTTTTGAAGGTGGGTTGCCATTGATTATGTGACACCTTGGTTTGCTGGTATTAGTGCTTATATAGAGAAACTGGATTGGGTCTGTTTGGATTTACCTTTTTGTTTGATCCTGATCTAAGATCTTATTGCCGCCACCTGCCGGGAGGGTGTGGGAGATGCGGATTGCTGGAGTTTAGGAATCAGGATAAAAGCGAAACGCATACATTTGCCTAAAACTACAACAGTGAGTACCAATGATTTTAACTATGGTAAATTTGGAAGGTCAAAGTAGATGAGATTCCGATTGTCTTCTCCTCTGGTCTATTTACTCCAAGCATCTTGTATTTTGTTCTTTTTTGGTGGAAATACCAAAGAATTGTTGTAGTTTTATGCATTGTTCTCAAACTTGATGGATCCCCTGCCTGCTAATACTGAAAACGGCCCCATGAAAGCTTATTAGTATGTTTAAATACGTACTTCCAAAGATGGCTCAAGTTGCTGATGCGTACGAGGATAGCATGGTTAGTCACTTGGAAGTAAGGAATGGTGGAAAGATCTTAGTGGAGGATTGGGGTTCGATTCCACTTATTCGTCCATGCCATGGGCATAGGGAACATTACTCCGTGGTGTTGGTGGAGATTCCTAGGGAAGTGTCTTCTATAAAAAAAAATTGTGGCAATGATAACGATATCCATCATTATCACCGGACTGCTATCGCGTTTGAGGGAGAGAGAGGTGGGCTGGGCTTTAGCCTGCAAAATCTATGCACTGGCAGCCGGATGATCAAAGCTTTCAAGCTTCTGGGCTCTGACCATTTCATATAGTTGGAATCTGGAACGTTGAAATTTGGCTAGGCTACTTGTTTAATTCCCAAGTGCTGTTTTATTTTGATTGATATTTTGCTATAGTGTGGCTAACACCCTTTTCTGTGACCAGAAGAAATCTCCGTTCAAAAAGAAAAGAAGAGAAAAGCAGGAATGCAAGTGCCAACTGAAATATTGCTCCCCTTATGGTCGATTAAGAATACACCAAAAATAATCCCAAATTATGATTTGGTCTAAATCCACAAAAATTCTCTAGCCTCGATAAAAAGTAGGGGTGGGCGCGGGGCTCCGCCACCCCACCTACCCTGTCCAACCCCACTTGGCAGAGGCAGGGACCCTGTCCACAGACGGATCCACTTGCATGCATCTGAGCACCAGGGGACGTGGTCTGGGCTGGACCTAGGACTGCTCGGCCTAGGTTCCAGTTATATATAAATATATAAACCAATTTTTTTTAATAAAACGATTTTTTTTATTTTAAGTAATTTTTTAAAAAATAAAATGACAACATTTTAGGGAGAATTTCAAAAAAAGTTGTCTTAAATTAGGGTTGGTTTAAATTTAACCCTGCTACAGTCTGTCTTTCTTTCTTCCCCCCCTCTTAGTCTCGACTTTCTTCTCTATTTCACTGTCCATCACAATCTCTCTGGTTGTCACTCCTGCATTCCAACCCCATGTATCTCCCCCCCTTCTCTCTCTCTCTCTCTAAGTTGGCTTGTTAGGTTTTGAATTTTTTTTTTTTGGCTAGTTGTTGGCCATGGTTTGGGTGGTGGTGGGGTTTGAGTGGGTGGGCAGACGGTCGTGGGAGCCAATCTGCTCCACGACATGTAGACGAGGGCACCTACGCACGAGGGTTGGGCCGGGACCTAAATTTCTAGGGGTGCCAACCGCACCCCTAATAAAAAGAATTCTCAAATTGAACTTTGAACAGTGTGCATAGCCATGTATGTCTTTATTCGATGAAATATCTTATAACAATGACACCTATATTAATAAAAAGAAAATATGGTGAGCACCTGAAATTATCATTGCCTTCCTTTTAATGCCCCCAACACCAACTATATAATTCTTTGTCGGTGAGATGGAACACTAACGCATTTCTAAAAATCTAGAGAATTTTGCCGAGTGAAAAAAAGCAAACAACAGAATCTTTTTCTTCAAATTATTGGCCATCAAAATATCATGGCCTATTGTAACGATAAGGCAATCAACGTGTCATCTGTTAAGTCACCACCTTGTCACGTTGTAATCCCATGCTCCAAGGTGTGGGGCGCACCTTGTCACATTCAGATGACACGTCTCTCCCATTGGGGTGGACCCCGGCTTTGATTTAACATTGATGGACCCCACATTTTTCGAGAGCAAAAAAAGCATTTGTCTAATTAAATAAGTAGACTTGCAAAGCAGCTCCTGACCTACTCTCATCCGGTCTTCAAGAGATATTATTTTGCGGGCCCCTCCATTCCCAACTCTCATCCTTATCCATTCCATCTCTCTATTCCCACTCATAATTTTCCTGTTTCCAGTGCACATTATTACACCTTTCGAACTTTAAGCGTAAAGTTTGACACTTGGACTTAGTAAAAACCCATCTGGAAATTGCAATTCTAAATTCAGACTGAAGAGATATTGGAGCACCAACCTTTCCCATATAAACATGTAACCCCACAGACACTTGTGGCCTTGCCCCTATTACAGACTGAGAGAGCAAAGATGGTTCTGCTGGAGAAGCTTTGGGACGATGTTGTGGCTGGACCTCAGCCTGAGCGTGGCCTCGGCAAGCTCAGGAAAATCACCCCCAAGCCCTTGAACATTAAAGGTACATAGAAACCATACTTTCATATTCGTGCTTATCTATGAATTGGATCATTAAGGTTCGTGCGTGTACGTGCATGTTATATACGTACGTACGCGGTAGTTATATCTGTTATTGTTTTTGCTTGGTTTTAGAGATGGAAGGAGAGGGGAGCAAGTACCAGAGGTCGATGTCGATGCCGGCGAGCCCAGCGACACCGGCGACGCCGAAAACACCAGTTACGGCGCGTAAGGACAACGTTTGGAGGAGCGTATTTCATCCCGGTAGCAACCTTGCCACCAAAGGCATCGGCGCCGAGCTCTTTGACAAGCCGCTGCCCAACTCTCCCACCGTCTATGACTGGTACGTACATATATCTATTCAAAGCATTTGCTTGCACGATTGCTTGGCAGCGCCTGATCCCCACGCTTCACCAGTGAAACTCTTTTCCTGATCAGACAGGAACACCCGATCTCAACGATTATTTGCTATTTTTTTTTATTTGTGCAAATTATATTTTGTTCTTTAGAATTTCAAACAAACCCAAAGATAAAAACAAGTTTTTTTGAAAGTTAATTTGCGTACAAGAGATGTTTTATGATCTTTTTAATCGGGTAGATGAATTGGATCTGACTGATGGGTGATGGGCTTGATTTGTTTTATACTAAAAGATGAAGTGGTTGTACGTTGATCGCAGGCTCTACAGTGGAGAGACCCGGAGCGAACATCGTTGAGGTGACTGGTTACCCAAGGTCGCATGTAGATAGCGCTTTGTCTTCTTTATCCCCGGTGTTCCAGTGTCGTTAATATCTTTGGTACTATGTTTGCGTGTGCTATGCAATCTTGCTTTCTGAGCTGACTAGAAAAGTTGTGTAGTCAGTAACGCTGAGGTTTGTAGAGGTGGTACTGTTGCTAGCCGATCTTTGTAATTAAGTCAGATCAGCCAGCCCTAAACGCTGGTGATAGATCAGCTACTTTTATTATTAATTATATATATATATATATTGTGTTTTTATTGCTTGTTTATTAGTTTTATTTTTTTTCTTGGATTTTTTTTTATCCAAAATGAAGATAAATGGTAAATGGGCCCACGTGTCATGGATAGGGAGGAGGGAGCAAAGAGGGACCATCTAGCAGCCATGTATTGGAACTTTTTAAATTTTTCTCGTAACCCGAAATCAGAAGAAAAGACTTTATGGCAGGAGGATGGGGTCCCCTCTGTTTATGAATATGATTTAGATCGAATGTATGTATTTTATGGGCAACATGATCAACCTCAGTACCAAAAGAAATTGGTATTAATGGATTAAATATATGTAATTGATGTCTACCTACAACCTAATCTGACGTGACATTTTTGTCTATTGGATTTGTCGGTAATTCCGAAAATCAGGGCTTGATCATTTCAAGGTACAAGCTCTAAACATATAAATTATTTGTAAAAAGAAAATAAATTTTACTAATAAAGAATAAATTTTTTTAAAATGTAATTCACTTTTTTGCAAGAATTTATATATAATTTGTTTATTGTACAAATCATTTTTCTTTCATCGTTATGCACCAGTTATGGTACGGCATGTGTCGTCAGTAGTTCCAAGCCAGTTTTGGTTGAAGGTAAAACTTTGACCGGGAAAATGTTATTAAATGTATATCTTCTATTAACTCAGAACAAAAGAATCGTTAATCTGTTACAGATTAGTGTACGTGAAAAAACAAGTGTAGTTTGTTTTTAAAAAATATATCATCTAATTATTATAATTTTTATAAATTTTAATATAAAATAAAATAAATAATTTAATTTTTTTAAATTTTAAAAAAAATAATATTAAAAAATATATTCTAATAATATTTTATTTAACTTATTAATTTTAATCTCAACTCATCTTATCTTTAAAAATAAACAAGTCCGGAGAGGCGAACGGGACCATATTGTTTCAGGTGGCATCAAACAAGCAATATTCGATGAAACCGTCCACATATATGATAAAAGCTATATAGCCTGTTGACATGTGATCATTAAACAGTACCAGGAAGAACAATGTAAGCATGCAAACTACATTAGAGACCATGGTGATAGCAAGCTAGATCTGTGCCTATTTGTGGCAATGGGCCTTATAAGTATGACAAGGACTTCTGATTCTAGAATCTAAATTGTCCAATTTTTTTTTTTTTTTTTAACTTTCCAACCTTTTTTCCTTGTCCAACCTCGTAAAAGAGTTTTTTTTTTTTTTTTCCTGTTGTTGTAGTACAGAACAGCCTAGAGCATCGAAACTATGAGTATAAAGCTGAGATCCCCATTGAGAGTATAACTGTATACCATACTTTGGTAAACAAAAGACGAGAAAGTTTGTTCTTCATGATAAAGCCATCACAAGATTTGAGTTCCATGACTTTCTCTTGTATGCCAGAAGCTGAAAGAACCCAATAGAAACATAAGGATCAAATGTGTATTCCAACTAAAATAAAAACCAGAAGATATGTATAAACAATCGTACATAAAACTAAATCTGTATGCTTTATTGATGTCGGCATATCGCATGTAAATAAATATTCTAGGAGTGATTACCAAATAGCCATGAACGAGGTCGTTTGTCGCAAGTCCTTCCAGAGTTTCCCCCTCCCCTAGGATTTGCAGCTCGTCTTTGCCTGGATCAATTATTAGGGACTTGCCCGGTGGAGAACTTGCAGGGTTGAAAGGTTGATTTGGAATGCAATTCTTTTACCAAGTGCAATTCAACTTCATGTTGGGTTGTAGTTCGCATGGATACATACTGTATTAACAAGCATGAGAACAGTCCCAGTAGTGGTGACAAAAGGCCATATAATTGGATGAAGTGCAAACAAATGAAAAACAGGGTATAAGGTTGAGAAGTAAAACCTGGCACAGCTGTCTAACCGACAGGGTAGGCCTGCAGCAAAGGTAGGGCCTCTCCAAACTCGGTATAATTTGTTCATCGAAAGAAACAAGCATGAGGTTGATAGTCAACTGAAATAGCAAAGAACCTATTATTCCCCATAATAAGGAACATATTGTTTCCCAATAAGTTTAATGTAACCAAGAACTAGAAGCATACAGTAACCCCCCTTGACAAAAAAAAAAAAAAAAAAAAAAAAAAAAACAAAAATGATGTCATGACCTCAACCAATATAAAATGGCAGTGAAATAAGTGACAGCGGTATGGTCAATAGTTTGTGACAAGTTGAAGCCATAAAAGGAATTCTCAATACCTTACCATGGCTGAGTCCTAAGAAAATTACACAACATACACTTTACCTCATCATCATTTTTCTCTACGTTACGCAGATAATCAGCCAGTTTTGAGGGGCGACTGTTCCGTGCATTTCTACCATTTCCACCACTCATACTGCCATATCGTGTGTGACTCCGCATGCCACCTTTGCCCCAGGAAAGCCTTTCTGAGCCGCTAACAAGTCCAGCAGTTGCACCCATAGATTCTTTATTCACTTCAGAATCATTTTCATCACCACCTCCATCAGCTCCTGCAGCTGCCGGAGATGGCTGAGAAAATCGAGCTCCTAACCATCTTTTGCTTCTTTTTGGTCGGACTTCTGTGAGCTCATCAGCAGAAGATGAATCTTTGCCTCCATCATTACCATTTGCATCCTCATTCTCATCGGATCCTTGACTCTCAGCAGCATTTCGATAGTTTCTCCTTCCTCTCAGATGAGCATTTCGATAGCCCCGTGATCTCCTAACAAATGCAGCTGCTGTGGCTTTAGCTGTTGACCGCTTCTTACCCAAAGCTTCTGCTTGCCGTCGAAAAGTTTGGGCTATGGAAGCTTGTATCTATCCAAATACAATTAGAAATTACAACCTTGAAGTAATAAGTGAAAAACAAGAAAAACAGTTCTGCTGGTAAACAATTTGAAGTGGAAACCGAACACTCAGATGGTTTTAGGAGTTCACGTACAAAAATGAAAGGCATTCATCATTTAGAGCCTAGGCATCCATCACTGGAGAATGCCATGACTTTTTACATGAAAAAAGGAAGTCTTATTTTCCCCCTCTTTTGTTTTTTGTTTTTTTTTATATCACCCCAAGGAACAATAATAATTGAACTTATGAAACCAAAATAAATGGATAAGTCTAGCTGGGCACAAGGCTTCATGGCCGAAATTCGAAAAGTTTACCTGCTTATTGCGAACCATTTCCTCTTCATGGAAAGCCGATTCCTAGGGCAGATGCACAATAATGAATAGTTGACATAAGAAAACAATACAGAAAATCAAATTTGAACGTGAGATGGTAATTACTGGACAGAATATACCTCTTCCTCATACTTGTCAATATCTGGATGCAAAGCTGCAATTAAAGCATCATAGTTTGGATCATCTCTCAAGGAACGACGACTAGCACAATGGGTCCGGCAGGCAGGGCATTCATTGTTCCTGCAGTAATCAATTTAAACAAGAAGAATTTAGCTTATACTTAAAAAATTTTCATAAACTCATAAGATCATCCCAAATAACATCACCACTGAAATTTTATCCATAAGAGAGAGTTAGATAACATACCCCAGCCTCATAGATTTGTCAATGCATTCCCTGCAGAAGCGATGCAGGCATTCCATCACCGTCCTAGTTTTCCGAATGATCCCTACACATAAAAGAACTCAATGTTTTCATTATCTTCCAAAATTTTATATGCTTTTGCGGCTTACTTGAGCTCAGTTGATTGACTCTATATAAATTAACAACCTCTGTAAAATGATAGTTTCTCCTATGGAGGCCGAGTATTTAGGTCTCACTTAAGAGCATGGCTTTGCAGTGAATTCTTCCTGGTCCTCTTGAAGACCCACATATCACTGCTAGTTATGGATAAAGACTAAAAACATAACTAAGAAATAAATAATCCAGTTACAGTGCTAAAAGGAAGTCACCCATTGTCTACAGACAGAACAAAAGACACAGCAACAGGTGAAAAGGATCTAGAGCACACGGATGTGACATTTTCAGAAGATTTCCTTGAGGTTTACATAGGCAAAGAGGAATCAAGCATTCAAAGTGAAATTAACAAAGTAAATAACCTTACCTACAAAAAAAGAGTAAATAACCTCACAAGTGTAATTTCTAGTAAAGGACTCTGGCACAGAAATCAAATATAAAACAGAGTCTCCATATATGTACATCAAGCATAGAGGCTATCCTAGAGAGATATATAAGATTCAAGCCAGAAACGGCCACATGGTAGGTTCTATTGAATGACAATTCTATAGGAAATGTTCATCAAATATAAACTCCCCTTTGACATGAAGGGAAATCGGACGGGATGTGGTGGGCCCCTAAAAGCCAACGCCACCCTTCACAGCTATGCTATACTCGACGATGGTCCCCTACTAGTATGCATTCACCAAATGTTTAAATGGTCAAATGCACATGTTATGTGGTCCTTATAGACCACCAAAAATAGAATATTGATGTAATCAGAAGGGTATGCAACACTAGGTACAAATTAATGATAGTTTGGTAAGAAACAAAAGGACAAAATTGATGGCTATTCAGAAACAGTAATCTTCTCCATCCTTTGATACAATGCCGCCATACATATCTAACTATATTTATTTAATATTACATCAGACATGTATAACCATATCTAGATAGAAGTGGGAAGACATTACACCCTGGAAAGTAAAATTAATAAGCTTCCACATGGCCATAGAAGGAGCATCATATCATGCTTACTTAAAGTAATGCACATGTTGGATCCCAGAAAATAAAAGTTTCTCCTGGGATATATTACAGAGAAATCATTATGCTCTTCTGCAATTCAAAAAATTTGGAAGAGAATGTTTCTTATATTTAGAAAGAAATCACAAAATATACCTAGACAGATTGGACATTGTACTTCCTTACGAATATCTGACAGCTTCACTGCAACAAACCTGCAAACAAAAAGCAAGATAGATAACGTTACCCGTTCAAACCTAATCGATAGATAGGTTGATTCTTGTATGCATTTCATACTCGAGTATGTTTTATAAAACCTAGTGGCAGATGTATAAGCAATAAAAATTGATATTGGAAACCCTGCAGAAAGAGAATGGTTGACCTGTGGGTTAACCCCACACCACCCAAAGTAACCAAAAAAGGACCAACCTCTTCTAATGCTTGTATTTAAATACAACCAATCCATGTAATTAGGCATCATATATAAAAAACATGAAAGCAAAAATAGTACAATAACTAATCCATGCACCAAGTGAGATTCAAATCATGTGGTCAGCTATTTCAACATGCAGATAGATGTCATATCATTATCATGCACCATTAAATTCATAAAAAAATAACTGGAGAAAGAAAGTATAGAAAGAAATGATGTTCAAGCCATAGTTGATGCATTATTGAAGTGCTTCGTATTGAAGCAAGTTCTCGCATACTTCCACAAAAAAATTTAGCAAGGAATCGATGATGAGTAAGATTCTATGACTATGAAGCATGTTAATAGCTTTGTATAAACAAGATATTTGGGGGACAATATGGTCATTAATTTATAATCAAGGAATTTAAAAATATGTTACGATACCCTTTTGTCAAGATGGAATTTGGAGGAAAGGATTTTCTGAAATGCCAATCTAAACCACAGTATCAACATGGGTGTTTCCCACAAATAGAACATTTGGGCCCAAGCCCCTCTGGAACAAACTTGTAGCTAACCTGAATGCTAACAAATCATGGCAAAAAATGTTAAGCAATGCATGCCAATACACCAATCAGGACTGCCATGCAGACTTACATTGAGCTTCATGATACAATTTCTTTCAGATTCCAGAGGCAACGCACAACAGTCTCAAAGTAACCAGATTTTAAACAGTATGGTAACTGTAAGAATTCCATTTTACTTAGAGAAACACTGACTCATATTTCTTGCACTAGTTTGTATTTAGGTGTACTCTCTTGTATACTTCCTGTGTATTTGGGCTATGCCTATTTACTTGGAATAAAATTCTCTTATTAGTTATAAAAAAAAAAAAAAAAAAAAAACTTCAGGGGAAACCATGAGGTTCACATTTTCAATAACGAAAAAAACTTGCATGCTATAATTATTTGACATGTCAAACCAAGATGTAGAAGGTTAATCTAATTAGTAAAAGTGGGGTGTCGACCTCTTCTAGAAAAACAGATGTAGAATGTTAATCATACAGTTAAAAAGATTATTTGGTATCCCAAGAGGTATGCATGTCGGTCAAATTTTATTTTTTTCTTTCTATACTGAAAATAAGCTGGAAGCCATGAACAAAACCATGAAAATGATACATATGGGTGACTATCACACCTTTGCACATCACTCATAGTGTTCTTGGGAACATCTATCAATTCTCTGTTCAACGTGGTTCAGTACTGAATCTGTATCAAACTAAACATGCAAAAGATTCACTTAACCCACCTGAGGTCTCAGACCAATTATATTCATGGTCAGGACAACAATTTAAGTATATTGTAACAAACAGCGGATGACAGCAAAATGGCAGCTCCTATAAACAAAAAATACCGTGTATCCAAGACTTGGAAACTGAAAAGTAAACATCATAAGCATCACCACGCGGAGTGAGTCTTCAGACCCTACAAAATTCTTCATCACCTTAACTCGCAAACAAAACCAGTACAGGAGGTCCTGAATGATAAGGTATACATTTTAACCAACTTCTCCACCAATCTACGTAAATCATGTCAGATCAAATACATGAATAGATGCAATCAACACCAGGATGCAATTACAAGATCCCTTATCAGCAGCCCCGTGCAGAATTTCGCCAGAGGCAAAATCCCAATACCAAGTTGCCCCAGAGGCTACCATGCAACCAACTCTAATGCATATATACCCATAAGAGTCAAAGTCACTACAGCCCAGACGATCCAAACCACAAACTCCACTAACCTTCGTCGAACTCGACGCGGCAGCGTCCACAATAGCAGAGAAATCCATCTCAGGATAATCTCAAAGGCACAAACCATAAACATAACCATTCAAACACACAGAATAATCACACATCGAACACCCATGTAGCACTTCCTCGAGAAAATACATGTAGAATACAAGAGAGAAGCAGTACCAGCATACAAGCACGTAGATCCCAGATCAAACCCCAGCATTCACACAACATGAAGCTCTATAATTCACTCACAAATATACACGCCCCTACGAAGAAAAAAAACTATCAGGACGAATAGCACAAAGAGAGCACGTACTCGTCCTTGTTGTCCCCGTTACTCGACGAAGGGCTTCGATCAGATTCTGGGCAAACGAAGAACAACGTCAAGCAAGCCAAGAGTCAAAATTTTGAACAAAAATGTGTGCAAACGGGTTCTCTTTCGTGGTGCTTCGTGGTTCCGTGAGGAGATTTTGGGGGAAGCTAAAGTAAAACACGCACCCTCTGCGTCCTCTGGGGTTCATGGTGGTTGCTGGGGTTGTCTTGCACAGGATCATCCTCCGCCACACCGAGAGCTCGCTTCTGCGCCGGCATTGCTTCTGTTCCAAGCAAAATTCTGAGAATATTGAAAAAGGTTTCTAAACGGTAGTGGAATCGGTGGTTACTGTGGTTATAGGAAGATATAGATGAAGGTGGCGCAGTGCGGTTACGGAGGACTTGACCAGAGACCGAGAGAGAGAGAGAGAGAGACGGAGAGGTAGAGAGGCTGCGAAGCTCGTGGAATTACCGATAATTGTTTCCCCGTAAAAAAATTTCCTTGCCAATGTTTTCAGGGAACAACATAGCCTACTTCCTTGATCTACACGTGTTAACTTTAGGGGTATTTTAGTACAATTAATAGCTGTGAGAGATTGAGTGAAGAGTGAAGATGGGGAGGAAGTGAGATTTATTGTAAATAAATTTTGTTTTGTTTGCGTGCACAAACTTGTACAATTATTTTTGCTTTTCTTGATCTCACTTTTGCTATATAAATTTCATCCTTCTCTGCTCACTTGTTTTGGGTTTCGGCAGCTTCTTTTTGCCTCTTCTATTCTGTTTTCTTTCCCCTCCCATGCACTTATTTCTGTTTTCGGCAGCAAGCAATGTTTTCAGAAGGAGTTCGCTCCCTATCCATCATCAAGTTTTGATGAACTTTCTTTGTAAATGGCAGCTTGAAAGTTCGACCGATCCAGTCCTGGATGCAGCCTTGTACTGTAGTCGGCAATTGTCCTGCAGAGGGAGTCCTTGCACTGCGCCGCCTTCTTTTTTTTTTTTTTTTTTTTTTTTTATTATCGAGAATTGGATCTGTTGTTTTGCCGTTAATAGCCCAAAAAGGGGGATTCAACTTCCTTAAAATGCAATTCCATCGACATATTCCCGTGGCATTATAGTCCTTAAAATCGTTGAATAAAAATATGACAAAATGTTTAGTAATTCTTGGTTAAGAATTCAAATATTTTTGGATAAAAAAGAAAGAAAGAAAAATTCTCTGGCTTGGATTAGAAAATATGACAAATTTAGATCAGAAAGAGCATTT
This sequence comes from Juglans microcarpa x Juglans regia, assembly GCF_004785595.1. Classification (NCBI taxonomy): domain Eukaryota; kingdom Viridiplantae; phylum Streptophyta; class Magnoliopsida; order Fagales; family Juglandaceae; genus Juglans; species Juglans microcarpa x Juglans regia. The sequence goes on along the minus strand of NC_054602.1, from coordinate 5,699,014 downwards.
TTGGAAGTCTTTACGTATTTCGAGCTGCCGTTAAAATTGATGGACCTATATATATGAATTCGGTAATTTATTTTCTTTAGTTTTTAGCTGAAAAAAAAAAGTGCAGTGGGTAATGGGTATGAGCGAAGCATTCATTATCTTATATTCATGCTTCCTAAGCGCGTGGGGAGCATGACATGACATGAAACGACGGCAGGCACTGCGTATAAGGCTACAAGCATAACGCCGCCCCAGGGTTCGAAGATCACAGAAATTGAGAAACGACCCACATTCAATACGACGTCGTATGAGACATTGACTCCTATCCCGCATCTTTCCTCGGAAATCGCATACATCTCGAGGCTCCAAATTGCAATAATCAGGACTGGAGAAACAAAAACTGAGCTCAAACAAACAGTTCGACTCAAAATTCGGATCCGAATCCATTGCCCCAAAGAGCTTATCGGAAATCACCAACACCATGGCTTTGCCGGACATGGTCGAATTTGCACGCAACTTGGCTGTGATGGTCAGAGTCCAAGGCCCTGTAAGTCCCCCACTCTGAACACGGACACTCTCCCTCTCTTCATTTAATCAATTTTCCTTTTATTTTACTGCGTTGCTACTCTAGTTGGTACTAGACAATGATTCGCAAAATTATTACTTGATATTTAGGACCCAAAAGGCTTAAAGATGAGAAACCATGCTTTCCACCAATACAAGTGAGTTCAATCTATCAATCACAACTCTACATCCAATTCCTAAGTTGTTTTTTTTCGTAGTTATTGAAGTTCTTGTCTATATGGGTCTCTGCAGTTCCGGTAAAACAACATTATCTGCTTCTGGGATGTTACTTCCCGATACCCTTTACGATGCTGAGGTAGCTAAGCGTCTCTACAGCTACAATGACCGATGCCCCGTATTGGTTGTGACTGTCGCGTCTATTGTTGAGCCTTTTCTGTCACTGCAACACAGAGAGAACATTGCTCAGGTTGAAGCATTTGTAATAGATGTCAATGATTGGTTAATTTTTATTTTGCGTTGGGTTTTCAATGCGTTTGGTTCGGCTTTTGTGCTTCGCAGGACCGGCCCAAGTTGATTCCTGGTGTTCAGATTGATATTATGGTAGAGGTATAAGAAAAATTAATAATGGTTTGTTATTGGGATTGACTAGTAGTTGTGGTTGATTTGTTGGCTTTAATGTGACATGTTAAATGTAATTTGATTGGCAGGGGAAAATGGGTTCGGAGAAGGGGTCAAAGGATTTGGATAAAGGAGCTCCCTGTTGGATTCCCGCACAAGTTCTAACATTAGTAGGCATTTCATTCGTTCTGTTTATTTAGTTGGTCTTAAAGAGGCATAAGTTATCGAATAGCTGTTGTAAAGGGATTCTGTAACCTTGCGCCATTTGGGATCTTAAGTTATCATTTATTTCCCTATTGCTTGTTGGCCATTATTGTTTAAAGACAAGATTACAATGGTATTGTCACGGTAAATGCTTAAGATCAGTAACACTGGATGTTATAGTTAGTTACTTTATAACGTGTAGCTTTAGTTCTACTTATAAAAAAAAAAATGTGTAGATGTAGTTCTTGTTTATTGAATTTATGCTACTTCTTAAACATTGACACACCCAATATGGCTTTCAATGCTGGTCAAATTTTTATCTTTTGCAGGCTGATATCCCTGCTTCCGCTCTTGCTCTTCAGTCTATTACTGAAGCTTCTTTGGGCTCACTGGAGAATGGATGGGAGGTTGGTTGGTCTTTGGCATCACACAACAGTGGCCCTCAGCCTTTTATGGATGCTACTCAGACACGGGTTAGTTGGGGAGAAGGTTCTCAATAAATTCTTTTCCCTAGATTTTTATTTGAAATTAATCCATATTAATAATTCAAAGTTTATAAACAAAAGAAAATGTTCATAAGCCTATAATCTTTTGTTTGCAAGAGAAATCTGGAAATTGAATAAACATACTTTTGAGCTCCTATTCTGATGATCTGCTAACATGCTAACATATGAGGATGCAGTAATCTGAACAATAAGCCTATAATTATTACTAGCCAAAAGATATCATTATGTGCAAGCAATTTTTAATTGATTCGGATGAAGTGTGATGCTAAATCTTTCTTGAAGTCAGAACCATTTGGCAGTGGGAGGATCAGACAATTTAAATCTTATTGGAAAGTCAACAACTAGAATTGCGATTCTTGGAGTTCCCTTATCTCCTGAGGTAAACTTTCTGTTATCACCTTCTTTGCTAACATACCATATGCGATAAGGTCAAATTGGTATGCAGTAAATATTTAGTGGCATTATTTTTCTGTTAGTTGGTAGTGTTTGTGTAGTCACTCATAATATGTTTGGTACACAGACTAGAGTTTTGAATGATATGCTATTTTTCATTTGGTTACTTTAGTACTCCTGTGGGTAACTTACCTATAAAAAAAAAGTATTCCTGTGGGTAACTATTCCATAGGAATACTATTGCTCCAAGGAATAGCTATCCCTCCCAAAACCTTTCCTATTGAAAGTAGTGTATTGATTATTGTTGACAATAATATTCACACAAAATTTATTTATTTTCCTTTTAGCAAAAACAGAAAAAAAGAGCAGAGCCCCCCCTTCAAGTGAAATCTATCCTAAGAGGCCTCTCAGGGTGGATCCCATGATTTCCATTCTCCCATCGATAGGCTAACCTTGTTGGCCAAGAGGGACCTCCACCCCTCTCTGGGTAGATCCCACCTACCAACACCATTCATCCCTTGTAAGGTGGATTAAAGGAGGCCTTTGCCACTCCATGCAGCAACCTTGGCCACCCTCAGGGGATAGAGGGTCCCACTGGCATGGCCACCCCATGTGGGGTGGACACTTAAGAAATGACGAATTTTTTCTTTCACTCATTTTTTTCTGCAAGTGTTGTAAGTGTCATGTTTAGTTCTTTTAAAGATTTAGTTTTAGTTTTTACGTCTTGTTTTTTTCAAGGCTTAAGCTTTTATTTTTGTAAAATTTTCTTCTTAAATATTTTTAATATCTGATGTGGTATATTGGGTATTCTTTTTTTTTGATAAGTAAGAAAACTATATTGCTCAAAGAATAGGCCTAGCCAAGTATATACAATAGGAAGCCCTGACTAAGAGGACGCTAGAGAGACAAGAAAATCATGAAGGGCCATGCCATTAAAATCAACAGCAATGGCCCAGATACAAAGTGTGCTATAAAATAATGCTAACAATTCCTTTAATGTTCTCTCCTTGTCTTCAAACGTCTGCGCATTATATTCTTGCCACAAGCACCACATGATACACATTGGAATCATCCTCTAAACTGCTTTGATCTGATTCATTCCTCCAATGTTTGGCCAGCTGGCCAGCGTTGCCACCACATTCTCCGGCATCACCCAAGCCATCTCTACTCTGCTCAATACCTCATGCCATAAAGCCCTTGCAATCTCACAATGCAATAGGAGATAATCTACCGACTCTCTCCCTCCCCTGCACATACAACACCAATCTACTATGATAACCCTCCGCTTCGTCAAATTATCGGTAGTGAGTATCTTGCCCAATGCTGCTTTCCACACAAAGAAAGTAGCTTTGGGAGGCGCCTTGTGCTTCCAAAGCCTTATCCACGGAAACTGAGTATTAGGCTCTTGGGTGAGAGCCTTATAATATGAACGGACCGAAAAAACACTTCTCCGAGAGGGTAACCACCCCAAACCGTCTGCTTGTTGATTACTTGGCTTCACAGAATACAAGAGGCTGTAAAAATCAACAAAATTGTCCATCTCCCAGTCTTGTGCTGCCCTATTAAAGCTTATATCCCAATGAACTTGACTACCCGCCATCCCAATTACATCCGCCACTGAAGCCTCTTTAGCACAAGCAATATGGTATAGTGAGGGAAAACGGTCTTGTAAAGCATTATCGCCACACCATATATCTTTCGAGAATTTAATCCTGGACCCATCACCCAACTGAAGACAACCCCCCAACCTCTTCTAATATGTTTCCACAGGCCCACTCCATTAGTACCTCTTAACTTCTTTGGTGCTCCAACCCCCCCATTTGTCTTCATATTTGCACCCAATCACCCCTCTCCACAAGGCATTGGGTTCCTTCCCATATCTCCAAAGCCACTTGCCAAGTAACGCCCGATTGAAGGTCCTTACATTTCTAATGCCCAAGCCACCGTTGGATATAGGACGACATACTGTCTCCCACTTGACCAAGTGAAATTTAAACTCCTCCCCCAAACCGTCCCACAAAAAATCGCGTTGAAGTTTTTCGATTCTGTGCGCCACACTAGCTGGTATAGGAAATAATGAGAGAAAATAGGTTGGTAAGTTAGAAAGTGTACTCTTTATCAAAGTGAGCCTACCACCTTTCGACAAATACATCATTTTCCAACTTGCTAATCTCTTTTCGATCTTCTCAATCACTGGCTCCCATAAAGAGAGTGACCGTGCTCTTGCCCCCAACGGAAGTCCCAGATACGTCAACGGGAGAGAGGCTATCTTACAACCCAACGTATTGGCCAGCTGTCGAGCATTTGGCACCACTCCAATTGGTATCAATTCGGATTTGTCGAAATTTACTTTTAACTCAAAAACTGCTTAGAAACACAACAACAATACCTTTAGCGCACGCACCTGACTCAAATTTGGTTTGCAAAACACAAGAGTATCATCTGCAAATAATAGGTGAGAAATATCCATGATCTCTCTATCCGGGGTTCCCACTGAGAAGCCCTCCATAAAGTCATTCTGTGCCAAGGCCGAAATCATCCTGCCTAACCCTTCCATCACAATAACAAACAACAAAGGAGACAACGGATCTCCTTGTCTTAGACCACGTGTACTATGGAAGAAACCCGCTGGACTACCATTAATCAAGATAGAAAATTTCGCCGTTGAAATACACCAACGGATCCATGTTCTCCACCTCTCTCCAAAACCACATCTCCCAAGAAGATAGAGAAGGAAATCCCAGTTGATATGATCGTACGCCTTTTCCATATCTAGTTTGCAAATTATCCCTGTTGTGCCTCCCTTCATTCTGCTATCAAGACATTCATTAGCAATAAGTACCGCATCTAGGATTTGCCTACCTTTTATAAAGGCATTTTGGGGCTTGGTAATGATCTTCTCCACCACCTCACTTAACCGGTTTGCTAAGACTTTGGAGATGATCTTGTAAACTCCACTCGCTAAGCTAATGGGACGGAACTCCGTTACCTCGTTTGCCCCCACCTTCTTTGGAATCAGTGTAAGGAATGTAGTATTTAGACTCCTCTCGAATTTTCCCACTACAAAGAGTTCTTGAAACACCTTCATGATGTCTTCCATCACAACATCCCAGCAATCCTGGAAGAAACCCTTAGAGAACCCATCTGGACCTGGTGCCTTGTCTTTAGCCATTTTCCTCACTACTTCAACTACCTCCTCTTCCTCAAAGGCCCTCTCCAACCGCGACACATCACTCGGTCCAATAGAGTCAAACGCCAAGCCATCTAGAGACGGTCTCCAATTCGCAGGTTCAGTTAGGAGTTGCTCATAAAAGCCAACTACATGGTCACGAATAGCATATTCTTCTCTACACTCGACACCTACAATTTTCATCATCTCTATATTGTTGTTTCTCCTATGAGAATTTGCTACTCGATGGAAGAACTTCGTGCTTCGGTCACCCTCCCTGAGCCACAATGCTCTTGACTTTTGCCGCCAAGAAGTCTCTTCAGATAAGATAATTCTCTCTAACTTCGCATCCAACAGAATCTTCCGAGCTACTTCATCCGCGGTGAGAGGTCTGGTCTCTTGGAGCCTCTCAAGTTCTTGAATCTCCATCAACTTACCTTTCTTAATTTCCCCTAGATCACCAAAAGATTGCTTGTTTCACAGCTTCAAATCTCTTTTCAACTTTCTCAATTTACCGACAAGGATAAAACTAGAGGTACCCTGAAGTTGATATGATGACCACCATTGCCTTACTCTTTCAACAAAACCGTCAGATTTTAACCACATATTTTCAAATTTAAAGTACCTTTGACCTCCTCTAATGCCACCACAGTCAAGCAAAATAGGCCAATGATCCGACCTCATACGTGGCATGCGCTTTTGCCATACATCTGGAAAGTGACTTTCCCACTCTGGTGAAATTAAGAAACGATCCAACCGAGACCAAAGATCCGACCCCATACAGGGCCCCCAGCAAGAGGCAAATCTATCAAATTCAAGTCAAAGATGCATGCAGAGAAGTCCACCATAGCTAGCTGCCCTCTTCTGTTTCCGGACGGAAATCTAGTAGCATTGAAATCTCCCCCTATACACCATGGGAGGTTCCACCAACTGTGAACTTCGGCTAATTCTTCCCACAACAAGAATCTATTACTATCTAAGTTTGGACCGTATACATCTGCAAAAGCCCACAAAAAATTATCTGATACACTCTTAAAAGAGCATGCTACCGTGTACCCTCCTATGAATTCCTCCAATTTCTCCACCACTCGTCTATCCCACATCACTACTATACCACCTAACGCCCCATTGGAGGCCATATAGACCCAATCCACGTGTGCACAACTCCATATGCTTCTCACAATTCGCCTATTGATTAGCTTCAACTTAGTCTCCTGTAAACAAACGATGTCCGCCTTCCACTCACAGAGCAGGTTTCTTATCTGAAAACGTTTGTTGACCTCGTTGAGCCCACGGGCATTCCACGACACAATTTTGGGTTTCATTTGGGAAAGGCCAGTCCCTTCCCTTTCGACCTGCCCCTACTGGAGCAACCCTCAGTGTTTAGCGACCACGTCAACCTGTTGAGTTCTCGCTGTTTTTTTGAATCAGACTTCCTATGTGTCTTGTGCCCCGCCTCAATGGCCGTAAGTAAGGCCATAAACTGATCTTTATACCCTCCATACTCCAATCCCACAACTTTGTGGATTTCATTCACCATCTCAAAAACCCAATCTGACACACTAGAATGCATGGGAAACATAAAATTTAAAGGGACTGGTTCACCCTCCCTACTGTCCCTCGGATTATCTTGAGTCTCCTCCACCACCGTAGCATCCTCCATATCTACTATGGCCTAGACATTTTCTTCATCAGAAGACCTCGTCAACAGTATTGGAAAGTGCCCCATTTGCTTCACAGTCAGAATACTCCTCATCCTTCTCAGATTCCTCAAGTAATTGCACTGGGGGGTTCGATGAACACACAGGCACCTCCTTACCTTTCATCGGCCCTGTCTGTTCCTCAGACGACGGAGATAATACTCCCACGCAAGTCGCAGAACACTTCGCAATAACAGACCCATCCTCCCGCGCATCCCACAACTGCGCGCCGTCATTCGAGAGTGTTACTATCTTCATCGGTGATTTCTGGGTGTCTGTCGGAGTCTCCCCCTGCGGCGACAACTGCCGCGGCGAAGATTGCGTGCCAGATGCGGCAGCAGGAGGAACCCTAGGGCTATCTTCGGGTGGCTTCTGGGCCCTGGACTGCACCCCGACCACAATTCCTTCCCTTGGGTCACTGGGCTTGGGCCCAAAAGTATGGCCCGTCACTTTCGGCCCAGAAACTCTCCTCCACCTAGAGCCAGTATTCTGTTTACTGGGTTGAATGGGCTTGTTAGACTCTACAGCCCGGCCCGAGGCCTTCGACCTCTTCCCCTTACAAATATTGCATTCCTTATTTCGCCTGACCATTCTACGCAACTCCTCCATTTCTCTCTGCAGATTCCTCATTTGGCCATGCAAGTCCTCCATCAGGCAACGTAGTTCCTGCTCCTCTTCTCTGCCATACTCAGCCTTTCGTACACCACAAGGGGCTCGAGGCATGCGTTTGTCAGTGGTCCAGCCCCCACCTCCATCTCCGTTCACCTCACGATGTGGTCTCGACCGGAGTAGAGCCTCCTTATACGAGTGCGCCGCCTCCAACTGGGGCCTCCGCTGAGCTCCACCACCTGTTTCATACGTTTCCATCCTCTCCCCTCCTCGCCTTCTGGAATGAAGATAAAACTTCCCCTTCCCCCCTCCCTGTATTCAGCCACCACTACATAACATCCCCTGTTATTAGAACAATTTTGTGCTAAATAACTACGATAGCCCTCTCTAGTGGTACTATAGAAATCCCGCTTCACCCCACTTGAACAGACATCTAGCGACTTTCTGCTCCACCAGAAGTTCCTGCTTCCTCTTCCACCCCCTCTCTGTTATGCGAAAAGAACCACATTCCTTAGCTATAGTGAATTATTTAGACTCAATCACCACTTCTCGTATGAGTCCCATCAGAACCACTTCAACATTGGTTTCATCCGGGAAACTTTTTTTTTTTTTTTCACTATCACCAAGTGTACGGAGAGAAAAATTCAGCTCATATCGGGTATTCTTGTTTGGCATGAATTGAGAGAGAAAAAAAAAATCTAAAACCAAAATCTTAGAGGGAGGGTAGGGGAAAGAAAAGTTATTTCTGTTTTAAAGAAGAAAGAGATCAAGTTCAAAATAATTAAGAATTTTGTTATAAGAGTGTTTTAAGAAATTTGATTATAGTGTGATTCCATCGTCGACATATTGCATTGTATGAAACTAGAGTAGAAATAACTGTTACATACGTTGCTGTTTCTTATTCCCAGAAGTGGTTATTCCTTTCCTCAATTGAATAGCCATTTTGCATAGTAAACGTGTCCTTGTTTTATATCTAGGAGAGTGGACCTATTCTATTCTTATAGAGGGTTAGGTGGCAGCACACAAATTGCCACGGTGTGGAAAATGGTCCTTACTTGTCTCTTATACTCCCTACTTGAAAATTAATGTTGGAGTTTTTAGGATCGTGAACGGATGCTAGAGAACTCAAAACTTTCTTCAACACTCTTCCTTTGGGCAGCTTCTATAGACTTTAATGGGCTTAACTTTTATGATTTTTTTGTATTTTTTTCTCCTTGATAGGTCTATGTCTTGTATATTTCCTGTCTATATAGATTGTGCCTTTTGTGCTTTTTAATAGAGTCTTCTTACTTATATATATATATAAAAAAAAAAAAAAAGAAGAAGCAGAAGAAGAAGAAGAGAGTGACCAATGAAATCTTGTTATGTAGGATGTGCCAAACATCATCATATCATCCTTGAATAAGAGGGGGATTTCCTTCTGTCAGTGGGTTCTCCTTTTGGTGTCCTGTCACCTATGCACTTCTTTAACAGGTACTGTTTTCTATAAAAACATGAATATATGTTATGTTACAACTTCGGATTACTTTCTTGACTAGCTTCCATTGTGAACAGCTTTCTAATCATATGTTGGATTGAAACTTAATCTCAATTTGTTTTTGATTAAGTAATAACATTTCAGCATCTCAAATTTTTTTACGAGGTGTCTTCTACCTTTATTGCATTAGCATTATTTTAAGAGTAGTGTTACATGTACGTATAATTTTACACACAATATTATACGTACTGAGTGTTAGCCCCATTTATCAGTATTTTCTTTTTTAATTTGAATTTTAAATTTTGAACTTTAAAATTTTCACCATTTTCAATAGCTGACACATCAACACTTATGGTTATGTAAGTAAAATTGTAAGTATAGATAGCATTTTCCTTAATTTAATCTAGTAAGTGATGTTCTCCTCTATAAGCATCTTTGTCTTTTCACTTCTCTATTTTTCTTATGGTACCATTTTTTTTTTTTTTTGTTGTAATTTTTTACCTGCCATTTTTGTTGCATGGTGGCTGAAATAATTTCATGTGGCACCACTATCTCCAGATTGAGTTGAAGTTCTTTATCTCCCCTGTTGAGCAGAGGAGATGTTTAAATAACATGATGCCCATGGCCTCTAGTTGTCGTAATTGTTTTTTACTTGGCAAATTTACACATGCACCTAAGGAGACTCGAACCCCAAGCCTTATCCACCACCCCATACTTATCTGGGAGAAAATCACAGGTAATTATCCTTGGAGATCATATGAGTTAGATACACATTGTGGGCACTCAGTTGTTAAGGTCTAATTATCCTTGTGTACTCAGGTCGCACCCCTTGTGCTTATAATATGATTGCTTTTACTTATCAAAATAAAAAGTTTTTGTTTCTCCAACCCTCTTTCTCTCTCATTGTATCATTCCAATTGTTAACTCAATTTGGTGCATTACAGATTTATATATTTTTTAAATCCTTTTTCTGCTTGATTTAATCATTTGGCTGCTTACACCAGTATATCGGTGGGATCTATTGCTAACTGCTACCCTCCTAGTTCATTGAATAGATCATTGCTGATGGCTGACATACGAGGTCTTCCTGGTGCGTCTTGTCTCTTGTTAGATGCTCCATTCTTCATTCATTGATATCGGTTCCTCATTACTTTTAATTTTTAATCTGTCAGGAATGGAGGGTGGTCCAGTTTTTGATGAGCATGCACATCTCATTGGTATTCTTATTAAACCATTAAGGCAAAAGGCCAGTTCTGCTGAAGTTCAGGTAAATTTGAGAATTTTTCTCTCATTCAAATGGTTAAACTTTCTCATAAATAACTCATGGTGCAAAACGTTAGCCCTGGGTAACAGCTGGTGATTCCATGGGAAGCCATTGCAGCTGCTTGCAGTGAGTTCTTGCAGAAGGTGCCTCAAAATGGTGAAAAAGGGATTTGTTATAGCAACGGAAACTTGAGTGCTGTCAGAAAAATATTTATCACTAATGGCGAAGGCTTAGATGGGTCCTTCGGCCAAGTTCACAAGAACCTTAATTCTCACTACCCTTCTCAGTTACCGGTTGAGAAGGCAATGACTGCCATTTGTCTTGTTACTATTGATGATGGAGTTTGGGCATCTGGAGTTCTGCTTAACAACCAAGGCCTGATACTTACAAATGCCCACCTGTTAGAACCACTTAGATTTGGTAAAACTACTGTTGGAAGTGCAACTTATGGAACCAAATCAGAAAAGTTTTCCTTCCTGTCTGAGGAATCTGCATCTCTGCGTCAAAATAGAGTTGAAGGCAATGACAAGAATCAGAGTTTTCTTCCAAATTTGCTGGGGACTGTGAATCACTCTGTTGATGATGAGCTTGAGGGATATAAATTGAGCGAGTCTTATGGAGGCCGTAGAAAGATACGTGTTCGCCTGGATCATACAAAACCCTGGGTTTGGTGTGATGCTAAAGTAGTGTATGTTTGTAAAGGGCCTTTGGATGTTGCCCTGCTGCAGCTTGATGATGTTCCTGATCAGCTTTCGCCTATCATCATGGACTTTGAATGCCCATCTTTAGGATCAAGGGCATATGTGCTTGGACATGGACTATTTGGCCCAAGATGTGGTATAGCTTTGCTTTCATTATTTCTCTGCTTTTGGTTGGTTGAAATCCCATATTTCATTGTGGTGACATGACATCTTAAACATTAATCGTTGCTGCATTTCTAGGACTTTTGTATGTGTCTTACCAAATGATTTTTGATGTATTGCTCTTTTCGTGTGATGAATAATCTTTTCTTAGGTAACTTTTAATTCATTGTTATTTCATTATAGAAAGACTTTTATAACCCTTCTCATATGTTTGGCATTCTGATAGTTTGATTTATAGTACAAGCTTTAGAAGTACTCTTACTACTACACATAAGAGACAGAGTTATGTAATGAATTGCATGACATTGCTAATCCTGGTAATCTTTCTTTAATAAATTGAACCTTAAATATTAAACAAATGATGCGGCTAACACGATAATATTTGTTTTGTTCAAACTAGTTCTTCACCTCGATTCTATGTCTTTTTTTAATTTTAATTTTAATTTTATTTCTATAGAAAAAGCCAATAGCATTGATAGAAAGAAGCATTACAAGTTTTTGTCAAGCCACACAGCTTGAGAAACGAACTCTGGAACATTCTCCCACCTCATATCTAAATCCTCAACATTCCAAGCATGTCTAGCTAACTTATGTGCTACCTCATTCCCATATCTATCAACATGTTGGACCATACACTCAGCAAATGAAAGCTGAAGGTTCTTAACCTCTCGTACCAGATTTCCTAGCATAGAATAAGAAACCCCATTGGCTTTGACTTCATTCACCATCAGCAAGCTATCACTCTCAAGAATCAGTTTTTGAATCCCCATATTAGCACATATTTGGAGACCTCTAAACATAGACAATAGTTCTATGTCTTCTGGCCCATGTACTACATTTTCTATTTTACTTGCTGCCAAGACAATTTCTCCATTTTCATTTCTTAGAATGGCACCAATTCCTGCCTTGTGCCGATTAAAGAACATAGTCCCATCCACATTTAACTTTAAATAACTAGCAGGAGGTGGTTTCCAACAGCAATACTTTCCTATCTTTGAATTTGGCAAAACTTTGGCTCCCCTGTGCAAGTGTTGCAGTGAGAAGGCATGTTCTATTGCTTGGTTTTATACAACTCTGCTCAGCTACCATTTTGTTCCTTCTGTGCCAAAAGCTCTAGGCTAGTAGGAAGAGAGTAGTCAGATTATCCCCACTTCCTTTCTCTTTCACAGTAAGCGCAATGTCCATGACAGACATATTTATGTGTAATTCCTGCATTATTGGAATATACTTTTTCCGATAATCCCTGATAGCTGGACAGGAAAAAAGTGCATGTGGTACACTTCTTTTCTTGAGGTTGTACTATGTAGGTAATCCATCCTTGCATGCTCTCCAGGCAAAAAATTTAATTTTGTTAGGAACAAACATTTTCCACAAAGCTTTCCATAGAGCCTGTTGGTTGGTGATGCTTGAACATTCTCCTGTGCTGGCCATGCTTCTGTCTCTAAACAGCTTATAGGCACTTTTGACACTAAAAAAGCCATTTTTCTCCCGAGTCCAGATCCACTTATCTGGTTGGTTGCCTGGGTAGACAATAATCTTCAGAACTTCTTCTGCTAGATTTGGATTGAATAGAGCTCTCACTTTGTCTACTTCCCACCATTTTGTTTGGCAGTTAATGAGTTTGTCAATTGTCTCATTCATATCAGCTTCTCTGGTGTCACCAACTTCTTACCATTGTGCTTCATGTCCTGGGATCCAGTGATCCTTCCAAATTTTGGCTGTTTTTCCATCTCCTATCCTCCATCTATAGCCTGTACTTAGCCACTTTTTTACCTCCCATATCCCTCTCCATGCATACGAAGGATTATTTCCCAGACCAGCTTCAAACAAGTTGCTTTTTGGAAAATACTTGGCTTTATACACTCTCTGCAGCAGAGTACCTTCCTCATGCAATATCCTCCATGCTTGTTTAGCCAGTAGTGCCAAGTTGAAGGTTCTTAGATCTCTGAAGCCTAATCCCCCTCTGAACTTGGAGTCACACATTTTATCCCATCTGACCTAGTGGATTTTTCTCTCATCATTGTTTTGCCCTCACCAAAATCTTGCCATTAAAGCTTCTAAATCTGAGCATAACCCACCAAGCAACAAGAAACAGCTCATTGAGTACGTGAGAATAGATAGAGCAACAGCCTTAATTAAGATATCTTTACCCCCCCGGGATAACATTTGTTCCTTCCAGCAATGTAACTTTTGCCAGACCTTGTGTTTTATGTCAGAAAAGGCTCGGGTTTTAGATCTGCCTACTACTGGAGGTAGGCCAAGGTATTTTTCATATTGTTGCACATGATCTACACCCCACAATGTCATTATTTTTTTCTGTACAATTTCAGGAACATTTTTACTGAACACCACTGCAGTTTTTTTTTTTTTTTTTTTATAAGTAATCGATATTATATAAATAGAGATAGGCAAAACTCAAGTACACAAGATGATATACAAGAGAAAAGACCTATCTAGGTCGAAGTAAGAGAAACTAGAAAGTCATGAAAATTCAGGCCTTTAAAATCTAGAGCAATGTCCCATAAGCATAAAGTACGGAAAAATAGGGTTCTAAGTTCCTCTGAAGACCGCTCTTGTTTTCAAAAGTCCGATCATTGCGCTCTTGCCATATACACCACATAGTACAGATCGGGATCATTTTCCACACCGCCTTGATTTGTTGAACTCCTCTTGGAAGTGTCCAGCTGGCCAGTAGATCTACCACAGTTGCAGGCATAACAAAAGATAACTCTGTCCAGCTAAAGACTTCCATCCACAAGGCTCTAGCTGTCTCGCAATGTGGTAAGAGGTGTTCCACTGACTCGCCAGATCTCTTGCACATGCAACACCAGTCTACTATAACTATCCGGCGCTTCCTCAAATTGTCGGTAGTCAGAATCTTCCCCAACGTTGCTATCCATGTAAAGAAAATCGCTTTCGGGGGCGCCTTATTTCGCCAAAGTCTCCTCTATGGGAACGAAATATTAACGGCTTGGGAAAGGGACTTATAGTATGATCGAACTGAGAAAATGCCCTTACTCGCAGGAGTCCACCATGTCTTATCAGCTTGTTGTCTATCCGGCTTCACATAATAAACCAGACTGAAAAAAGCCTCAAAGATGTCCACTTCCCAGTCTTGTGCCGCTCTATTAAACGTGACGTTCCACTGCACTTGGTTCTCTGATAGAAGCATAAGATCCTCTATTGAGGCTTCCTGGTTGCGTGCCACTCGAAAAACTACTGGAAATGCATCCTTTAGAGCCTCATCCCCACACCATATATCCCTCCAAAACTTAATACGAGAACCCCTTCCCAACACCAATTTAGCATGTCTACTGAAATCCCCCCACCCACGCCTAATGTGTTTCCAAACTCCAACACCACTGGCCCCATTTACCTATTCAGTGCACCAGCCCCCCCAAACGTTTCCATATTTACAATCAATTACAAGTTTCCATAAGGCTTCTGTCTCCGTGTTATACCTCCATAGCCACTTCCTAAGCAGGGCCTGATTGAATGTTCTTAGGCCTTGTTTGTTTTCGAAAAACATCTCATCTCATCTCATCTTATCTCATCTCACCTCATCATTACAATTTTCTCAAATCCCCACAAAAAATAAAATAAAAAATTCAACTTTTTCAAATCTCAAAACAAAAATAATATTAAAAAATATATTCTAACATTATTTTATTCAACTTTTTAACTTTAATCTCATCTCATCTCATCTCTGAAAACAAACGGGCCCTTAGATTTTTTTATACCCAAACCACCTGACGAGATTGGTCTACACACCTTATCCCAACTGACCAGGTGAAATTTGAATTCATCTCCTATCCTACTCCATAAGAAATCACGATACAGTTTATCAAATCCGAGCAGCTACCCTTGCAGGCAATTGAAACAAAGATAAGAAGTACGTAGGTAAGTTAGAAAGGGTACTCTTGATGAGAGTCAACTGGCCACCTTTCGACAAGTACAATCTTTTTCATCCTTCCAGTTTCCTTTCTATCTTCTCTATGACTGAATCCCATATGGATGAGGCCCTTGCAGCAGCCCCCAACGGCAATCCTAAGTAGGTCATGGGAAGAGAAGCTACCTTGCACCCAAGAATACTAGCTAGCTGCCTTTTGTTGCTCACGTTCCCCACTAGCACTAACTCTGACTTGTTAAAGTTAACTTTCAGGCCGGATGCTGCTTCAAAACATAATAACAAAGCCTTCAATGCCCTCAACTGGTCACGATCTACCTCACAGAATAGGAGCGTATCATCTGCAAAAAGTAAATGAGATAAAGTAATAATGCCCTTGGGATCACCAATCGGAAATCCAGCCATAAACCCATGCGTAACCGCCGCCAATATCATCATACTCAAGGCCTCCATAATGATAACAAAGAGAAGTGGGGACAAATGATCTCCTTGCCTTAGGCCGCGAGAGCTACTGAAAAAACCTTTAGGACAGCCATTTATCAATACCGAGAATCTAGCCGTAGTAATGCACCAACTCATCTAGGAGCGCCACCTAGCCCCAAAACCGCATCTCCTTAACAAGTACAAGAGGAAATCCCAATTTACATGATCATATGTCTTCTCCATATCTAGTTTGCAAATAATCCATGTGGAGCCAGCCTTTAATCTGCTATCCAAACCCTCGTTCGCTATGAGGACTGAGTCCAAAATTTGTCGCCCCTTAACAAATGCATTTTGTGGCTTCGTGATGATCTTGCCCATAACCACCCCCAATCTGTTAGCAAGAACCTTGGAAATAATTTTATACACCCCATTCACAAGGCTAATGGGTCGAAAATCCTTAACCTCCAACGCTCCAATCTTCTTTGGGATCAACGCAATAAAAGTAGCATTTAGACATTTCTCAAACTTTCCAACCGAGGATACTTCCCTAAACACATTCATTATGTCCACTTTCACCACCTCCCAACAAGCTTGGAAGAAGCCTATCGAGAAATCATCTGGACCTTGGGGCTTTATCTTTACCCATACGTCTCACTACCTCATACACTTCCTCGTCTTCGAAAGGCCTCTCCAACCAAGAGACTTCCTGAGGCTCAATAGTGTCAAAGACGAGACCATCCAACTTTGGTCTCCATTCCTCATGTTCTGTAAGTAGTTTTTCATAGAAATCCACCACATGATCAGTAATTATCGGGGCCTCCGTGCACTCTATACCATTAATATTCAGCATTTCAATAGTATTAGTTCTTCTATGAGAGTTAGCAACTCTATGAAAGAACTTTGTGCTCCGGTTGCCTTCTGTAACCAACTCTGTCTTGCGCAATAATTCTCCTGGTAACAGGGCTCTAGCCTCAAGAATCTGCTCAAACTGATGCAACTCCTCGACCATAAGTTTCTTTCTCTCTCCTATATCTCCAAAGGATTGTGAATTCCAAAGCTTAAGGTCATTTTTCAAAACTTTTAACTTACAGGCTAGGATGTATGAGGGGTTGCCGAAAAACTGGTAAGAAGACCACCATTGCCTAACCTTATCTACAAAACCTTCACTTTTCAGCCACATGTTTTCAAACTTGAAGTAACGGTGGCCGCATCGAATGCCACCACAATCCAACAAGATAGGAAAATGATCTGAGCAAAGACGTGGTAGTCTCTTTTGGGACACCTCCGGATAGTGCATCTCCCACTCTGGTGAGATTAAAAATCTGTCCAGCCGGGACCAAGTCTGATTATTCAACCAAGTAAAGGAGCCCCCCAATAGAGGAATATCTAGCAGGTTCAAGTAAAAAATACAGTCTAAGAACTCAGTCATAGCTAGGCGCATCCTACTCTCACCATATCGTTCACTAGGAAATCTAATGACATTAAAATCCCCTCCTATACACCAAAGAAGCTCCCACCAACTATATAACCCAGCAAGTTCCTCCCATAATAAACGTCTATTGTTGTCTAGATTAGGACCATATACACTCGCAAAAGCCCACACAAAATTATCTGCCACTCTCTTAAAAGAGCATGCCACTGTATACTCCCCCACAAACTCCTCCAATTTCTCAACAACTCTTTTATCCCACATCACTAGGATTCCACCCGAAGCCCCATTTGATGCAAGAAAGACCCAATCCGCATAGGTACAACTCCAAACACTTCGAATTAACTTTCTAGAAACACTTTTCAGCTTAGTTTCTTGTAAACATACAATGTCCGCCCTCCACTCTCGCAACAAATTTTTTATACGAAGTCGCTTATTTGCCTCATTTAACCCATGAACATTCCAAGACAATTTTTGGCTTCATAAAAGATATGCAAGCCCATTCCCTTTTGATCTTTCATGGCTCGAGCTTCCTTCGTAATTCAATGACCACTTTAGGTGCTTAAGCTCCTGCTTTTTTTTGACCCAGCTTTCTTGACTGTTTATGATCCTCATCAATGGCAATAAATAAAGCCAAAAACTGCTCTTCATAACCCACACAATCCATACCTATCCAGTGATGCATATCTTTCACCTTTTGAAGCATCCAATTCGATTCATTTGGTAGCAAACGGTTCAACGGAATAGGCTCCCCTTCACTGGAAGCCCACTGCATATTAGGAATCACCCCCCTATCTTCCTCCCCAAATAAGTTTCTGCCCTCCCATTCAACCACAACATTACTGATGGGAAACTGAGTCTTAGGAACCCTCTCAACCTCATAACCAATTCCCTGAGAAAGCCCATCATCATCACCCACATCCACCCCTACCCCCTCAAACCTTGGAACAACATAACTCAGTTCAGAGCACGACAAAGCTTCCGAGCAGAACTCAAGGTGATCCTCGAGTTGTAGATGGGCCTCCGACTGAGGAGGTGACCCTCCCAACATGATCATCGGCGTTTTCTGGCTACCTGAAGCTGCAGCGGTGTCGCACGGTGGCGGGAACTCCACCCCCTCCATCGCAGGCCTCTCCTTGCCGGAAGAAATCTCGCAACACCGAGCCTCCACTAAAGGCGAAGGAACCATCGGCGGTTCTGTTGCCGTCAAAGCATCGACGTCCTTTGAAATTGGACTCGGCGGTTCAGTTGTTGTGCGTTGTAGTTCAACCAAACCAAATTTCGGCAGTTTAGCCTCCGTCGGTGGAGTCGTCGCCTTCGCTGGGGTCACCTTAGTCTTTGCCGGCCCTGGTGGCTGAGGCCACCCCGTTGATGGGCCTGAGGCAGACGCAGCCCATCTCCTCCAAACAGGCCTCTTCTTTACCTGCGTCCCCCGATAGTGAGGCCCACCACGAGGGCCCGGCCCTAGTTTTCCTTTTCCTGAGGCTTGCTTTAGTTGCATGGGCCCCTTCGGTTCCTGGCCCAACACAATAGCCTACTTCCCATCCCCTTGGCCCACACCCACACCCACGCCCACTTCCACTAAAACTTCCTCTTGAACGCACCGTTTTACCAGATTAATATTAGATTGCAAATCCTCTACGTGCCTCTGCATCTCCAACACAGCCCGAAGGAAATATTCCTTATTAAGACCGACATTTCCCTTGCCATCCCTCTTCAACCTCTGAGCCCCTACTGAAACAACACCACCTACTGAAACAACACCACCTCCAGACTGCAACGGCGCTTCTCCACTAATTCTGACAGGTTGTCGGGATGGGTCCAAAACCTTCGGTTTTTTTAGAGCTTCCAGGTATGAGCTATTGGAGGGAGGAGCTGCTGTCGTCACTAACGGAGCCGACCCAAAGGAGTCACCTTCTCGCCCAGCATCCCTCAAAACCTCCACCATCTTCCTCCAACTCATTCCGTCCCTATCTTCCGGAATGAATATGCAGTTCTGGCGACCTCCTCTACCATATTCCACTAGTGCCATGAAAACACCCTGAAGGTTTGAGCACCTCTGTGCTATAAAGTCCCTGTCCCATTCCCTATGCCCTGTATAGAACTCCTTCCTCCCAGCCATTAAACAATTTTCCAGGGCTTTAGTGAACCATTGAGCCATGGCCAACTCCAAACTCATCTTCTTCACCAACTTCCACCCTCTTTCGGTAAGGAGCACCCTGTGCCCATCCCTTAAAACCTCAAAAGACTTTCTTTCAATATCAACTACTCTCCTAAGACCCATAGTCCTTCCCTGCTGAAACTAAATCCCACGATCAAGCTCCCACAAACACCATTGGGACAAAGCAGAAAATTGTATAAGGGACGATGTACGGAGAGAAAATTTTAAGAGAGGTAAAAAAAAAAAAACCCACAATTTATCTTCTGTCCAGATGCCCTCTCATATTTGTCTAGTAGCAGATGCACCTTTCTATTTTCCTGCATGTCAGCTTTACAAAAAATTACACTATCTTCTGCAAATAGCAGCAGATGGTTAATGTATGGGGCACCTCTGCAAAGCTTTATACCCGAGAATTGGTCAGCTGTTCTAAGTAGGGATATAAGCCCTTCAGTGCATAATAAAAACAGGTAGGGGGATAGGGGATCCTCCTGTCTTAGCCCTCTACTAGGCACAATAGGGCCCTTTGGTTCCCCATTTATGGTCCTGAATCCAAATCTTGAAATCTGCTTCTGACTCTTTGCTGCATTGTTCACACTGGTACTTGATGAGGTATTGCCTAGAAATTGGAGATTTAGTTTTAAGTGCAGATTAGTTTCTCTTCTATATGCTCTGTATATTCAACTAAATGAAACCCAGAATAGGGCTGTTTTCATTCTAAATAAAGTTGGTCAAGACTCACATATGTCTGCTTTCAAATTCCTATCAGGCTTCTTCCCATCTGTCTGTTCTGGTGTGGTTACAAAAGTGGTCCAAGCAAAGATTCCCCACTTCTATCCATCCAATCAAGAAAGAAACACACAGGGACACTATCCTGTGATGCTTGAAACAACAGCTGCTGTCCATCCTGGTGGTAGTGGTGGTGCTGTTGTCAATTCAGATGGTCATATGATCGGGCTTGTTACAAGGTACAGTGACTGAAACTATGCAAAAGTAAATATGATATTGCAAGCTAGAGAGTAAGGGAGGGGGTGTGTGCAGTTTTTTCCCCCCTGCTTTAAATTTGCTGCACCCACGAAGTTAAATTCCGGTTCCTCGCTTTTGTGTTGTGATATGGTATGATGTTGGTGGTATTTTATTCCTGGATTTTGAAGTAGATGGTAACGAGAAAGGAAACCAGAAACCAATGAATTCTATATTTCCTTCATTAGAGTTGGTGCTGCTTACTTTCATGCTTGGTTTTTTTGTCAGCTGTATCATTTAAAACTCTAGGATGGGAACCAATGGTAGGCATTGTATGATTAGAAAAAACCATATAGATTGTCCAATTTGCCTTTTTCAATCATCATCACCTTCATTCAGATTTCAAGCATGATCGTTTTATTTATGAGTTATTATATTCTTAAGTCGGTGTGTAGAGCACACTATCTCTATCATTTAAATGTTAAGATTTGATTTGTAATATTCAAATTTTAAAATTTATCTTCCAAATCAAATTATGTCATATAAACACTTTACCCAGTGTGCTCTACACACTGGCCTGAGCATATAATTTTTATTTATTTATTTATAAGTTCCTGAAAGTTTGCTGATAAGTTTGTACATTTCCTTGATACAGCAATGCAAGGCATAGTGGAGGAACGGTTATACCACATCTGAACTTCAGCATTCCATGTGCTGCTCTGGAACCAATATTCAAATTTTCAAAAGGTTATGAGCTATTGGCCCTCTCCAACCACATGGAAGATTCGATGATTCAGTATTTTCTTATCATTGCCATGTTATTTAAAAAAGGTTCCATTTCTATTATAAAAAGTGACAATTGCAATTCAGTGTCACAAATTATAAAAGCTCAAGCTTATCAGAGAATTGGGTAGTTTTTTGGCTAGATATGTTGTTTAGGTACCAGAATTTAAAATTTTTTATTCAGTTGAAAATTTAAACAAGCATAACAAAACTAATTCTGGCACTGAAAATTAGAAAAACCTGAAACTGTATTCTACTGAAATTCAAAACAACAGTCTTTATTATGTTGTGAGATAACAAGATTAGACTCTCTTCTGAATGAATAGCAACAATCTTTACTTATGTTGTGAGTTTGCTTTATCTTCTAACAGATATGCAGGATCGGTCACTTCTGCAAGTCCTTGATCAACCAAATGAACACCTTTCCTCCGTATGGGCGTTGATGCCATCGCTATCGCCCAAGCCCCCTCCTTTGCCTAATCTGCCGCAGTCACTAGGAGAAGATAACAACCAAGAAGGGAAAGGTTCCCGTTTCGCTAAATTTATGGCGGAAAGAGAGGGGTTGCTTAAAAAGCCCTTCCAACTTGGCAAGGTGGAAAGGCTTTCTAATGTGATTATCCCTAGCAAGTTATGAACATTTGTCAATTTTTTTGTAGTGATGGTATCAACAGCCAGAGCGAGATACGGTCCAATAGCCTATTATAAGGGACAGGTTTCCGTCAGGCTTCATTCTCAAAGCGATCAGGTCCTATAGTCTATCATATGATAGGTTTCTGCCTGCCTACACTCTTACAGATCGGATGAACCATGGATGGTTTGGTGGAACACTTCGCAATTATCGTGTTAAAGAAAAACACCATGCATGTGTGAAAGTGGTACTGTACCAAACGCTGTTCTTTTATTTGTGTATTATACCAAGACTTGCACAAAAATAAGTATAATGCTGAGCCTTCACTACTATTACCTTGTTTCTGTTGTTTGAGATCTGTCATGGAAATTCCTTAAACCTGTAAATGGTATTTTTAGATCTGTTTATCATGTTGCTATAGAAATTTTAGCAATCTTCACGGTTTTAATTCTTCGAATATAAATCATATGATTCCTGTCGGTTCCAACCTGGCTTTGTAAGGCGTATTGGCTGGAAAAGATTCTCGAATCTCATGTGAAGGTGGCTTTTGATCGTATTTCTGTTGATCTAAAAGATAACTCAGCCTGTATATATATATTTTTTGATAAGTAAAAATATTATATATATATCGGAGTAACCAAGTACACTAAATGTATACAAGAGAATACCCTATATTTATATTGCATTAAAATAGAAGTTCACCGATAAAAGTGTCACAAGTATGATTAGATAAGCAGGGGCTTGAATCTCAGACTGTTCCATTCACGAGCTTCAGCCCCAAATGGTTTATCCATGGGACTTGGGAGTATATTTCAATACTTGTAGCCAGAAACTTATCTATGTATATAAAGAGAAATAGTTTAGCCACCAAATATCTTACAAAAGTAAATTATTAAACATGTAAGTTAATATGATATTTTAAATTTATTTAAATCACGCTAGTTTGTGAATTTATTTTTATAAAATATTTTTATGAATGTAAGTTGTAACCCAATAAAAGTCGACTTTGCTGTTAAATATCCACTAAGTACATGTTTGAGATTGTGGCAAGAAATATAGTTTATAACTTTAGAGGTTATAGCTTATAACTTAAGTAATAAGTTATATTATTAAAAAAAAATATTGTTTGGTAATCATATATTTAAAATACTTTCAAAGATGTTACATTTGGTTAAAAAAAAATACTTTTTGAGATAAAAATGACATAAAAGATCATTTGATATTTTAAAGATTATGACCATATTTTTTAAAGTTTGAAAGTTATAATTATCTAAAACTTGTATAGGTATATTTGTCTATTGACAGTCTTATTAAAATTGAAACTACATTCTAAATTATCAAAATAAGTATGTTTGAGAAAAAACATCAAAATGATACCCAAACATACTATTTAGCTTATTTGAGATTAAAAAAATACTTTAATATGTAACATTTAATCAACCTATTTTTTCTATTGAAGAGCTTTTAAGACAATTTAAATACTTTTTAAAACTCCTAATGCAATCTCAAGCATGTCCTAAATATGATAACTATTGAGGCTTAAACCCCCCCTAAAATTTGCCGTATATAGAGATCTATGCAAACGACAAGAAAATATAAACGAAAAGAACATAATGATCGAAGAGAAGACAAACAGACATTAAGAGTAAAGAGTAATGATATATACATATTGTACAACATATTACATATTAATATTATAAAATGAGGATATTTTTATAAAATGATGTTACTTTTATAAGATATTTTATAAAAATATCTTTCATTTAAAATATAATTATATAAAATATTGTGAAAAATATTGTTTATAAATCACTTCCAAACCCATTAAACAAACAAGATTTATGTGCTGTAGTATTGACCCTTATTTCTTCTACTTTACAGGCAAAAGTAATTATTTATTGGTTGCGAGCTTATTTTATGGTATTAAACCTTCATTTCGGTTACTTTTCTTTGTTTGGCCAAACGAGTTTTACTTAAAGTTTAGACCTTGAGTTTTTCTGCGATACAAAAAAGGGCAGCAAAAGGCTTTACGACGTTTAGGCGAGCAAGTCATAAAAGCTTCCGTAGTACTTTTTTTGTGTCTTTCAGAGCATGAACATTGTTGGCCAAAGGCCGATAGTGACAAGGACTCCTATGATAGTCCCGAAGTAGCAGCCAAAAAGAGAGTTTCAGAGAGACAAAGTAGAGCGAACGAGGAAGACAGAGAAAGATGGGGGAGAGTTCCGGTTACAAGGAGTACGTGGCAGGCTTGGTCGCCGGTGTCGCCACTGTCATCATCGGCCACCCCTTTGACACAGTCAAGGTACTATATATAATGTATGATGGATGTATGTATGTATGTATTCTATATGAACGCAGAGACAGCCTGCATATTGCCATGTTTCAAAGTCAAATTAGTAGGGGCTGGAATGAATATTAATCCCAACATTTTAATTTGGGAAAAATCTTGTTTCTTTTTCCATGATTAATCAGGTGACAACATAGTGAGTGAGTTCGAGTCAAGAGTGCCCTATAAAGGTGGGATTTGGGATTTCGGTTGCTATTGGTCTAATTTATTATCTCAATCACATTTATTAAAAATAGCATTTTTAAGAGAGTTATCTTTGGAAGATGCTAAAGTAGATAATGTACTTCTGGGACAAAAATATGAAATAAACTAATAACCACTTTTGTATCTCATTTTCCTAACCAATAAAGGAAAGGCAGCATGAGTATGAACGAGGCTTTCATTTAAAGCAATTATTTCTTCCAGTTCAAGAATTGAGCGTTCTTCTTTGTTAAAAGCTTTGTATGAATAAGGTGACTGCTTGTATACGCAATGCTATGTGAAGGACAAAGATTGCTAATTAAGTGGCATGAATACTGAAGTTCTTTGCACGAGTTGTCATCACAACTCATAATGAGATGAAATGAGATGAGATGAGATGTAAATAGTAGTGAACTAGTTTGTGAATAGTAGTGAAATGATTTGCATTAAGATGTTTATGGGGCTTTGGGTAATGAAAGAGAAAAAATTAAATAAAAATATTATAAAGTTAAAATAATGTTAGAATATAATTTTTTAATATTATTCTTGTTTTGAGATTTGAAAATGTTAAATTGTTTTTTGTGTTTTGTTTGGAAGTCTGTAAAAGTTGTAATGATTAGGTGAAAAAGTTGAAGATTTGAAATTGAAAAGTGTTTGTGTTTGTGGTGTTTGGATATTGAAACGAGATGAGGTGATATGAGATGACATGGGAGTATCTTACTATCCAAACCAGACCTAAATAGGTCCTATCACGACAATTGAATAGTACACAGCACTTTTTTTTTCTTGTATTTTTCTTAAGAAAAACATGGTCAAATATTATTTGATATCTCATCCTTGCCACCATTATCATGACTCGGGTTTTGTTTCAGCTTCTTTTTAGATAAACAATGCAACCGTAAATGGTTAATGATGAAATTAGGTCTGTAAGGATCTCTTAACGTCTTAAAAAGATTAGCATTTGTGACCTGTAAATGACTGAACTTATCTTGCATATTTCCCTACTTTTGTAATTTATTAGGTGAAGCTGCAAAAGCACAATACTGAAGCTCATGGGATTACATACAGGAGTGGTTTACATTGCACATCTAGGATTTTGAAGACCGAAGGAGTATGGTTCTTGAACTTGTTCTTTCTGGAGACAAAATTAAGCTCTGGCTATCTCCCTATGTGTAATTTATTTTACAAAAGGATAGAGTAAATTATATTGCTTAGTTTAATGTTTCAACTAGCAACTCATATGAACGTCCTTTAGAAGTTAATTGTGACTACTAAAATAAGTTACCTATCGATTAGGAACTATATGTCTTTGATATCAATAAGTCTGTAATTAACTTCTGTATTTTGATGATTAATAAAAAATAAGAGTCCAGAAAGAAGTTATCTTCTGATCTTAATTGTGCATTGCATGGACCTTGTTATCTTGTCTGCAGTTGAGTCATATAAATGGTTACCTTCTTACTTTGCACCATACAAAGATTATATTTAACCTAATTCTATAGGGATAGCTTACAGATTTACTGCTGTGCACCTCCCCTTCTCTTTCACGTTTAAATTCCTGTCTGCCAGGTTTTCATTTGTATTAATAAAATTGTCTTTCTTACTTGTCAAAAAATAAAAATAAAAATCCTGTCTGCCGGTTTTTTTTATCAGCTCTTGGTGTCCGGGAACAACGTTCTGACTAATCCTAGGGGTGCACTGACCCTCGGCAAGAAATTTCCTGCAAGTGTACCTTGGATAATTCAAGGAAAAAATCCCTCAGTCCGATGGTGCCTAGAGATTGTTTGCACATAAGGGGATTTGGACCTTAGACCTGGGGGAGCATATCCCCAAGTCCAATGCCTTTACCACTTGAGCCAATCCCTAGGGGTTAACCTATTTGAGCTGTAACCTTCCACCTCGTAAAGTTCAACCATCTTTTGGGTCTAACTCCATTGGTTGAACCTCATAAGAAGGTGCTTTAAAGCTTTCAGATAACTAGGGAAGTTTGTGGAATATCAAATCTTGCATTATGTAGGGAAATGTGGAAGCTGAGCTATAATTGTCAGTTCAGCATCAAGGCTTGTTCAGAATGAAGTCATTGTATTCCTTTAGGGATCTACAATTAGCCTGATATCAGATGACATCACAGCAAGATGCAGATTAGGATACTTTCTTTCACAGTGAATGATTCCAATGTATTCTATAAACCTTCTGTTAATGGTTTCTAAAATTCGGGCTACACTTTTCTTAACATGAGTTCATGAGTTACATAAAAGTGTAAGGCACTTCCATTTGTTTCTCCGAATTCTTTGCAAGAAAATAGACTATGTAGTCATTCTAGTGTATATTGAGTAACACTGATATTTTTCAATCAGAATTACACTGACATTTTCAGAACTTAACAGCTACAAACAGAGAAAAAGTATTTCATTTTAATTAAAATTGTACAAGCGCCTCAGTTTATTAATTCTTTATTATGACTAGTTTGAAGACTTTCGAAGTCTTGAAATAGTCCCAACATTTCAATTATCTTAGGAAACAACTTTTTAAATGGAAAGCCATAACATTGGCTGCACATTTTTTATGCTGAAATGATTTAGAAAGGGCTGGTCCTGAAGTTGGATTACAGCATCCATTCCCTCTGAAGTATGTAGTAACATCCGAGTCATGCAAAAACTCATGAAAAAGGTGATATGTAAAACACAAAATTCTCTCTCTTTTGGCCAGTTTATATTTCAATTTATGCTATAAAAAGGCATGAAGCATAACGTATCAAGCGTGGTCAACTTTTATTGCTCTAGAATTTTATGAAGTAGATTTTCTTTGATCCCCCCCCCCCCCCCCCCCCCCCCCCCCCCCCCCCCCCCCCGGCAAAAAAAACACAAGGGTAAAGGGGTGGGTTAGGGGTTTGCATCTGAGTTTTCCATATATTTTCCCTATGGAGAAACTAAGTGAAACTTGTCTTTGACAGATTAGAGGACTTTATAGAGGGGCAACCTCATCTTTTGTTGGGGTGGCTTTTGAGAGTTCACTTCTTTTTGGCATTTACTCCCAAACAAAGCAGTCACTGCAGGTTTGCTTTTAAGTTTAGTTGGGTAAGCTTTTTACTGATTTAAAGTTTCACCAATCCGCATCTACAGAGCCGCTTTTGGCAATACATGATTGTGAACAGTCAGTTACATGATTTTGTGGATAGATTTTTTCTGAAGGGTCTTGCATCTGCTAGGTAGCTATAAAACAACCTTTCAACTTCATCTTTGCTCTTTTCATGAAGGGAGGTGTACAAGGTGGTGGCCCACAACTCCAAGTGATAATTCCTTCTGCGGCTTACAGTGGAGCTCTTATCAGTTTTGTATTATGTCCATCAGAGCTGCTGAAGGTAAAGTGAAATGGAGGGTTTGCATGCTCAACTACTGTTTTTTATATTTGCTTTTTTTGTCTCTGATGGTACATGTGACACTGAGCTCTCAGTGTAGGATGCAAGTTCAAGGCACTGACTCTATGGTTCCAAAGTCCAGTAGATATGGTAGTCCCCTTGATTGTGCCCTCAAAACCATAAAAACTGAAGGGGTGAGAAAATCATCTTCATTTGGCAACATTATGAATGATGCAGTTTTGAACTGACATAACACCTTTCAGGTTACAGGAATCTTTCGCGGAGGTTGTACAACATTGCTAAGAGAATCTGCTGGCAATGCAGTCTTTTTTAGTGTTTATGAGTATGTCCGGTATTACATGCATTCACGACTAAAAGCTGCTTCATCTTACCATAGTCACTTGATTGACATGGGAATTGGGATTGTGAGTGGTGGCCTTGGTGGTGTAGCTGTAAGCCTCTTGACAACTTCAGCAAATTTCTGAATAAAAAGTGTATTATGTTTACATATTGTAAATTTTCCCCCACCCTTTCCAGTTTTGGTCTGCTGTTTTGCCCTTGGATGTGGCAAAAACTATAATTCAGACTGCCCCAGATAAAAGCTCTTCAAGGAATCCTTTTCAAATCTTGAGCTCAGTAAGTTATCTTGGTTTCCTACATTTCACGATTTTCATTAATGAGAGGTTTCTATTTTCTCTATTGACGAAAAGAGGGAAAAAGCTCCTTTTGCGTCCTTTTTCCTTTTTCTTCTTCTTTCCTTTTGGGGTCTTAGAAGAGAGAAGCTGAATGGGTTTTCTATAATAGATTTACAGGAGGGCTGGATTTAAAGGATGCTATACAGGTTTGGGTCCTACCATAGTTCGGGCATTTCCCGCCAATGCGGCTGCAATCGTTACCTGGGAGCTAGCAATAAAAATTTTAGGCATCAAGCATGACTGAAGAGGTTATTTTCAATTACCACATGCTTCAATTTTTTTGTTCTCATTCCCTATAGCACATCCACTGGTTGCTATTTGGTAAGATTTCACCCAGAAAATTGTGGACACAGCCAGACCATGGGAGTGCTGATATCTAATAAAAAAAACTTCACTGGATATTTTTCGAAACAAGGCTCCACCATCTTATTTTGTAGTCCTTTATTTAGTGGCTGGACTGAAAGGGGCGATGTGTTTGAGTTATTACAATTCTTGGTTGACGGGCCTTTTGCTTCATTTTTGGTTTATCCGTTAAGGATGGATTGAAAGATTTACTTTGTAGTCTACTAAGTCTAGTTGAAGATGCTGGTCATGATGTTCAGTTGGAGTTAGATTAGCTTGGTCTCACTAGAGATTTTTCAAGACTAATTGTAACGGTTCCTAATTATTGGCATTTTT
The DNA here is from genome assembly GCF_004785595.1 of Juglans microcarpa x Juglans regia. NCBI lineage: Eukaryota > Viridiplantae > Streptophyta > Magnoliopsida > Fagales > Juglandaceae > Juglans > Juglans microcarpa x Juglans regia. The sequence goes on along the minus strand of NC_054602.1, from coordinate 5,670,158 downwards.
TGGAGTGCTGGGCTTTGGACAAGTTTGTGCTCAGGAAATATAGAAATTATTTTCAATGATGCGTCTGATGACCTCTCAAATTGTAGTTCTACAAATTAAGCAACAGACCAGGTTGCAGTAAGGCCAAGAACTGCCATTTTCTTGGGCCTACAGATGGAGTGGTTACTAACTTGCTGTTTAGATTGTTGATTCATTATTTTATGACCAAATAAATTGGTGGTTTCAAGAAAATCTCAATCAGCTTTGCTTTCCCTTTCCTTGGTGGCAAGCATGATTCCCACTTAGTATTCCATCGACTGATAAATCTCAATCAACTTGATGGATTTTCCTTGTGACTGGGCTATTGATCTCACACCTATAGATATTAGATTGCTGTTTTAATTCCATTTCTTTCTTGCTAAGGGAAAGATTGTGAGTTGAGTCGAATGTCCTTGCTTCTAGAACCATGGAAACAAAAGTTTCCTAGTCATGCTAAACTACAAGTCTTTGGTCTCCAAGCTCACCCCCCACAATGCACAAGAGTTGTAAAGATCATATTTTTTCACCACCGTCTTTGCAGAGGCAGAAATCTTGTCCTCTGCTTTTACTATCACCGCATGTGAGAGTTGGTGAGACTAGGCTTCGTTTGGATTCGAAAAGTATTTCTTCTTGTCTCATCTCATCTTATCTTATTTCATCATTACAACTTTCTCAAATTTTCATACAAAATATAATATATAATTCAACTTTTTCAAACCTCAAAAACAATAATAATATTAAAAAATAATATTTTAACAATAATTTTTTTAACTTTCATTTAAAACCATCTTATCTCATTTTTGAATCCAAACCAACCTATGCAATTGTGCAATCACTTATGATTGGTATATATCATGGAATTCCTTTGAAAAAAAATAAGGAAATACAAGACCCACGTGAAAAAGAACTAATTTTTTAATAGTAGACTATTTTTTTTTAAAATGATTACGTAGCGCTTGTATAATCCATTCCAGCCTACCATATTCTTAATTTGAATACCACCTTGACTAATGCAAATAACCATGAATTCATTTCATAATTAAGAACTATGTCTTTATCCAAAAAGTATCAGATGATGCAAGTGAATCAGGGGGAAAACTAATATATGGAGAAAACCTAACGTATGGAAAACTAATGTATCATGTATGCAACAAACACGGTTAAAAAGTGTGAGAACCTGAAAGAATAAATTCATGAATTTCAATTAATCAAGAAAGCAGAAGGAAAGCATTGATGGTGGTAAACATTTTGTGACAAGAAACTCATTTAAATAGAACAAACATAGGACCAATAGTACCCTAAAGGGTAGTCACTATTATAGAATAATACAGACTTAGAATAACAACCACCAGCAAGGCACAATCATTAGGTCCTGCCAAAATTCTGTTGGCATAATAGTTTCAGAACACAAATAGATTAAAGAGCAGTAATGCATAATTAAAGCCGATTGAGACTTGACAGAAGATAGAGAGCCATAACACAGATCTTTGATTAATTGATAATTTTTATAATATGCTTATTTAGGATTTTATTGGGGATAATCAGTCCCTTTCTTACGCTTGCTGCCAATTAACACAAGTCCATTTCAATGTGAACCTTCTCCATAAGAGTCAGATGAGCTTTTCCGACGCCTCTCATTGTGACCAGCTAGACGTTTCCGACAACTCTTTTTGTTTTCATCAAACTCTGATAGCAAATGGAACCTGTAATGCACCATTTCATAGAAAGATCAGCTCAAGAAGAAATGAAGTAAAGTAAGGTTTTTCCATATTTTACTTCCTCATGATCAGGTACTTTATAGTCTTTATTTTCAATTTCTTCTTCTTATTAACTAGTCGTCGAACCAAGCAATGCATCAGAATAATTAAAATAGAGTGGTTAAGAGATGAAGAAGCCAAAAAAATAAATAACAGTCATTAATAATTCAAAAAAATGTTTAGTTTTCCTACTTATTTGAAAAGTAATAACAAAATGATTGAAAAGTTAAGTGGTGGGAAAGCCAAAGAGACAAGTAAGAGAAATCAATATCACCTATAAGATAAAAAGTCTTTTCTTCTCCCTATTAAATTAGAAATCATAAATAGTAGGAAATCTTTCATATTCAAACCTTTTTTTAATATTAATGTCAATAAATCATGCAGTGAGTTTATTAGGGTATTAAAGAGAATACAATGAAAGGTCTTTTTAGCATGTGAATGGTTGGGATGAGTTAATAAAATAAAACGATGAGGTGGCTTTAGAAAGTATATAGGTAATAGATTTATTTTACTTCTCTTTAGTAATCAACACTAGCTTCAAGGCAAAGAACTAGGCAGCAAACGTATAGTGGTAGTACTGCGTGTCTTTTGGCCCATCTACATTAATAATCGAGGAAATACGAAGAAAGCAGCATCATGGAAGAAGAGATTTATTACTCATATTTGAACTAAGGGAAAGATTACTAGACCTATTCAGTCTTGTTGATTTAGGCTTCGTTTCGTACATGAACTCATTTCAACTCATTATTACAATTTTTTCAAATCTTAACACAAAATATAATAAACAATTCAACTTTTTCAAATCCAAAAATAATAATAATATTAAAAATAATATTCTAACAATATTTTATCATCTCAACTCAACTCAACTCAGTTCAACAACCAAACGTAGCTAAGTTCTTCAAGATCAGTGGATATTTACTCAAAACTAATAAAAAGCTGAAGATGAAGATTTATATATATATATATATATATCTATAAATATATAAAGACAGAAAAATTCTAGACATAAGCTCCACGCTCTTGCATACTACTTAAAAATATGTGATTTTACCTCTTTCACTTTCATGTTTCATAAATGATAAAAGAGGTAAAATCACATATTTTTAAGTGGTGGGAGTGTGAGGCTTCTGTGTAGCACAACTCATAAAGATATGCATGTATCAGTAGATCAGTTGAACTTCGGGAATCCTCCACCTTGATCATTAGATTCTTTATTGAAAAGTAGAGAAGCTATAATTCATAATCCTCAAGTAAGAAGAGAGGTAAGAATCGTAGTTTAAGTCTTTATAAAGATATATATATATATATATATATATACACACACATACATACATATATAGACTGGTATCAAGCTGGGAAGAAGGCTTTTGGTCCAAATTCTTATACTCCATCTTTTGATAGTGGAATTATTTTCCTAATGGCCTCCACCTGCTGACAAAAGCTAGCTTTCGTACGTGTTAAAACACGTAAAGATGGTTGTGTGATGAATTTCTTTTCTCCTCCTTTCTACTTAATTCACTATATAAAATATTAATTTTTCATAATAAACTGGTAGCTAGGTACGCACGTATATGCGAGAGTCGTGAGTTCACATGGATTTGGGATTTCAGTCTTGCTTTTTGCTAGCTACCAAAATACTTGCAACGATTTAGTGGTGTAATTTCTGCTTTTGTTGTATCTGTCGAAGCTTGATATAGAGAATTTTTTATGGTAAACAATTTAAATCGATCTTTAGCATCTAAAGATCATGTGTGCTTTCCTTTACCAAGATCATGGAGGCATTCGCAATGATGTTAAAAGAGGATAAAGCTCATGATTTTTTCATTCAATGGAAACAAACGACGATGATGTTTTGTGTAAATTCGGTGAAGAGAAGTCTAATTTACAGAAGCAGTGTGTGAGAAACTCCATAAACTTTACGATGTTTGGTAAAAGGTTTTAGTTTTGGAGATCAAGTCTCTCCATAAACCTTATTTCTCCAAAGGTAATTTTATTCCTTCTTTCTATAAGTCCTTTACACAACGGCAGAACATGAAGCACTTGGAGAAGGATTTGGAGAAATAAGGCTCCTCCTAGGACGGGATTTTTTGCTTGTACAACTTCTCTGAAAAAATTCTGTGGGTGGATAAGGTAAAGTTTTGAAATACTCTTTATCACCTCCTTTTGGTAGGAACTTAATGGGAGAATTAGCCAAGGACTCATAGGGTGCGAAAGACCCAGAAAGTTAATTAGAAAGAGACTTGAGATCGGTGTAAGAAGTCTTATTCCTTCAGGAGAGGAGGAAATGAATGCTTTTGTCGAGTCTTTTCTTCTTCTTCTTCTGATCGATGGTGTTTGGCTTTTGGGACTTTAGAGTCTCAGTGACCCAATCAAGCAAGAGAAATGAGAAGTTGGCTCACGAGCACCAACTACGTTTATAGGCCTAGTGGAGACTAGAGTAAAAGAGATCAATAAAGCCAAGATTGAGGGAATCACCAAAAAAAGGTCGGTCCTTTTGTCAAATTACGGCCAAGCATCACCAGAGGATTTTAATGGGCAGAGATTTGGAAAATGTTGAACTATTGGTATTGATTGGAAAGCACAAGTAGTTCATTATGCAATGAAGTGCACATAATCATGCACTTACAATATATACATGATCCATACACACATATATACATTATCGAAAAATGCTACTTGACACCTCTCATCAATATCCTCTTACACGGCATCAAATGATTAGCATCTTAATAAAATATAATAAATAATTTTACCATCATTTGATCATGTCCTATCAAGAGATGATGAAATGATGATGTCAAGAAGATGACAAATAGCATATTCAAGATATACATGACTTAAAAATAAAATAAAAATAAAAGTTATTCTTTCCAATTAGAAAACAGACAGCTACACCTGAAGGGTGTTAGGGTATTGGTAAGGATGGTGGTTTCTTACTTGGCAGTACTCTATTGGCAGGCAGACAAAAGGCACTATATAGACTCGGTGGGTTGATAACGATACCATAGGTGATGGTTTAGGCAATTTGGCCTAGGAAGTCAAGTGAAGGCACATCGATGGGTTGTAGAATATAGCAAGCGAGTTAGCAATCCGGTTGATGAGTCATTGAGTGACTTGGACAGTGCCTTTAATTATTGATGGAGAGTGAGCGGTCAAGTGGGTTGTTTTCTATCGGTTCTCCTTTACTCTCTTATGGAGAGTACATTATATTTAATACTGCAATTTTTTCAAACACGATGTTAAAACTTTTAATTACCCATTATAATACACACACATATAAGTCGGACTTGTGCACAAAATCCTGGTGTTCCGCAGCATAACATTAATGACATATAACTCATAATTCACAGAGATTTTAACACAGTTTCTTGGGCTTGGAAATCAATTTCTCTTTCACAAGGAAACTATTTTCTAAAATAAGCCGGAAAAAATAAGAGCGGTTAATGCTCAGAGGTACTACGGACAAATTTCATACAACCTTTGGATATATATATATATATATATATACCGTACTGCATAGATATATGCATGTACGGCCTCACCGTGTAACAGAAGGAATATTGATAAAATTCGTAATGCACCAAGCATCAGTAAGAATAAATAGCTGCATGACCATATATAATAGGAATATAGGACTTTGAGAGATCACACTCCAACAATTAATTCAATTATAATATATATATCATGGTGCAGATAATTAAAATTTTCATTAATTCCATCATATACTTGTTAAACCTCTTTGTCTGCAGCTAAATTGATGGACATCAGTAAAGTTGCTTGTGGTACGATTAGAAAGCCTAAAGTTTAAGATAATGATATCAGATCTGCAGAAGGCCACATATATATATATATATATATAGAGGCAATAACAACTACTGTATATGTTTAAGATTAAGCTAGCTGGAGGTCGTTGTCAACTAACAAATGGATAAGAATTTATGATTGATATGATACTTGATAGGTAAAAAGGGGTGGTTCTTGGCGTAGTCGATTCAACGCCTTTGTCCGGTATATTATTTCATATTTAATCGCGTAAGGCTTACAGCTCACAATGATCCCCAGCTATCTTCTGCATCCTTTAATGGTGCATGGATACCTTTGGTTTTAGAACGGGTTTAGGGTTGGACTGAGAGGCTACTACTGTACTGGTTCGGAACAACTTGTATTTCATTCAAATTAAAATGAGATAACGTCCTCATGATAATGTGGCAGAAATAATTAAAAGTAGTAGATCAATATTTATAGTCTCCATTATTCTCCAACACCCCTAATACTCAAATGCCGTAATTTACTTTGCTTGAAAAGCACACTGACCATCAACGAGTTTAATGTACTATGTTCTGTTTGATACACTTAATATATATATATATTGGTTAATTCGCCCTAGTTCTAAATTATAAATGACCACTTATTATAAGCTTCTTTCCTGGGAGAAAAACATTAATCTAACTAGTTGAGCTACAATGGTAGAACAAGAGAGAAATTTGAAAACCAGTAGAGATCAGAAAGGAACAAGCTTAATATTATAAATGATTGGAAGACTAGGGTTTCTAACCTGCTGCATTGCTGGCAGAACCTTTTATGGAGTCCACCAACGTTGACAACAGGAGCCTTGGCATGAAATTCGCAGACCTTATGGCGCCGGTGGTACTGCTTGGCTTCAGTGAAATCAGCATTGCAATTCTCCGCCTGGCAAGTAATCAGCGTTGACCCTCCACTGCCAGATGATGTTCTCCTGCTAGATGCGGGAGTCATTTCTCTCTTCTTCTCATCCTCGCTACCTTCATCCTCCTCCTCTTCAGCCTCCTCCACCATGTTATTGTAGTACTTGAAGCTCCTCTTTCCCTCGGCTCTGCTTGTTTCCATTTTGCAAAACAAGAGCAGACAGACAAGGGGACAGATGGAGCTAGCAAGCAGTGAAGATCAGGATTTTGAAGGCAAAAAAAACCTTGAGAAAGTTGAAAAAGGAGAAGAATTTATGCGAGGACCACAAACTCCATTTTCCCCTTGTCAGCATAAGAATAATTGTGAGGTCCGGGTAGAAAGCAAGCATCACGATTGGCTCCAAAAGCACAATACCAATGGGTCTGAACAGTAACGTGAATAGTTTTACTTTATAGGGCTGCGCTACTGTGACTTATGCTGCGTTTAGATGGTGAAGAGTTCAGTTTATATTTTGAATAAAATATTATTTTTTAATATTAATATTATTATTATTTTGAAATTTAAAAAATTAAATTATTTATTATATATATTTTATATTAAAATTTAAAAAAATTATAATAATTAAATAAAATAAATTGAGATGCGTTGAAATAGGCTTAAACTTAAATTAATTCTCACTCTAGCTACCACACGTTCTCTATGTATCTATCTCATGGGGTTCTACTTACGAGTCCGTTCAAATACAGTAATGTTAGATACCTTCCGGAGGTTACATCCACAACTGGGAGCTTCCGTTGAGTTTAGTTTGCTTGTTTTTTGTTTTTTAAAAAATTTTCTTTACTTGTATTTTATAACACTTTTCCATTTGGGCTCTCGCTAGTTTAGTTGGCTTTTTTAAAAAAATTTTTTTTTTTTATATGTATTTTTTAACACTTTTAAATATATATTTTTTTAAAAAAAATCACAATATTATTAAAAAAATATTTACTTAATCATTAAGTAAAAAAATTAAAATAAATAAAAAACCCAACGGTAGCGCTCAACGGAAAGAGTAGCATTTTCTTTCGTAGAATGTGTAAACGTTGTGTAATTTAAAAAAAAAAAAAAAATTATTATTAAAAAATTAATTTTTTTATCACTTAGACTCCGTATTTACTCATTCTTTTTTAAAAAAATTACGTAATACTTACCCATTTTACAGTTATAAATATGATTTCTCGTGTAGAGAATACATCTTCTACACTTTTTCTCTATAATATTTGATTTGCAAGATAATTTAAAATTCTTTTTATAAATAAAATGTTGTCAAGTAAGAGATGTGAGCAGTATGCTCTCGACCGACACCAACTTGTACCAATAATTTTTATTTCAAGTTTAATTTTTGGCTATCTATTTTCCTTATGATGGGAAATTTCAGGGATCGTCAAAACCTTTTTCTTTAAAAGAAAAATGTAATATATATATATATATATATATATATATATATCTGTATCCAGTTAAACTTTAAGATCATGTAATGCGCTCTTATCACAAAGATCAAGTCTATCTATTAAAGATTACTTGCACCCCAACATGGAAGATCTAGCATACCCAGAAAGCTTCTTTATTTTCAAAAAATATCTTATTTCATCTTATCTTATCATTATAAATTTTTTAAATTTTTACATAAAATAAAATAAATAATTTAATTTTTTTAAATTTTAAAATAAAAATAATATTAAAAAATATATTTTAATAATTTTTTTTAATTTTTTAATTTTAATCTCAAAACTCATCTCATTCCTAAAAATAAATGAGCACTGACGTTCGGGTTCTACGTATTCTAATGCAGTGAAACCAGAAAACTTGCCAGGGCCGATTAACACCGAATTTGCCATATATATATAAAATAGTTTGGATATTGGATGTGGAGCCTCTGTCCGTCTCTCACTGTAATAGATGCCAGTCCTTTTCATATAGAGTAGGGGATTCATGCTGCGTCAAACCGTATTATTGAGGTAAAGGTGAAAGGGGTGAAGTATCTATATATTATTATGAATAGTACAATGATTTAAAGAGCTCGGCCAATCCTGATTCAGGGTGTCTCCATCGTTCGTACGACTATTTACTATTCCATGTCCTTGGATAATTATGCTTTGGCCCTCCTAACTTTGTTTTCACATTACAGATTTCCGTGTAGTCAAGCTAGCCAGCCAACCGGTTTGCAGCAAAGTGGCCAACTAATATATCCTCACCCACATAACATTATATTTACTTCTTCCATCCATCCTTCTACATGCGCGCTTGGACCACGCCCCTTCACTCATTATTCATTTTCATATTTATTGGTCCCATGGCGGCCGGCATCTCTCTCTCTCTCTCTCTCTCTCTCTCTCTCTAAATTCATATTTCATCATCTGCTTGAGTATTGATGATCATATATATATATATATTTATTTATATATTAGAAATTTAATTAACTGTACGTGCTTTTGGATTACGCATGCACTTGTAGTACCTTTCATGTCTTGGTGAATAAGCAAGCAACTAGGGTTATAATTTATTCCTGTAATATTGCCAAACCTGGTTGGGCCTCATCGGCCTGTTCATCCGAAAGATAGATTATACCTACGAATAGGAACGTTTTTCTTCCCCCTCAGCTAGACGTTACAAGTACTGTTCCAAAGCAGACATTTCCAGACCTAACCTTCAAATTTCTTAAATTTGAAAAGTCAAATTTTTATCGCCGTACGTACACCAGATCAGCACACGAAACCAATATGCTTAACTGATCTCTCTCTCTCTCTTCTGTATAGTACTGATACTCTTACGTAATCAGCTTTGAGGTAACAGGAAAAGAACAGTGAGAATATGCAATTTTACACTGTTTTATATGGTATAGCTGTCTAATATTGATGGTCCGGTACTGATGAAGAAGAATATATGAAAAACCAAGTTGAGGGAATATATGATCTATGACGTCTATAATCTGTATAGATCATACAGGGGGTCTTTGTCGATCCGGCCTGGTACTGTTGCTAGCTAGCTACATCAACGTATATATGGAAGGTTAAAAGGAATATATTTTCCATTTTAATAAAGTTTGAACTTTCTGTCAAAACAAAAAAGGAATATGTTTTGCAAAAGCTTGTCTACTCTACAGTCTACGGGAAAGAAAAAAGAATAGAAAACAACAGACAAAAAAAAAAATCATGCATATCCCCCACCCGATCATAGGGATAAGATTTCATTCAGGTAGCTCCAGTCATGCATGGTGTCTCTCTCTCTCTCTCTCTCTCTCTCTCTCTAATTCTCTGGTGGCATTGTGGCCGTTCTTTTCTTGCTTTATTTAGTATCCACATATTCGGTCGATCTCTAGAGGTGGTGGGGGTTACTTGGGGCGTAACTTGTTTCTTAAGTGGCATGCACGGAAACCTCAAGTTGCGGGAATTCATGTGGCTGATTAAAAAGCTTCCCTCTTGTCTCCCCCTTCCTAAGCTTAACTACCAATTACAAGGAAAAAAAGCTTCTCTTTACCCGGTTTTTGCTTTTTACTTTCTACTGTCAGTCACAGTACATGCACCGACTTCACTACGCTTTCAAATGTTTACACAAGTTGGGCCCAACAGAACCTCCAGCAGTTTATGCCTTCGCTGCAGCGCTGCAGCTATGGGCCTTTCATTTATAAGACTGTCCTTTCCTGCGAGCCTTCCAAGCAATCTGAGCCCATCGGCCCCACGGATCAATATTCCACCAGAATGCTGGTTCAGGACCACATCAAATGACGGATTAATATGCCATATATATGGAGTGAAGCAGCTTGATTAATCGCTTTAATTTTCAAGATAGCTAATTAAACCAATAAAAAGTATCTGAATTTTGACCCAGAATTATCGATATGTGGTCCCAATCCCTGCAGGTACGTGGTACTCATGATCGATGCCTAACTAGCTCTAGCTTAGGGCTTGGGGTTTGGCGTCTGGCGTTTGGCGTTCGGCGTTCGGCGTTTTTCTGATACTGGAGCCAAGCCAACAATTAATATCATAGCCAGCCAGCCACTGCATGATTGGACATGTACATTAATAATGCATACATATTAGTATATGAGGAGGAGGAAGAAGAAGAAAATAAACTTAATTGTAGACGTGCTCTTTTCTTGTAGTCCCTCCATGGTGGGATGCCAACATCGATCTGTTCTCTTAATTAATATCACTTATAGGGGGATTTTTATTGTTGACTTTAATAAACCATTTATTTGGGGCAAAAAACAAAAAGAAAAACAGAGGCTTCACGCTCCACCACAAGTCCTCCGATGCCTTCGATCATCGTGTCCCTCATCATCCTGTTCTTCGTCTTCTTCAATTGCTTCGCTTGAAATGGGTTGAACCATGATTTTTTTTTTATCACTTTTGCAGTCCACATTAAAGTAGGTATTCCTACCATTTACTGTATACATAACCCAAAATATTTTGATGTGATTTCTTTATTTCAAGTTTCAAACCATGAACTGGTCCCAGCAGTACTCCCCCTCAAGGTTCGAAAGCAAGCTGCTTTACCAAGGTTGGATTTTCTGTTCCACCCTTTAGTAACTTACTTGGTAGACAGTTTTATAAAGTGTAGGATTTTTTTGTTAAATACAAGTCCTATCTTCTCTGTATTTTGTTCATGGAAATCAACATCATCAAACCACTTAATTAGGAGTAGATAGTCTCTTAATACTAAGGCGGCAAAAAAGAATGGTTCATTTTACTTTTAATTAGGGTGTTCTGTTCTGTCTCCCAAGCTTGAGGAAAGCCCTTGGTAGTTGGTATAGGGTTACCATAGCTACAATTTGTAGCACAATGGGCTCTGTTTTGGGCCAGTCAATGACTAAAAAATGGGAAAATATACATGTAAAGAATAGGAGAGAGGTTTTTGTTTGTATCTTTTGGGGGTTGAATGGCTTTTATTTCAAATCTTTTTAGGGTTTTTCTTTTGGTGAATTTTTTAAGGGAGATTGGAGGATTATTTTTTCTGGGAAAATAATTAATTACAACTTGAGTAATGATACACTTGCAATTATTTTTAATTAACCAATGCAATTATTTATGTAGTCACTCTAATATTACATATAAAACTACCCTCTATTAATTTATGTAGAACTGTAAAATAGTTGTAAGTAGATCAATTTTCTTACAAATATTCATCAATTTCAATTCATTGTTATAACATTAATATTGTTTATTTGATCACCATTCAGCACATTGGGATTCAATTTAATATCATAAAAGATTTATATCTATATTAATGTAGCAATAAGAATTTCATTAATTCAAGTTTGATAACGAGGGTACGTTTCTGATCTTGTTAGTTCATAATTAATTAATTAATTAATTAATTGTAGCTAAAGTGTCCACTTTATTCCACCATGAAAACCTTATCTTATTGTCCTGATCAACACTCCTTATAAGGAACTGTACTGGGCATTGGACAAGCTGGTTTCAAGAGCTAGATTTAATAATGCTAGCTAGCTAGAGCTATAATAAATAAATAAATAAATAAATAATGCTAGCTTAGAGCATCATGATAATTCAGATGATCGGATCTTTTAATTAATAATATTCTCAGAATATACCAATCATCTTTCATAAAGTTGGTTTTTTTTTATTATTATTATTTTTTGTAATTCTTTTCTCGGTGAGGTGGAGAAACCTCAACTGGATAGCTTTTATCAATTTCTATATATATATATATATATATCGCAGACAAGATTTGGACCCACTCTCAGGAAAAATGAAATTTGTTTACGGCACACCCGATGAAAATACACTACTGGAATTGTCCCTCTCAACATCCTCAAGGTCCCACGCAGGACCGGCACATTTGAAACTTCCATAAGCTACAGTCCACGGCGTCCAACCATACATATACATACATATCATGAGTCATGACCAGAACCTAGCTGGAATTTTCCAATCTCAAACCTCTGCTGCTTCTGGCACATTTCCCATGTTTGAGTACTATACTCTCTCTATTTCCATCCATTAAGGTTCGATCAGTGGCGACTGGCAAAATTTGATAATGCCATGGGACTTAAAATTTGATCGTAACCGTTAAATCAAGTGTGTGTGTATATATATATATATATATAACGATCGGCCTTATCATTTCGACAAGTTTTAGTATTTACCAATAAATTATCATCTTCTTTAATTTGATGATGCCAACCATTTAAGAGAAACATTATAATAAACTGTTTTGATGAAAAAGTTAACTCTATACCACAAATGATATTACTAAAACTTGATTTTTAATAGTATTTTTTTTTAGAAGGAAGTGTTCTATGTTTAAAGATATTTTATAAAATAAATTTACAGATTGATGTGATTTGAAATGATTAGTTAAATTTATGATTTTATAATAAAAGTAGGTATTTTTCTTTTCAAAACCCATGATATTTCGTCTACCTGTGGAGTACTGCAAGCTTTGTCGGTCTTCCTTGTTATGCTGCATTTGGTTTGGACTGGAACCTTCGAGGAACAGAACAATTTTTTTATTTATTGATCTTCACAACAACAACATCATCATGATTATGATATAAAAAAAAAAAAACATCATCATGATTATATGGTCAAGCTGATTTTTTTTTGTCCCTCTTGAATAGCCACATATATATTGACATGTAGTGGTGATATGAACGTGAATGGCTCCAAATTAAGTCCCATCCTAGCTAGCTAATTTGATATATATCATAAATAAGATTTTGCATTTGCATGCCTACTGGCCTCCCTCTTGGATACTTATCGTGAACGATAGCATGATGCGTTTCTTCCACAACTTGCGGCTTGTCCAACCTACTTTGATATTTTTCTAACAGTCATCGCGCCATGATCATACGACATCCCGTACAGGAGGGTACGTACTACATGATGATGGGATAAGTATGCAGCATTTATAATATTATGGAATAAATGGCTTTAGAAGAAAGAATCTCGTTCGCATTTTTCCATCTGAAATCATGCATCATGATTCGATCTAGATCTATTCAACAGTATATATGATCATGAATATACAGTATTAAATATTGAAAGTAGCTAGCATATGCAAGCTTTCTCTGATATAATTAGCACCCGGCCCCCTAGTATACTGTACAGTACTACTCCTCATTGCAACTGTGCTAAACTGAATCGGAATTGCGAGCTTGCACTAGTTTTGTATATAAGAATACAGCTTTTAAGAGGGCATGCAATACCATCTTTCAACAATGTAAGTGGCGTGAACATGAGAAAGGAGCATTAATACTATAAATGAGGAGTGAATCTTTGTCTGCACATAATTCTGGGGGTGCAATATGGTCAGCCTAATTTGATAGACACAGATGGCTTGGATTTGATGCTTTGGTCCCCCTTCTCTCTCTCGATCCCTTTAACGTGCGCGTTAGGTTTCTTTCAAGCTTGGCAAATTGGAATCACTTTGTTGGGTGGTGGTGGAGAGGTGACTGGTGTGGGTGGATCGGACCCACTTGCACCTGCACCTTCACATAATCTACCTCTAAAATTGACTCAGTAGTACTATTCCAATGCAGCCATGCTGATCCCCTCTCGGTTTGCCCAATTTCCTTCCGCCTCACACAATTATATATAGTGATCGATCTCTAAGAGAATATCAATATCCTATCATGCATTTTAATTTACACTACTTAAAGCAACAAATACCAAAAGATCGACTTTAACTTTAGGTTGGTGTTTTGTATTGGATATCCATTGGATAGACTTAAGTTTGTTCACTCACTCGGCCCCACTTTGACTCATTCTTGCATGAATTAGAAATTGATTGTTCCCATAATCATAACGAATTGTGGTAACTTAAAAACAGATCAAGTGAGAAGTAGTACTCCTATGCCCCAACCACCCACCCCCCCCCCCCCCCCCCCCCCCAATATTATATAACTCCATGGATACTAGGTGGCCGGAGGACAAGCATATCTCTTGCCAAGAATATCATTCAAAATTCCAATAAATTACCTTCTTTAACCTACAACTTACGTACAGTCCACACACTGATCTATAGAGTAACTGTACATGACATGTGTTCTTTGTAAAGAGCAACTTGTCAGTATATTATATATAATATATATATATATATATATATTATAAATACTTACCCGGAAAACATGTCGGTAGTATTTTAGTTACCAAAAATCAAAGTTCAACAAGCAGAGTACTGCTGAAGAATAATGATGGGAAGTAGGGTGGAGGAGAAGATCCCTTGGGGAACTACAAAATCCGTTTGCTCCCCTCAAACTAGCTTTGCTTTTTCCTTCTTTTTCCTCAGGAGCTGAGCTGCCCACCACATGGTTCTGCACCTCAGGGCTCCACACACACTCTCTCTCTCTCTCCCACCAGACACCATTAACGGTTTCTTTTCCAATTTATTTGGTTTTTCATGAATTATTTTCAAACCAAATTGGATGAGAGAAGAAACACAGCCACTCAGCAAGAGCCAATTCGAAGAGCGTATACTGTTCTTTCCTACTTTTGAGTCTGAGAAGTGTAGCTTCAGGAATTTTGAATAGAAAAAAGCTGTTTTCCAAGTGATCCGTTTGTCGATACACTACAAAGTTTCTAATATTACTATTTTGACTTTTTTTTTCCGATGGTATTATTAGTGGATCCAATAATAAGCATGGAACTCTATTCATACCTACTGTTTCTACGTCAGGTAACCTCCTTAACGTGAATCGAGGCTTAAAACAAAATCTTAGAATGACATGACCGTTAAATTTTAACACAACATCATCTAATATCGTTTATTTTTTTTTAAAGAATGGTTAGGGTTTTTCTTCACGCATTCATGACTTTCCATCGTCATTACTATAATAGACTTATATATAACATTTATTTTATTTTAGATCTTATTTTAATATCCTTTTCAAGATGTACTAAGCATGCATTTATAAATTAATTTTGGAAGCCTTGCCTCTCTTCTTTAAAAAAATAAAATATGGCCCAACTATTGAGCCGGTACTGCCTCCTAGTAGATTGCATGGCCTCTATACCAAGTGTCATTCATCTGATGTCTAACCTGTACGTAGCATGTAGTTATGGGGGTATTTGGATTAGCTTACCCTAATCATGTTAATTACAAAGTTTAATGGGACATTATCTTTTGATTTCATACAGACAATATTCATTTGACGAGCTAGGTATATACATACCAACAGTACCCTACTATACATATATATATATATATATACACACATGACACACACGAGTAGTGAAACTAGGTCTCGATCGTCCGTCCTGTGAGAAAGTTCATGTGGTGTTAGGCTCTAAGAATGGTATAATTATGCACGTACAGTCGAATCAAGATTTGAGCTCGGATAAGCCATTAATAGGACAGCCAAAAACAGTTGAGTTTGGTGGTATAGAATATGAATCATGAGCCAGAGAATTATTAATAATAATAAAGTGGAAGTGGGATTTGCGGTGTGACTTTGCATGGGGTATTGTGCAGCTAGCTCACTCTTAGGGATTCCCTCTTATCTATCTATCTATCTATCCACATGTGTATCTGTACAAAGGAATTTTACGTAGTGATGAGGACTATCATGTACAGTTTATCATGTGTAAATTAATTAATTAATTAATTAAATGCTGTTTATAATATCTTGAACCTCTCCAAAGATTCATCTGTAATGTTACTTTACCTTCCTGTCTTCTTCTTGGAATTCGAATGTCCTTCTTGGATTTCCCATTAAAATAATGGCCTACTCAAATTCGATTTTGGACCAACCCCCATCACGTGAAATTAGATTAAATAAATAAAATCGTTGCAACCTGGCAATTAACCTCTCTCTTCCTGGTGGCCGGCCCTCTCAGAGTCATAATATTTCAACCCCGCGCAAGAAAGTCTCACGTTGCCCCCAGATCTTTGTCTCTTTACTCTTTGTTCATCGAGTCCTGTGAGAGATCAGAAATGTTGGGTAACTGTGAGAAGATGGTAGTCATCCCTCCAACAACAAACGAATGGTCACAGGTTCCTCTCTCTCTCTCTCTCTCTCTCTCTCAATTATTACTCAAAACACGACCACTACGGCACTGCCCCATTTTTGTTGCTATGCTTTTGGAAGAGAATATGTCTCCTGTGTGGTTATTTTACCCTAAAACGCCACCTCAAACTCTTTTCTTTTCATTTCCCGGTGCAGAATCAGATAGATGATCAAAAACGTTTGATGGCTTCTACGGGTATGGTAATGGAAAAACCAGTCCTGGACCAACAACAGCAGCAGCAACAAGCCCTCAGGTGTCCGCGCTGCGATTCATCTAACACAAAGTTTTGTTACTACAACAACTACAGTTTGTCTCAGCCGAGGCACTTTTGTAAGGCCTGCAAGCGGTACTGGACAAGAGGCGGTACCCTGAGAAACGTTCCGGTAGGTGGTGGTTGCAGGAAAAACAAACGCGTGAAGAGGCCTTCATCAGCTTCGGCTACTGATGGAGCTGCTTCTTCTCCAGCTCATAGTGCAAACCCAGACCCTCCTTCTCAATCACACATCGAGATATCTTCTACCACGTCAAATCATATCAATCCTTTGTTTTATGGGTTTGCCAGTAACCCTTCTGATATGAGTCTTCCTTTTCCCAGATTCAATCCCAGAGTTTCCAATGTGGACACTGTTTCTGGGTATGATCTCCAACCTCACCTGAATGCTCTTGGACTTGGGTTTTCGTCTGGAATTATGTCTAATGAGAAGGGTGATCAGAACCGTTACAGAAATGGGTTTAACCCTTCTAAGCAAATCCAAGATGTTGTTACATCAAACTCTCTTCTCTCAAGTTATAATTCCATCTTCAGCTCCTCAGCTTTTTCTACTACCACTTCCCCAGCCATCGCTTCCCCACTCACCTCTAGCTTTCAGCAACATGAGAAATTTGTCAATGGAGGTATCAAAGACACTCGAGCAGTACTAAATCATTTTCAAACCATAGCACCATTTGAAGGCTTGCAAATACTGGCCTCTAATGAAGCTGGGATTTCCATGAAAGAAGTGAAAGTAGAAGACGGCCAGAACAGGTTGGATTGGAATGGTTATTGCCAGAATCAAATGGAGCATGTCGGTATGTCCGATCCTTCATTTTACTGGAACGCAACAAATATTAATGGTGCTTGGAATGACCCCGGAAACATCGGGTCTTCGGTCACTTCCCTGATCTAGCAAAACCAAACATCATTTTTCATTTGTCTCCCTCTTTGTTAGTCATCTTGGTCGTTGCTGGCATGGTTACTTGGGTTTCTGTTGATTACATCTGTTTGTAGTGAGTCTCAGTAGGGCAGGTTTTAAAAGCAGAATTTGAAACACACACACACCAAAACAAAAAAACGCAAGATTTCACATTAATTGAAGCAACGATGGGAGGAGCTTGGATCCGAGCGATCATGTCAGCTGCAGAAAATCAGCCTATTAGTTTTATTATCAAGGTTGAGACTCCTTAATTGCGCTGAGAGGAACCTCGGATCCTCTACATCTCATCCCCATGGGTGTCATCAGAATCACCGTATACGGCGCTACGCAGTGTGGAAGGTTTCAGTAAGTTGGTCGACTTTGTTGTATGTATATATATGACCATGTCTTTTTTCTTTCTTTCTTTGTTTCTAGATGGAGCTGGGGGTATATGTTGCAGTCCTCAATGAAGATCATCTGAGGAACTAATTATTTTTACTTAAGTTTACCTTCTTTTTTATCCTTCTTTGAAGTGTTCATGAGGGGGAAGGGGGTATAAATATGGTATATATAGAGAAAGAGGGAGATTTGTTATCTCAACATGGCTAGTTATTAGTTTATATATATGCTTGGCATTGGTATGTTGTTTTTGATCATGTTAATTATTGTCAAGGAGCTGTGCTTTTGGAAGACCAGTAATGCACATGTATATACTTGGTATCCCGGCACGCCCATATATATATATATATATATATATATATATATAGCTGCTAATTCACTCTTCATTAATTAATCCCTTTTTCGCCGCACTAATTAATTAGCTTATTTGTCCAAGCTGATAAATTAACACGTGGTAATTGATCCAAACAATGTAGTACTTTTGGTGAAAGATTAATGATTGCAAATTAATTATACGGGTCGAATAGATTTGTGTGTATTCCTTTGGGGTTTTTGGCATGGGTTATGTAGCTAGAAGGGAAGATTGAGCTTAAACTACGTACCAGATATCCAGGAAAAGCGTGTTTGTTTATCTAAACATTTTTAGAATTTTGAAACAGGTTCTTGCATTAATACTGTTTTTTGTTTCTTGTAATACTCCATATGATAAGATAAGGGTAAGTAGTATTTGAGATCTCATATTACTTGAAAATGAAAAGTTTTTGTTCTTTATAAAGTTCTAATAGAGTTCTAATTATATTATTTATTAATTTTTTTTAAAATATAGTTCATATGGTTTGGATCTTCTATTGAGATGTTACAAATGTTATCAGAACTTATCTCAATCAGGAATGTTGGATTTGAGCTGTGTCACTTACAATATATGGATGTACAGTCCCGACAAGTACGTCGAAAATTAAAAGGGGAAGATTGTGATCATATCTCATATGATAAGGATAAGGGTATTTAGGTGGTGAATGAGATCTCACATTACTTGAGAATGAGAAGTTCTTATTGTTTTATAAGATTTTAACGGAGTTTTAATTATATTATTGACTAATCATTTTGAGTATAAGTCACGGGGGTATATTATTATTGATTAGAATATTTTAAAAATAAAAGTAAAATAAAAAGTCTTTTGTAGTTAAAACGCGGGTTGGAATTGGAGATCCTCTCTCAATTATTCTAATTGTTTCGATTGAATTAAATGTTATCTAATCTTTTTTAAAATAAATAAATAATTAATTCGATTAGATATTTAAAAAGGATTTGCACTTTTCATATGGGGGAGGGAGTTACTGCATTATTGTAACTGTTTAAGTAGCACAAGTACCATTGTTTCTGTTTAATTTACCTCTTATCATGCCCGTCAATGGATGCATCGAACACGAAGAATTAATAAATTGCCACGTCATTCTTTCCTGGTAGCCCGCGGTCCTGACACCTTTAACATTACACGATGCTTTGCCATCTCAAAATTACCTGCTAGCTTTAATGTCTACCCTCTTCAGGAGATGATCATGTGCCGACGATCAGTTCCCCAACTAGCTTCCTGCAAGTAGTCCCCAGTCATGTTAGGTCAAATGAAAGAAGGTACGTAGTACTTCGTCCGTTCTTGTCTGGAACATGACCCGTCTGGATTTGGACGCGTGGTGCAAATTAATCACGTCGAATCGTATGGGTGATGCAGATGGGTTTATATTTTTGCAAATTAGTCAAACACACCGGCCCTTCTGCAAACAAATACTCCATCTGATCTCTTAGTGTTATATATGCGTTTCTTTTGAGAATGATATTTTCATTTTTAAAATATCTCCGGCATATTCTATTTGAAGAAGAAAGTAAATTTGATATCTATATAAAAAAAAAATTTTTAATAGTAAATTTTATTTTATTTTGAGAAGAGAACTACGCACATCCAGATTGTATCTAATATATAAAATATTTTAGATGTAAAAAAAAACATTGATATGATTTAATTTAATACGTTAGATTATAAAATATTTATATTTATTATAAATAAATTTAACGAATCACGTAAAATTACGTTAATATGTAAATATATATTTGACTGGATTCAGTACTGTTGCATATATTATTTGATCAATGACAAGTTGACAACCTCTTGCCGTTTCTGCATTTAAATAATTTATTATTATTATTGTCATTGATTAGATAAACTCGTAATGATAATTTTTTCACGGTTTCAAAGACATCTAAGTCTCCGAGTTGACTACAAAACAAATTAATAATCTAAATCTAATTAGAGGAAAGTATATATATATATATATATATATTGTCTTGATTGTTCATGTTCATATTAATGTCGGCCAATTGGATCCCAATGCTAAGACATCTACGGCTTGAATGTCTAAGTTGATTACGAACAGCTAAATCTAAAGGGGGGGGATCGGGATAGTTGTCTAACAAAAAGAAAGCATGCATGGCGTTGTATTCATGGGGAGGAGGAAATTCAGTTGAATAATTTTCCAATAAATATTGGTGTTTTGTTGACAAGAGATAACTGCACGTACGTACATGGTATTAGCTAGAGGGAAGACTGCATGCAGGTACGAGGAATTAATCACACGTTGAAAGAAACAATGGACAACTTCTGGTCAGAAACATCATAACTTCTGGTCAGAAACATCATTTTCTCTTAAAAGAGAAGCTCTTCATTCTCTTTGGAAAGTCTAAATTACTCTAGAGCTTCTGTCGGAATGGAGGGTAAGAGTTGTGTCAATATGATTTCTACCTTCATCTCCATCTTCCTTTTCTTTCCACTACCACTATGTAAATATACTTCTATGGTAGTGTATTTTTTTCCTCTCCTCTCCTCTATCGGTTCGGTTTTCGTCAGATCTACTACACCCCAGCTACCATAAGTCGACACGCGCCCAACCACACAACCATATTGCCGCCGATCTACTGGGACGACGCGAAACCGCGCCAAAAATCTCGACGCATGACCCTCACGCGCGGCTTGCTTCTGAGCGTGGTCTTCACACGCCGCCGCGCCCCGAAGACTCTGCCGGCTACACGCACCGTTCTAGCAGATTCCCCACCTCACGATCTTTCAGATCTGCCCCACCTTGCCTCCTAACCATCAGCGCGTAGCCTCCACATGCCACCACAGAGGTGCAGGAAGACAAATGCTCCGCCGCAGATCTATCCATCCGATACCGGTCTTTCTACTATGTTATCACTTTTCCTAACCAATAATCTTGAAAAATGGACTACGGATCTCTCCAAAAAATATCTCAAGACAATGAATTGCACTGCATCCAGAACTAACACCACCTCTAGCGGTGTCTTACTTAAAAACCATCTTTTAAGATAGCGCCTTCTTTCTAGGGCATGGGTGGAGACCAAGAAATTGGTCCCTAAATCCGTTTTATTTTCCTTTTCTCCATCTCTTTTATGTTGTGGTTATTGTCCTAAGGTGTTTGTTGGGGAACCTCACCCCCTCCTCATATATCATCTTTTCATTTTCTAATAAAATTTGCTTGCTTAGAAAAAAAAAATCACACGTTGAAGCTAAGGGAAAAAGTAGCCGTCCAAAATTTATATATAAGTGCTAACAAAGTAATTAGGTTTCATGTAATGTGTTAGATGTATTTTACGATAAAAATAATTTTATAATTTAACATTCACATTAAACCATATCAATTTATAGATTTATTTTTATGTAATCCCTATGTAGCTAAAATTATTTTTGAATTATTAATATAAAAGCTTGCCCCAAGGTTGGACCATTCAAATATTTCCCCCGTGACTTAAGTTTCTGATATAGGTATACGAAGATTGAGACCCTGTTTGGTTTTACAAATGGCCTCAATCCATCTTATCTCATATTATCTCATTTCAATATCCAAACTCCATTTAAACACAAATACTTTTTAATTTGAAATTTCCAAATTTTTAACTTTTTCATCTAATTATTACAACTTTCCCAAACTTCCAAACAAAACACAAAAACAATTCAACTTTTTCAAATACCAAAACAAAAATTATATTCTAATAATATTTTATAAAATTTTTGTTCAACTTTTTCTCTCTTTTTTCTCAACACTCCATAAAACATCTTAATTCAAACTATTTCACTACTAATCACAAACTTTCTCACTACTATTCACAGATTTCTCATCTCATCTCATATGTGTAATCAAGATTCTTTGAGTTTCTTAGACTAAATTTAAGGGTTGAGAAAGAAAATAGTAAACAAAATAGATCTTGTTGGCCGGCTTTTTCCTCCACTTAAAATACTCAAGTTCTTGCTATTATGTGACATTAAATTAAGAGGGCTGCTAGAGACACAAGGGAATTCCACATAGTGATTTGGCACACTATATCGCCCTTGCTTTTTTTGGCACACTAAGGTCCAGGCAAACTCGTGGACCTTAGTGTTTAGGGACAAGACCGGGATCCCTAATATTAATTGATACTTTTATTGAGAGTACCATCTTGCTTAGATTTCATTGGATTTCATTGCTTGGTACTCTTGAGAAGCCCTAACATAATTGATGCTTTTGTCAAGAGGATTCATTGAGAGGTGCATATTGTGTCGTGAATTAGAGAAGTTCTCACTTCTCCCCGAGGTAAACAACGTGATAACTCACACTTGTGAATATGTTGGGGGAGTCCCTCGAGGATCCCATTATTTATTATTGTGTTCAGAAATTGAAGTTTGGGGGTTGAGGAGGAAAAAGTAGTGTGATTGTAGGGGTCGACCACACAAGTTGGTGGAAGACCCAAGGTTGGACCTCAAGCTTGTTGCAAGAAGGGGTTGTCCACCCGACAAGGTGGGCAACTCAAGGTTGAATTTTTGAAGCTTGAACGATCACCATGCACGAGGACACTCTAGAAGTAGAGCGCCTTGTGGCATTAGAAGGGCGTACAACAAGGCTTTACCACGTCCTTAATAAGGTCAACACTACCATGGTCGAGTTAAGGATGGCCATGAAACCCACTTGCTGTAATAGTGAAGATAATAGAAGAACCTTTAAAGCCTTGGGGAGGGAGACAAATGCAGGTCTAGAGAGACTTGAAAGGAGGCTTGAGAGAAAAAAGAATGAGAGGCCTTATGGCCAAAGAACTTACTTCGATGGTAGACAACACTATCAAGAGAGAGGTGGAAGCCACCATGAGAGAAGATATAAGGAAAACCACTATGAGGAGAGGAGAGGAAACTAGACTTATGACTGGGGACCAATGAGGCATAGAGTGGAATTTCCTAAGAGTAGTAGGGGGATCCATGTGAGTTGCTAACTAAGGAGAGTAATTTGAAACAACCTACAAAGGTCGAAAAGGAGAATGTGGGGGAGAAGAAAAGAAGTTGGACCACTTTGCTAATCAAGGAAGTCGAGCCTTGTGAGGCCATTATGTCCAAATCATTGTGTATAGGTGGGGAAAATTGTTTTACCTTGAAAGAGGCAAGTAAAGACTATGTGGACTTGAGTTTGTCTGATGTGATCCTTGAGGGTAAGGATAATCTTGAAGGAAGAGGTAATGTAAAGACCCCATCAAAAACCGCCCTAGTACAAGGTCCTAGACATGCATGGACAACAAAGATTGGGCCACTTCCGGAGTCAAGGCCAACATTAGAGGACTTCCCTAGGGGTCTAGTGAATGCCCTAGGAAGATTGCAAGAATAGCATGGATCAATTAGAACATGGCTCACATTTGCCCACTTGACTGTGCCATAGTTCAGCCTTGACAGCCCATTAACACTGCCGTTGACATGCCATGACAGCCCCTTAACACTGTCGCTCACATGCATTGACAGCCTCATGGCACATGCCTTGACACTGTCCCTGACATGCCCTAGCACGTCCAGCAGCAGCCCAGCACCCACCAGTGGGCCTAGCAGCAACCCAGTGCCTATCAACATGCCCAGCAGCCCGTCAACATGGCCAGCAGTTAGCCCCAACGCCCACCAGCCTGCCCAGCATCTTCAGCAGGCCATCAGCACGCCCAGGACAGGCCCTTAGACATGCCATGCCGCCCACCTAACAGCACCAAGACAGCCCCACAGGCATGCCATGGCCCCTGACAGCTCAGGGTGAGGCTAGTGACATGCCTCAGCGTGCACCAGCAGCACATGGCCTGGCCATCAGCACACCAGGGCCATGTTAAGACAAGCCCGCGCGCAGCACAGCACGCACAAGCCCAGCGCCCAGCGTGCGTGGCCTTTGCCCAGGCCATGCCAGCCACACGCCAGCTATGACCATGGCCCATGCCATGGGCCAGCTTAGGCCACCAAGGGCCAATGTCGTGGGCCCCTATAGGCCCCATGCCTAGGGTTGAGCAAAAATCCGACAATCCGAGTCCGCTCCAACTCCGACAAGTCGGAGTCGGAGTCGGAGTTTTTTCCCTATTGGAAGTTGGAGTCGGAGTCGGAGTCGGAGTCGGAGTCATTGAAGAACCGACTCTGACTCCGCTCCGATCCGCCTCCGACTTGGTCCTCCGACTCCGCCTCCGATTTTATACATATTTTATAAAAAAATATATGTGTTTTTCTATATATTAATCATTTAAATTTTATACAACTATATCTTATATAGTTAGTTAAACTCAATAATATACTAGTTAAATAATATATTTATACTATAATATATAGACTAAATTGACTAATAAATAATAATAGTTTAGTATATGACTATATGTAAATATCATACTATTACAAATTTATAATATTACTACCATGTTACATGTAAGTTGTAACACTAAATTACTAATGTATAAATATAATAACATGTAATACTAATGTATATATAATATACTATAAACACTAAGATGCATAATAACATCAACATGTAATACTAATGGATAAACACTAATCTATAAATTTAGAATAACATATAATACTAATGAATAATAGCTAAAGTATTATTCATATAAATTTTATATAACAATATCTTGTATTAATTATATTTTTTGACTTAATAAATTCTCAACATATTCCTTTTGATAAATATATTAGTAATACTAATATACATTAGTATATTAATTAGATTTATGGTCTAATACTAATACTATTAGTAATCCACTTTAACTAATACTAATATTTATACTAATACTATTATAGACTATAGTTATAACTTATAGTATTATACCTACACTAAATCACTGATTCACTATAACTTATACTAATATAGTTATGTTAAATCACTATAACTAAAACTAATGTAGTTATACTAATCATTATAACTATATATAGTATTAATATCACTATTAGTATAATATATAGTATTAATAATAACTAATACTAATATAACTATTAGTATAACTAATGTCACTACTAGTATAACTAATACTAATATTAATATACTAATACTATTAGTGTATTACTAATATTTATATATATTAATATATATATCAAGTATAAGAGATTAGAGATTTAATATATATAATATTAAATCACTAACATACTAATAGTATGATACTATAGTATTAGTAATTATACTATAAGATATAGTAATAGACTAATAGTATAATATATTAATACTATATTATATATAAAATAGTAATACTATATTTTGAATCTTCATTTCATATACGGTGCTTTTTTTTTTTTAATATTCATATATAATAATATATATCATATATATAATATAATTAAAAATAGATTCATAGTAATTATAATAGTATATTATAGTAACTATACGATGCTTTTTTTTTAATCTTCATTTCATATACGGTGCCTTTGTTTATTGTAGTGATTAGTTGGATGTGGATATGGAATCATGGACGATGGGAGTACATGTAAAAATATGACTTTCTTTTTATTTTTTGAATGTATGTTAGTATGTTACTTGTTTTATTTAGTTGTATTTTTTATTATAATCAAAAGTTTAATAAGTTTGGATTGTAATTTTGAGAAAATTGAAATTTGAAAGACCACAATTTTTTTTTAAAGTGGGTCAAATATGAAGTTCAAAAAAAATTTAAAAAAAAAGTCAAAAAATCCGACTCCGATCCGACAAGTCGGAGTCGGATCGGAGTCGGATTCTCTATATGTCGGAGTCGGAGTTGGAGGTCGGATTCGACCTCCGACAAAGTCGGAGTCGGAGTCGGAGGTTGGGCCCTCCGACTCCGAAACTGTCGGTGCTCAACCCTACCCATGCTACTATCACTTATTTATTTATTTATTTTATCAAATGACCAATTAGAGTTTTCACTTTGTATTCTTTATAAATAGGACCCTTAGTACATTAGTTTACACCTTTTGAACTTTTGGCAAATTTCCTAAGTGGGTAGACTTGTTCTTGAGATCACCCTTTTCGGTGCTAGGCACCTGGGCTACTTGGGTGCAAGTCGTGAATCCCTAGTAGAGGATTATCACCTTACAATTCGTGAATGTGTTTTTCAACTTATATTGTTCTTACAACTTGGTGCAATTCGTGAATTCAAGTTGTATTATCCTTGTTATTTTCAAGTTTATCAATAAAGAGGTTTATTTTATTTATGTGCAATTTGTGAATCATAGTTTAATTGGCTATCTTTTGTTTACTTTGTTCTTAAGTGTTTATCACTTGTTCTTCGTGTTCTTCATTTGTCCTTTATGTTCATATCTTTTCTTGCATATCAAAATATCCTTATAAACCATAAAGAGAGTCTTCATATTCCTTTGTTGAATCTATTTGTTCTTTGTCATATTTTTTCATCTTGTTCATCCATAGTATTCATCCAAATTGTTCATGCATAAATTTCCTTGCATCTATTCAATTCTCTCCATACACAAATTTCGATCACCACATGCGTTTGCCCTAATTTCCATATTCGGCCATATCCCAAAATACCCCTCATCCAATCCAACTAAGCCCAGCCGTGAGTCATGCATGCCATACTTGGCTTGCCCATAAATCTTCCCAACATTAAAACCCTAGCCGTCCACCTCAAGTTCCTATAAGGTAATTATTTCCTTTTAGGAGTCTTGCCTCCATCTCCATCTCTTGCCATATCCAAATTCTATCTTGACATATTCAAATCCAATCCTCCACCTCCAAATCCCTAAAGTCAAGGAGCAACCCTAGACTCATTCAAACACTTTTCAAACCCTAGCTTCACTCTTCCACATCATTTCCAAACCCTAGAATCTCATCCAAGACTCCAACCCTAGTCCAACTTTTCTAATCTCGAAATCATCATTAGCTACCACACAAAACTCTAACTACACTTCACTATACCAACTCTAATCATCTTCCAAGTGTCCCCAACATCAAGGGCAACCTTCAAGCCATTCCACTTAGCATCAAACACACATATTCATCACTTAGAACACCCGAACTCATCATCATCATCATTTCATCACTCAAACACTATCCCATTGTTAAAGGCCAAGCAAGTTGGTAAGGTCACTCAGTCATCATCCTCACCAATGCAAGCTTGTGGACCTTAGTGTTTAAGGACAAGACCAAGGTCCCTAACACGTTGACCACGCATACAGTGCACGAAATGTGCACCAACATGCAAGGCAAGCTCACAACACTCCACACCAGCGGTGCCACTTGGACCGCCAGCATCTTCTGCCCATCTTGAAGTGGTCCCTGACCACCATGACAGGCACAAAGAGAGGGCGCCGAAGGGGGGAGAGAAAGAAAGAGAGAAACGTGACAGTGTGCCATATCAATGTGTAAAATCTATTTATGGGATTCCTTTATATATGCAGTATTTTTCTTAAATTAAACTCTACCCCATACGCTAAAGCTAAAGAAGTGGATCGAAGAAGACGAATCTTTTCTGACAATCACACATTTAGACCCATATATACAACCAATGCACCAACTACCAAGTGGGAGTCGCTATCGACCAAACCATCATGGCAAAACATCATCATTTCCTTATTTCAAGTTACGTATGATTTCAACTCACCTAAATCTTTCATCTTACCTTATCATATCAAACCCCGTGATTAAAGCACCAGAGTCTCACTACTCCCAAAATAAAATAAATGATAATGATATTTGCATCTCATTTATTACTATTCAATTTTTTTTCTTTTACTTTTTAAAATTGAATTTAAAATTTTGGAATATGATCTTCTTACATTATTTAAAAGAAAATAAATTCATTTCAGAATATGATCTTCTTGCATTATTTAAAAGAAAATAAATTCAATCAATTAACGTGATCATGTAATTTAATTTGAATTTATTTTGAATTAATTTACTTGATTATGTTGTTTGATTAAATTTATTCTCTTTTATATTATGCAAGAATATTATATTCTGAAATTTTTAATCTAGATTCAAATAGCTAAATAAAAAAAAATAACTTAATAATAAAGCAGTAGTAAGAAAGGTATAAGGATATTATTATCCTAAAATAAATACAAGATCAGAGCACTAATCAGGTTGTAGTCTACCACTTAATGGGACTCTAGAGACATTGGGCCCAGCCCCTTCGCACTCGTAACACAAAACCATGGCTAGGGTTTACTTCTCGTATTTTGGGCTTGTAGCTGTTGAAAAATGAAGGGATATAAAATTATAAAAACATACACACTAGAAACAATTGTGGGCTTTACAATGGGCCTATTGCTTGAGGCACGAGTCCTTCAGCGTGCTAAGTTTGGAAGGATAGAGATCCTCTCAATCTGTCTTGATTGGGTTACTGAATGTAGGCCTAACCATAGTAGAAAATTCAAATTGGTATATCTCCATTGTTAGAGAACACATCGGAATACCTCAAGCACAACTTATTGAGTTACTCTACAAGTATATCCAGTTTGAACAAATAATTCAGCAAGCCTCAAGTGTCTCCTCTTGGTGGTGAAGTATACTACATAGAATAAACTATAGTAATACTCAACAAATCTATAACCTGGATACTTTCACAAGAGAGAACAAAAAGAGAGAAATTCTGTAATTTTTTTTTCTGAAATTATCTGAGAATCATTTGAGGGGCTATATATAGCCCTCATTGTGCATCTCATACGACTGGCCTTAAAAGCCAGCCTTTAAGCCATACAATAAAGTGGCAAACGACCACTTTAATTCTTAAGCATGTAACAAGCCTTGTGTTACATGCCGTTACGGCACATGAGGGGTTTGCCCATGTGGGCACCCCTTCATCTTATATCTCCCACTCGTACACAATAGGTATGACCTTAGGTCTGCATCTCTCTAACGTTCTCAATCTTGTTCATAAAAGCAAATAAGTTGTGTGATCACCAAACACACTTGTAAAAAGAAAGGTGGGAGCACTATACCAATTATCTCCCAGAGAAGACTAGCATAACAACATCCCTAAAGTGTCTTGTCATGTTTTAGACTCATTCGATCGCATCAGATCATGCATTTTCGAACCCTCTTGAATTAAACAAAAAAAAAAAAAAAAAAAAAAACTCAGAACAATGCTTGACTACCTCCAAATCATTTTGGTGTATTCACAACCCTAGTCGTTACCAATGTGTAACATTGATAAGTGTACAAAATTGCACTGTAAATATCCTATTATTGGACTAAAATGCTAATATGTGAATAAAAATCCTAGAAATTAATTTATATTTTTGGACTTAGGTTCTATTTATTTTACATATTTCTAAGCACATTTTTATGTTCAATTTGAAAATCCATAAAAGAGAGAGCTAAAGCCCAGTCAAATTCAAAGGAAATTTTGAATTGGAATAATTTCCAAGAGTTTTCAAAGAAGTATGACTTTTAAATTGAGCAAGACCTTCAAGTAATAAGGACTCTTCATTTTCAACGTGGGCTAACTTTTAATGTGAATAGACGTGTGGACTTTCAGCAAAGCAATGATGCTTCAACATGAGAACACTTCAACATTGTGATAAATTTCTAAAATATCAAATAAATGATAACTTCAAATAAGATGGGTTTGAGAGTAATTCGGATCAAGAAAAAAAGAAAGAGATCACAAAAGGAAACCGTAAGAAGTCCAAGTCCGAAACACGCTAGGAGATAACGTGGACATACCTTAGTGTTTTGATCATAACTTACCACTCACACATCCGATTGATGTGATTCTTGAAATTTTGGAAAGCGATCTTAAAGGACTACAAATTTGTTTATGATAAGTATATCTAAATTCTGACTTATGAAGTGCATACGCGGCTGCCAATCTAAGTCCTAAAAGTTAGGCAGTTTTTTAGGGGGGAATAAGAAAAACGTTAGGGTTTCTTTTATACCCGAGAGAAGCAAATCATTAGGAGAGTTTAGAAAAGACGAACAACACAGTTCTGGAAAAGGAAAAAATACCATTTTTATTTTTTAGTTCTTCCATGGAGAACTAAGTCTTGGGCAAAACCTAGGGTAGAAGTTGATTGGTGAAAATATTTTGACTTTATTTCAATTCATAGATTAAGTTTTATTGTTTAAGATTCTAAAATTGAATTCTCTATTTATTTTGGATTTTTATAAGTTTGAGGCAATTATATTAAATCTTGCTATGGTTTGATTTTGTTGAACTATAGTATTATGAATATATGATTGTAACTTAAATAATTCTTTTTCATGTCATTGATGTGATCTTTTGTTATATTATTATTTGTGAACATAGTGTCGTCTTTAGATCTAATATTCATCTTTATATATGAAAACTGTGGTTTGTAAATGGAGAATAAATTATAGAATTAAATTTGAGAAAGTAGATGAATATAATGTCATATCTTCCAATTAGTAATTTGGGATTATAATTTTTAATTGTGTATATAGTTTGGATTGAAAAAGTCAGAGTATTGAATCTAGTTGATGGGAGCCCGAAGCTTTACTTGCATTTTTATCAGTATCCTAATCTCATTTTAATTGCATGTTTTAGATAGATTTTTCATATTATTATCATATTATTATTTGATATTTTCTCTTAAGTTTGCATCTTATAGTGTTTCTTTCAAATCCGATCGACACCCTAAACTATACTGTTCCACCGCGTAATAGTTTGGGCATAATCAAACGTAAGAGTGTAACCGGTCCAGTTCGGTTCGATTTTGGACAAAATCTAGGACCAGACCGAACCGGCATGTACCGGTTTTACATTTTTCAAAATCGATTACGCCCCAGTTACCTACCAAAACCGATACCTTCGATTTTACCGGTTTTTGATCCGATTTTTTGATTTTTTTTAAATGTAAAAAACATATAATAAAATGTTACTTTTTATGATAAAATGTTAGTAATAATTTAATATATATATTATGTTTAAAGCATATGATCAATTAAATTTTTATCTTTAAGATTAAACTTTTATTTTATAAATTATAATAACATTATCTTATATATAATTATATTAATAACATATGATCAAACAAATTACAAATGTTCATATTTAAGATTAACATTTTATGTTATAATTTATAAATTATAATATGAAATTATTTCATATATGATATATAATTATATATAAAAATTTAATATATAATTATATATTATATATAAAACTTATATATATATATAAATATTTTTTATAATATATAAGATTAATTTATATATTTTTTTTTTTTCCGAACCGGTCCGATCTCAAAAGCTACGGAATTGGTCCCGGACCGAACCGGTTCAAAACAGGACCAACCGATCCGGTCCGATTTTCTGGTTTCCCGTTTTAAATTTACACCCCTAATCAAAAGTCATAGTTCGACGTCGGCAAATGCCATCGAAGATACGATGTTAAATAATCTTCCATTTGCCCTCATGTCATTCAACTTTGGTCAAACCACTTTCCCAACAATGTCTCTTTAGTCCGTATCAATCATGACCATAGACAACATGCCAAAGTAGCAGAAGTCACAACCTCCATCTTATGACATAATTAAAGGTAAATAAAGGACACTTGATAAAATATAAGACTCACACAGTGAGTGAGAAAGGAACCATTTACTCACTAACTCATTTGGTCGAATAACCACATGTAGTATGAAATACATGCTATGGTGGATTTCTCTTTCTTAAAGAGTATATGTCTTTATCAACAACATAGAGAGCATATGTCTAGCCGTTCCTTAAGCATCTAACTCGAGATCCTCCATTTGCTCGCCTCCAAGGCGTCAAAGAGGATCTTGTATCTGGCTAACCATAGGCTACATGGATTGTAGGGTATCCATGCATGGTCCTCTCAATACAATATACCTCATCTTAGCTCCTACTAAGGCGACATATCTTTGTGCCAACCAACTAATCCCCTTTGACAAGTACCTAGGGACACAATATCTCATCTCCACTCGCTACTCAAGCGCCAGAGACGATCGCTCGTGTGAGTAAGACGATCTAAGCCTATTGGCATAACTTTTGTGTGTGTGTACAGGAAACAATATAATAAAGATAAAATTGAATAAAAGCATATTGTATTAATATCCCAAAGGAAAATTTACATCTCAATGTCAACTGAAACACAAATTACATTCACAATCTACGCAGTCCTAGACTCTTAATATGAGCCATAAAAAATATTTCTTGCTATAGGCTTTGTCAGGGGATCGGCAACCATGCGACTTGTAGAAAGGTGTTTCAGGATCACTTCCTTTTGTGATATCATGTCTCTAATGTAGTGATATCTCATATCTATGTGTTTAGTTCTTTCATAATATTTTGAGTCCTTAGCATATGTGAAAGTTGTCATGCTATCGTAGAATATTGCAACTGAATCTGAAGTATCCATGCCAATATCTAAATGCTTGAGGAACCTCCGCAACCAAATAGCTTCTTGAGCTGTTGCTGAACAAGCTATGTATTCTACCTCTATGGTCGATAAGGCTATACAAGGTTGTTTCTTACTGTTCCATGTAATGGCGCCATTGTTGAGCAGAAAGGCATATCCAATGGTTGACTTGCGCTAATCTAGGTCACTACCCCAATCAGCATCGTTGTAACCTCTTAGCTGCAAATCTGAACCTTGATAGCACAACACATAATCCACAGTTCCCTTTTTTCATTTCTCTTTGAGTCTTAGGACACATCTTTTTGGACAAGTTCTCACGTCTAGCAATAAGGGTGTCAATGGGTTTACATTCACTTATTTAGAAGCACTCGAGAATTTTCTTTATGTAAGTCTATTGGGAGAAACGCAAGTTTCTTTGATCGATCTCTATAGATCTTAACTCTCAAAATGTATCATGCCTCACTCATATTCTTCATCTCAAAATTGAAAGATAACCATTCTTTTGTAGTGACTATCAACTATTTTTCATTTCCTGCAAGTAGTATGTCGTCAACATATAATGACAACATAATGAATCTCTTCTTCGACCTTTTGGCATAGACACAATAGCACTCCGTGATCGTCGTAAACCTATTCGAGAGAATGGCTCGATAGAATCTAAAATACCATTGTATAATTGATTGCTTTAGGCCATATATAGAAGGTGCTCTTGATCTTTGACCACACGTGAGTTGATCCATATTGATCACCTCATTTAGTTCTCCATTGAGCAATATTGTCTTAACGTTCATCTGATAGAGTGTCAAATTCATGTACGCTACTATAGCTAGAATCAGGTGAATTGAGACAAACCTCACCACCGGTGAAAAAGTTTCCTCATAGTCTATACCCTTCTGTTGGGTATATCATTTCGCCACTAAGCGAGCTTTGTACATTTTTATTGATCCATCCGACTTGCGCTTCCCCTTTAGAACTCATTTGTTCCCAATAGCTTTGCACTTTGGCGGTAGATCTACCAGATCCCAGACTTGGTTAGTCTTCATAGAGTCTATCTCATCATTTAATGCTTTCATCCACTCATCTTCAGTAAAAGACGAGAGAGTCTCATGAATTGTCCTAGGTTCATCATCATCTTGCAGAGTTACCATGAAAGCTTCCCCTTCAATCTCAAAACGACAACGGATAACACTTTCACGCGTGCTTTTACGTGGTTGAGGTTGTTAAGGTTGATTTACAAGTGGTGTACTCCCACTCGGAGACAAGTCACTCTCACAATTTGTAAGAGCTTGAGGAATTTCTTCCTCATTCTCAACTAAACCTTTTAGAGAACCTTCCTCTTGACCCATAATCTCATAGAGTTCCAAACTCCTATTAACCTCACCCCTACTTGGAAACTCATTCTCTATAAAATCCATATCTCGTGACTCAATCTTAGTAATAATTCCATCAAAATTTTCACCTATTAGCACATACCATTTTGAGTTTCTGAGTACCTTATAAAGATATATTTCTTTCCTTCCTCATATTTATGAGAAACATCGTGAACAAAACCCATTGAACCCCATGGCCGCAAGTTGCTCAAATTGGATTTCTTGCCGGTCCATAGTTCATATAGGGTGGAATATACTGATTTAGAGGACACTCGGTTAAGAATTTAAGCAGCAGTCAACACTGCATCTCCCAAAATGAAATTGATAGGTTTGTTTGTGCCATCATTGATCTAACCATCTCAGGCAATGTTCGATTTCTCATTTTTGCCACGCCATTTTGTTGTGGGATACTTGGCATCGTTAACTGTCTTTTTATTCATTTTTCATCACAGAGCCTTTTAAATTGTTTAGAGAGAGATTCATGTCCGCGGTCAGTCCTCATAGTTTTTAAGCTCTTGTCTAACTAATTCTCAATCATTCTAAGATATCGCCTATAGTACTCCAATGCTTCAGACTTATGGGAGATTAAGTAAACATGATTATAACGTGAAAAGTCATCTATAAATGCGATGAAGTAGACACCTCACTGTCTTGCCCTCACACTCATTGGACCACAGATGTTTGAGTGAACTAATTACAATAGAAAAGATGCTCTAGTAACTTTTCCAAACGATTTTCTCATAGCTTTTTTCATAAGACAATATTCACATGTGGACAACATGAACTTAGCGAAATTGCCTATTATGCATTGTCTAGCTAACTTAGTCATTCTTTCTTACCCTATATGGCCAAGACTAGCATGTCATTTATATGAATTAAAATTATCAGATGCAGAAAGACAAGTAATAGACTCATTCATACTTGAATAATCCAAATCCATTATCATAAAACCATCTGATAGAAAAAGTACAAATATAAAAAAATTGCCCAAATATAAAGAAATACCATTGTTTTCAAATATAATCCGAAAACTAAATCTTAATAAAGTAACTACAGAAAGTAAGTTTTGTCGGATCTAGGGAGCGTATAGCACATCATGGAGAAATAGAGTGCGGCCACCCCGCAAATCTAGCTTGTAGGTACCAAATCTCAGCACGTCCACGCCAGCTCCATTCTCCATCTTGATATCATGACTCCCAACTGGAATCCAGCGATACTCCACAAAACCGACCAAATCTCACGTTATGTGCTTGGTCGCTCCTAAATCAACAGTCCACATAGGATACAA
The DNA here is from genome assembly GCF_004785595.1 of Juglans microcarpa x Juglans regia. Taxonomy (NCBI): domain Eukaryota; kingdom Viridiplantae; phylum Streptophyta; class Magnoliopsida; order Fagales; family Juglandaceae; genus Juglans; species Juglans microcarpa x Juglans regia. Next base: position 5,634,824 of record NC_054602.1, on the reverse strand, counting down.
ATGAACAACCATCACATGGCTAGTTAAAAAAACAATGGGAGAATAGTCAGAGTGTACCTTCTTCAGTTCAGTGCAGTCACGAGTGAAGTGGTCTTTATTTCCTCAGTTGAAACACTTTATCTTTGACTTGTTCTTCTTGCGCTTTCCTTTCTTGCTGAGTCGAGAAGTTTCTGACACTTTCTTCACTTATCCAGAAGCTACCCCTATCTTAGACTTCTTGCGCTTAGACCTAGATGCCTTGCGTGAACCAGACTTAGCCATATAGGCCAAATGTTTGGGCTTAGCAGCCTCTAGGCGCTCAACCTTAAGCTCCAATGACATGAGACATCATCAAAGTTCTTGATGTTCTCATTGTGAGTCAGATTCTAGCTCATTGTCTCCCAAGAATTTGGTAGTGGACGTATCACTGCCTGAACTTGTTGCTCATCAGTTAGGTTGTTTCCTACCGTCTTGAGTTCGTGGATCATGGTCGACATTGCCCTAAGATGTTGTTTTATCGTATGGTCAGAGCGCATCTTATAGGAGTCAAACCTCATAGTCAATCCGCGCAACCTCATCGCTGAAGTTCCCTTAAACTTCATCTTCAATGCTTGCCACATATTCTGGGCAGTGTTATAGGTTTCGAACTCACACATGAGATCATTACGCATGCTACTTAAATTGATAATGTGTGCACAACAGTTCTTCTTAGCCCATTCAATATAGGCTTCATGATTTCTCTAGTGTTGGTCGAAGTCCCCTTGCTCAGGCTCGTTAGGGAGTGAGTTAAGACCTCGAAGACCTCCTACTCATCTAAGACATATTGAGGTATTCTCAGATATTCTGTGAATAGTAGTGAAAAATTAATAAAAATGTAATGATAGAATATTAAAAAATAGTAAAAAGTAATAATAAAATAATGAATAGTAGTAAAGTATTATGAGAATACCTGAGGTATTCTCAGTACCCAAACTAGACCTAAATCTTGCGATGTCAATTGTCATAATTCTCCCCATCCAATTTTTTCCTCTTGTTTAAATCGAAAATTATATTCTTAGATGTCATTTCACTACAAAATACGCAAAAAATAAATATTACACAAACCTAAGAAATCTGCCCCATCCATCCAAGTTAGAAGAAAAATAATACAAACACGTCGCAAGATCAAAAATTCGCTAGGCTTCATAATCATTTCTTGCGCTACAATGTCTAATTATTAATTTCTAACCCAATTTTTACGCAAATTTTAAAAAAAAATATGGGAGATCAAATCCTACTGAATCCCAACCATACTTCCACTATTTTAAGTAGTTATCTAATCCTAATCACATGTAAAGATAGAACTTACTAAAACCACATTAACCATACTTGTTGCCTAGTGGTGCATCCAGCTCTTTTGTTTTATGTGGTGATCCTGGGTTCAAAACCCAAGTGTATCACTTTTTTTGTTTTATTTCTTAAAAAAAATATGTGGGCTTCTTAGTACTGGGCCACGAAAATAGCCCAGCTCCTTTTTAAAAAAAATTAAATAGATTGGGCCGAAGGGCCCAATCCCATATCAAATGACCTAAGTGATCTTCTACCTTCAATTAGGGCATTGTTCACGTGAACATTGCCTCTTCGCAGCAAGGCAGCTGCCGCCGCCACAAGCAGTCGCACCCTCACCCTCAGCCGTCGAGACACGACTTTGTTCATAAAACTAGGTGGCAACACAGCATCGTTGTGGTGCGCACAATGCCGTTGAGGTGCATGCAGAAGCTTTCACGGGTGGGTAATAGCCTTTCTGTCGCAGCATCTCTGGTGCTTGAAGCGATTCAACCTCACTCATGGAGTTTTCAAAAACAAAAAACAAAAAAAATGGCACCATCGCAGATCCAAATAATATGTGAAAAAATAGTTTTTGGTAAACTGGGAACAACTAAAAACATGCTCTGATACCAATGTTAGATAATACAGCGGAATACCTCAAGCACAGCTTATTGAGTTGCTCCATAAGTTTATACAACCTAAATAAATAATCCAGCAAGCCTCAAGCATCTCCTCTTGATGGTGAAGTATACTACTTAAAATAAACTAGTGTAATATTCAACAAATCCACAGTCTAGATACTTTCACAAGAGAGAACAACAAGAAAGAAATTCTACACTTTTTTTTTTAGAATTATCTTAGAACAATTTGAGGGAGGCTATATATAGCCCTCCCTGTGCATTTCATATGGCTGGCCTTAAAAGCTGTCAGCCTTTAAGCCATACAATAAAGTGAAAAATGGTCACTTTAATTCTTAAGCATGTAACAAGCCATGCGTTACATGCTTATTCATGTGGGCGCCCTTCCATCTTACGTCTCGTCCTCACCTGGATGACAAAAACTTCCCCTTTTTAAGGAAAAATCTATGATCGTTGGGACACTAAGGTCAATGATTTTAACAATTGACTATAGTTGACGAAGAAGATTAATCCGTGTTTCAAAATATTATCTCAATTTAGCATCAGCCACCATGCTAATTAATTAGTATTGAAGCTACAAAATTTTCCAGCCATGCCGACAGATTAGTCTACTTATATAGACAATTATTAATTTTCACGAGGTATTAATTGGTCCAACTCTCATGTAGTCATCCATTCCCCACCACCACCGACAAAATTCCGATGTTTTCTTTTCCCCATTCCAAGTTGTGGGCCAGAAACCTCGATTTTTTTTTTTTCACACATATATATATATATATATATATATTTGCAAGGTGTCTTAATTAGAAATGATTTGTGCAGTCTAAATCTTGTATACTCTTTTTAAAAAAAATAAATAAATATGAGATTATATTAAAAAATTTATTTTTAATCATATATCTTATTTTTTTAATAAAAAAAAGTACATGACACTTGCAAACTCGAGTAGATGTCTCGGACCTTTATAATTACAGATCCATGATCCCAAGCTTTAATTTTTCTCCAACGAACTAATTCGTAGTACTGTCCATATACGTTTAATCTTTGCTCTTGACTTATGAAATAGCGCAATAATTATCTGAAACCATCGCATTCAGCTTTCACGATAACATGGAATGATGATAGGAGATTGAGTAATTGAAATTCTACTCCATTTACGCTAATTCTGGCCACTGACACGGTCTTGAAAGGGAGAGTACTTTATTAAACTATAAAAATAACGTTATTATTGAAGACAAACACATGATGTCCCATGAGGTAATCTTAGTCCCAATGTTCTAAACCCCACCAACTGCATTATAAATCTTTGTATAGTTAAGCATTATAATATATATAATAAATGTTGGTACCATAAGCAGCAGAAATCATTATCGACGAGCCAAAGAGAAGAGGACAAGTAGCCCAAAACGAGAAAAATAGGACCAGACATGAGCAGTTAGTAAGATGTTGTTTAATAATTAGGGTTGGTGCTGGATGACACGCACGCGCGTACATGATCATCCAGGCCGCAAACACACCCCTATACTGGCCTCTCGCAATTTAAGATGAACGAAATCAGATCCAAAGCTAGCTAGCTGCGAATTAATTAAGCATGCGAGGGTCGTTTTCTTGTTGAATGATCATGGTGTCAAACCTTTGCTCACAAGCAACAGGTCTCATCCATTAATCCCACCGAATGTTTGAGGTTCATTGCCTTTATAATTAGTCAATCCGTCGGTCCTAGCTTCAAAACATGCTGGGACTCTACGGTCGGACCTCGCTCGCTTCAAAACTCACAAATTTCTTGGTTGTGACCTTTGATTTCTTCCAAATTTAATGCTGCTATTCCTCTTATATAAATATATATATATATATATATATATTCTCTTTTGTAATTATAATATATAATTTGAAAGCAATTTATATCATGTCGATATAAAGAATTCTAGAAAACGTCGACCTCGATCCATTTGAACAAAACTTGTAGAATTTTGGATCTGATGATCGATCGGTATAGACTTTACGATCGAAAGAGATCACAATCAACCTTTTTGATCTTTTGATCAGTTTCCTTCATTAGTATTTTCTGTTTATTTTTTGTGGAAAAAAAATTATCCGTTTCACTTTTAACAAAAAAAAAAAAAAAGAACAGTATCCCAATTTTATTTTAAAGTTTTAAACCTTGATCACTTGTAACGGATGAATAACTGAGTTTAAGAGTGTTAAATTATCCCTTTCACTTAAATATATAACGTTATAGGTTTTTTTTTTTTTTTTTTTTGTCTGAACCTAATTATGATTGGAATGTGAAAACGAAAGTGGGATCGCTCATGCATGGCTTAATATATGTCATTATATATAGTTATAATATAATGAACTCGAATAAACTTTGTAAAAGAATTATGAATATAATGATGATCTGTCCATCATGTTTATCATGAACAGAAAGTAATTAAACAAGCATATATATATATATATATATTCAGATTTTGTTAAAAAATTCCTTATCGAATCCCACTCATTTGATTATTAATTAATATTCCAGTGGCTGCGCATTATTCTCGCTTACACAGCTTCCTCGTCAAAATCGTGGGGATATTAGCTAGCTAGGGAATGATACTCATGAATTAATCTATACTCGATTATGGTCACATCTTGTTATAAATGTGGTGGGATATAATTCTTTGTTTGTATAGCTATTTTAACATATCTATCTGATCAGAGAGTCAACCTAATCCTCCAATGAAATGTAGATCAGGATTAGGAGGGAATTTGTTTGTAATGCACAAAGTGTATGGGTGATTGAACTAGCTAGCTAGGAGCGCAGGCAGGTTCAAATTAAAGATGGGGATAAAAGCACATGGAAAAGCCTATAATACTTGGCCGAAATTAAAGTAGTAATGATCATCATCATCATCTCTAGCTGCAGACCACGACCCTTAATTCCTAATTTAGGCCTGAAATTTGGCTTGATCAACAGACGTGCAAGAATATATAATCAGTTTTGAATTAAGTAGTCCTTGAGCGAGCATAAACTTTGGCGCTCTTAATAATTTATTCATCTTCGATATTGACTAAATATATAATATTATGATTAAGTGACTAAACCATGTGATGTCCGGTCCTAGCTTGGTGAAAAGTTGTGGAAAATTATGATTTTATATATATATATATATATATATTATAGTTCATGTACTATTAGTTCTACGTTCTTCTCTACCTACGATATATAGACGTTTATAAATTAATTTTTTGTTTTAATTAAATCTTGATATTATTAGGTAGGAGAATGATTTGTTTTTGGAATACTTTCTCTTCAATATTGAAGTATATAAAATGAGCCAAAATCAAGCTTCATATATTGTATATATCCATGCATTAATCCACCTTCAAATTAATTTATCAATATTAAATATAATTTAAGTGATCAAGTTTTAATTTAACAAGTTCAAGTACTCAACCCACACGTTTTGTAGGTATATATACATAGCCTAGATGATCAAATTGAACTTAAATTGCTAATTACTAGTCGTAACCACTTGAAATATGCTATATTAGTAAATGAATTAAAAATGTGTATTTATGAATGGGAGAAGTAGTATATTTTGTACCTTCAAATTACTATTATATTTTTCAATTTATACCATGATTTGAAGTACTACCAATGATCATGTGTATATATATATATATATGCATATATACCAAAATATCACTTTTTGACAATTGATTAATTACAATCTGAATTTTCATATATTGATCGCCAAGATCTTGGGGTTTATCTTATTTCTCCATCAATCTTAAGTACGATAAGATGGAAACCGAAAATAGAAATTGTTAAAAAGTAAGAACTTGAGATATAAATTGATGGGTTTTAGCGGTTTGGAGTGTAGATCGATATATGTGTGTGTTGTACACACGTGCTGAACTGATCAGATCAGCATGAGGTGGCAAATTATATATTCCACGTTCGGTCCAATCATACAAACGTTAGTTCAAATTAAAAACCAATTTGTCCCGGAAGTGTTGAGCTGCAAGCTGACCCACGTCACTGACCAAATGATGAAGTTGTAACGGGGCCTGCCTTCCTATACCGATGAGTCGATCGATGGGATGTTTCGATGGAAAGTGGGAACCCCCCTCAATACTACTCTAGCTAGCTACCAATGCTAGCTAATGATATTTTCAAAAAGAAGAACTAATGTAAAGTATTGAAAGGTCCCCCCACACATCCAAATCATGTACATGGAGTTGTGGTGGTAAAGCCAGACACTGGATTGTTCCTCCATGCACCAACCCATTTCGCAGGACCGCAGCATATACAGGTTTGGAGGAATTAAAGTTGAAGAATAATGTAAGGGGGGTTCCCCCCTCTCTCTCCCCCAAAAACACATGAAACCTCGATCATTATGTCCTCCAGTACTACTGCAAGCTGCCGCTGTTCACCAGCACATGACTCCATCAGGAAAGATTTTTTTTGGTTTTGACCTGAACGTGCAGTACTAGTACTCCAGCTAGCTCTAGATCGATTACCAGCTTCAATATCAAATAAAAGACAAACTGGGAGCTTTATTAATATATGAGTCTAATCGAGTACTACTTTGACTGACATTTTCACGACGAAAAGATTATATATATACACTCTAATTAATAAGCTAACTACTGCTGCATGCATGCATAACTCAAGTGGTGGTTGTTAATTAGTTGAGTTGCTGCAATTTGCATGCCTCTAGCTAGGGATTATTTTTTTTTTATACATTTGGAGAGGAGGTTTCCTAACCTTCATCTTGAAGATTGAAGATTATATTAATCAGGTCACAAGTTTTTGACAGAACTAAATCATTCTTAAACTCTATATACACGTAAGCAAATTATAATTATGTAGATCATGATCATATACATATATACCTAGAGATCAGTACAGTATATATATATATATATATATATATATAATTGACGCCGCCATTAATCGATGATAAATATTTGTGGGTAATAAAAATATATATTATAAACACCCTATATACAACTTTCAAAATATATAGGTTTCTGTACTGCGCGCGCATTATATCTGCCACAATTTTTATTTTTATTTTTTATTTATTTTTAATTTGGATCTCAGATTTTCTTACCTTTTGATGATCTGTTGTCGCAGGCATATATCGTAGGGATCAAATTGGTGAGGTGGTGCTTGCAAGCTTGAGGCGGTCCTCACGGGATCCAGATTGGCTGTTTGGGAATTTTAGGATATATACATTGTTGCATATTGTAAGTTGTTTTGGATATATGGCAATCAACCCTAACAAGAAGAAACTTATAAATGACGGAGCACTAGGTGTGCTACCTGCAACATACGGTGCAGGGTAGCCCTCATCCCGCCCCACCTTGGTGAGTGGGGGTGCTAGGCAGATTCTTAATCTATCCCGCCTCATATCTACTTAAAAAATAAATTACATTCCACTAGATTTAAAAATTATTCATATGTCTATGAGTGATAAGTGATTAAAAATACATTTTTAGAACCAAATTATAAATTTAAATTTTGCAAATAGGACTATAATTTAAAAAATATGTAGTTTTTAAATTTGCTAGTACATACTTTATGAACATGTCTAAAAAATTGTAATATATATTTATATATACATAATTTGTAAAATATAATTATATGTTTATGTTTATATATAATATATATAAACATGTAAGCGGGGGCAGGGTTGCCCCCCCCACCACCACTAGGAGCGCTAGATGGGGGGAGGGAGGGGGCGGACGGGGGCGCCACTCCAGGGCCCCGCTGCCCACGGCGATTTTTTTTCTAAACCAAAAATACTTTTTGATAGTGAGAATTATATAGTTTTGTCTTTTATTTTCATCCTAAACTATCAAAAATTTCGATTTACAGTACTATAAACTACTTATATTTTCAAATTGAACTCCTATTAACTAAAACCTGGCCGTAAAAATTATATCACACTGCAAATTTCCTTTTATTATATTCGTTCTTGAAATACATGCTTAATTTTACATGTAACAATTATTTTTTATTAAAAATAATAGATCAGATCATAGCCTTAGCATTTCATCAAATTCAACCTTCCTATATCTTGGTGAACGTATCATAAACATAAAAAGTTGGTCAAAAATAAATATTTTAACGATAAATGAATTACATAAAAATAAATTTGGGCACAAAGTAACGTGTTTAATGTGATACGTTAGATTGTAAAATTACTTTTATCGTAAAGGAGATATAACAGATCGATTATATGAAATTATAGCATTTGATATATAGATTTACTTTTATGCAATCTTTTTGCGTATGTAACACAATTAATATTGAAGGGAATATTTGCAATCCTCTTGCTACCAAGCCCACAGCTGGAAGGCAGACTCAACCTACCACTTTGACCTACAAGCCTTACGGCCAACAAGAGCATGGTATCGGTAAAAGAACAACACTACTCACAAGAAGATAACGCCCATAGATGAAGGTAGTTATCGTTGGATGAATAATTCCTATAAATCAAAGTTGTTATCCTCTCCATTTTCATAAAGGGATAATTAGAGATAAATGCATGTGATTGATGGTTATTGGCTCCCTTGACACATCCCGCACCTCTATAAATGGTTCGTGAATGTAATAAATATTTTCCTAAACTTCTTGAAATATTTTATATTGAGATTACTTCTTTAACTTAAGTATCGGAGTTTATTCTGGATACTCAATGCCGCCAAGTTATTCATCGCAGTTTATTCGAGTGGTTAGTAGTGTGAAACAAATATGTATTTGAATATTCAAGTTTCTAATTATAAGTTTTAAAGCTATGAATGTAAAGCTGATAAAAATTCTAGATTTTCGGAGGATAAAGAAAACTAATTAACTGGTGTTTTCATGAGGGGTTCAGCAAACGGAGAGGGTTCGTTTCCATGAGGGTTGCTTCGGGTGTGCGGCCGTGTGCCTGCAGCTTGTATATTCAATCAATAATTCAGTAACAGTACTGATCATTTCAAACTGGTGTTTTACGTGTTTGTACTTTTTGCGATGACCAGAGAAATGTGCATGCACGCCACTATCAGCCATTTCGTTTGGTACGTCAAGTACGACAAAGCATGCACTAATTGAAGCCGCATGATCTTTAATCCTATCATGGCAATTTAACTGCGACCAGACCCAGACAGATACTGAGAGAGAGAGAGAGAGAGAGAACAGTAGACAGTTGAATGATCGAGGCTCTGGATATATATAATGTGCTGACCGGTAAAGCCATCTTATTAGCTAGGCTATACTCATGATGAATGTATACGAAGGGATCCGCTACTACGCGATCGAGAGGATCGATCCTGTCATTGATCTTCTAAAAATTTATATAGAAGCCCAAATAATTTCCTTGCATTGACTTTTCTGTCTTGTTCCTAAATTATTAACTTGGCTTTTTTTTTTTTGAGAAGCACGTACGGTAACTTTACGAAATATTCGAGTATTTATTAAAAGATTTTAAATACAGTAGAAAAAGTAGGCTAAGACCCTAAATATATATATATAATATATATAGATAAAAGGGAAAATCAACGAAATGCCCTAAAAATGTGGAGTGTACGATTGATCATCAGCATCTGTGGCAATATGAGTGATGCCGATGAGCATTTAGAACTGAAAAGTGAAAAAGTTAAAGCGTTTTGATTCAGTTATCCACATGCATGCACCGAAAAATGAACCATCTTGTCTGTCGACTTTTCTACAAAGACATACAAGCTGCCCCATCAACGTATTCTACATCTCTTCAACTATATATTTATATGTATCTATATATATATATATATATTCTCCATCTTTTTAGAAAAATTTTCATAGAAGATGTAACTAAAAAATTAAGGAAAGCCCGTCTTTTAAGAATCATTTTACTCGTCATATGCACAATAAAGCAGAAGATTAAAGCAACCAAAACTCAAACGTCATGGTATATATTAACTTTAATCAGATTATGAACTTCAAAACAACCCAGCTCAACCCAGAAATTCTGTTCGATATATAAAGAACGAACACGATTGCCCCACTAATCTTTCATTTACAATGAATACCCAAATCACAAATTTCTAACCACTCTTTGTTCTATGACGAACCAAATCATACCCTAAACCATCCAAAGTAAACCAAGTAGACAAAAAGGTATACATAGAGGTTTAATGGGCTTCTTTTTTTGGGGGGTGGTGTACAAAAGTAAAAGAACTCCTCAAATTATGCAGCTGTTTGATCTTTGGAGCTCGAGGGAGCGTATAAAAATGGCTGAAGAAGGTCAGGGAGGAGGGCCATATCCTGGCAGATCATGAGGCCACTGACCTAGTGGATTCGAAGTAGAACCACCATTGTTATTGCTGTTAGTGTTACCAGCAGCGGTAGTACTGGCGATGGTGCTAATACTCCACAAAGTAGTATCAGGGGCCAGGGGGTTAGTATTGTACAGAAAGCTCTGATGCCAATCATGGGAAGAACTGGGAGGCCTGCTTGATTGACTCAAAGTTTCTTCAGTAGGATAGAGATCAGATTCCACGTTTCTATCTCTGTTGCTCATTTGATAAAATTGCCTGTGCTGAATTTGCTGCTGCTGTTGGGATCCAAAAGAAGGGACTGCAAACCCTTGTAGCAGATCCAAATTTGAAGAACTCCCCAAATCACCGCCAACGTCGAGAGCTTGAGTGCTGAAAGAATGTGATTGACTCAATGATTGAATTGCTGCCAAAGAGGACAAATACCCACCTCCCGCATAGTACGGCGCAATTGACTGGATGGATGGAGTAGCCAAATTACCAGCAGGTTCTGTGGACGTTAGAATTGGACTAGTGGTGTTAACTGGATTGGAGGGGATTATAGCTGGTCGGTTGGTCAAATTTTGTTGTATTTGTTGTGGCTGCTGAGACCGTGAATTCTCGGCGCCAGAAGATGACGAAGTTTTGGCACGCTTTCCCTTTCTACAACCGCCGCCAACGGGGACGTTTCTGAGGGTTCCTCCTTGAGTCCAGTACCTTCTACAAGCCTTACAGAAGTAACGCGGCTGAGACAAGCTATAGTTGTTGTAATAGCAAAACTTGGTGTTGAGAGACTCACAGCGAGGGCATTTTTGAGGCTGCTGCTGCTGCTTCTGGTTTTCAGCTTGAATAGGCTTCAGTCTCCGGTCTTCTTGTCGTTGCCTTATTTCTTCTGGTGCTCCCCCATCTCTCTCTTGGTGCATCTTTGTCTCTCTAAATTGTCTCTCTTTCTTCCTTTTTAGTGGTTGCGATTTCTCTTGCTGTGGTTTCGTCTATATATCAAGAAAGGATTTTTTGGTGGGGGGGTTGGCTTTAATTTGTGCGCATGCAGGTTTTGGCGGAGGACGCAATTTGGACCGTTTCAGTTTTGGAAACTCAACGTGTCTGTCCCTAGCTAGGCAGCTTTGAGAATCTATACAGTGCAAAAACTAACGGCCATCGTTACCCTTGTGCATGCAATCCTCTTCTCGTTTCCACCTACCGACCCAGTACCCTCCACAAAACCAAAGCCCTTAACTCTAGAATAAAAACCAGATGGAAAAATAAAAATAAATCAAGAACTCAATCGATCTCTTTATGTTAGACCCAACAAAATCCTCCAAGATATTACCACCCCGGTCCTCTCTCTCTAATAAAGAAGGTAGAGCGACAATTTAAGTTGGGGAAAGAGCTTCTTTTTCTGCTATCTGGAGAGATGAGTATACACGTGGATAAAGCCCAGAAAGGAGAGGTCTTAAATCTTTGAAGAAAGGGAGAGATCTCAGGCAACCCATAGACACATGAGTCGTCTCGTCTCTGATCACCAACCCGTAGGATCGAAACGGTACAATGATAGAGCCTGAAAACCCAAGTTCACTGCTTTGATCAGAGCGTGCATCCTATATACATATACATGAGAGAGGCAACACAAACGTACACACCCAAATAAAATCATAACTCTACCTGAATCTTGCAGACACTCGAATCTTCCAGTCCACAGTCTGACTCACCCAAGAGCTAGCAATTCTAATCACCAAAAAGAATAATCACCAGAGGAGTAGGAGGAGGAGGAGGAGGAGACGAAGTATGATCCAACTTCCAAGGGATAGGTCATAGGTGGGTTAGATTAGAGCTAGGAAGGACCACTAGGGAAGAGGCCGGGAGAGCAAGACGGCGAAAGAGCAGCCTAAGAAACGATGTCCAGGTGGTCGTTGATGGGTGGTGGCTGTGTCGGAACACCTCAGCAGCTCCTTTTTCCTCTCTTTGGTTTAATTTCTCTTCCTTTCACTTTCCTTGCTAGCTCCTTTCTACCTTTCTCTCTCTTTCTGTCTTTTCTCCTCCTCTGTCATTCCAATTTCATGTACAGTCTCCCTTGGGTCTTCTATCCTATTTTTCCTTTTTTATTTATTTTTCACTTCTGTTGTGTCTGACATCATGTCGTGCCATTTGTGCGTTGTGGTCCCGATCGAGTCTGTGCAAACCGACCCTGCAGGCGCGGTTCCGTTTGTTGCCCAATTCGAAGGCCGAAACGTTGGCCATTCGGCCCTTCGCGCACCAACCGTCTACATGTCTGACCGTCGACTGGTGTAAACCATCGGTGCACTTTCGATCGATGTTGGGCATGATTATTGGATTCCCGATAGTGTTTTTTTTTTTAAACTTAATAATTAAATAAGTATTTTTTTAATGATTTTTTAAAAAAAATATTTGAAAATATAAAAAAATACTTGAAAAAAGATAAAATCAAATCAAATAAAAAAAGATATTTAACCTTCTCGGTGGACAATGTTGGGAGCCACCATCGGTGGCTCTACGCGGATTGGAGTGGAAAATTATTTCATGATCTGCGATTTTTTTTTTAATTAATTTGTTGCCTACATGGGATTTTTTTGCGACTTTTTTGTTGGACTAGGTGGATATATTATACATATAATTAACTCGTGAATATATTATATTATTAATAATATAATTATTAATTATTTAAACTATAACATTAACGTGTGAATAAATGAATAGGGAATTTTTTTTTTTTTCCAAAAACTATCATTATATGGTTTTCGCATTGCCCTTCAAGTTATCAAGAAATTCAATTCAGGAGGATCTAACTACCTTTTGTTTAAAAAAAAATTGCACTATTAGTTAATATTTGAACTTTAAGATCGTGTTATATATAATATGGTCAGTTTTTTATTCAACTTCGAGGTCAGATCTTTTGATACATTTGGAGAATGAAGATTTCGAATTCCAAACCTCTATTTTAGAGGTGAGTATTATATCAATCAAGCCACAAACATTTGACTCAAGATAATATCATTCTTATGAAACGTGTAAAATGAAAATATTATAGAAAACTTGGGGAGAAATTTTGGGGTGTAGAATAAAAAGTAAGAGATAATACGAGGATAAAAATATCTAGATCTTTTCATAAATAAAACTAGGACTGTTCATTTGGACTGGGTTTTTTCCCGGCCCAATCCGAAACCCAGAAAATCGGGTTCCGGTTTCGGGTTTCGGCCAGGATCAAACACAGGCCGAAACCCGGGTTCGAAAACTCGGACCAATCCAGTCCGGATACGGGTTTGAAACCCGGGTACCGGGTTTATAAACTCAGATTTTTATTTTATTTTTAATAAAAACCGGTATCAAAACGACACCGTTTTGATATCAGTTATATACTTCTTCCCCCGCCCCCTGTCTCTCTCGCTCGCTCTCTCTCGTTGTCTCGTTACGCTGAGAAGTGCGAAAACACAAAAACCCTAAGCCCCTGCCTCCATCACCGTGACCCCGTGAGCAATGACCCCATAACCGTTTGCTACTCGTCCTCGCCCCATCTCGGTCGCTGCATCCCTGTCCCCGCTCGTCCTCGCCCCGTCTCGGTCATTGCATCTCGTACTCTTTCTCTCTCTCTCTCTCTCCCTATAACTATTATAAAACAACTTGCATATATGCATGTTTTTTTAATGACAGAATTAAATCTCTCTATTCTTAGTAATCTTCCTATTCGATTTATTTATTTATTATTATTATAGGAATTAAACTCATGTAATGATCATAAGATACAAATGATAAATAATATTGCAACTTTTGAATCTAGCCAACAAAGCCACATGCAATATTCTTGTAAAACAACGCCGCCCCAATAAAATCAGAATTACATGTGAAGTTATTATTATTATTATTTTAACAGTGCTTCAACACGTACGGTTAACATATAGAAGACACATCAGGTACGTAATAATATAATCCCATGTGACATTTTTTTAATATAGATTTAATTCAGAGTATCAATGTCGAAACAGTTTGGTGCCCGGCCCCCATGTACTTCCATTGATATCTATACAAAAAAAAAAAAAAAAAGAAAAAAAAAAGAGATACCAAACTGAAGGAATCATTGCTTGGTTTAATGGTTTGGGTCTGTGATCATCAGGAGATCAAGTGGTCTGAAAGGCCAGGGAACATGGACCATGGGGCTGCATGGGCAGGATCATCCTTCATCACCGTGGGAGTTGCACGTGCCCCATCGACCCACCTAACTGATGGAATAGATCAGGCGACGCTGCCATGCACGGCTTACTTCGTACGTACAACTGCTTTCCACACTCACTTTTATCTCTCCCTGGACAGACGCTAATGTTCTGTTCCCTCCCACGTGGGGACGACTACCTCCTTGCGTACAGATACATCATACAGTGGTTCTTCTTCAATTCATGTTTCGCGGTCTTTTCCTGTTGAAAATATCACTTACAATTATCTTATTTAATTCAATATATTAATTAAGTAGTAGAGGATAATTTTATAAAATTAAAAGTAATTTTAATAAAATGATATGTTTATAGTAATTGATTGTAAAATAAATTATAATATAATCGTAAAAGAGTTATGAGCACATTATTATTAATTAAAAGTAAAAAAAATAAAATAAGTAAAATATTTAGAAATGAATGTGTTTATTGTTGAAGTGGAGTGGTCGGGAACCCCACTAAAAAACGTGGTCCTATGATGTGGGACAGTTGAGTGTCGACGAATCATGAGGATTAGTTTCTGAGACGTGGACCTGAATAGTGGTGAAAAAAAAAAAAAAAAAGGTGGAGGTTGTTAAGTACTAGTGGGCTGTGGTAGTTCCGTGGCACGGTCCCTTCCTCCAGTTGCCAACAAAAAATTTGGATTCGGTTTTATGGAAAATCGGAAATGTGCACATCGACAGCTACATGTCCTGTCCTCCCTCGCCCCCGTTGCGTTTTGTTGTTTCTCCGCGGCAGCTACAGTTCTATTTCTTCAACTTTACCACTTTGTGATCATATTGATGCAATATCTACAGTTCGTATATTTTATTTTATTTTTTTTAATATTTAAGAAAATGACTATAAGTAACTTTGTTTTCTTTTTCTAAAAAGTTTAAAGATGTTTAAAAATTATTTAAAAGAAAAGGAAAAAAATGTAATTGCATTAGTGATTACTTTGAAGGGGCAAAATGATGGGATTGAATAGCATTAAGCCCTAGCGGGTCTAGTTGTTAGGAGGATTATTAGGAAGGATAGATAAGTTGGATCAATTCGGATGATCAATCTTGGATAAAAAAAAAATATTGCAAATTTTATTGACTTTTTCATTAATAATATTTGAAGGCAATAACCTATAACAGATCGGCAACACGTACATCACTATTCAAATCAAAACAAACAAATCAAAACAACAACTAAAATCAGGGCTAAGCCCAATGTGAGCCTAAGAGCTTCGACTTATCAACAAAAGACACAAAAGACTCGGTCAATTGAATTAACCGATTAACAACTTATTGAATGGATAAACTTAATGGACCGGACTTAATAACTGGACCCGACCAACCTTCAGACTTACAAGACCCATAACCATTAACTGAATAAAAACTAGACCACGGCCAACGGGCTAGGCTCGTAACATTCCCTTCCCCTCAGAGGATCTTGCCCACAAGGTTAGGGAATTCTGAAGCAATATTTTGATAATTAACCCATGATGCTTCTTTTGCTAGGAGTTTCTTTCAGCGAATTAAAACATCAGTTTCTGCATGACGACAATGCTGCACCATTCTCTACTCTAAAACCTGCTCTGGCTCTAGCTTAAAAGCTCCATTAGTAGCAATCGGCGGCAATGAGGAACATAGAACATTGCGCTGACCAAGTCTCTTCTTCATAAATGAAACATCAAATGTGGGATGAAACCTAGCAGGAGGGGGAAGATCTAATCGGTAGGCAACTGATCCACTCCATTCCAAAATCTTGTAAGGCCTATAGAACCGTGGTGAAAGCTTCGAATTTCAACAAGCAACCATGGAATGTTAACGATAAGGCTATAATTGAAGGTACAGAAAATCCCCAATTTCAAAACTTTGCACTGTTCACTTTAAATCTGCAAATCGTTTCATACGTTCTTGAGCCAAGTTGAGGTTGTGTTGAAGTAGCCTAGTAATTTCATCTCTTGTGCGTAGCTCATTTTCAATAGTTTGGACTTAGGTTGTGCCAAGACAATAGGGTAGGATTCTTGGGGTGGGTAGCCGTAAACTAACTCAAAGGGGGTGAGTTGAGTTGAGGAATGGATATTGGTATTGTACCAATATTTTGGCCAAGGACAACCATTTGGCCAAATCTCGAGGCTTATCCTCTGCAAAACTTCGCAAATATTGTTTCACACTTTTGTTGACAGTCTCAGTTTAGCCATCTGATTGTGGATGATAAGACGAATCGAGCTGCAAGGAAGTTCCTTGAAGCCTGAACAACTCCTTCCAAAAAATGCTAGTGAATGTAGGATCACGGTTTGTGACAATTGAGGATGGCATGCCATAGAGTTTGAATACATTATCCATAAAAATGTGAGCAATTTTAGAGGCAGTGTATGGATGAGCGAGGGAGATAAAATGAGCATACTTAGATAGCTTATCAACCGCCACCATTATTACATTACAGCCCTGAGATTGTGGAAGTCCTTCAAAAAAATACATGGAAATGTCATGTCATACCTTAGTGGGAATTGGCAAGGGCTGAAGGAGTCCTCACATATGAATATTTTCACTTTTATTTCACTGGCAGTTATCACATTCTCTGATGAATGTTTTAATATCCTTGCACATCTCCTTCTAAAAAAAATCTGATTTAACTCTATAGAGGGTCTTATGAAGCCAAAATGACCCACTTGAGGACTACAGTGGAAAAGTTGAATCAATTGGTCTTTTAAGGGAGTATTAGCTCCAACATAAATTCTGCCATTGTAAAAAAGAAGCCTATCTTTTTTAGTATACTTGTTCTAGTCAAGCAAGCCTGTTACAAATTGTTCCCGTAGAGAAATCAATTCAGCAGAAGTAACATAGTCAAACTTTAATTGAGCCAACCAAGTAGCCACTAGTGTGGTCAAAGCATATAACTCCCCTTCATATTTCCTTGATAGCACGTCAGACACACAATTTTCTTTTCCCTTTTTATAATGAACCTCAAAATCATACCCCAATAATTTAGTTAGCCACCTTTGTTGTGTTAGGGTGCCCATGCGTTGATCCAACAAATATTTTAAATTTTGTTGATCAGCTTGCACTACAATTTCTGCCTAAGAACATATTCTCCCCACTTCCTAACAACCAGAACCAATGCCAATAATTCCTTCTCATATGTTGAGAGGTTGAGTGCCCTTCCCCTTAAAGCTTGGCTCATGAATGCAATGAGCCTTCCTTGTTATAAAAGTACTGCTCCAATGTCACAGCCTGATGCATCACACTGGATGGTGATACATTTAGTAAAATCAGGGAGTCCTAAAACTGGAGGTGCGGTTACAGCTTTTTTGAGGGCCTGAAATGAATTTTCTACTTCTGTTAACTAGTGAAAAGAATTCTTTCAAAAAAGGATTGTAAGTGGGGCAAAAATAAGACCATAACTTTTAAAGAATTTTTAATAATAACCCGTAGGACCCACGTAGGGATTTAAGAGTAGTTGAGAAAGGTTAGTTAAGCATGGATTCTATTTTAGAAGGATCGGCCCGAACACCATTTTTAGAGATCAAGTGGCCGAGGTAGTCAATTTTAGCACACCTGAAACAACACTTGGATTGTTTTTGCATATAATTGATGTTTATGCAAAACCTCCAACACTAACTTAAGATGTTGCACATGATCCTCAAATATTTTACTATAGATAAGTATATCATCGAAGAAAACTAATAAGAATTTTCTAAAAAATGGATGGAAAACATCATTCATTAAACTTTGAAATGTGGCCGGTGCATTGGTGAGACGAAATGGCATAATTAAAAATTCGTAGTGACCATCATGAGTGTGAAATGTTGTTTTTAGAATGTCACTAGGAAAGACTCGTGTTTGATGATAATTGGATCTAAGATCCAATTTTGAAAACACCAAAGCCCCATGGAGTTCATCAATTAATTCATCAACAATAGGAATAGGAGATTTTTCCTTAATAGTCTCTTTGTTAAGAGCTCTATAGTCGACACATAACCTCAAACTTCCATCTTGTTTATGAACTAAAAGAACGAGAGAAAAAAATGGACTTTAGCTAGTGCGAATAAGCTCTGAGCTAAGCATTTCTTGAATTAATTCTTCAATTAAGTATTTTGAAAGTAAGGATACCTGTAAGGACGAACACAAATAGGTTTGGACCCTTCTTTAAGTTCCATGTGATAATCTTGGATACGTATGGAAGGTAAACCTATAGGTGACTCAAAGACAACTTGAAATTGGTCTAAAAGGACTTGTATTCGAGGATGACAATTAATGGAAGGGTCAAGAAAATCAAAACATTCAATATGCTGTAACACAATACTTTTTTTGTCAATTTTTGCCACACGCCCGAGATCCTCACCCTCCATTAGTGACAATGTTGTAGGAGTGAGCCCTTGGAGATCCTCATGGTTGGGGGACTTGGAGATCCTGCGAGTGCATGTATCGAAATTCCTGGTTCTAGACCAGGTGATTGAGCTTCAATTAATATAGGAGGGTACCTCACCTCATTTTCATCGCCAAAATCTTCGTACTCCATTATAAATAGTTTTGTTGCCTTGCATTTGTGTCCTGGGGCCCACGTATCATCGCAATTGTAGCACAAACAAACAATCTTTGCACTGGTACGATGGCCTTGTTTATTGAAGTTGGAAGAGCCGAAAGGGTATTTGGAGGACCTAAACCCATTTGAATTACCCTCTTCAATGCTGCCGTATTTTTCTCTTGCATTTTAACAATGCCAAATGAACTTAGTAATGTTTGGGCTGCATCATTTGAACCACATAGCGAATATCCTCCCTTAACCCTTATAGAAAACAACTAAGCTTGTAAGGCTCGGTTAATCCACGAAGTTGGTTAGAAAGATACTCAAATTCACACTTGTAAGCCTCCACTGTAGTGGTTTGTCGTAGCTTAGTTAAAGCCTCCATTGAATATTCATAAGCTGATGGACCAAAACGAATGAGCAGTGCACGAACAAAATTGTCCCAGTTAGGGAATCCACCTGCAGATTCCAGTTCTTGGAACCATATTAGGGTCTTTCTTTCCATATGAAATGAAGCTAATAAAACACGGTGCTGGGGGTGGGGTTGGTAATAGCTAAAGAGTTGGTTAGTTTTATAAAGACAACAATTTGGATCTTCCCCATCAAATTTGGGAAACTCCAAATGTACAGCCTTGGTTTGAATGCCACCCGTGTCTTCAAAAAGGGGGTTGCTACTGCGTATAACAGGGCCAACTAAAGTTTCCTCCATCTCTTTGCCCACTTGCTGAATCAAAATTTCTAAATTAGTAGCTACTGCCTGCAACTGTTGAGCTAATCCATCTACTACCTGTTGCAAGGATTCCTAAGCCTTCTGTTGCGCTTTTTGAACCTGTCGGACAGCTGCCACAGACTCCGCTAGCTGGGAATATCAAGTGCCAGTGTTATCCTCAACCATGAAAGATCTTGGCTTTAATGCCACTGTTAGGAGGATAATTAGGAAGGATGGATAAGTATGATCAATTTGAGGCGATCAATCTACTGGATAGAAAAGACTGTTGCAAATTTTCTTGACTTTTTCATTAATCTAATTGAATATTTGAAGCAACAACCCATAACCGATCGGCAACATCACTGCCTAAATACAAGGAACCAAATCAAAACAACAACTAAAATCAAGACTAAGCCCAACATGAGCCTAAGACCTTAGGCTTATCAACAAACGATACCAAAGACTTAGCCAATCGAATTAACCGATTAACAACTTATTGAATGGATAACCTTAATGGACCGGACTCAATAACTGGACCAGACCAACCTTCAGACTCACAAGACCCAAAACCATTAACTGAATAAAAACCGGACTAGGCCCGTACCAGTTCGAGTTCAGTTGAGTTCGTTTAAGCCTAATTTTAATTGCTCTTTAGTTTTTAAGCCGAGGCTTAGGCCCATTTTTTGTTTCCAATTCGTAAGGCCTGATTCTGTCTTTGTTAGCCAAAGGCCCAACAATTTCAAACTGTCCCTTTGTCGATTGTTTGGATTTGAGAAAGTGGTTATTATTTTTAATTTATTTATTAAATATTTAATGGTATTTAGAAAATAATGAAAGAACAAATTTTTTTTCTCTAAAAAGACAGAAAAAAGAGACGCAATTTTCAATAGAAAATTATAAACATAAACCTCGACCATTTAAAAATATATAATTTTATTTTTTTATTTTCATAATATTTTATATTAAATTAAAATATAAAATATAAAAATAAAAAATAAAAATCATATATTTTTAGTAAAAAATATTATTAGGAGCGGCTACTGTTTATAGTAGTTATTTTTACGCACACTATATAACATCATTTATACCATATATCTTTTAAATTTGAGATTAGAGAAAGATGAGAGAGTGGAGAAATGGAGATGAGAGAGAGAGTGGAGATGAGAGAGTGACGACGAGATGAGAGAGAGCGGAGATGAGAGAGAGTAGAGGAGAGAGAGAGCTGATGAGAGAGATGAGAGAGACGATGGAGAGAGATGAGAGGCATCTGCGTTTTGCCAAAAAAAAAAAACACAAAAAAACAAAAGGAAAGGTGAAGAAGCATCCACGTAGTGCGTTCAATGTGTGCACATTAAAGGTGCGGGGCTTCTATATTTCCCAACGCTTTTTACTTTCAACGCAGAATGCTAACGAGAGGAGCGTATCTATCTGCATGCGCTGCACCGCTACTTTTACCAATGTTCCACTTGCCTTTTCACCTGGTGACGGGTGACCACTTTCAGGTAACAATCAGCACCTCCATTTTTCACTACGAAACAAAGAAAGTTTGACGAATCAACATCCTCTTGATCTCTCTTGTAGAATGTTGCCTATTCAGTATGTCTACGATAATTTGGAATTACGCTCTGTTGGATTGAGAGCACATACCAGTCTAGTAGTCGGTTGCTTAATTAAAGTATATGTTTTGCTTTTATTTTCTTTTCTTTCATGAATTTACGCGTATGCTTGAGAGGACGCTTGAATCATGAACCGGTACTTAACAAAGATAGAGTGATTTCGGGATTATTTTAGTAGGATCCACAGTGATACTTTGTCCGTCGAATGATTTGAGCAACAAAGGAAAGACCGAAAGATGTGATACCAGAATTGACTTTGGTCCAGATGTATTGTCATATTTCTTCCTATTTGAACTTATAAAGAGGGCTTTCTTCTGGAATTTCTAAATAAGTAGATGCCATCTGTTGTTCAAGTTATCCATTGTGTTTGTTGGTTTTTGCACAATATTTGCTTAAAATCTTGCTTGTAAAACTGGAAGGCTGAAATACGATATTTACTTTTGTGGTTACCCTTTTAAGGGTGACAAAGAAATGTTGAGCAGCCTAGATAAAAACACAGCATGGTTCATACATCCGGGGTTTTATATTATCACAGACATTGTTATTAAATGTGGAAGTGGATTATTTTGATAACCCTGCCTCACCCTCTTAGGACAACTTTGAGTCAAGCTTGATCAGGATATGTGTTCAAACTTAGGCTTGTCACAGATTATGAATGCAATTCTGAGTTGAACAAATTTGTTCAGTCAAAATTATGCATTTCCTCCCAGTTATTATTAAAACATTGAATTGATCAGAGCTGTAAGCTCTAACATTTACTTGGGAAAGTATATACTCAGGTCTCTTTCTTCTTCTTCAGTTCAAAAAATTATCAATTTCATTTTTTTTTCTTTGATATCCTGGTGACCAATCTTTTATTCTAAACACTAGCTAGAACTTCACAACCATTGGACCTGTATCATCAATCTTTTTCCATAATAATTCTGAGGTTTTTGAGGAAGTATGCACAATGAACTCTACTTTTGAAACGATCAATAAAATAAAGAAAAAATAGACATCAATTCCTTATTAAAGAAGATAAGTGTTCTGCTCTATTTCTCTTATACTTATGAAGAGCAATTGATTAGCTCTTTATAAATGAAGATGTTAGTTTTGCTCGAGCCAAGGATAGCCAACTGGATGGTCAGATGTCTTTCAGTTTCTGTGAGTAGGATGTGGCTTTAAATTCGCATTCTTGCCGGGAATTAATATTTAATTCTATTTTATAAGTATTAATTGAAAAACAGAACTGAGTAATGAATTGATTCCGCCTTATCTACTTTATTGTTTTAGAGCAAGAGTTTTTGCCATGATGCCTAACAGGTTTAGCATTACATATTTGACGATTGGCAGCTATTTAACCCCATAGGGCAGGTGTTGTCACCTTGGCCTCTTTGGTTGCATGCAGCTTAGCAGACCACTTTATCACCTCTATATAAAGTGAAGTTGTCTCAGAGTCTATACAGAAATCCATCCCTCACACCTCAGTTATGAAGTTTTTCTTTCCTTTTTTCTTCTTACATGATCCTAGAAATAATTTTAGTTTCAAAATAGAAATTCAGTGATTCCATGATTCTAGCTTGTTGAAACCATGGAAGAATTTCCTTATCAGAATGCTGCAAAGAGAAAATCCCCTTCTTGTTGTGTGAATACTTGGCATCAATGGTACATAATACCATGTCTTCTGGTAAGGTTTTACACGTTTCATTAATAGTATCGTCCAGCAAAATAAGTTGCTTTCTTAATTTTCATCATTCTTTCCAAGTAGGTCGCATGTTTAAACCATTTGTAGAGGACGCATGTTACCAGGCCTTTTATTTGGACCACTGGTTGGTCTCATGTGTATGCTAAAATCATTTATATTCAGTATATTGTGTCTTTTATTTCCTGTCAAACTTGTGTTTTTGTTACCTAAGGGTTTCTATAAGGTACTTTATTGCAAAATGTTTTAATGATATGCACTTGCTTTGTGTTTGTGAGATGGAAGTTCTAGATATAAAAGATGAAAAGAATGGTAATCTAAAAAATCTTTACTCTTAGGGAAGTTGTGAATTATGGCCATTTCATTTTGATATTATTCTAGGAGCGGTTATGCATAGTAATGACAATGATAATTGTTGAGATTTTATGTCCAGCCAATGTCATGGTTGGTCTATAATTAATTTTCCTATTTTCCCCTCTTTTCTTAGTCAAGTCTGACTGTTTCAGAAGTGGAGATTTTGTCTGTAATTATCAGTAAAGACTATCAATCTTTACATGCAGATAAAGTTGATTAAAAAAATGCAAAACCGTTATTTCGTCAGCTATATATAGGTTCTATTCCATTATTGGCTTAATCTTGTTTCATCGATGTCTGGTTAGATGGATAACAGTAGGCATTTATGACAACAAACATGCAAACAAACTGCAAGTCTGTGACATGCAAACAGGCCATGGCCTTGGGACCTTTTTTATGCAATAGGCTATAGCCATGCTCTTTTACTCTAACATAAGGGCTTGATTTGGAACTTACATCTTGTCTCATAGTACTTGCTAAAAGGTTGTAACCTGTTCTTTTCCTTCCCTTTAGTGGCTTGTTTGTAGTTGAACTTCTTTAAAAGCTGATATTTTTACATATAATTAAGAAAATGGTTCTGCCGGCTCCATGAACTGTTTTGCTGCCTTTGTTGGTATTAATGTTCATTCTGTCGTAAATACTGAATTTGCTGCATAAAGCGACATTTAAGTTTTTTTGAGGCATCAAAATATCTCTAAAAGATTGAAAGTAAACACTTGTCTTTAGTATAAGAGTTGAGTCCATGCTTCACAAACATGTGGAAAAATCAGTTTCCATTTTTGAGGTAGAAAATTGCACCTTTCTGCTGGATGTAGTGACACTTTCTGTGCAGAATCATATGGAGATCATTTGGTGCCAACTATATTATTTCTCATAGTATTATGAACCGCTCAGAGTTAACCCTGTAATTGCAGGAGAATCTTTGAGCTAGAATGTTAGCAAGTCAGTAAATTTTGTAAATTCTTGTTGATTACAATTTACTGATACCATTGTTCTGTTTTCTAGCATCTTTCGTATTGACTACCATGGATGGAAAGTTATGATTGTTGGAAAATATTTAAAACATGCTTCATGTATATTTTAGTGATACTTTTGATGAGTGGTTTCATTTATTGTAACTACATACTAGGTGGTGCACTCACTATATATGAGAATAAGCTGCCCCCTAAGTACTGTTATATAGCGGTGGCCTTAAGTCTATGACATTGCTGCTACGCTCCGACTCTGGCACGTTCATTGCAAGAATATTGATAAATTGGGTCATGTCTTAAACTGCAAAATGATTGGTATGTATTGCTCTTGATTAGTGGGCTTGACAGTTTTGTTGTCTACTTGGCCAATTACAAGGTACGTCAGGAATAATGAATCAATTATTAGAAATAAGTCAAAGATATAGGAACAAAAACACATTCAAGTGGACATTATTGTTTCTATGCATGTAATTTAAGCTTCTCTGTAATGACAGCACGGTTGGTTGGGTCATGCATAAGTTTCTTCTGGTTAACATGCTGATTTTTAATCCCCTGTTTTCCTAATGGTGATATTTCAATGTTAGACAAACTCCTGCAGTGTGCATATTATTTTGTCAGCTAAAGGTAATTGACTAGTGTTTGTCAGTGTCATTTATAATTAATCGTGCCATTTAGCTTTACCAGTTTTCTAATGCTTTTAATTAAACTATCTGGAGTGAGTATGGCCTTTGACCAATATTATTTTCTGTTTGTGCAAGACATGCTTCTTCAACTCCTAGGAACTAAATGAAGAAACTTACAATTTGGATGCAGGATGGACATAAGGTGGGCTCTGATCAACTTGATATTGCCAAAGAGGTGAGAAACAAACCAGACATGGCGTCAAAATTGGTCAAGTTCATCAATTTCAACAGCTCTCTTTTTCTCACATTCCAAACATTCTGCAAACCGAATTTTAAAACTTCTTAAAACAACAAAAGTATATCACACGACACACATGAGGGAAACTTCAACAACACCATCCCCACTTGGGCACCAACTTATCTCTCAAAGATGAGGCGACCACGAAGAACCGACACTAGTTCTCTACTTATGGACCATTGAGTTCCTCTTCAAATATTCGATCTACATCAACCTCTCTACATTTCACTGCATGCAGACCCCATTGCATATATGCTTTCAAAGGTCAGGTGTTCTCTATAAATTTTGTACTTCAATCTTGGCTGTATATAGTTTTATGTTCTTTTTCTCTCTCTCACTTCTAGAGGGAGTTGAGTTTGTAAAGAGATACTTGATTTGCCCGTGTGGTGAGAACATGCAATATATATTATGATAGTTATATATACTAGATTCTAATATAATCGCATAATTTATTGAAGATTACATTCTGATTTTAGAAATATTGGAGATGGAAAATGTTTTAGTTCTGCTGCTTTAGGACAATAATGCTTTTGATAATTAGCTCTACAATTAAAGCACTACTATTAAAAACTCTATTTCTTACCGCAATCTCAAACATACACTACTTTAGTCAATATCTAAATACATTCCAATTTTTCCTATATATACTATATATATGTGTATATATATAAAACACACATACACACACATTCCAATTTATTTAACTTTGCTTTGAAAGAAAAAAACACTAAATTAATTAAGTAAGAAAAACTACTGAAATGACTTTAACCAATTAAAGCAGGTCAAATTATTTATTTACCTTCTGAATTGGACAGATATATGCACCTAGTTTTAAGATATAGTTTGATCAAAGTTATTTAATACTTAATCCGCAATCCTCTTTTACAAACCCATTTTTTTTCATACGGTTGTAACTTGTAATCCTTGTATTAGTTACGAACCTCCATTTTTTTTCAGTCTAGTGGTCTTTATTAACTATGAGCTTTTTTTCTTTTTGATCTTTTTCATGCAGAATCTCTCCATACAGATCAGGAGGCAAATACAAAAGGGACCGATGTCGGAATCCTAGTCTTACCAGAGAAAACAAAAAAACCAATTAATCTCTGAAAGTTTGAAACACCCACGGAAAACAATATATATATATATAGAGAGAGAGAGAGAGAGAGAAATAAAGAGATTATACAAAAATAAATCTATAAATTAACATAATTTAATGGGATCTGTTATATTTACTTTACAATAAAGGTAATTTTACAATATAACGTATTACAACAAGTCACATCAGTTTGTGAGTTTATTTTTGCATAATTTTTTTATGGTTAAAGTATTATATATATATATTATATATATATACATACTATGTTTATATACATGTACGCGCGTGTATATGTATATTATATGAAACCAATTGGCACGTTGAGGAGGGAAATTACCATCGTCTTCGTCGTAGTCATCAAGTGGGAAAATGGAGGTGGTGGATGATCGATCGGTAATGAGATCAACTTCGAAGTCTGTTAATTCTATGATCGATGCAGGCCTTGGCTTTCTGCAAATTAGTTCACAAACATTAATTTAATATTAACCCCTATATCTTTTCAATGAAAAGACGTACGTACGTGAGCTAATTAGTCAAGACCCTAATTTAATTTGTGAATTCGAGAGGTCGAGTATATAATTTAATATTCTTGTAATTTTAACGTCCAAATGCTTTGAATTTGTACATGTTTTCTTTGGATTAATTCGAGAGACAATTATCTGAAAATTGGATTTTAAAATCTGGAAATTTATCTTCCAAATTTAAAATTGACACTGGTCTGTATACGTAAAAGAAGCTGCTGCTCTCTCGTTTTATTGTTCGGCTTTAATAATTAATTGAATGATATTCCGTCATTGGTGTGTTTGTTCCTGTTGTCAATTATCCTCCATCGGTTAAATTAGCCTCACAATTCCAGCATATCGACTCCAACAATGAAATTTGTGGGGATTGGATAGTGAGATAAGATAAGATGATTTTAGATAAAAGTAAAAGTTGAATAAAATAATATTGGAATATTTTTTTAATATTACTATTGTGTTGATATTTAAAAAAGTTGAATTGTTTATTATATTTTATGTAAAAATTATAATAATGAGATGAGATTGATTTTGGTATCCAAACTGAGCTTTAATTGTTCCATACTGCATCGCAAGCAGTGATAAAGTAATTAATTAATTAAGTCATAGAATATAAACAAGTTTGAGTTTTTTCCTTCATGTCCAATATTATATAATTCTATCTCATGTATATATAATGTATAATCAGTGGCATCTTAATTCCCATTATCGTGAGATATAATATATATAACAGTTGAATAATGATTAAGGGGATGTTTGAGAGATGAGATAAGAATTTTGTGAATTCCAATGAAATGATTTGAGTTAAAATATTTTATTAGATTTTAGAAAATGAGAAAAAAAATTAAATAAAAATATTATAAAATAAAAATATTGTTATAATATATATAATTTTTCTAACATTATTTTTATTTTGAATTTTGAAAAGTTGTATTATTTTTTGTATTTTGTTTATATATTTGAAAAAACTGTAATAATTAGCTAGGTAATGATCATATAATGACAAAGTTAA
This sequence comes from Juglans microcarpa x Juglans regia, assembly GCF_004785595.1. Lineage (NCBI taxonomy): Eukaryota > Viridiplantae > Streptophyta > Magnoliopsida > Fagales > Juglandaceae > Juglans > Juglans microcarpa x Juglans regia. Next base: position 5,607,027 of record NC_054602.1, on the reverse strand, counting down.
ATATTTGAAATTAAAAAGTATTTATATTTGAATGATGGTGAAAAAGAAAATTACGAGAAATTTTAAGATAAAATTTCAAAGAATTAAGCCCTTAATTAGCTGTTAAGAACTCTCGACGTCCATGCATCTTTTCAAGGGTCTTTAGGGACTAATTATATATAGAGTACCGACGCTCAAGTCTCAAGTACGTTGCGATCCTCTAGTCTTAGCTATTGGAGATTATAACATCTGGTCTAGAAAATACCATTTGAATGTTGAAGGCATTGAGACTCCAAATGGATGATATGCTAATACCGTGATTCAATTCGATCTGTGCAATCCTGATCTATCCTAATCCTGATCTGTGCAATACCGTGACTCTCAAGTTATGATCTAGATAAAGATAACGTATATAATAAAGTATTTAATATTGCTTGTTTCGTGGATATTGTGAATGTAATAATTGAATATGTGGGGTCTACATTTTTTTTTTTTTTTACAACACTTTACAAAATTATGTTTTAAAATGAAGAGTATTTTAATTATAAAATATATCATAAAAGATAACTTGTAATCTATCTAACAAGTCTTCTAATTGCATGATATTTACCAATTATATATATATATATATATTTTATTATTTTAAGCTGGTATATATAGTATTTGGATAACATCATTGCTACCATACTGGCCTTAGCATAGCTAATATATATTTGAAAAAAAAAATGGCAACTTGAAATGAACAAGCAAACCAGCCAATGAGGCATATCCTGCCGACACATTTCAGGCTTTTTTTGGGATATGAATTCTCCACTGACCCAATCAAAATCTTTTTCTCTTCCCCGCTTGCACATGACACAGTAGTACACCACCATGCATGGCACTCGACCTGATCTACGACACTCTCCTCCTGCGTACCTCTGATCTCTCCAGTCTCCATCAACGTCTTAGCCCCGGTCAGTAGTACCGTTGATACTCAGAAACAGATACCTCCTCCTTCCACAACGTTTTCAATTCTCTGGTAGTAATACCGCCGGCTAGCATCAATAATGCCTAAGCGGCAAATGATATTTACGCAACATGGATTAATCTAAGGTGAACTAAAGAACTAGCTAGTACCGAAAACTAGAAAATATGAAAAATAAATACATCAATCTGTACAAAAATAACTGCTGTAACTCGATCGAAATATTCTCTTGATATCAGTAGTTACGGTTGCCAACGCAGAGACATCTGTTTCTGTAGCTGCATGGTGAACCTTCCTTGAGTGGGTTTTCGTGAAATGTGGGTACGTGTTTGCTAGATTATATATATATATATATATATATATATATATATATGTATGCTGATTAAGTCCCGGAGTTCGGGATATTGGTTCAGATTCAGAAGTATTTTCAGTAGCCTCTTCAATATGAACATATCAGAAGAAGAAGCAGTGCCCAAGAGGGGATGCCCTATTTTTTCTTCTCTCTTTAAAACACAAACCCAAAAACCGAGAAAGTTAATTAGGCACCACGTATAGCAATTTGATTCGGATGGCCAGCATTTCAAAGAGAGTGTGAGAGAGGGTGTGGTTAATTTTGTTTGACGAGGCCGGGGGCCATGAATGCGTGGTGGCCAGTCATATATGGTAGCTGTGGTGTTCTGTGCAGGAATGGATTAGCCCAAGTCTGCCACATTTAAAGCAAAAGGAGGTGACTAGTTTTAAGCCTCTCTCTCTCTCTCTCTCAGTGGTCAGATGGGCATCCCAAAGCTACCACCCTCCGGCCATCTGTCAGCCACTCCACCCCATCAGCACGCTCTTCCTCTCCTCGCCAATCTGTTCACTCTATTTCTTCTATCTTCAACCACCCCACTGCACCTCTTAACACGTTTCTCTCGCCTTCTTTACACTTGTGCTCTCTCCACTGGCAGTGTCTTCAGGCTTCCTTCTGCTTTCTTAGTTTTTATACCATATTTGGTTTCACAAGAAACAAACACTCACACAAAGCCTGAGCCTGTTCCTCACAACCGTGTCTGATCACAGACCACCACAATCCCAAAGACCACGTTCAGATCTTCTTGTTCATTCTGATAATGGACAACTTTTTCACACCCATTCCCACAACCAAGACAACCACCAGAGCCCCTTCACCCTTCGAAACCTCTCTCGTGTATTATTTTCCACCCCACGAAGGTCACCTGCAATTTCCCCACGCATTTCCTTTAGATCATGTTGGTCAGCATTTGGCGTACCCGGCATATCCTTTCGTAATTGGGGCGGGTCCGCAACCACATTTGCTGTCGAAAGAACAAGAGAGAAGGCTTGTGGATGCTTGGACAACCAAGGTTGCGAGGAGTAAGCGCAAAATGGCACGCCAAAGGAGCCTCAGTTCAAGCAAAAATCCTGCTTCCTGGGCTACTTCGACTCAGGTATATACCCGGGGACTGGCCGTGTACGGTGCTGATGATGCTGAGGCGCAGAACAGCAACATCAAAAGAGATCCCTACACGTTCTTCACTCCGGATAAGAAGGTGGGCTTCACAGAACTCTGAATTTGGTCTCCTAGCTAGATTGTAATTTTCTCGTTACAATATCATGCGAATGATCTCCTATATATATTGGATATTTTATACATGGCTTATAAGTAATTCAACTTGGCTGTAGAAGCTTAGAGTTTTACTTAAAAAGGAGTTGAAGAATAGCGATGTTGGGTCCTTGGCAGGATTGTGCTCCCCAAGGTAAGGTTCTCCTATATGGTAAATTCTCTTTATCAATCTGGCAAAGGAGGCTTAGAATTTTACTTAAAGAAGCCTGTTTGGTTTTATGTTGCTTTTGTTTGGTTCTTTGTATTTGTAGGAAAATTTGAGAAAAGGAAAACAAGCGCAGAGTCAACCACTAATATCTTTTATTTGCTTTTGTTCATGCGGCCATACCACTGCAATGTGATTGTGATCTAGACGGCCCAATAACTAAGCCCTTCTTTCTCGGTATTTGCATACAAAACATATATAAAAGGAGAAAGAAAAAATAGTCCTCGTTAGTGACAACCATTTTTGCAATGCATGGCAATTAATAGTAGGGAGAACCATCATCATCTAGAAAATCTTTAAAGAATCTGTTATATATTTACACTCGCATTTTTCAGTTTTGTTCTTCGATATCCAAGCTGATCTCTAATCATGTATTCTTGGGTTAATCGATCTCAATCATCAACTTCACCAAAGAGAGAAGCAGAAGAAAACCTCCCAACCCTCTCTGATAAAGATGGAATCCAAATTGTGATCCGAGATGTGTACTCTAACCAAGAGTGGAGCGTGAAATACAAGTGAGTTCATATCATTGGGTATTACCATATGTGATTTCTTTCTTCAGTTTTCTAGCTAGGGCTTTTTTACAATATTATCTTTGCACTATTTAGACCAACATGAGTTGTTTAATTTGCCCATTTTAAGGATGTCTCATTTCTCTTTACGTTGATAATTGCATGTACAGGTATTGGTCAAATAATAAGAGCAGAATGTATGTTCTTGAAAATACAGGTATTATTTCCTGCACCGACTGATTTCTCTCTTAACTTGATGATTTGTCTCTCCCATTAACCCTATCATGTTCACAAATCTTTTCCAAATCACAGTGGATTTTGTGAGGCAAAATGAGCTGGTGATTGGAGATTCCATTACTCTTTACGAGGATGAATGCAAGAGTCTCGTGAGTTCTTCTCTTCCTTAAAAGTTGTAACTCAATTTCTTTGAAAATTAATCCGGGTTTTCTCTGATTTTAGGACTATAATGCCCTCGAACCTTTTCATCCCTAGCTTGGTGCAAGGGAAAACGACAGTCGAAAGAAAGATGATAATTATTAATATGGAAAAAAAATTGATAACGGTTATATACACAAAGAGATTATATAAAGTAAATCTACGATTGATGTGATTTTATGAAATCCGTTAGATCTATTTTATAGTAAAAATAATTTTATAATCTGATGTATCACATCAAGACATACCAGTTTATGAGTTTACTTATGTGTAATCACTTTGTAAAAGCTGCTTTAATGGACACGTAGGATATGATGAGTTGGTTGTGAATTTGCCATTTAATAGACAGGTAGGACTGAGCATGTACGTGCGAAACAAGCACAGCTTCTTTAGGGTACTAATATTACTTAAATTGTGCATTTTATAATGAAAGAATTATCTACTAACTGTAATTAATTGTTTTTCATTAATATTGCGATCTTGGGTGATGCAGTATGTCACTATTAAAAGGGGTGAAAGACCAGTAGTAGAAGATCTAGAAGATGATGATCAGCAGCAGCAGCAACCTGCATACAGAAAAGACATGATGATGATGAGTAATAGAAACCACATGATGATGAGCTACAACGTCTGCCACAACCAATATTATACCCCATTTACATACGGGAACAGAGATCATGAGGAAGAAGCATATCTTGCATTACTCATAGAGCAACTCAGACACAAGGAAGAACTTGAAGCTAACAGCCTTGCAACTTTGTCTATTGGATCAGGTCATGCTGCTTCTTCTTCACATAGGCACCCCCTGATCTAATAATATTAATTAATCCATGCCGGCCATTATCTTAATTCCAAGCCAATGCGATGCAACTTTTTTAATTTTCTTGTACCATTTTGCATGGGACATGATTTATCTGATAATATTTTATAAACATATAATATAGTTACAAATTAAATTAATGGTCCTTTCAATTTCGAGCTGATAATTAATTATATGTACTTCTTCGAGGAATATCATATATATATTAATTATAGATTTTTTTCATTGATCACATTTTGAAACATTAATTGATGTGCCTTTCAACTAGAATATATATATATATATATATATATATATTTATATATACCAGATTCTATATTATTTGCAAGGAGTTAATTTTGGTTGGCAAAACTTGTTATTAGCAATAAAAATTGACCCATTACAAATAAATTCGTACAAAATAAAGTTTGATCTTTTGCAAGGAAGCCATAAATCATTGCAAATAGCCATTATTTATTACAAAATTATTATACTTGCAAAATTATCCCTTGCAAAAAGCCCAATCTCTTGTAGTATTGTTTTCATTTTACTTGAAATATATAATATACGCGGCATAAAATAATAGGTATTTAAGTCATTTCACTTCATGTTGATCATAAATACAATAGCTAAAGTACCCCCATGTTATATATTAATTAAGGGATACAATTTCACTTAAATGTCATTAATTATTACTCTTTTTTTTTTAACAAAAGCTCAATTTTATTGATTACTTTTACTTCTGGCTGAGGAAAACTATGGTCACAACTAGATACCTGGAGTTACATATCATCCTAAATTCTAAACTCAGGTATCAAAATGATCTGCAAGAACACAAAAGAAAACTGCTAACCTTAATCCAATAAGAATATCCAACCTTAATTATTACGCTCAATTATTCAATTCATCCAAGTCAATATATATGAAATACTATTCCCACATAAAGTTTCTATCAAATTTCATTTTATTTTATTTTTAATATTTTTTACTTAATGATTAAAGAAATATTTTTAAATATATTTGTGATTTTTTTATTTTTAAAAAATACTTAAATACTTAAAAAAATGTTTGAATTTTTTTTAAAAAAAAAAAACCTGATCGGTGAGAATCATCTGTGGACATAGCATTGTCCTAATATATATGGAAATTGCTATTCTTAATTTTTTTTTCTTTAAACCCCGGTCTTCGATGCATCCTTGATCGAAGTTGGTTCTTTAAAAAAAAGAAAATGGTTTACACAATATTTTTCACAATACTTTACACAATTAATATGTTTTAAATAATAGATATTTTTGTAAAACATCTTATAAAAATAATATCATTTTACAAAAATACACTCATCTTATAATATTATTGTGAAATGCATTGTGAAAATATGACGTGTATATATCATTATTCTTAAAAAAAAAAAAAAAAAAAAAAGGCATTATGGATGTTTATGCATGCCGAGATTTGCAGCATTGCTTGTGCATGCAGCCTCAATCTAATACAAAAAAATGTGCACGTATTATTCGATCTTTTAAATCCTGACAAAGGAAAGAAATTATGATGAAAATGACGTATAAAATATCTTTTTTCTCAGTTCATTAATTAATTTATTTTTATTTGTAGCCATGCAAGGCTTATGTCTTGGCCTTAAATATAAAATTTTCATGTAATATTGCAATTAATTTCCATCAACAATTAATCAGTTTGGCATGCACCAAGAACTCTTCATAGATGGTTCAATTTATATATTCCATTTTTGTAATGATAATTATTTTACTAATCTACTCTGCAACTAATTACAAACGTGATAAATTAATTAATTACATGATAAAAACAAATACTGAATTTTAGATTTTTAGTAATCGTAATTCATTTAAAACGTACAGAAATATTATGCAGTACTTATAAGCTTTAGTAGTAGCTAGTGGATCATAATTAATAGTGTATGTAAATTATAAACATTTATATTTTGAATTTATTATATTGACGGCACATGTGTTTAAACAGCACGTGACTGTAATATCCGGGCCCAACCAAGCCCGTTTTACAAAAAACAAAAAAAAAGTTTGTAGATATGAAAAAATTTATTATTTTTATTCATTTCAAAACATGGGCTTAATATTTGAAATGGGCCAAAAGCCCAGGCCCCATGAGATCTTGTTTTAGTCCCCCCTCCCCCTCCCCCCAACAGCATGCAGGTCTGTTTCTTCTGCATGCACGTTTGTTTCCGCTAGAGTAAGCGACATTCTCACATGCTACACAAGTTTCACGCACAGCCTATGCAGTTTGCCTATTTGCACCCTAGGGTTTTCAGAGCTTCAACAGCCCCCACAGACTCCTCACATGCATGCTTTTTATCACTTATGTTTTCCACAGCTTGCTGAGCACATCTCTCCTTCCTTCTTTCTCTACGGTTTTTTGTCAGTTGCTTTATATGTATGTTCCTTACACAGTATTGCACACATACCCTGTAAGCCACCCTCTTCGCGAACCCAGCCACCCAAACTCCATAAAATAACGCCACCCCACAGCGTCATCCCTGCACCACTACCACCGTAGGTCAGTTTCTTACTACCACACGAAACCCCCTGCACCAAAAACATCGGATAGCCTCCATGGACAGCCCAACAACCTCACAGCTTTTCCTTCAGCCCTCTCGCGCGAAACGATGGCTTCCTAAGGAGATCAAGCCGCAGCAAGCGGCCATTATCGAGGAAAACCCTGCAACGACGCAGACTAGTGCCTGCAACCACGTGAAGCACCTCTCACAGTAACATCATCCTCATTGGAGTGGATCAACTGTGAGCAGACCCCCCCTAAGCCGTACGCCGCTGCCATTGCACCACCCTTCGTAAACCACCATATATAAATGCCATGTTTCATCACACCGAAACAAAGTAGTCTCTAGACTCTCTACTGCACCTAGCTCACCCCGTTAGGTGCACCAACCATGGCATGGTGAAGTCCAGTGGCGTTGACCAGACCTCCTCTAGTCACCTCGTACAGTGCCGAGTTGGTAAGCCACGCTGATTCTTCCTCATGCACTGCTCTCTCTACGTTGTTCTTGTTCCTCCCATAATCTTTCTCTCACTTGGTCTCTCTCATCACTCACTCTCTTTCTCTCTCGTGCTCAGCCACAACTTGACGGCGTCTTTGACGCACCACTCAAATCAGCCATTGCAAGCTACCCTTGGTGAGTCGAAGACCGCTTAGCACAGCCTCTTTGCGCTAGTAAGTTCTCTAGTGTTCAACAAAGAGGGTCTTGCTACCTCTTCTGATATTCCTGTAGTCTGTACCTTGTGTAGTAAAGAGAAAAATAAGAGATGCCATCGAGCCCATATCACGTGTTTTTCCGTAATGAATTCTTAATAGTTTTTTATTTTACATTTTTGCCCTTAATAGGAAGGCCTTCGCTGATTATGGGTTGGGCTTATTGTCAAGTAGACTGATGTTTTTAATTAGTTTTATGTTAAGGGAATATTTGAGTGAATATCAAGGTAATTGAGTGAATATAAGGTAATTGAGAATTTATGACATTTTAGGATTTTGAGAAATTTAGATTTTTAGAAAAATAGGCTACTTAGCATTTTAGGTTTAAATATTGAAAAATATGTTAATTTTAAAAATTTACGGAAGCACGTGACTATTTTATAGGTGACGATTAATTTTTTCATTTGAAACTATTGTGAAAAAATTTTGAAAAGCTAAAAAGTTTAGGTAAATGGGATTTCTATGCTAGACTTTGCATAAAAAAATAAACTGATGTTGATTTTATGAAAAATGTGTATGATATGTTTTGAAAAGAAATGTGGAAACAACCTCATTTATTTGTTCTGCATTACTAATGAAATCTGTATAAAAGAGGAAAGTATTTTTGTCATGACTGGTGTAGACATGAGTAAATTTTTAGCATTCTGTTTCTGAACTGTTCAAAAAGAGCGAATACGAAATTTATGAAAATTTTACATGTGATGCGAAGATATTTTGAATCCGTTTTTGAATATGTGAAATGATTTGAATTTGTTTCAGTACTTTGTTGTGATATAATGTGGCATCTGAAAACTTTTGGCATGACTTTCTAATTCTGAATCTGATTTTGTTTCTGGTCATGATCCAATGATTCTGATTCTATTTTGCTTTGATATATGGCCCAATCACAAGTGATAATAGTGACATCTGGTCCTATTATGGGACATAATAATAACCTCTGGTCCTATCACGAGATATAATAGTGACTTCTGACCTTGTCACGGGATATAATTGTGACTTATGACCCTATTACGAGATATAATAGTGACATCATGCCCCGCCACGGGATATAATAGTGGTCTATGTTTTGAGTGCAATCGCTTTGGTATCATGGTGATCTATGTTCTACTTGGTTTTTCGTAAAATGCACAATCCTATCATGGGAGTTAAACATGATCTCTGTTCTTATATGATACTCTAATATGATATAATATGATAAGATAATGATGTTTAGTCATGTTATGTCAAATGACATTTTTGAATATGATCATTCTGAACTGTCGCTTTGATAGCATGTTTTTGGATCTGCATGCTGAAACTAAAATATTTTGTTCTGCATTCTAAACTCTTTGAAAATGTACATGTTTATATACTAGTATATGTTCCTTCTTTACTGAGTTGTTGATAACTTACCTCTTATTTCTACAATAGTTTTCAGATGATGTGAGTATTTTAACTGAAGATCAAGATTATGGAGCATGGACGAGATGATTTAAACATAATGAATTAAGCATAAAAGGTTTATATGAATATTGAGAAATTTTATTAAGTAATTTGGTCGTGTTTGATGACTTGATATTTTGAAAAGTTGATTATATTGAGATAGTTAGTTTGAAACAATTTTTTTTCCTATGGTATTGAGAATTGTGAGTCTATAAATGTAATATGATATATGATTTTAAGTAAAATGAAGTACCAATCTGACCCCTCTGGGACTAGGACGGTACATGACCAGCGGAACTCGTACTCATAATGAATAATGCTGTAGTATAATTTTTAGATTTAGAAATTCTATGAAAGTCATTTGTTAAAAAAGTAGGTCCTATAAAAAAATGATATTTTTTTATATTGAATTTCATCTTTTCAGCAAGTATCTACGGAGAAATCTATATTTAAAACATCTACGACTAGTCTCTGGCCTGTATTATGTAATATTGTTACAAAAACAAAAGTCAAGTAATGGCACTCCCCGTTTTAAGAAGCGTAAATCACAGCTCCATTAAAATAATATTTAAAAGGAAAAAAAAAAGAAGAAGATAAATTTAAGATTTATATAAAAAAATTATTTTTAATATTAAACTCTACTTTTTTAAAAAAAAAAATAAAGTCTCGAAATTTGCGCATATTATAAGAATGTAGATAGCCTTAAAAGAATGTTTGAATAATAAGTTAATTTGAGACAATATCAGATGAAAATTAAAAATTAAATAAAATATTTATTGAAATATTATTTTTATTTTAAGATTTAAAAAAATTGAATTAGTTATTATATTTTATCTAAAAATTTAAAAAAATTATAATGATTAGATGAGATGAGATGTGATGAATTGAATTACTTTTTTATGCCAAACAAAACCTTACTCCTTTTCAAACGGTACAATTCGAAAGAATTTTGCTACTCAACATCTCACATATCACACACTATATTTATATATATTTTTTATTTTTTATTCGTCTCAAAGTAATTGAATATTTCTACTCTTTATTTATACAATACATATCTGATAAGGAAAAAGTAAATAAAAAATAAAAAAGCGTTGTGGGTGAGTAGAATTTTTCAATCTCGGAAACATCGTTAGAGTTCACTTTGGACTCCGGAGGTTGACCGTAGACCTTCCTTTGCAACTCACAAAGTCCGTACTCACAACCATCCAACTCCTTGCAAGGCGTTTTCGTTTGCACAAACTGCCAAGTGCCCTGCCATTGCTACTCAGAAAATGCATGGAAGCCACGCAGTGTGACCAATTCCAGGTACCAATCGTAATCATACCAAATATTGTTAGTTTCTTATATTACGTACCCACCAACACACTATTTTGAGAATACATATGAATTTAGCAGAGTAGATTTTTGTGATCTTTACTTTAGAAAGAGTTTTAAAAGGCAAAAAAAATTGGTGGATACAGTCTCTTATCAGTTTCAGGGCTGTGATTCTTTATCTATAGTGTTTCTGTTACATGGGAACTTTAGGATTTTTTTAACCGATCCACTTTGCATTCTGCCATGCACCTTATGTGCTATGGTTTAAAGCTATAAGACAATATCATGATCAATATCAGTATGCCGGAGGAAAATCGCCGGAAATTTTTAGCCTTTTTGCTTCGACGAAAACTGGTTTGCTAAAAACGTTTGCGTATTTTTCAGTGTTTGGTAGGGTCGGACAATGCTGATAAATGGAAATTGGTTATATTGTTATGGGGAGAAAAAAAAGAAATGAATGCAGAGCCAAATATTGGTTCTAGCACAATGATAAACAAAATAGTAATTATTTTCTGTGACAATGGATGGTTGTAAGAATGTTGGTTTCATGGGGGGTAGATTTTGAATGGATTGGCAATGGGGTAATGCAAATGATTTCTGTTCCAAGATTTTCCACAGTATTTTCGGATCTTCACCAAACAATGGAAATTAAATGGTTTGCCCGGAAAATTTTTTGACCAAACGCTGATTCATTTTACATCAAAACTACAAACAAATAATAGTCTGTATTTTTCTTCTCTGAATTTAATTTAAGTACTACAATGGCACGATCATGGTGGTTTGTAATGTTCTGTATGCAATTATATCTGCTGTTGTTGTTTTATGTACTGAATGGTCTGTGTACTTTCTCCTCTGAACTTAATTAAGTTTTGATTTATTCAAAAAGGAAACTGTAACAAGGTTTTTCTTACATGTGTCAGTGTGAAGGTTGATAACTGGGATGGCTGTGTGGATTATTCGGGTATACCTACCTCAACCATTAACAGTTATGCAAAATATGCTATGAATTTAGTCAATAAACATGCATTTACTTAAGTGAATAAGCATTAAAAGAATAGGAAGCTTAAATATTTGCCAGGAAGTGTATGTGTTAGTTACTTTCTTCTTGGACTACCTCAAATGCAACATCCTCATTGTCGCTTTGTGTACCTTCTGTCCTTCTCTTTGAGTTATATGTGATTATCTTCTTGGTAGTTTTCTAAGTTAAACACTCAAAAAGTATTTCTTCTTTGATAAGTATGCTCCTAATATAGGTCAAAATTTATTTCTAAAAGAAGCACCAATAGAATCCTCCAACTGATCTACACCATCATCTTCTCCCATAATGCCAAGTCTTTGTGAACTTGAGCATCATGAACTCTTCTTTTAAATCCGGAGCAGCTTTATAAAATAAGCATTTCATTATGAAAGAACAGAACTGGTGCAGATTCCTTTTTCTTATGAAATGGCAATTGGTTGGTTCCTTATAAATGAGCGATAATGTCTATGATTCATTTAGTTTTTCTCATGTAAAGAGACACTTGAACCTGATTTCTCCTTTATAAGAACCTTTATTAACCACTTTGCTCTAACATTAGCTTTGAGCCTAATTTTGGAATGGCTTCCTATTGCTGAAGAACATGCGTTTCAAACTGTGATGCAACTTTCTTAAAAACCTTACTTTTTGATCTTTGAATGTCAGATAAATTAACCAATACTAGTTTGGGTACTTTTGTCATTCTGTACACTTTGATCCATAGGATACTGATCATGATGTGGTACTTCATATACAACCATTCTGAATGGTGTAACTCATGCCTTTTAAGTTTTAACGCTGCATTGCATTTTCAGCATATCCTAAACTTGTGGTTCAAAGCTAAGATTGTTGATTCCTCTATTGACTAAAATATTGTTAACATGATTGCACTCTCTCTCTCTCTCTCTCTCTCTCTGGTCCAGGCTTCCATGTAGATTTATGTTTCTCAAGCCAGTGAATTCTAGTTGTGGCTAGACTAGGTTAATAGGGCATGCTGGTAAATGTGACTCTTCAGGTAGTTTTAGTTTCGTGTTCCGAGGAACATAATACAGTAACAAATAAAAAAAAATGCATGAATGACAAATTGATTGCATCTTACCCCATTTGTCTTTGTGGCCACCACTGGACAGATTTAGCATTACATCCCATTTGTCGTCATAGCTCAAAAGTTGTGGCCACCATTGGACAGATTTAGCGTTACATCCCATTTTTCATCATAGCTCAAAAGTTTTGGCCACCATTGGACAGATTTAGCATTACATCCCATTTGTCGTCATAGCTCAAAAGTTTTGGCCCCCATTGGACAGAGTTAGCATTACATTTTTACGATTGACAGCTAATTATGGTTGATAACCGATGATTGACAGCTATGGACTGGACTCTGATAAGTTTATTGCTACAAGAGACAGCTATAGACCAAACCTGGGCAGGTGTTATCACCTAGACTTTCAGTTACATGCAGCTTACGGGATTGCCTCTATATGAAGTCTCAGTGTCCCTTCAAAAATTCATCCAGTACAACTTAATCCTTCAGTTTCCATTTCCTTTTAGCTTTACAAAAATATATTTTCTTCTTGTACCCATGCATACTAGAAGTTGTCAGCATAGGAATACCATTGTAGTGCTGATTATACACGTGATCGATTAAGATGGAATTTTACCCTTATCAGAGTGCAGATGACACAGATTTTCTTGCTTTCTATGTAAGTCAATAGGCACCAATGCTTCATAATAGGACTTCTATCTGCTTAGATTTCTTTTTCCTGATTAAGCTTTATTCTCAGTACTAATCAAATGCATGAGTTGCATATCCGTTGTCATAACTACCATCATGATGCGCTTATTTTCATTCCTGAGTAGGCTATATATTTGAATTTTGCATAAAGGACTAATTAGCATTTCCATTGTTTGGATCTCTATTCGATCTCGTGGCATTGGAATACTCTTCCATGTTTGAGTCAAATTTTGCAGTAGATTCTGTTATGACCCTACCCAAACCTGATTTCTTTTGAAAATCATGTTCATCATTTGGACTTTCTTGATATACTAGATTAACATACTGTATAAAGATATGTGGTTGGTTATGTTTGAGATGAAAGCCTAAATGGGAAAAGAAGACCCGGAAAGGTTGCAAAATAAGGAAAGAAGTAAAAGAACATATGGCAATGGTTTTCACCCATTCTGAAGCGAAAATGCATGGGAACCTATTCTGTTTGAAACATAAATACATGCAACTATTCTATTAAAAGGTAAATGAATTCACTCCAGCTGGATTTTGATTTGGCGTTTAGGGCTTAATCTGCTTTTGTAGGCATGCAGAACAAAGTAGAGATGAATTTTTCACCTTATGAGGAGATAGTAATGCACAATGACCATGATCTTTACCCTGAGTTTTTCTGTCGCAATATTCACTCATTTGTACATAAGAAATTCGTTTTAAACTTATATCTAGTGCAGGCTGCATGCTTGTTCTTTTAGACTTTTCTTAATATTGAACTCCTTAGTGACATGGTTTCCAATAGATTTGCTTAAAGATTAATATTGTGCTAACAAATATAGTAGGTAAAAGGTCTTGTTATCTTTTATGGTATCATGTGGTAATGACTATTGTGTGAGGCACATTAATGTCAAATTGTAAATTTCCAAAAAAGAATTGTAAGTAACTGTCTCCAGCTCTTTTCCTTTTTTTTTTTTTTTCCCTCTTTTTTGGTGATATTGAAGATGAGCTATACCTTTTTTAATTTCTGGAAATGATAAGTTTATGCATTTAGTTTAACATTGAAGTACTACTAAGCAATAAACCTGTACCTAACAAGGATCTCCCAGTTATTACATCAGAGCATGAACTGTTTTTAATTGCAAACGTACTTTTATTTTTTTTCCTTGTTCATCTAATGTCTATCTTCGATTCTTCTTTGTATTGATTGTGAAGATTAAAATTTGAAACATTTTTCAGGAAATATTAAACACCTCATTTTCATGGAAGGTTATGATAGTCATTTGCGGGATTGTCATGCACTCTGCTATAAGACATTTGGAACTTCTTTTTTTTTTTTTTTTTCCCTTCAGATTTTTTGCCACTCACAGTGGTTAAGGTACCAATAGGAATACTAATGATACCTCCCAGTAAACAAAGTGTTGGATAAACATCATTCATGTTTAAGACTCCATTATCTTTTCATTTGTTTCTTCATTATGTGCATATGCATGCATTCACAACATAGCATATATTGTGTACATATATGTCATGTGCGTGTGGGGGTGTATTTGTTACAGTTGAGTCGAGTATGCTAGCTTCTTCAGCACTATGATTAACAAAGAGATTGTTTTGGCAGGATGGACTTGAGAGCAGCTTTGGTTGTCATGGTATGGTCAAACAGATGGTGAACAAACCAGACAGGGCATCAACATGGCAATGTCATACCGTTAACGACTGCCTTGAGTTGGTTCAAACTAAGAAGTCATTCATCATTGAAGCACAAATTTCATCAATTGCAGTAGCTCCTTTTTACTCACATTCCTAACATTATTTATATCAGATTTTAAAAACCCTTAAACTGCAATAAACACCACAAACCCCCCAACTTTTTCTGTTAAAACTAATACTAAAACCCAGCCCCTCCCAACATATCGCCCTTGGGATGCTGCAGAAGAATCATGCTGCTTTTTGACGGGGAAGCATGAACCTATGAGCTAGATATGGTTGTACGGTTTCCTTTGCAGAGTAAGCCCAAGTCTGGCCAACACTTGAAACCTCTCTCCCACTCACGTATTCCCTCCCTTCACCAATATTTTCAGGTCTTTTGTCAGGGGTTCGCAATAGCCTGTCTCCCTTCAACCCTAGCCTGGTTCCCTTCAACCCTATCTCTCCGGTCATAATACGGCTGCATTTCCATATCTTTTAACAATATTTTATTCAACTAATTTAAAATCATCTCATCGCATCTCATCATTCAAACGAGCCCTAAATGTGTATAACCTAAACTCCAATCGATTTACATTATAAAGGAACAATATAAATATAATATAAGTGGAACCCGAATGGGCTTGCTTCCACTTACGAAAACAAAATGTTCTGTTTCTCTTTCAAGAAGTATGAAAGTGCATGAAAATGTATGGAAGCTTTTGATTCAAATTCTGTTCATCCGCAGTTGCCAAGACTACTATAGAACGCTAGTTAACGTGGGTTCTAATTCTCAAGCCAAATTAGCAACCATATGTGTCGTGGTTGAGGAAGCAAGGCCCTAGAAGTAAGCGAAGAATTACGCCCAATAATAGAAGTATAAGCTTGAACAGACGTTATATCTAACATGAAGGGGGGACAAAGATTACATTGCAAGTTTCAATCAAGATATCAATCGGCCTACCATGATATAGATCATGAGGAAAAAGCAAACGGGTACTTCTGAGATGTTTCTCTATTCCGTTATCACAACACGGGTACTTCTGCGATGAGCCATGTACACAAACGCTTTTTTTTTTATTTTTTGTCATGTATCATCCATTCTATCGCATGTATATAACTGATTCTCTTGTGTAATTCTCTACCCATGTTTAACGTTATAGCTTCCAATCATGTAATAATTGCAAGAGCGTTGGGAGACGCATTTGTTTGCTTTTACCTATGACCTATTGGCCTTTTAATTAATTAAATCCTAATGGGAATCTCGATGTCTAATTGTGTTGTGCTTATTTGCCTGAAAACGACTACCCGTTTTAGAGAAAGAGTCCTACAAAGGGTCGTTTTTTACGATTGCTCTTGAGGCTCGGGGCCGACTCCACAGTACTACCCTCCACATCATCGTCATCTTGCTGACCCATCTTAAGGCTTTGAGATAAGTCACCCACGCTCTCTCTTGCTCTTACACACTCGACCCAAACCCACCATGGCCACAGCCTCTGCAACTCTCCCTTCCCTATCCTCTCTTTCCCTTCATACTACCACGCCTCGCCTCTTTCTCTCCAAACCCACAAAATTCTTCTTCTCCAAACCTACAAAACTCCATCTTTTCCACCCCTTTTCGTCACACCCAACCACAACCCTCATAGCCAAATCCTCCGACATCGACACCTCCTTCTTCGAAAACTTCAACCCCAACGATGAAAACGATACCGTCTTCAACCCCCCCGAAGCCCCCGAAGGCTTTGTTCCCCCACCGTCCTTCGACGAAGGTCCAATGGAGACCGAAGAAGAAATCGCCATCGCGTACGAAGAACTGTATGGCCCCGCTTACAGCGGAGTGAGCTATCTGGGAAATGACATTTACGTAATGGACTCTAAGGTCAGGAAAACAACTGGGTTTGGGTCCAGAGTGAAGAAGGAGAAGGTGAAAGATGGGTTCGAAGAGAGGGTAGTGCAGGTGAGGAGGGTGACCAAGGTGGTCAAAGGAGGGAAGCAATTGCATTTCAGGGCCATTGTGGTGGTGGGTGACAAGCAGGGTCAAGTGGGTGTTGGGGTTGGGAAGGCCAAAGAGGTTGTTACGGCCGTTCAGAAGTCCGCCGTGAATGCCAGGCGAAATATCGTGTCGGTCCCGATGACCAAGTACCTTACTTTCCCACATAGGTAGGTGGCTGTTAACGTTTTAGCCTTTTGCTGTTGGAATTGCGTTTGGATCGTGTGCAGTTTTGGCGCATTTTTTTATGGATTCGTGCAGAATTGAATATGAATCTGAGTGAATTGCAATCAGGTTGATAATGTCAGCTTGTTAATATGATCTTATGTGTTAGATCTGTAAGAAATATCAGAACCGTTTCGTTACTTGCTCTTTTTATAAATTTAGGGAGGTATTATATATTTTTTTTCTTAGATAGGTGTACCTATCTTGAATCCAGCCTATGCAATTTTTGGGGGAAAAGGAGGGGGGTGAGTTATTTATGCGATTTATATCTTATTCATAATGCCTTGGACGATATACAATTTCTCTTATAATAATGTATGATGATCTTTTTTCTTTTATTTTGTCTTTTGAGATAAGTAATAATGTTTGATAACGTTAAATGACCTTGGTTTTGTTTTAAAGGGTGAATGAAAGGTCAACTGTCTTGCATTTTAGCTGTTGTAGTTCTATAGCATTGAAGTCGGTTCTTGAATTAGTTCGCAGTTTCTTTTCCTTTTTTGATCGGTAAACAAATTTTTATTGAGAATTAGTTGGCAGTTTCTGAGACCACATGGTCAAAACTCCCAAGGGATTTGCACGAATACTTACAAAAAATGAATTCTTGGTATATGCTAAAGCTCATAGATGTCAAAGTAGTTTTGGATTTCATTCTTCTGTGTCTCTGCATCTTAGACCAATTGTTTGCTCAATTTCAAATTCTTATGTAGTGGCATTCTGCCACGACAAGTTAGAATGCATTTTAAATCCTGATATCAGTGGAAGCTTGGACATAACTGTTAGCCTGTTAGATTGTCAAGGATATGGCTTACATTTGAGTCTCAAAAGTATTTTGCATTCCTCATGAATTGGTGTTTGCTAATCATAGATGAGCCAATTTTGGGCTGAATAGGGCAGAGCAGCATTGACTATCGAGTTTCATGTTGTAAGTTGTTGAAGTTTGAAGGCCATGAGGTCAACTGCCTGACAGTACTAACCTGCAGCTTTAGGAGGTGATGAATGGCTTTATATGCATTTAATAGCAGTTAGGTTGGATTTTTCTATCATCTCCTATTGCTTTTCAACTTTATTTTTGGCATTAATTTAGTCATCCTGTAAGTGGAAACATCAAAGGAATGTGAAGAGGGATCTCTTGGTTTGGTTTAGGGTACTTGATCAAAGTTACAATGGTTTTTAATCATGATTATAGTGGTCAGGTGTGATATAGTCAATCTTCTGAGTATGCAGCCAAGAAAAAATGTTAGTATATTGCATCATTCCTGTATTTTTAGGAAAGTTGAACGCTTATTGGATTCTAGCTACAAACAGAATAGGGTATGCAATGTGAGGTGGTATGCAATAGATGGCACGTGTGGAGATTCCCCTCCCTTACAGCATTGAGTGCATGGGAATTTGTGGGCAAATTTGTCACTTCTGAACATACATTGAAAATTCTGGAATGGATAGAATTCCTGAAGTTGAACCCAAGAAATATAAAATTGAAAATTTAGTGAGTTGAATGGAGCCGTTGGTTCTGGAATCAGAACTTAATATTTGTTTATTTGCAGATCTGAGGGAGATTATGGAGCAGCAAAAGTGATGCTTAGACCTGCTTCTCCTGGTACTGGAGTGATTGCTGGAGGGGCTGTAAGAATTGTTCTAGAAATGGCCGGTGTTGAGAATGCTTTGGGAAAGCAAATTGGGAGTAAGAATGCCCTCAACAATGCCAGGGCCACAGTTGTTGCGGTACAGAAAATGAGGCAGTTCAGTGATGTTGCTCGCGAGCGTGGGATCCCAATGGAAGAGTTGTGGAAGTGATGGCAGTTGTAGAAGCTGTTCTTCTCTGTAGATTTAATACCTCAGACTATGTAATGCAGCCTTCTTATATTGGTAAGGAAGAAAATTAGTTCATCTTTGACCAGAATTTTTATAGCAAAATGAATATTTCAATCTTTCTTCTGTTCTTCATCCTATCCCAAATTGGATGCTAGAGAAAATGACTGTAGCCTTCTCTTGCTCACGCATGGTGGGTTAGAGAATCCAGTACATTTGTTTTCTATTCCGCATGATCCAAGGCACAATATCTAATGCTTGAATCAACAGGCCTTTTTTTGTTCATCATCATTTCTTCTGGTAAAGGTGGGAAAATGGGACGGCCTGAAGCCGATTTCTTTGCTTTGAGATATGTAATTTAGGATGAACTTGAATTTGAAGAACGTCCTTTTTATTCTGACCCTATTCAGTCATTACCTCTTTAAATCCCGTTCAGTTTTTCTTTGGCATCACTGTGTTACTTTTGTTGCCTTAATGTGTTGTTAAAAAATTTGGATTATATTTTTTATGTTTTGCTCCTAAACTATCTGGAATTTTGCACATTGATCCTAAACTATCAAAATTAAGACACTGCACCTTTGTACTACCAAATATTTTATACCTTCGCCCATTTCTTATCGGATAAAAATAAGCGACATAATGTAAAGCAATACTTGTTTTGAGTTTCGAGATCAGAATAGAGTTTCGTAAATCATATCATATAAGCTACAAGTACTACCGATTAATGTGTATGCCAAACCTATTTTGTTTTATTGGCACGGGTATCCCGACTAATTCTGGGGTGTACAGGTCTTCGACAATGAGTTTTTTGCAAGTGTACAAATTTAAGAGAAAAATCTTTTAGTCTGATGGTCTTTAGAGATTATTTGCACTCAAAGAATTTTGAAGCTTAGACTAGGGAGCATACCCCAAGCCTGTGAGAAATCCTATGTAAATTCGATTCCGAAGAACTTTTCAGCAAAGGCGTGATCCCAAAACCGTTGAACTCGATACAACGCCAAGCATAAGTGGGGGTGCATGTGCAAGCATAAGCACTCTCGAGCACAAGCACAAACACACGTGCAATCCCAAAAGAAATAGTGGCTGCTCTGCTCTGCTCTCGGCAACATCACTGGGGGCATATCCAATTATCAATCACAACTTTTGGTCCTAAAGGTTCGTTCCCTTTTAATTGGCAGTGCGGAAGCGTATCAGACACAGTCTACCCGTACCAGATTAAGCAGGCAATGCAGTCTGCTCTATTGGTACCTCAGCAATTTTCTATGTACTTCCATTTGTGAGGTTTGTCAACAAACTCAACCAATAGATCCAATTCAGTGCTTAGCCCAGAAATCTATTTCACCAGGAAGGAATACAAAACAGAGCGCAGTTTTCTGAGCGAGAAAAATAAATGCAAGTTAGGACATATTCCAAAAGAGAAGCGTTAAGGCACCCAACGGCAATGAATCAATATGATGGAAATCGAGAAGCCAAGCATTTCTTAGCTGTAAGAAAGAAGAATAGCATCCAAAGGCGGACAGGAATAAATGCTGAAGAAAAGGCATAGTTAAATGAAGGGCCGAAGATCTATATAAGCAATGGTATCCAAACATTGAAACCGTCATAGCAAGAAAGAAATGAAGTTCCTGTTTCAGTTCCCCTGCTGTTCATGTTTCTGCTTCATCAAGCCCAAAGAGAGCAAACATAAGGAGAAGGAAGGAAAGAGTGATTGACAGATGTAACCACTCCCATCAATTCTTGCAAAACAATGGAAGTTCTGTCTTTTGCTTGCTGTGCTCACAACCTTATCTTCACATTCCTCGCTGAAGGAAAGCATCAAAATCGTACCAGTCATTCCATTAGTATTGTTGATAAGGGTCCTCTTAAAGTTCTTTATTCCCAAGCTTGATGATGTATGTGCTTGAAATGCTATAAGAGAAACAAATTATTTGTCCTTTCTGCTTGTCTCTGAACAATCATTAGGCACTAAGTCAATCTCCCGCATTTGATGTTCAATTGAAACCAAACCGGTCTGTGCAAGAAACCTGCAGAAAATTCAATCACAATTTTTTTTATAAGTAAGAAAATTCAATCAAAATTCACAAAAGAACCCTCCAAATAATAAATTTCACCAAGTATTTTGATATTTTAAGTTCATCCAACTGATTTTCACAAACCTATGCATGCCTCACAACAAATAAAGGCTGGTGATATGAGCTCAAGGCCTTTTCAAAATGGCCACAAATTGGCACTATAGAAATACGACATACTGATCATAACGGTCCAAGGAAAGCTGAATTTACATCTTAACTTTAAAAAGACTAGTAAAAAATGTAGTTGGAATTCCTTGGAATCACACTATAAACTGCAAGAACTTCTCCATTGCAAACCTCCTATACTCAATCTGCGATATTACAATCTCCCCTCCCCCTAAAATCTCTAACATCCTCATTAGGCTATTTCATTGTAGGTGGCATGACTCAAATCCCACATTTTTTTTTACAAATCAACTCTAATACCACTTGAAATGGCCCAAGAAAAGCCCAAGTCACATTTAAAAAAAAAAAAAAAAAAAAAAAAAAAAAAAAAAAAAAAAAAAAAAAAAGAAAAACCCAAGTCACATATGGGCTTGTAATCAATAAAATTTTCTTTACCGATAAAAAAAATAATAATTGAAGCCCTTTAAAATATTACAAAGCGCAAGAATTTATCCCTCCTAAACAATGTGGGATCTCATAAACCATCCTTCTATGCTTATAAAAAAAAAAAAAAAAAAAAAAAAAAAAAAAAAAAAAAGAACCATC